>NC_046314.1:85510921-86110921 GCF_009819535.1 Lacerta agilis | reverse complement strand
ATCTCGCTTTCAGGCTGAGGGAGCTGGCATTTGTCCACAGACAGCTTTCCGGGTCATGTGGCCAGCATGACTAAACTGCTTCTGGCACAACAGGACACCGTGATGAGTGCCAGAGTGCACAGAAACGGCGTTTGCCTTCCCGCCCTCCGCAGTGGTACCTATTTATCTACTTGCACTGGGGTGCTTTCGAACTCCTAGGTTGGGAAGAGCTGGGACAGAGCAACGGGAGCTCACCCCGTCGCAGGGATTCAAACCGCCAACCTTTCCATCGGCAAGCCCAAGAGGCTCAGTGGTTTAGACCACAGCACCACCCGCATCCCACAGGTATAGGAACACACTAAAAGGCATGTTTGCACCATACGAATTCCCACTCTTTCGCGCCTAGAAGGAAATGGATGCATGAAGAACTATTCTTCCCGGAGCAGTAAAAAAAAAGGTAGCCCACTTTATTCCTGCCCCAGTATGGACTGTCTCTCATATCAGGAATAACTTCTGTCTACAGTGCAAATGAACATAACAGAGCAGATGGTATGGCATAGGCAGCTGCAATGAGAAATGCATTGCAGTAGTAAACCTGGAGCAGATATTGCAACTGCTAGCCACTCCGTGTTTGGACCATGCAGGTAGACTATAAAACTAGGTGAATTCTAATGGATTCTGAATTTCAGTTTTGCATGGGCTCACTCAAAAAGAGAATGAAAGGCAGTCAGCCAATGCACAATAATATCAATGAAATTTAATAATGATTTAGATAAGGCTCTCTTTCCAAGGTCTGGGTCCCCCCCCCCACTCCCAGATGATGTAGCCTTAGCCACTGTGTAATCTCATTGCTTCTGTATCACAGAAAAGCTTCATCTTGATTCCTGATGAGAGCAAATGTGTCATGCCCAATCAGGTCTTTTTAGAAGCACTCAAAAAGCATCTGCATATTTTATGGAACAGGATCATGGGCCCAATCAACCAAGTATTTCTCTCATTGTGATAATGTTCATTTGGTTCATAAGGTGGCACCAGAGAAAGGAGTCCTTTATTCGCTGCTGCATTAATATGGATTAAAATGGCTCTCCCCAGCCCGCTGCTGTACATATGTTTTTGGCTACAACTCCCATTCCCCGTCCCCAACCACGGATGTTCTGGCTGGGACTGATGGGAGATGTAGTCCAAAAAGTCTGGTGGACAGCAGGTTGGGGAAGACTGGCTTAAATATAAAGCTACACTTGAGATTGAAGGTAGACCATAGATTTTTTTCCAGTATTTTTAAAATAATAGTTACATAAGCACATAAATTCCATATTTCTGCTACCAACCAGCTTTACATGGCTCTATATTGGCTATTGGCTTTTTAAAAGTTTCTGTATTTTTTTAAAGTTATGTTACACTGCTATGTATATTTATGTAAATACCATTTCCATTTTTCACCAAGTCTGTATATTTGTGAATATGAATTACACAGTGATGTATATTCAAAACTTACATTTCTCCACTTCATAAGCCACGGTGAGAAACCTTGCCATGGAATAAATTATCTCTTCTTCTTTTTAGTTGCAGAGTTTTATATTGCATTTGAACTTTTGTGGTTTTATACCAAGAAATTGTTAAAATAAATGTAACCTTGAAGTTAAAGTCATAGGGTTGTATTCAAAGTAGTGTTAAGAATTGCTTGCACTGATGGAACAATCTCCTCTCCCACCCCACTGTGCACTGCTCTGGGGGTTCTCAGATTTGGGGAGGGTGCATAGTGGGGATAAGTGCATCTGCTAGTGCATCTGTTTGTCTCCAGTTACAAACCCATGGAGGTAGCTGAACATGGGTCTTCTTCATTGGACTGATTTTGGAAAGATTTGCCTGCTTGGGTTTCATAATATATTTTTGTGCTTCTGCAAATCTTGAGGTTCCCCAACATGCCAATACCTTCCTCGTGTTTCTCAATGGCTCTGTGTTGGTCAGATTTCTGTCAATTCCTGTATGTGCTACTAAATGGAGCAACAATACAGTGAAAAGCAATTTCCCATGCTTCTGTCACATCCCTATCATCATGCTGTTGTGTTACCAAGAAACAGAATACAGGGCAACATTTTTGAAGCCAAAGAGGTGAGCCTGTGTAGATAGGTGCAGGCTGAAAGCATAAGGAGCGGCAAAGGAGGACAGGTGAAATTTATTGATGGAGAAGAGAACTTCATATGACTGAGGGCAGCAGTAGCATATAAGGGGTGATCAAAAAGCAGCGGGACTCTCTTGGAGGCAGCTGCCCGTGTTCATCAGGATAAGGTAGTAGGGCATGGCAAGAGTAGGGGAGCTCCAAGTTGGTGGCATTGGGGTCCTACGGTTGGGTGTACACTTGCAGGACGCCAATGCAGGCAAGGCCCTGACCTCACCACTGCCTTCTCCTGCCCCACCCCACCCCCATCCTGGCAAATGCAGTGCCACCATGACTGGGGGCCACTGCTGCCCCCTCCCTCTTATGTGCCACTGCTGGCTGAGAGCGTTGCAACCAGGTAAGCAATCGCCACAGGCAACTGAGGCAAAGATACGCTAGGATTTAAAGCAAGGATCTGGGAGTAGTCAGGAAGCCAGCACAGGGATTGAATGACAATCACGCGGTCTGAGCCATGTGAATGCTGGGTGATTCCAGCAGCAGAGTGCTAGACAGAGGTAAGTAGGCAAAGTAGGATCAACAGGCCAGGGAAAAGACAGACACACTAGTCAAGCTGCTGGGAGACAAGGTCGTGAATCAGAATATATAAGCCCACCCTCTGCAGACCAGCCCTGCATCATTATGAGATCCATAGGTGCCATCTTGCACCAAAGATTGGGTGCCCGCAACAAAGGTCTTCAACTTTGCCCATTGACTGTGAGGGGGACAAGCCCCACAAATATATTACTGTGGGTGCCGAAGCACCCACGGCCCCCTGGAGTTGGCTCCAGTGATGAGAGGTTTATGTATTCTAGTGTGCTGCCCCCCCTGCTAGATATCACTCGGCTGGGGATGTCACCAGGTGTCGAAGTTAAATTCCCACCAGTAAGAATTAGCAGCATTCAATCTCATTTTATACCCCGCCCTTTTTGAAAAAAGAGATTGCCTTTTATTTTTAAACTGCCTTTTCAAAAATATTTTCTCTATTGAACACGCACTGCCCTGGATTCCCTATTGCTACTGCCGTGGCCTCAGCCCGAGGGTTAAAGCTGGATTATCATGAGCAGATCCACTTTGCAAGGCTAACCGGCTTAGTTTCTACGCGCACAGATAGTGGCCTGGCGGGAAGCTTAATGCACATCGAAGTTTCCTGTGTGCTTCTCACCACATTTCACTTACTTTGCAAGAAAGTTCCAGCGGTGTCAGCTTCCCAGCCAGGAGCTGCCGTTGGCGCAGCCACAAGGCAAGGAGTTCATGTAGCCTTTCATCTGCAGCCCATTACCTGAACAACAGCTGTGCTGGCATGTGTGCGGCTTAAACCGTAAACTCTGGACAGTGTGAAATTTCAATGCTGACAATCTAAATCAGCCAAAGGGTCATATTTATACCTGGGAGTCTGGGGAATGGAGGGGGTACAGAACATTATGCCCCAATAGTGTCTCTCGTTGCCCCTCTCATAGCTTCAGCAAACTTGGGTCCAAGCTTTCTTAAATGCACACTTTCCACGAATGCATGCATGTCTCGGAGTGAAGACGTTTGTAGCAAAATTCAGAAAATTGTGAAGGATAGCTGTGTTTCAGTTCACTCATTGTTGTAGGAAGTGTGAATTAGGTAGACTCACATTTAAAACGCAAACTGAACTCAATTTCTTCCCCCATCCACAGTGTGGACAACCTAAACTGAGAGTTGGCTGTGTGTTTGGCAACAGCTGGAGAAGGATTGTTTGGATCTATAAATATCTATCACCTTCTCAAGTGGCTGCTTAGCTCAGAGGTAAATGATCATGGGTAGAGCTAAGCTAGTAATTCCTTTCCTGGCCATACCTTTCTGTTGAGGTTGAATTGGCATCTTTGGAGCTAGAAAGGAAAACAATGATAATAAAATACTGCTAACTGTTGATCCTTTGAGGTTTTATTTTACACTAGCTGGCCCGGCCACACGTTGCTGTGGCTGATTTGGTGAAATGGGAAAGGGAGGTGCAGTGCAAAAGTGGAAGTGTATGCTTACCAAAACTTTTTCTTGTTGAAGTTGAGGATGCGTGGTTTCCTTACCGGCTCTGCAGATGCTTTGGGCACCGCCATAAATGGCGGTCATTTCGTTTCCGGGCGTCTAGACTCTCCTCTCTTTTTTTTTTCTTTTTTTTTTCAGACGGAGTCCCGGAAATGACCAAAGTTTTTTTTGCGGCTTACTCTGCAGGCGCTACGGCCATCTTGTTAGTGGAGGCAGCGTCGAAAACTGCTTCTTATCCGGCTGGCTCTACAGCCGCTACTGCCGCCGCCACAAATGATGGTAAGTTTCGCTTCCGCCTGCCCTGGCTGTTTTCTAAGTGGAGGCGGCGTCAGAAACTTGAAAGGTTTGAGAGTGCCGTTTCCACCCATCCTGGCTCTGTAGGTGGCCAAGGTAACACCACAGGTGGTGGAAGCGACGTTTCGTCTCATTTTTCCTCCCCACCCGATGGAACCATGGCCGCCAACCACACAAATGGTTGTTCCTGCCTGCGTGGGTCTACAACTGCCACCAGAGACAGCAGCAGCATTTGTGAGTGGTGTGCCCCTCTATTGGCTGAAGGTAGTGACGTAGTAACAGGAGGAGGAGGGGTTTGAGACGTTTTTAGTGTGTTATGCTACGTTCTGTCCACTGGAGGGCACTGTTTTTTTGGCACAAAATCCAATTTTTACCTGGGTTAGGTATATTATTTTTGCAGTCTAACTATGTAAGATCCTTCCTATATGCCCATGGAACGTTGTGTCCAAATTTGAAGTAAATCGGTCAAACGGTTACGGAGAAAGGTGGTACAGCACAAACACCCACCTTTTACGATTTTATATATATAGATTTCTGAGCCAAGGATAGGATCGAAATGTACTACATTTGTTTTCCTCTGATGTGAATGGGGAAGGCATCTGATTCAGAGAACTGTGTTAGTAGATATTTACATTTGCAGGAGTTTTAAGCCTGCTGCTGAGTTTTATTCTCATCTTCAAAGGGTGGCAAGGTGGACGTGGTGTGAACAGCAAGAGCTCAGAGATTAATTCTGCAGGAATGGCTGCTTTCTCTGGCTGCAGGGAGAACTTGGTTAGACATTTGTAATGCCTGTCATCTTATGCATTGGCAACACTTACCCATTAATATTGACTGGGAGGCGGGTGGAATGGGCATGTTTGAATCTTTTTCTCAGCTGGTATAAAGGAATAGAAAGAGGGAAAGGCACGAGATAAACCTTTGCTAGTTTAGCGAATCCCTCGTTTTTGCTGGCATGCGGTCAGCTTTATCTTGAAACAGCAAGCATCTGGAATGTGATGCCATGCTGCCAGCATCCAAATATGCCTTGACAGTCTCGTGTTGTCAACCAAAGAACTACAAAACTTATCAAAACACCAACAAGGCAAAAATTAATCACATGAACAGAATCTCACGAACCTCGGCAGTCACATGCCGCAAACAGGAGGGAGACGTTTGTGGTTCCCTGAGCACTTTGAGCCAGTTCCCATTCTTGAATTCTGAAAGGACAAAGACAGGCATGTAAAACCTAAACTGTATGATTGGGGAGATGACAGCTGTATTTATAATAGTCACTGAACTTTTTCCAGCATCTGTATCAGAGAAACAGCTCCCCAGGTGAGCAGTCCACAGAGCAGCCTTTCTTCTCATGAGCACAAGGACAAAGCTGATGGTGCGAACAGGTGTTTCTCAGATGTTAAATCTATGTAGAGTTAATTTCCAAGAGGATTTAAGAAGAACCTGCTGGATCAGCTTAATGGGCTATCTAGTTTAGCATCCTGTTCTCACAGCGGCCAACCACAAACATCTATGGGAAGCCCACAAGCCTGAGCGCAACAGTACTCTTTCCACCTGTGATTCCCAGCAAATTGTATTCAGAGGCAAACTACCTCCAAAGAGAAAGTAGAACACAGTCATCATTGATGTTGTTGTTTAGTCGTTTAGTCTTGTCCGACTCTTCGTGACCCCATGGACCTATCCTCCACTGCCTCCCGCAGTTTGGCCAAACTCATGCCAGTCACTTCGAGAACACTGTCCAACCATTGCTCTACATTTATCAACAGCTTTATGATCTGCATTAAAAATAAATAAATCATATCCCACCTTCCATGCACAAAATTCAAGGCAAAGAATTCAAGACAGCACACACAGTCCTTTGTACTGGCAATTTAAAACTACGCAGGAGGTTCTGTTCTGTTCTATTTTTAGGGAACTCATTGTAAAGGAATGTTTAATTCCCTTTTGCTTGTATTCAAAGTGATGGAGTAGCACAAGAAGAAAACCTTGGAGAATTTAGGACAGGCTGCAAGCTCAAGGGCCTCCTAGCTTCTCTGACAGTGGATTTTTCTATGTTCTGTGTATATATACCAAGTGCTGCTCCCTCTGGCCTCACAAAGGTCAGACTAGTGAGATGGAGTGGAAAGTGGAACACTCTGTTTGTCAACAGCCTTGACTCCAGTAGACGCAGATGCAACTTGAGATGGTTCAGAACTCTTGCCAGCCAACAACTGCCCTGACTGTCACTGACTGATCTTTTTCTGGTAGTGCTTGATAACTGGGGTCATGGGTCATACTGGGTCTGCCACAGCGGAAGCTGTAGATTATGGCTCTATACAGTCGTACCTCTGGTTACAATTGCTTCAGGTTGTGTTCGTCACGGGATATGAATGCCCTGAACCCGGAAGAACCGGAACGGGTTACTTCCGGGTTCAGCAATTCGCACATGCGCACAAAATGACGTCACGTGCATGTGCAGAAGTGCCGGATCGCGTCGTGCACATGCGCAGACGCGGCACTTCAGGTTGCGAACCTTTCAGGTTGCGAACGGGGCTCCAGAACAGATCCCGTTCGCAACCAGAGGTACCACTGTATTAAACTTATTACCCAAGTCAAAGGAGCACAATGAGAGAGAGAGAGAGAGAGAGAGAGAGAGAGAGAGAGAGAGAGAATATTCTATGGGTGCAAGTTGGAGGGAAGACTTTATGTTTTCAAAAATCCTTTTTAAAATACATGGATTTAATATACTTGAAAATTCGACCTGCACAAATTCTGAGCAATGCTTTTTTCATGGATACTGAAGCAGGCATAATAGAACTTTAGACAAACAAAATTAAAACACCATATATATCAGGTGTTGAGCTGTGACGAGCCACTGGAAAACAAGAGGGATGTAGGCATGATCTGGAGCACGGGTGCCAACTTGAATAAAATATTGTGGGGGTCCCAGGTATGCCCCATCCTGCATAATCGACCACATGATGCCATGCACACACACCATTTGAATGGGAATGCCCATCAACTTGGGGGGGGTCCCCTCAAATATTTTATTGTGGGGGCCGAAGCTCACATGGTCCCTAGGAGTTGGCTCCTATGCTCTGGAGAACCCCAAAGTTTGAACAAGTAGGGGGAAAAAATACTTTGAAAAAAGGACCCAATTGGCCCAAAGAATGCTCAGTGACCACAAAACTCTGAGTGTTTGTTGGGGAATGGGGGGATGGAATGGAGTATTCTGAAGAAGCTCTGGTGGCTGGCAGGCATCCTGAACAGGAGTATTTCACACTGCACCATTTATTACAGGCCCCACTTGTATTTATATATTATTTAATGGCTACTTACAAACCATCATAAGAATCAGAGGTCAGTAGTGTACCCACCAGTACCTCTTATGGCACCTGCAAAAAACCTCAGTACGTATCGCCTCAGAAATTGACAGTGCGCTAAAGACTGCTTGCTCTTCCTGCTCACTTCCTGTCTGCCCTGGTTCAGCTTCTCCTACATTGAACAACATGCCCACATTTAACTGGATGCCAAGATTACACACCTGCCGTCCCATCTATTCTGAACAGAGGGGAGATGGAAAGAAACTTCTCTCTGAGAGTGCTGCAGTGGCTGATGAAGGGAGACAGGGAAAAATAATTGAGGGTTTTAGCAGTAAAGGACATCTGGAGGCCAGGTCTACTTGCCGACAGACAACAGCTTTGCCCATTGAGAAACCATGGATGAAGAAACCTGGAAACAAGTTTCTTAGAGGCTAGGTCTACCTAGACCTTGCCACTGCTCTGTCACCAGGTGACCCAGAAACAGTAGACTTGTTATGTCTTGTATGGTTATTTATTTGGAATATTTATATTGCAGCTCTCTGGGAAAAAATTGCTATGGACTCCCATGCCTCTTCCTACCCATACATATATGCAGGGCTTTTTTCAGCTGGAACTCCATTCCAGCACCTCTCAGGTGCCATTGCCATTATAAGAGGACAAGGGAGGCGTTCATGGTGAGTTCCGGCACCTCTTTTTCTAGAAAAGTAGCACTGCATATATGTTGAATTTAAGAGGAAGGGTATTGGATCATGCCTTGCAAGATATTCTCAAAGGATGGAATGCAGTTTGGAACACAGTGTGCGGATATGATGAGGATATGATGTAACAACAGCTACACCTATCCATTAAAGTATATGGAGCATAATAAAGTCTTTAATTTATTATTCCCAGAACAGGTATATTAGATCAGGCTCAGGCACTTGAAACGTTCTTTATTTCTAACCCGATTTCCTCAGGGCTCTAGAAAGGTGATGCTGCCAATATAGGGAGCTTTTCAAGTATGTGGCAAAGTACCAAACATTCAAACGACCTGCCATTTTATTTGTAGGCCTTTTCCAAGCTGTGACCCAAGCAAATTGACATCTATGCCTGGATTAAGGTATCCAAATTCAGAGTCAGCTGTGTAGGAATTAGCAAATACTGTTCTTGCCACCAGCATCCCTATATAATTAAAGACAAAAATAGAGATGCTTTCTCTGTGAAATACTCCTCTGTGTTTATCATGAAGCTCCAAGGTTCACTTTATATGACAACCTAAAATGAGAACTCTCAGCTGAGTTTTTATCCCAGTTTCCTGCTCTCTTTTCTTTTTCCTTGAGTTCTGGTACCACTTCAGAGAGGTGCTTTGACTATAATGAGCTATAATGAGAGTGTTCTCATTTATTAGGGCTGCGTACCAGATTTAACTGAGGCTCCTTGCTGCTTTGGGAGGTGTAGATATACAAGATGAACCAAATTTTATCCCCCTTCCTTTGGTTACATGCCGGCTTTTTAATACCCCAATCAGTAATTTAAACAATCTTTCCAAATGCTGGTGGAATCCATTTCCAGTCAGTCACAGCCAGCAGGCAATGATCAGGGATGAAGGGAACTACATAGTCAAACATTATGTGGAGGGTCATAGGTTTCTCATCTCTGCTTTGTAGAATAATTAAGGAAAGGCACATTCCTTAACCCCCCCCCCTCCTTCTGTAATCTTCATAGAACTCTAGCCCAATGGTTGCAATTAATTTGATTCTGAATTGATGCTGCTGTTTCAAGGCAGGGCGAACCTCAGAGAATTCCATGTTTTCCAAACCTCTTTGCCATGACATTACCAAAGAAAGTTATGTAATGATGACTTCAATGCTAAGGGAGGAGTGGTGAGTTCAGAGGACTACAAAGAAAACAGCAACATACTGGATCATCTCAGATGAAAACAAAAACTATTGAGACTCATGCTTGCCTTTGAGTGACTTGATTCGTGTGTGTGTGTGTGTGTGTGTGTGCGTGCGCACACACACACACACACACACACACACAGTGCTTTTTTCTTAAAAATATTTAGGGGTACTCTCATTTTGACTCAAGAAAATCACCATTTGATAGTTCAAATCGGAGAAAATAAATGCAGTAAATGGACAAAAGTACGAAGATTCACAAAATGTTTAGGGGTATGTGTACCCCTGCATCCCCCCAGAATAAAAGCACTGTGTGTGTGTCATATAATATTCCAGGTTCTTTCCTCTCTCGGACAATTTTTAGGTCCAAATACTTCTTTAAAATATATTTCTTTGTATTTTCAGGTGGCCATACATATCACAGCCTGCACAAAGGGTCACAACAGAAACTTTGCATGCGAAAGATCTCAGGCTCAACCTCCAGTATCCCCAAGTAGGGCTGGGAAAGACTTTTGACTGAAACCCTAGAGACCAGCTGCCAGTCAGTTTAAACAATATTGAGCTAGATGGAGTAACTGCCTGACTTGATATAAGCTGACTTCCTATGCTCTAGCCCTCTAATTTATTTCCTTTCCTCCTCTCTACTTAGGAATGATTTCTTTGGACAGTTTTTGTCCAAGGCTGACAGAACTGCTTTGAAGTGACAGCCAAATGCCTCAGCTTGGCATGGTGAAGTGAGCTGAGTGGAGGTAAAGTCTCTGTCGTATAACTGGTCACAACACAAATAATCAAACAAATAAAGAAGTTAGCAGTAGCTTTGCCAGAACTTCAACACCCACCTCAAAACAGTCGTGCGAGGCCTAGTGGCAATAGCTACTTCTGAGGTGTTAACATCACCATGAGGTGGCTTCTGCTCCTCAGTTTCATGTGACTAGAGCGCTCCTGGAATGCTGTTCCTTTGGTCTTACACTGCAAAGCTACCACTTTCAAATGCAAACTTTTCAAGTGAGCTACCTAGCTCACAGAACTTGTTTTCAGGACTTAGAATCATTGAATTGTAGAGTTGGGAGAGATCCCAAGGGTCACCCAGTCCAACCCCCTGCAATGCAGGAATCTCATCAGCCATCCAGTTTGAAACCATACCAGACCCTGCTTAGCTTTGCAAATGTGCTACCAGTTTTATTGACTTGGTGTTTGTTTTTTCATTATGCCATGTGAATATAGTATTACAAAAAAACAACATCCCCTCACACATGAATTGCGTGCTGGAGCATCACGAGATGAACAGGAATGGAGCTGCTGATTCCACCTAGTGTCAGCCACACTAGGATGTGACAGTACTTCTCATCTGTACCTGAACGATAAAAATAAGAATAGTCTGTGGCAATTAGACCTTATCAGAAGTAGGTATGAGAATCCAGTCTCAATAGTACAATGAGACAACTGCCATCTGACACCACATATTCTACCCAACAGGCATCGGACTGTAAAGGTTTCACGAGTTCCTTGCCAAAGGGGGCCATCTTAGACCAAGTTCTCACCAAGGTGACAAACTAGTACCAATTCAGACTTCAGGTTGGAGGGAGCGCATGACTGAAATGTTCTCCATACCAAAACCAAAAACATGGCTAGGCACTTCTCCTTACTGCTTCATTTGCTATAATTTTTTCTTTGAAGACACATCTAGTCACATGAGGCCTCTCCTGCCGTCTGCAAAGTACGGGTTTACCACCACAGATGGAACTAGGCCTCAGGCATAACACACAAATTATGAGAGCTTGTGGGGTGTGAATCCTGTCAATGGCTGATTTCAAGACCTGGCACTACTCTGCCTATAAGGACATATAATATTATATATTAAATCACTTGCTTTATGTGGCAAGTCAGGCCCACTGCATTTGGAAGCCCTCTGGCTCATTCTGCTGCGCTGGTGCCACCACCATAGCTGTCAACTTTCCCTTTTTTTGCGGGAAATTCCCTTATTCCAGCGCCGTTTCCCAATGCAAAAAAAAAGGAAGGTCGACAACTCTGGCCACCACCAAGATCACTGTAGCTTATTGGACAGAATTTAACATTACTCAGCTCTCTAATACTTGAAGCAGCAGTTTGGTGAAACCAACAGTTGGTGCAGTAGCTCTGATCCTTCAGCTCCTGACCTTTAATTATTTTCCATCACTGCATTCTTGTGATCATCCTAGATCCTTTGGCTCCCAGCTAATTCTGTCACACAGAACTTGGCTACGAGTTTGGCTGAGCAAGGCTCCACCCCTAGGAACTGTAGTTTGACGTGACTGCTGGGAGCTGTAGCTCTGTGAGGGGTAAATCACAGTTCCCAGTGTTGAGGGTAGCCATGTGCTGTAAATGTATGGGGTGAGTGTGCACCTGGTGCAATAGGAACACAAATAGGAAACACCCAGGCCATCAATCGCAGATCACTATGTAATCCAAAAGGGGGGGGGGAACATGC
This sequence comes from Lacerta agilis, assembly GCF_009819535.1. Classification (NCBI taxonomy): domain Eukaryota; kingdom Metazoa; phylum Chordata; class Lepidosauria; order Squamata; family Lacertidae; genus Lacerta; species Lacerta agilis. The sequence continues at coordinate 86,098,840 of NC_046314.1, read as the reverse complement.
ACAATTGCACTGGCAAACATGTATAACATGTTGCCTACTGAAGTTCATCGCTGTCACCCTTGCCTCCTCCTTTGACACATATTTATTACATAAATAAAGTGCTTTGCTTTATACAGATAAAAATTACAACTGTACACAGATTTTTAAAAATAATATCTTGTAAGTCTCTACGAGACAAAAGTTGAGGAAATTAAGATTTAGAAAAATATGGGATTTAATTCTACTGCAAAATAGATTATATACACTTTCCATAGTGGAATATTACTATAAACTCTTCATAGTTAGTTATTAAAAGAACATAAATAATGGCAAGCACTGTATCATTGTCCGCAACTTTTTTTCCTGCTCTCTCTTGAAGCTGCAAACAGTAGATTGTCCCAGGGATGGTACTGTGTCTCCTTCACGGGAGTTTCGTATCTAGGAGGTCCTGGAGGATTCTGATCACGTTTTGTGGTTGGCTGGAGGCACACTCCTCAAGCTTGGGTCCCATTTGCTTGTGGAGGCTCTTAGCAAGTTTGGAGACCACTGCTCTGACGTTTCCGCTCTTTCCAGGTAGCACGCCATTGCCAATCATGTTGCTCAGGAAATACCAGAGAATGGGAAGGACGTGACGCTCCACAGCCTGGGGTTTCCGTGGATAAGCAAAAGCCACAAGAACTGCAATGCAGAAGAAAGATAGCGTGTTGCTCACTTCTCTGAACATAGTCACACAATCAGGATGCAAAAGTTTGTTAAGAAGAATAATCTGTGTCTCTACATGCAAAGGAATCCATCACACATGTCCAGCATTGGTTCTGGGTTTTGGAGGGCCCTTGGGACACCTCTTTCAGCAGGGGTCCAGGGGGCTTTTGTTAGTGGGACCCCTTTCTGTGATGTGAACTCCTGGCTAATGCCCAATCATGCTGACGTTTGATGCTGGCTCTGCACATACCCACTGAAAACTGTCCTAAACGTACACAGAGCCTCAGTCCCAGGGTTGTTTCAGTTATCCAAGAAGCATAGCCGTCTTGTGCAAGGAGTTAGGGCAGGGGTGAACCTTCGGTCAGAACTATTTTTGGCCATTTGATAGGGGGGGTGGTAAATAAAAGATGTCCCTCCAGAGGGCAGGGGTAGGAAAACTTAGAATAATTTTTCAGAAGTGAAGGTCAGGGGGTTGCACCATCTGATAGCACCAGGCTCTCTACATGCAGGTTTCTAGCCCAGCAACACTTCCTGGGACACTAAGGAGACCCCAGAATATTGCATAGGCCCATGGGCATTCTTTACTGAGCTGTGTGCACGGAGAATTGTGCTACTCTTATGACGCTTTTGCCACCTCGTACAATTAATAAGGTAAACATAAACACATACATCCTACACCCCAATGCCTGATAACTCTTCAATTTTTCCACTACTGTTCATTTTTACTGTATAAAAAAATGGACTGTGCATTTGGCTATCATCTGGAAGCAGAGTACAGAAAATGATAGATAGAATAGATGACTTTTCTCATTAGGTAAATGTTACTAAATGGAAGAGCTCCTGGTCTTAAATGACCATCATTCTTAGAAACCAGAGACTTTGATGCTACATTTCCTCAGGAAATATATAGCTCTAGAATGCTGTTGGGTTTTAGTAACCTATGCCATGATAGATGGCTTGGTTATTTATTTCGTGTATTGAGCTGTCTAAAATGGCCATATCAAATTCCCAGACTGCAACTCTTAACGGGTACATGATGGGTCAAACTCCCGTGACACCAATGACCTTTGGGTGATATCTGATGAGGAAGCGACAAGCCCTCTATGAGTCCTGCCATGTGGTCAGGGGCTCACAAAGAATGATTTGTCAAGTTTTTGAGTCAAAGGTTGATTGCAAAAATCAAAATGTCTGATGGAAAAATTACTGAAACCTTTGATATTAGGAGAGCTGCTTTCATGTCTGGGGGCTTGAGTCTGTTCTGTGGGGTCACGATACAAAAAGTCTGATCTCAGGTCTAGTATCAGAAATTCATTGGGAATGTGGTCACAATTTCTGCTTCTGTGCATAGCTGTCAACTTTCCCTTTTTTGCGGGAAATTCCCTTATTCCAGCGCCGTTTCCCATTGCAAAAAAAGGGAAAGTTGACAGCTATGGCCGTTTCCCAATGCAAAAAAAAAAAAGGAAGGTTGACAGCTCTGCTTCTGTGGCAACTGGCTTTGTAGTTTACATTTAAAAGGCACGGGTGTGCTTTCTGAAATGATTATTCTCTCATGTGTGTGCATAAAAGTGACCCAGTTTGAATGTAAGAAACTAATAAACAATGGTTTGTTTGACTGAGGATGAATGTACCCACTGAGCCTCTTGGGCTTGTCAATTGGTTCAAATCTGTGCAACAGGGTGAGCTCCCTTTGCTCTGTCCCAGCTCCTGCCAACCTAGCAGTTCGAAAGCATGCCAGTACAAGTAGATAAATAGGTATCACTGTGGCAGGAAGGTAAAAGGCATTTCCATGTACTCTGGCACTCATCACGCTGTCCTGTTGCACCAGAAGCTGTTCAGTCATGCTGGCCACAGGACCCAGAAATCTGTCCGTGGTCAAACACCGGCTCCCTCGGCCTGAAGCAGGATGAGTGCTGCATCCCATATTCACCTTTGACTGGACTTAACTGTCCAGGGGTCCTTTACCATTGCCTTTTACCTCTCTCATGACCCACAATAGAAAACTTCCAGTTTGTTAAACCAGTTTCTCATTACAATTGAACTAGGAAATTGTGATTTAATGTGGCGTTGCAAACAAATTGTTATTTGATATCCTTGTTGGTAGTTTATGATTAAACCAGTTTTCTGCTTCATATGTAACAGTAAACTGTATGTTGATCATATATATATATAATCTATACATGCTCTAAAGACAAGACAAGAAGCAGCCCTCACTTCCACTTCAAAAGGGTGTAAACGACAATAAAAGAAATTTTGCTGTGAAGAAAGAAGCCCTTTGCCTCCTGCTGTTATACAAGCTATTGCTTTGTTCATTCCCATAGGTACTGCAGTTTAGTGAAGTCATTTGTTACCTGACAGGTGGTCTGTGATCCCCTGCAGGGCTCGACCACTGGTGAAGCGCACCCTGCTGGCAAATGTTTGAAGCAGAAGAAGATTATCTGAAAGGGACAGAAACACATTGTTTGGACATTGTTATAAACCAAGAAAATAAACAACAACAACTTTATTATTTCTCCTCCCCCTGCCCCCATCTGACTGGGTTGCCCCAGCTACTCCATGTAGCTTCAAACAAATATAAAAGCATCATCAAACATCAAACATTGAAATATTCTCCATGCAGGGCTGCCTTCAGAAAGAGACAGAAAGTTATCTGTATCTAAAGGAAAGCGGATCTCTCAAATTCTCATTTTTTGAATCTCAAATCCAGTTCTCCACCTCCCCCCCCTTTTTTTTAAAGTCCTCATGAAAATTCACTAGCAGTTTAGTGTGGATTTTCCCTAACACATTTTTGTATGCAGCTTTCCCTAAGATAATGCATGTTTGTACGTTATTTTCACTTACCGGGTATATGCATTTTTTATGTACACTTTACACTAGTATATGCATAACTGCACACATGACTTGCCTGTAGAACAGCACTGCAAAATCCCGAGATGAGCAGAACTCCCCAACTTGGATGCGTTTCAGATTGTCTATTTGCTTCAGGAATTGTGAATTGGGTACATTCGCCTTTAAACGTGAATTGAATCAAATTTCTCTCCCATCCCTAGGTGCAGGTGAAAGGTAAGCTTTGCTTCCCTACAGCACATCCCTTTTCTTTGCCTCTACTGAAAAGAGATCTGGTTAAACACCTTTCAATTACATGTTGGTGCTCTTTTCAGAACGACAAAGGGAAAAAGGGGAAGTACACATGTATTGCGCTTGCTTTAAAATGAATTTCAAAGGCAGTTTTAACTGTGATTTAAAGTCTTTATGGATACTAATAAGCGAATGATCATCGGTAATGAATACTTTGCACATCTCCTCTACTTCTTATATTAGCATTTCAAAGCATTTTTTCATCCCGCTGAAGCCAGCAACTATTCTTTTCATCCATCACTGAAACAACAATGTTGTCTGGCTCTGCACACACATCATCACCATCAGAAAACAGAGAGTGTCAAACAGAAAATGGATTTTCTGTTTTCTGTTTTCTTAGCTTTGCTTTTTTTCCAGTTGATTCTTAACTGCTGTGAATTGTGAAGGGGCAAATGTTTTAGGGACCTGGGAGGGAAACTCTTTTTGGAAAAAAAACAAAACCAAACCAAAAACCTTCCACATTTATTTTGTATTTACTTAAAACTCCATCCCACTCCATCAATGAGCTAAAAGTGAATTGCAAATTAAAAAGGACAAGTGGACAACTATATATTCCAGAATTGCATAATAATAATAATAATAATAATAATAATAATAATAATAATAATAATAATATCAGCAAGCAAAAGGAAACACATTATAAAATGTGCTAAAAAGCATCACCCTGGCTGTTAAAAGCTAGTTCAAATGGAAATACTTTACAGTGCTTCCAAAAGATACTGTAAAAGCTTTGGTGACTGCCTGGGGGAAGGGAGATTCATAATCTAGAGGCAGCCCAATAAATGCATGTCACTATGTATGTCCTTGTTCACTGATCTTGACAGACACATGCAGCAATTAAGGTGGCATTCTAGAGAGGATGAGCCAGAACTCAATGGCATTGCACATGATTTGCATGTTTAAGGTCCCAGCTTTAAAATCTGGTGATTCTGATTAAGAGGCAGGTAAATACGTTCTGTCTGTTGCCTTCACAGCCAATGACGATGGTCAGAAATGAATAAGCCATACCGCTCTAAGAGGACCTGCATGAGACAGTATGAGACATCCTTCTATCTTATGTCAGCTGAGTTTCGCAGAAGCTGCAACTTTTCTGAAACAGCTGTCCTAAGAACAGCCTACCAGATCACACAAGCGACTCATCTAGACCAGCATCCTGTTCTCACATTGGCCTATGGAAAGCCTACAAGCAGGGCCGTCTTAAGTAAATCCGGCGCCCTGGAGCGAAGATCCCTCCGGCACCCCTTGTGCTCCGCCGGGCAGGGCCAGGCGCAGCAGGCAGCCGGAGGGCGTGGCGGATGGGGACGCCGAACTCACGCTCCGCTGGGCAGGGCCAGGCGCAGCAGGCAGCCAGAGGGTGTGGAGGGGCAGGTGGGGACGCTGCCAGCTGTGCTCCACCTCCGCCTCCACCTCCGCCTCCGCCTGCTCAGCCGAAGCGGCGGTGCGGTGCTGCCATCCAGGGAGCCCTGGCTGCAGTGCCAATGGCCTCCCCGCATCCGCATCCCGAGAAGAGGTGGGCGAGAGTGGCGCTGCCGGCAGGGCTGGAGGGCGCAGGTGCCCTCCTCAGGCCATGGCACCTTGCGTCAGTAGCCTCAATGGCTAAGACGTCCCTGCCTACAAGCAAGATCTGAGTGCGACCACACCCTACCCTCCTCCGGTTTCCAGCAACTGCTCTCCAGTTGTGGAGGCAGAACATATCCATCAAGGTTAGTAGCCACTCATAGCCTTATTCCTCCATGAATCTGTCTATTCCTCTTTCAAAGCCACCCAACTTGGTGGCCATCACTGCCTCTCGTGGGAGCAAACTTCACAGTTTAACTATTCACTGTTTGAAAAGGTACTTCCTTTTCTCTGTCCTAAATCTTCCAGCATTCGGCTTCCTTGGATATCAATATGCTCTGGTGTGTTATGAGGGAGGGAGAAGAACTTTATCCATTTTCTCCATCTAGGCATAATTTTATAAGTTTATGTCACCTCTTACTTTATTTTCTCTAAACAAAAAAAGCCCCCAACTCTGCAACATTTCCACATAGGGAAGTTGATCTACCCTTGATTATTCTGGTCTTCCTTTTCTGAACTTTTCCAATTTCACAATATCTTTTTTTTAAGTGAGGTGACCAGAATGGTATACAGAATTCCAAATGTGGTTGTACCACAGATTTGTTTGTTATGCTACTAGCAGTTGTTTTTTTTCACTTCCTTTCCTAATCATCCCTAACATGGAATTTGCCTTTTTCACAACTGCTGCACACTGGTTCCACATTAACATCAAGCTATCTGCTACAGTTCCATGGTGAAATAATAATAATAATAATAATAATAATAATAATAATGCCCTGACATGCATCACTTTACACTTGTTTACACTGAATTGTATTTGCCATTTTATTGCCCTTTCACTCAGTTTGGAGAGGTCCTTTTGTTGCTCTTCACAATCTTTTTGGGGCTTTGGGTTTCCAGAACATTTTGGTATCAGCAGCAAACTTGGCCCCCTTCACTGCTCACCACTAGCTCTAGATGTAAGATGAACAAATTAAAAAGCACAGGTCCCCAAACCAATCCTTGGGAACTCCGTTTTCTAAATTGCACAGGGAGCCTCCTCAAGTTAAGGAAGGCTCCCCACTGCACAAGTCATGGTGAACACAGGAGAGGCAGGAGGAACAGCATGGCTTTGGGGTGCATGCCCCCCATAGCCACTGTCACCATTTTAACCTTCTCCCCATGAGTAATGTGTGAAGACAACACGTGTTGCACTTAAATCCTTTTAATTTCTGTGGAAATTAAGAACATAGCATTAGAATGTAAGAGGTGCCCAAAGGTCGAAGAAGAAGAAGAAGAGTTTGGATTTGATATCCCGCTTTATCACTACCCAAAGGAGTCTCAAAGCGGCTAACATTCCCCTTTCCCTTCCTCCCCTACAACAGTGAGGTGAGTGGGGCTGAGAAGTGTGACTAGCGCAAGGTCACCCAGCAGCTGCATGTGGAGGAGTGGAGATGTGAACCCGGTTCACCAGATTACAAGTCTACTGCTCTTAACCACTACACCACACTGGCTCTCTATCTAGTCCAGCATCCTGTTTTAACACTGACCAACCTGATGGCCATGGGATGGCTACAAGCAAATCCTGAGTGCAACAGCACCCTCTCCACTTGTACTGGTATTCAGAAGCATATTGCCTCTGACTTGGTTGGGACTGTCTTTGTCTGGACTAGACACAAAGAATTCAAGAGTCTAGATGACTGCCCATATGCTCCACCATCACCAAGAAATCAGAACATGGAGTAAATTCATTTCTGAACTCAAACACAGTGGCCATTTTCCTTCACACAGGCACAATCTGTCCTTAGAAAATTTGTCCTATAAGAAAATTAGCAAACCAACTAGGAAACATGTATGCTAGCTCCAACTTCAGTCCTGACTCTTGATCACCCTATAGTATGTCTTGCCTACCCACCCAACACTGCATTTCCACTGCCAACATAAATCCATGTGGCCTGGGATTTACAGCAGTCCTTGGTTGTGTAGTTATTGGCAACAGCAATTTCAGCCTACGGAGAACAACGTTTGGAACAAGCCGTCATTTAGACCTGGATTTATGCTTGTTTGTTCTTCAGAAATGAACTCAGCAAACCATAAATTTCCTTTGCAAAAGAAGAGTGCAGCCTGGGGATATTTATGGACTACAGACAGGAGAAGGAGCTAGCTGAGACTCATAACTTAAGGCTTCCCATGGAACCTGCGCAGAAGAAGCTTATTTGTGGGACTATCCCCCACTTCAAGAGCAAAATAACTCACTAGGATGTCCAGATAGCTACAAGAACAAAATACTTTGGGGGATGGAAAAACATGACTTTTTACCGGGGAAGTCTATTTGTACAATTACCAAAGGGTATGTGGAAGAATGTGGGAAACTGATAGAAACTAGTTTTATCATGTGACCAGGTGCTATCATCACTCTAGTACACAATAGTTTTCATCAGATGCTGGGGCTTAGTAAACTAATCTCATCATGTGACCTTCCTATGAACAATTGATATCCCTATTCATTCATTCATTCATTCCATGCTCATGCTTGAAGTGACAAGTGGTCATCTGTTTATGCCTCTGACTCTAAGCGTTCTCAGCTGTACATTTGTTAGAAATTGGATTTGGTACCAAGCTGAGCGAAATGAGCGCCGCAACCCCAGAGTTGTTCGTGACTGGACCTAATGGTCAGGGGTCCCTTTACCTTTATAACATAAAACTGCTTCATGACAATATTCATAGAAGTCAACTATTTCCATGGATTTCAACATTCTCCACATCCAACATGCTTTGGAAAGGACTCCCAGGATATGGCAACTTACAATCTGAGCACATACAGAGCATTCACAAGACCGGTTCAACATGCTGAAAGCCACCAGCAATGCCAATCCATGTTTAGCATGCTAACACGAAGAACTGCTGTGATGGAAAATGCTACTGAGACCCAAGCTACATGTCTCATGTGTTTCCCATTGGTTTGTTCTAATCTTCTAAACCCATTCCATGCTCCCAGCCCATAGTTCTACTTGATTCTACCTTTCAAACATGCTCATTGGTCCAGGTCAAAGTCCCCTAACTATGCAAGCCTAAATATGTTTGCTCAGAAATAAGTTACATAGTGTTCCATACTTTGCTTCTGTCCTGGCTTTAGTCCTGCCTCTAATAAGCATGTTCAGGACTCTTTTCGGGCAGTATCTCTCCACATGCTGCAGAATGAGATGGGATTATGGTGGCAGAATGTTCAGGTTCAGACTGCAGGTGTGAAACATCACATTTTTTTAATATTCTCCAACATATTTCCTGCAAGTAAAAAACCAGCATGGCAGGGAGATGGCAGGACCGGAACCTCTCCCCTTGATGTCCTAAATTTCTACTTGCATGGGATTTTTTATGTGGTGAACAACAAAAAATGTGGATCCACATCTGAAATCTGAAATTATAGCATTTACTCTTCCATCTTAGACACAGTTGTAATGCATATGTTGGTCCAGCCTTCAACGTAAAGCTAATTTTATAACACCCAAATTCTATTTGAAATCAATATTTTCTGAACACCCTAGTACCAAGAGCAATACACAAATGCATTTGCTCCTGCTGAGTACAGATCACCCAGGACAAGTCACTTTAACCACACTGCACCAGCTTTTAATGAGGCGTTATTCCCTGACAGCAGCACAACGTTTTCCCCTAGTGACCCTCACTGAAAGGTCGTCTCTCATTTCAGTTCCATGTCTGCCTTCATTCCACATGCATAACATTTCTTTTCTTGTAAGAATTTAGCACAGGCGAAAGGTGGCAGATTTACAGCTCCAGAAACAGGTTTACTCTGTGTAGAGAAAAGTAGAACCAAAGTAGCACAGCTTTTATATATATATATATATATATAACAACCCAGCATATCTCTCCATAAGCTGTAAACCAACAAAAGGGCTAAAATATTAAACTTAAGCTGTCATAAATTATGTTGGTTTTCTTTCATTAGAGTTGCTCTGTGAGTTTGTTGCTGTATTTTTACTCTTCAGAAGGGGAATGCTTGTGGAGTAGGATTTTCTGCCTCAGATGCCAAAGTAACATGGCTGGCCATGGGTACAATGTATCCTGACAGGGGGCAGCACACAGAATTTCATTTCTTCCTCAGGCAGCAAAATATATTGAGCCAACCCTGGGTAAGGCAGATGAAGAAAAGTAAAAAACCCCAAAAAAACCCAAATTAGGCTGAGGTCAGCTTATAGACTCAGATATCAAGCTACACATCTTGGATTCTGAGATAAACAAGCAATGGCTGCTCCCCATCTCAGATAATTTTTAAAACACTTTTAAAACTATTTTAAAATGTTTCATTTTAGCCTTAGAAGTGTCTACCCTACAAGCTGCTTCAAAAGAGAGCCTTCTATGGAGGCATAGGGGTCCAGCCTTGATCTCTGGTGGGAAGCAATATAAAGGTGTGATAGAAAGGTAAACATAAATAAATAAATACCTAGATGAATAATCATTTTGTCCAGCACTTTCACTGCAGCGTTGTAGATCCCAGAATTCTTTGAGTTTAGGTTGTCAGTGACTACAGTCACCACAGAGACCAGGACTGGATTTAAACCATCTTTGAGGATTGGGATCATGGAAGCAACCGACTCTAATGCATACTGGTTCACTTTCTTGTTCGAGTCCTGAAGTCTCGGAGTAAAAGCATCAAAGATCTGTTAACACAAAAAGGAACAAGTAAATCCTACTGTAAATAGCATACCGCTCTGTTAGCACAGAAAAGTGGGGAAACAGACTCAGTTACAAGTCTACATATGGAAGCAAAACATTTTAATATAGTGTCTTCACGGCCACCAGAATCTCTATTTGTACGAACTACCATTTCTCAACTTATAGTGGAGAGATAGCTCCCAACAAACCAAACTAAAAAATTGGGGATAATTTTGGTTTAACATAGGGTGATATCCTTGTCTAATCCAAGATGTGTGATGATCATGGGGAATTTTACAAAAGTTAGCTCTAAGATAATAATCAAGCCAGGATCAGCAATATGTAGTTAAGGGAGGGAGGGCATTGATTGATTAATAAGATGTGGTACTTTATAGCTGCCTCACTGCCCTCTTAAAAGTAACCAGTTTTGGTTTTTTAGGGTTTTTTTTAAACTCCTCTATACAACCTGTAAACGGACACTACATTCCTGGAAAACCAAGATCTCTTCTTTCCACAGTATACAGAGAGATGACGGCCAAGAAACGGCAACTGTTGTGAACATTGACTTTATGTAAGGGCAAAATACAGCTGTACCTTGGACCTCAAATGCCTTGGCTCCTGAACAATCAAAACCCAGAAGTGAGCGTTCCGGTTTTCAAGCATTCTTTTGGAAGCTGAACATCCGACGGGGCTTCCACAGCTTCTGATTGGCTGCAGGAGCTTCCTGCAGCCAATCAGAAGCCGCACTTTGGTTTCCGAACGTTTCGGAAGTCGAATGGATTTCCGGAACGAATTCCGTTTTACTTCCAAGGTACGACTCTATATGTTATATTAGCTATGTAGTTGTGCGTTTAAGTGCCAACATTCCACACTGGGATCTTAGCATGGGGCTGTAACTCAAAATGGAATATTAGCATGGTGGGGGGAGGCTCAGAAACTTTACTCCCCACTGTAGCCCTAATGCAAATTGTGCAATATGAATTGGGAGAGGGGAACTTTCCATTTGGATCTCTTTTATTGTACTTGCAGGAGCAGGGCCCCCAAATCTGGATCAGAACCACAGTAGGGTCAAGGATTAAAACCCCTTCCCCCCTCCCATTACGCTACCAATCTGTGCTTAAAGGCACAGCCATGTATCACATAGTACATAGTTTGCCCATCAGTTAAACTGAGTAGGGAATCGGGATTAAGAATCGGCCCAACCTAATCTCAGCGAATGGGTCACCTCTATTAAGGCTACTGGCACCCAAATGCATGGTATCCAAGTACCTGTATGATATTTGAGGATACAAGCTGGGGGTTGTTCTTGCAGTGCTCCATTAGCAACGCCACTCCCTCCATTCGGACCTGGAATTCCTTCGCCACCAGCATCTTGTTCAGCTCCTTGAGCTGCTCCATCATTTCGATGCTGCGAAGGGACGAGCGGTGAGCCACCACCTGCGGGATGCTTAGGACACCTGGGACAGAGCTGGCATTGAGAACCAAAGGTTTATTCATTGTGTTATGCATTCATAGTACCTAAACGACAGCACTCTGTGTTATCTTGCCCGATTACATTGCTCTCGTGACTAAGAGTGGGGGAATTGTCTGTTTCTGTTTCTCATTTTTTTCAGTCATAGCTTCTGTTCTTCCACATTTCCACATCAATTTGTGGTTGTTTTTTTAAAAAATCCTTATGAAAATTCATCTGTGTCTTAGTGTGAATTTATCCTAATACACACGCTTTTATATGCAGTTTTGCCTGCTATATATTTTTGTACACAATTTTCATAATTTAATGGCTTTTTGTATGTTAGTTTCATGAACATATGCATGTTATACACACTTTAGTATCTGTGTTTTTTTGTACACATTACTCGGTTGGAGAACTGTCCTGTAAAACATTAATAACTGCATACGCTAAAAGACAGCTGTGTTTCAGTTCTCCAGTTGTTTTGGGAAGGGCTAATTGGCCAGGTTCACCTTTGAATGCAAACTGAAATGAATTTTTCCTCCATCCCTAACTCAGGAGTGAGCACCAACACAATTTTTGAAATTCAAGACGTATAATGCACTGAAGCAAAATGTTTTAATTTACTGAACCTACATAATTCACTTTGGCTGTAAAGTTATCAGATGTGCCAAACTGGAAGATGTCTGGCAAAAAATGGAAGTGGGAAAAGTGAAAGAAGGCTGAGGTGGAGGAAATCAGGAAGGTCCTGTCTAAGGTATGGAGAGGAAGGGGCTAGGATTCATTGGGATGGGCAGCACATGCTTCTGGTAATTTCATTCAATAACACAATTATGTGTCCTAAAAGGGCCTTTTCTGCAGACATTTTTTATTGAATGGAGGAAACCACAATGGATCCCACAAAAACATGTCATGCTAAAAGGTAAAGGTACCCCTGACCATTAGGTCCAGTCGCGGATGACTCTGGGGTTGCGCGCTCATCTCGCTCTATAGGCCGAGGGAGCTGGCGTTTGTCCACAGACAGCTTCCGGGTCATGTGGCCAGCATGATTAAGCCGCTTCTGGCGAACCACAGCAGCGCACAGAAACGCCGTTTACCTTCCCGCCGGAGCGGCACCTATTTATCTACTTGCACTTTGACATGCTTTCGAACCGCTAGGTGGGCAGGAGCTGGGACCAAACAACAGGAGTTCCGTCGCGGGGATTCGAACCGCCGACCTTCTGATCGGCAAGCCCTGGGCTCTGTGGTTTAGACCACAGCGCCACCCGCGTCCCTGGAATGCTAAAAGATAGCAAAAAGAAAAACAGCTCTGAGCATGCAGAATGGTTTGGAAGAGCAAAGGGGTGCTCCATACCTTTCCTCTGAAGGCAGGCTGTCCAGTGAGGTTGTCAGACTGCTGCTCTTCGACCCTCTGTGGCTTTTGGCAGAAGGAGCTTGAGAAGATTGGTCTTCTAACCCCTGCAAAGATAAATGCATAGGCCAGGAATGGTTAAGCTTTCTTGAGTCAACCCTCCAAGCGCTACATGCCAGCGGCCGGTGTGGCCCCAGTGGCTGTTTCTGGCCCCCTTCTCTTATTCAAACACACAGACACACACACACCCTCCATAGAAAGGAGCTGGATTGGGAGGGTTATAGCCGCCTGTGCACTGATGACTGGGGAGGGAGCAATCCACCCCACACTGTGCCTGCTTTAAATATGCTTTCGTTTCACTATGGCTGCCATCAAAATCAGGGGGGCTTGGAAGGTTGTGTGACTCCCGATATAGGCATTTGAACAAAGAGGGGAATTACACACAAAGGACAAGCTGCAGTATTTTCAAACTTTTTCTGTAACATTTGAAGAGGAAGTGTATGGGTACATGAGCCAGCGTGGTGTAGTGGTTAAGAGCGGTAGACTCGTAATCTGCGGAACCGGGTTCGCGTCTCCGCTCCTCCACATGCAGCTGCTGGGTGACCTTGGGCTAGTCACACTTCTCTGAAGTCTCTCAGCCCCACTCACCTCACAGAGTGTTTGTTGTGGGGGAGGAAGGGAAAGGAGAATGTTAGCCGCTTTGAGACTCCTTAGGGTAGTGGAAAGCGGGATATCAAATCCAAACTCTTCTTCTTCACAAACATATGCTTAAGGTCATAAGAAAATCTTTGCTGAATCATGCCAATGGCCTATCTATTCCAGCATCCTGTTCTCACAGCGTCCAATCAGATGCCTGTGGGAAGCCTGCAAGCAGGATGTGAATGGACAGGGGTTGCCTGAGACATTTCAGCACTGGAGACAAAACACCCCCTGCCATCCCCCACAGGAGGGGGGCATGAGGTTCAGAGAAGGCCTCGTCAAGCCTTGCCAGCCCACCAGACTACAGTGGGGATGGGAGCTTCAGAAAGCACTTCTCTTGAAGGAGAATCAGTTTCCAAAGCTTCCTTCCCGTCTGGTGGCAAAGCTGGGTGGTGGAATGCCTCCCCTCTTGCCAACTTGGTGAGAGGGGGAGGCGTTCTACGGAGCTTTGCTGGTGGTCCTAACAAGTCTGAGAGATTTCATACATCTTACTCTGAACATGATTGAGCTTGGATCCAGCCCTTAATTTTTATTTACCAAAGAATGAAATCTTTTTGATCTTCTGATTCCACTTTCAGTGCAAATATTTCTTATGAAAAGATTTTATTAAAGCTTTTTCATAATACTGTATGATAAAAAATAACAATCTAAATAAAAACAAAAACAGAGAGAGAAAGAGGAAATAAAACACCAAATCTTTTCAACACATTCTGTTCACCTCCATACTTACTTTCTGCTTAATTGCAGCCATGACATCACGCAAGTCACGTGACGGTAGACACTGCTTCAAATACCCATCAAATTTTGAATGGGACATAAGGATGTTCAGCATCTTCCGGCCATAAAATCTAGCACAGGGAGTGAAAAGTTAATTAAGAACATTTGATGGCAAAATTTTGACTCTGTTTCAGAAAGTGCCATTTGTCTGGTTCAGGGTGGTCCAACCTCTCAGGCCAAGTGGGCCGCGATAGTACTTCAACACAGAACCCATGAGCCACACACTGAATAAAATTTCCATACTGTAAATCAAAGCATTCTCAATATAGTTCATATTATTTAACACACACAATTAATATAATTAAATACACAATTAATGAGTAAAATATAAATGTCTTCAAAAGACAAAGCATAAAATAATTCAGAAAAGGAAAAAAAAAGAACCACCACAGATTTTGATGGAAGTATACCATAATTCAAGACATCAAGAACCTTTTTCATTGCCAGCACTCATTCATGATAAAAATGAATGTATGTACCAATGTACCAATGTGCTCTAGCAATGAGAGTATTGGACTAGATCAGACCTGGGAGACCAGGGTTCAGATTCTTTTTGCAAACCTCTTTGGGGTAGCTGTTGTTGGTTTTGTTTTTTTGTTTTGTTTTTTTACAATCGAGTGGTATATGAATTTCATGAAATGAATGAATGAATGAATGAATGAATGAATAAACCACTCCCGCCATACCTAGCCATTGGCCATGCTAGCTGGGGCTGATTGGAATGGAAGTCCAAAACATTTGGAGGGCAATAGGGAAAGGCTGGCCCATCTCAGCTGGCAATGAAATGCATTCAAAGACTCTCAGCTGTTTGGCTGGCAGTTTACCTTGTGTCTTGATTGCAGTCTTGAGCAAGCTTGACCAGCGTCTGCACCAGAAGCTCTGTACTCTCCCGGTTACCCGAGAGCAGTTTCTCTGCCCCAATCTGCTCCACAATGGCCAGCAAGTGTTCAGCCGCACATTTCCGGATGAGGGGGTTACGGTGGCTGCAAACACAGTGATCATAAGAATGAGACATCTTCTTTTCTTATACTGCAAAGTGAAAAAAGACCTGGGTGCCTGGTAGCTACCCCAACTTCCCTCAGCCAAAATACCCCAACCCAGCTAGTTCTGACCTAACTGGCAAACTGGCTTGCAGGGGTGGGAACCTGAATGTGAAACTTGGCTTAACTTCATGCAGGCGGAAAAGGAGGACGGGAGCAGGAAAATGGAAAGGGGGCAGCTGAAATAGATGGAGTTGTTTATGGAGGGGGAGCAGATCTCTGTTGTTGTTTAGTCGTTTAGTCGTGTCCGACTCTTCGTGACCCCATGGACCAGAGCACGCCAGGCACTCCTGTCTTCCACTGCCTCCTGCAGTTTGGTCAGACTCCTGTTGGTAGCTTCAACAACATTGTCCAACCATCTCATCCTCTGTCGTCCCCCTTCTCCTTGTGCCCTCCATCTTTCCCAACATCAGGGTCTTTTCCAGGGAGTCTTCTCTTCTCATGAGGTGGCCAAAGTACTGGAGCCTCAACTTCTGTCCTTCTAGTGAGCACTCAGGGCTGATTTCTTTGAGAATGGATAGGTTTGATCTTCTTGCAGTCCATGGGACTCTCAAGAGTCTCCTCCAGCACCATAATTCAAAAGCATCAATTCTTCGACGATCAGCCTTCTTTATGGTCCAGCTCTCAGTTCCGTACATTACTACTGGGAAAGCCATAGCTTTAACTATACGGACCTTTGTCGGCAAGGTGATGTCTCTGCTTTTTAAATGCTGTCTAGGTTTGTCATTGCTTTTCTCCCAAGAAGCAGGTGTCTTCTAATTTCATGACTGCTGTCACCATCTGCAGTGATCATGGAACCCAAGAAAGTGAAATCTCTCACTGCCTCCATTTCTTCCCCTTCTATTTGCCAGGAGGTGATGGGACCAGTGGCAATGATCTTAGTTTTTTTTATGTTGAGCTTCAGACCATATCTTGCACTTTCCTCTTTCACCCTCATTAAAAGGTTCTTTAATTCCTCCTCACTTTCTGCCATCAAGGTAGTATCATCAGCATATCTGAGGTTGTTTATATTTCTTCCGGCAATCTTAATTCTGGTTTGGGATTCATCCAGTCCAGCTTTTCGCATGATGAATTTTGCATATAAGTTAAATAAGCAGGGAGACAATATACAACCTCGTCGTACTCCTTTCCCAATTTTGAACCAATCAGTTGTTCCATATCCAGTTCTAACTGTAGCTTCTTGTCCCACATAGCAGATTTCTGGCAAGAGTGTTTTGCCTCAGCTCTGGCAAACCATAGGCAGGGGAAAAGATGGAGAGGGGGAGGGGAGGGGAGGGGGAGGGAGAGCGTATGGGGTGACCACACCCATTTTGGACTCCAGCCCCACCCATCATTGTCATGCATCCCCTGAAAGTTTACCCCAAGGGATATGACCCTGGTGCCTTATTATCCAGCGTGACTGCAGCCCTACTCTACTTCAAAAGAACAAGTCATGGGTAAGAAGAAGAGGTGCAAGGGCCCAGAAAAAAAATCTAGGGAAATTGGAGGGAGGGAAATTGTTCCAGATATAACCGATGAAGGAAGCATGCAGAGGAAAGGGCCCTTCACTTACTTCACTCCATTGGCCATGAGGGCAGCCATCGCTCGTGAGGGACTCACATTCTGCACCATGATGCCCAAGGATTGATCAGCCGCTTTCTGGATGAATTCACTAGAATCACCTGCCTTCTGGAGAAGGACCCGAGAAATCTCTTCAACCTCTTGATCCATATGCTTCTTCATGGCCTTGAAGAGGTCAGCTAGGGTCCCAATAGCAAACCGAGATACTTTCGACCGGAGATTGCTAACCTGGCAATGGAAACGTTACAAGCCAAAATGTTTACACATTCACATGACCCTGTTCGCTGCTGCAAATATTGACACACCAACCAAAGGCAGGGCAATTTATTTGTAATTTTCCACAAAATGCCACACTTCTGATCAAAGTGTGGATAATAAACCAGGATGTGCCAATCAAGTTGAGTCACTCTAAGTGTACATCTGTATTACCTTCCTGTCGTGAATAGGAGGAATTATTTCAGTTTTGATAATGGCTCAATCTGAATGGGCACCACGACCTGCAGATCTAACCTAAGAAAGGAGAGTACTAAAGCAGGAGCTCCTAACCATCATTTAAAACATATGCATGCATAAATGCTTAATATAAATAAAAGAAATAATAAACCATTGGGGGGAAACTCCCAAGTCAGGCTTGCTCACTGGTTTGAGGCAACTAAGGAACTTTTTGCTGCTGTTCTCCACATGAGAGACCAAAAAATAATATCATTATTTGTACCCCACCCATCTGACTGGGTTGCCCCAGCCACTCTGGGCAGCTTGCCTCACTTTCACACACACAAGTGGCGTCGCAACAGGGGGGTGATGGGGGCGGTGCGCTCCCAGTGACATGTCTCCGGGGGTGACAAGCGGCACCCCGCCACGGCAGTGCGAGCAGCCATTGCACCCTGCGGCGGATGAGGAGCTGCTCCTGGACAGTGAGGCGGCTGAGGACAGGCCTCCACCGCCTCTTCTTCCACCACCACCGCCTCTCCCTTGGCTGCAGGAATCTCCTCAGTCACTGCCCGTGGCGGGAGTGGCTCCTGAGGGGCCTCCTCAGTGTCACCGGTGATTGCTGCCCCCAGTGGTGTAGCTAGCTGCTTGGGTTCCCGGTGCCTGAGCTGCGTGCCAGAATCCCGGTGTCTGAGCTGCGTTCCGCTCCGGCGCCCTGCAGGCCCGCGTTGCTTTTTTGAGTGGCGCGGAGCCTGCAGGGAGTCGGCCTGCCGCCTCCCGTTCAGCTGTAGGGCGGCAGCCTGAGGGAGAGGCATTGGGAAGACACAAGCGCCATAATGCCCTCTCGGGCAGCGCAGAGCCTGCAGGCGCCCAAGCCACCGCGTCACTCCTGGGTGAAATGCGAGGCTCGGGTGCCATAAGTGCCGCTCCCTGCAGTGTGTGGCACCCCCCCCAAGGAAGCAAGACAAAGGCAGGAAGAAAGGTGAAGAGGCGTCTCTCAGGGTTGCGCAGAGGGCGAGGGAAGGAAGCCCTTTCCCTTTCCCACCACAGAGGAGCCTTCCCTGCATTGCACACCCGACGGCTTTTTATGGCATAGCTCTGGAGTGGGGTCTGGGTGGGGAGGAGAATGGCACTGTGTTGTTGTTTTTTTTGCAGACACCTTCTAAGAAGGGTTTTTAAACCATTTAAATAAGGAAGAGAGGGTTTAGACCTTGAGCATATTCCACAGAAAGAGTGCCCATTCTTTCTCAGAGCTTCCTCTGCTTGACGGTTGTTTCCTCTTTCTGTCTCGTCCTGCCCGAGGGAGGGAGGGGGACGGACGGGAGCCATGGCTCCCAAGAGGCGCAGCTTTGCCACACAATACTTAACAGGAGCTGAATGTCCTGACAGATGGGGGTGAGCTGCCAATGCCTGAAAAGACTGAAAAGAGCTGTAAATATTTCTCAGTCCCAATTTCTTATATTACTTTTTAAACTACGAACCGAAAAAGGGGGGATTTCTGGAAGGGAAGTAAGCCATCCATTTTTCTTTCTTTGTATAAGCAGACACCCTGCCATCAACACTTTGCCTGTGTTTTGCAAAGTGGGAGGCTTTGAATCGCACAGAACTGAATCCCACTTTCAGATAATTAAAGTCTGAAGATGCTCCAACCTTCCCATTAACAGGGAATCAAGTCTACATCCATGATAATTTCAGAGAGAAGCCAGAGACCACAAATTACACAAATGGCCAGCCATTATTTGCTGCAGATGACAGAAGGCTTAATGGCCTTGCCAACTCTGCTATGTTAACAGCCCAGTCGGGCTGATCAAACAATGAACAAGTGTAGAAATGGCCCTTGTGGCTTCTTTTACCTCCTGCTTTTTATTAGAAGGGTTTAAAATGAGAACAATAAAAACCTCTCCATTAAGCGATCAAATAAACAGCAAAGCTGCTAAGAGCGGCCGTTGGGTAAATAAGCTCCCTAGAATCCAAGAACTGGCTGCCTCACAGAGTCCAGCACATAACGTATTTGGGTTTGGGTGTTATAGGAATTTTAAGGTCTTAGATATATAATAAATGTCCGTAAGTGTACCAAGCAAACACGTGCATGAATGTATAAGCCACATGTCTGAAGCAGCGTGGGAGGACAGTCCTGAGACCATTTTGACTCCCAAGCTGACCAAGTTTTTCTCTGCAAGGAGGGAGGAGGTGAAATAAACCTTCCCATTGTCTCAGGAATTAAGTAATTACCATCTCAAAGGAATGGCCAGACTACCAGGCAAGGCAATCAGATAAGGCATTATCAGATAACCTCGCAGACAGGAGATAAACAACGCACTCAGATTTCTGTTGTAGACCGCCTTTTCTGTGATGTAGGTATGATGTATCTGGGGGTGGTGGTCTTGGGCTACACCCCTTCTGTGATGTATGTATGATGTTTCTGGGGGTGGTCTTGGGACTCCAGGGTGGGCAATTTAAATGTCTATATAAGGGCAGGCACGCCTTTGTTCTGGGTCCTCCTCCGCTCTCCTGTGTGTGAAGGGAGCACCCTGTTGCAACAGCATTAATAAAGATCAGGCTTACTAGCTGCTTTGCTTCTCAATATTCTCTGATTGGCCTCTGTTATTTTCTCCTGCCGATGGAGAACCTACAAAGGAGGGCTCTTGTGTACCCCATAAGGGAATAAGGGCAGATTTTGTTTACAACATGGGGAAATCTAGGTAGCTCGGATCAGCTTTTGTTCACCCCCTTTTCTGGGTGGAAATAGAGGAAGGATTTCAGACAAGGAGATGCAGTTGAGAGAAGAGACAGAATCAACATGGTTGGACTTACAGGTTCTTCTGTGAGACATGCTGAATTTGGGTTTCAACAACTAAGTACAAAATGCAATACAAAATACAAAAGCTACATATATGACTAAACTGTATCTTTCAATCCACCTCTGATATACATCAGAAAGGCCCTAGTCCTTTCCTGATCACTGCTTTAAGTGAAGAATGCACATTTGAGTCCTCAGTAACTGACATGCTTCACAGGTACTTGAGTACAAGAACCCAAGTACAGTACATTTCTCTTCTTCGTTCCTTTATTTTAGACAGATATTTGCAACCTACATTTATACACAAAATAGATTTATTATATAAAACCATGGCAGAATCCAAGGATTTGTAGACGCAGAGGCCATAGCTCAGGAAAGAGGAAACTTTTTCAGCCCAAGGCTGCATTCCCTTCTGAAAAACTTTCCAAGGGCCTCATGACGGTAGTGTGAGGAGCCAGAGGCAAAAGTACTTGAAGCAATGGATGTAAAATTTGCCTTTGTACAATAGTAGGATAGTTTCTACATACGCATACATCTACATCTCTATATTCTCCATCCAGACACACAAGAGGCATTATCAGTGCATTGCTCATGTATGCAAGTTTTTCAGAAGGTCCACATGATGCTTGTCCTCTTCAAAGGACCACCCCATATATTTCCTCCATTTAGTCCAGATTTGCTGTTTCAACGGTTTTGTACTTATTGGGTTTTCCATTGAAACAGTACATCCGGATTATATGGGGAAATAATATGGGACAATGTTTAGATAAGGAAGATGTTTTGTGGACAAAACATGCATGCCTCAGCAGCACTGAACAAATGGAGAAGCACCTCTACAGGAGTATGGTGCAGGGTGGACACCCAAAAAAGCCTCTGAAGATTGATAACTACAGGTTGGGTTATCTGGCTTTCAATCTAGACATCCAGAGAAACTTAGTAATTTTTTAAGTGACCTTCCAGGTCGTGATAGCTATTAAGCATCTGAGGATGGGCTTCTAAAGTGACTCAGTAGGCCAGGCTCCCAGTGGGCAGGAAAGTGGGACCTCTGCTCTCTTTCTTCCATGGATACTAACTCAACTTTCATTCTTTCATTCCATTACCATTCTCCTTGCTAAAATAAAGAGTAAAAAGTCACTGAAAGCTTAAGTTTCAGAAGCAGACAGCTTTGTGGAAAGTGAGTAAATGCATGCAAATTTAATTAATTTGCATGGATTTATTTTGTGCTGAATTCCCCCCTCCCCCGCGCAGGTTATACACAGCTTATTAATTGCTTATTTTTCCAGTAGAGATAAAGAGCATATTGGGCAGCAATAGGTACTATATAGACAGGTATAAAAGCTGCTCAGAGACCCATTGGCTAAATAAAAACAGATTGGAAAGTGTCAGGTAAGCCACAAGAGAAGATAGATTGGACATATGTTAAATGCACGTTTCCCACCTCCTTTGTGGCTGCCAAGGAAACATCATGAAGTCTACACTGGAGAACTTCTGAATGGCAGGTAGCCAAGCATCGGATGCTGAAGAGTCCTTTCTCCTTCAGATGCCTGAGAGGCAATTATCAAAAAGATGGAGGGAGAGAAGAGAAGGGAAATTATTGGTCTCGCTTGGCATTTTGCAGAAACAGGATTTCTCACTGCAGTAAAAGAGTCTGAAAATGAGACGTGTCACAGAAGCCACACATTGGGAATACAGAAAAGCAAAGGTGCTGAATTTTAACAGAAGCTCTTATACACTATGGTTTTAAAACTACTATTGGGGGGAATTACATTCCACTGTGTGCTAGACAGAACCTCCTATGAATTAAGCTGAATAAAAGAGTGTGATTGATTTACTAGTTCCACATGATAGGCTCCATCCTTGGAAAGGTCTGAAACCTGCATGGCAAGTTTTTCTCTCGAGAGGCTCAAGAGGTGAAGCTTGTGGAGTCCACAACCCCCTCTTTTCTTAAGGCCAATAATCCCTCCGAACTCTGCCTTTCTGAATTAACAGCACCATCTGCAGGTGATCTGGCAGCAAAAATGAGCACAGGTGACAAATTCCAGAGCAACAGCTGCCAGAGAAGTAGATGTGTAGCAACAAGAAACAATATCGTGGCACCTTAAAGACTAACAGCTGGATTATAGCATAAGCTTTGTGGACGATGGCTCACATCATGAGACGTGTGAATTGTTGTCACTGGTTGGCAGATATATCCAAAGAAAAAGAAAAAGGAAATCATGTTAACTGTGAGGTCCAGTGGCAATGAAGACTGAATCTTCCACATCTTTTTGAAAGCACAGCTTTAATGTTTTCCATAGAAAACTAATGGTGTGTGTTAGGAAAGGCTTTTTATCAAGTTGTATATTTAAAAAAGTAGGATTCTCTATGGGAATAACACATTTCAAATAAGTGGTAAATGTGGCAACATTGTGCAACTCACTGGCATTATTTCAATGTCTGGGGGTGTTAAGCAGGGTCACGGCCAGTGCTACTATTAGACAAAGTGGGAAAGCCACCTGAGGTAACTGATTTGGGGTGTCACAAAATGGCAGCTAATTGTTATTTAATTATTATTATATGATACTTACTGCCTGCAAGTAGGAGAGGTGCTTTGGGGAGTTTCTTTCTCAGGTGCCAATATAACTTGCCTGCCCTTGTGCTTAATGTGCATGAGGTGGGAATACTAGTGCTGCTCTGCCTTAGGCAGCAACATCTCTTGGACTTGCCTTGGGCAAGGTTATATTCTTGCCCCCTTGGTGTTTTATTTTGTATCTAAATGAACTTGACAATGCCCTTAATGCCACTCTCCAAAACTTGACAGCAGAGGCAATTGAGTCTTACTTTATTGGCTAATGATATGGTCTTATTATCGTATTCCAGACTCAAGTCTTAAAAGGCTTTTTGGTCATGTTTTCTAAGTCCTGTACTCTAAATTGTACTGTACAGATAAATCAGGAGAAATTAAAGATAGCAGTCGCTGAAAAAAGGTTTATTCGGGGAAGTGGCTGCTTGGCAGCCAAATTCTAATCAAGAGCTATACGCTGGCATTGCTCTTGTCTCACACACGGATTCCATGCTGTCTAGAAAGCCACTCAAAGCAGGACAACTCCACAGGGGTGTCAGTTATAGGAAGCTCGTGGGACAGTATTTGACTGAACAGTTCCACAACTGCAAGGACATTTAACTGCCCAATGGAATTTCCCTGCCCTCTCCTCTCCCCATATGTCCCCTGTGTGCCCCGTAGATCAGCTCCTAAGGATTGGGGGGAAACCCTGGAACAGGTTTAGGGGCAGCACAAGGAGGGCAGAGAAGTTCCTGCTAAACCTCATTTCCCTAGCAGAACTTTTTAGTTGGACACCGTCCATGGAGTTGAATTCAGGGTGTGGGGCTTAATGAGGCTGGGTGGAACAATAGGAAGGGAGGCCCAAGTTGGGCTGCCTTGACATAGCCCACAACCTTTTGAAACAAGCTCAACGTTTTCCCAAACTGGGCTTGTGAAAGTCCACCATCAATTTGGTATCCTCTGTGGGTTTGTGGAAGGGAAGGAATGAGACAAAAACAGATGGCATGTGTGCTGCCTGGAAACCAGAGGAAGTGAATTTGAATCTCACTTTATACTGTACTGCAGCTTTCATGCAGCCACAAGGCCACTTGCCTACCTTTATGGCATGAGACACAGGGGAAAGGTACAGTTTTCTCTTTCCTTACCAATCGTTGCTGTTGAGCCACTTCAGAGCATCGACCAGCCCCTGCTCTGGGTAAGACAAAGGTCTTATTTCTAAGGCATCTCTATTTACGAGGTCCTCTTCCCATTCCGGAGAACCCTGGAGGTTTGCTGGCAGGGAGTTAGCTGTAAGTATGAAGGAACAACAGCCAGCCATATAAATGCAATTAACACTGGCAGTCAGGAAATTACAATTAACGCTACAAATAAGTTGGTGTTATAAGGAGTCATCTTTCATTTTACTGTTCCCATGCAGTTGTAGATGCATATCTGAACTGCATTCCATTGAAAGGACTGCAGTGAGAATAGACCATTTTCACTGAAGTGTGTATTGGGCTAAACATCCCATTTACGCCGAGTCACATCAGTGGCTTCTCTGGTGGGGTCAGAGTTGCACCAGGCAGTGGAAGCCCACTCTGCACCATCCCACCTTTGCACAATGTCCTATTGGTGACATCTGACTGATATGCAACATTGAAGAGGCATCTCACAGTTGGGCTTGTTGTTCGCCTAACAATTATACCACACAATACCATATCTGTTTTTAGAGAGGTATAACTTTCCAGGAGGACCCGGTGAAGTGCCGACATGGCATTAATATCAAATCATCCTGGCAGCCTGCTTTGACTGCAAAATCTAAACCATTTCATGAGACAAGGTGATACAGCAGCAGGACGAAGCAAAACAATAATAATCACTATAAAGCTTTCTATGGACAGAGGAGGATGCTGAGTCATATGCTATTTGCACAGGGACCTTGAAAGGGCAGCAGAAGCGGGGAGAACTCCAGAGGTAACTCTAGAGGGTAGTTATCTCTTTAGTACCAGGTGGCTCAGTAGAAGATGGGAAAAATGGAAGCGATGGGGAGCAGTCCGCTGTACAAAGGCAATTTTTGTATTCACTTTGGCCCTGCCCAATACTCTCTTGTGGCCCTTGGAAGGTAGTCCAGAAGCAAATGTGGCCCTCGTGCTGAAAGAATTTCTCCGGCCATGCCTTACACACTCCCAAAAGGAAAGGGCCACAAACAATGAGGAGGTGCAAATAGAGAAGTGGCTGCAATCAACCTGTTGGATTTTTGTAGTAGTGTAATAGATAGGGAGTCCCTAAGGCAACCTGTCCGTTTTCCATATTTGCAACATGAACCAATGAATGTTGGTTCAGCAACAGGGATAGTTTTATAATTTTGCACCTCATTTAAACTTCTGAGCTACCCAAGAAGTTTCAAGGCACGATCGTCCACAAGCGGGCCAGTCCTGCATTTGTTGCTTGTGATTTCTTTATTCTGTTTTATGTAATATTGGGGAAAAAACTCAATACAACTTCCATTTAAAAAAAAAAAAGTTTCAAGAAAATATTATCTGAAAAACACCAGTGAAAGGAAAAAGTGATATTGCTAGCTTAGCTGAGATTATAATACTTAAAGCAAGAAGCTTCTTTTCCCATTTATTTTTCCAGTGTGCCTTGTGGTTATGGGGGAGCCCTTGCTTGTGCCTGATACTTCTATCCAGGGCTGTTGACAACCATAAAACCTGCATTTGTTGCTGGCCTTGTTTTGTGCCTCACCTGAAGCATGCCTGAGGAAGCTACTGTCATGGTTGATGACGGGGATGCTGGGCAGAGAGGGCCTGTTCACCCGTTTCTTCAGGGACGTCCCAACAGGAGCTCTGCAGGGATTGCTCAGACTGAGGCCAGCAGGGGTGGTTCCGTTGCTTTTAAGTGGGCCGGAACCTGCGGAAAGTAATTCAGCGAAGTCAGCAGAGAGTCAAGGGAACTAGCAGCTGAAAGAACATAGGGCCAGTTCCAGGTTTGAGACGTGCCTAGGCAAAATGTGTACTCAGGGGGGTCCCCTTCTCTGGTGGTGGGCCGCTGGTGGGTTTACCTGGTAGCAGTATGGACAGCAGCATGACTCCAAGCAAATCCTGAGTGGCTGGAGCCCACTGTTTAAACTTCATCCCCCTGAAAGCCTGGACAGGGGAGACTACAATTGGTTTCCACCAGCAAGTAAGTACCTTTTTAGTCTCTCAGGCTTTTGGAGTTAACTATCATAATCTGATGCCCTTCTTTGTGTGCCTCCCCAACAAGAGGTTGCATGGCCTCTTGCTGTTGCTGTTTTTTTTGGGGGGGGGGTTGGTTAATTGAGTATTTTTAACATTTGTATATATTATTTGCTCATAGTATTTTTATGTATTTCTGTAAACCACAACACATCTATTGATGGGGATTATGTTTCTTCTAAGAAGGAGGGCACTCCACAATTTTGGAACAGAAATAATAATTTCAATGCATTGCTTAAAACTGCCTTGGAATCATATTGACATGGTGAAGTGTGCTCTGCAAATTTGGAGAAATAGTAATAGTAATTGCATTTATGACCATCCTTTTTCTCCAAGGAGCTCAAGTACTAATAGAAGTAGTAGCAGTAATAGTACAAGGTAAAGGTAAAGGACCCCTGGACGGTTAAGTCCAGTCAAAGGCAACTATGGGGTTGCAGCGCTCATCTCACTTTCAGGCCAAGGGAACCGGCGTTTGTCCACAGACAGCTTTCCAGGTCATGTGGCCAGCATGACTAAACCGCTTCTGGTGCAATGGAACACCGGGACAAAAGCCAGAGTGCACAGAAATGCCATTTACCTTCCCGCCACAGTGGTACCTATTTATCAACTTGCACTGCCATGCTTTCGACCTGCTAGGTTGAAAGGAGCTGGGATAGAGCAACGGGAACTCACCCCACCACAGAGATTCAAACCGCCAACCTTCCGATCGGCAAGCCCAAGAGGCTCAGTGGTTTAGACCACAGCACCACCCATGTCCCTACAGCAGTAATAGTAGTAATAGTAGGCACTAGGGGACTTTGAACAATATGCAAGAAAAGCCCCACCACATACAGTACACCCAGCTCTCTGGGGCTGACACCTCCCACCCACACTAAAGAGAAAGAGCAAGTGACCTTGCACCAGAGCCTTGTTCCGGCAGAGTGCTGAGTCTGCCACTTTCTCTGCTGCTGCTGCAGACCTTTGTGGAGTTTATACTGCAGCACAATCACTGCATGTCAGTTGCAATCAGATCACTTAGGGAGCTCTGCCATAAACCTTCCTCCTCCCCCATCTTAAATATGCACTCCTATTGTAACAGCTTGGATATTTCATCAGAAAAGCATCACATCTCAAGGGTGTGGAGGGTGTTTAAATCAGGGAAATTCTTGCTGTATGGCTAAGTACTTCCTGTGCATGAAAATTTCCTCCTGGCTATAGTTTATTTAATAAAATTATAAATTTTGGGGAAGGGCATCTGCGTTGCTTGACTGTAATTGCTGCAGGTATACTGAAATATGGGTGCGTTTCATAGTGATGAAAATAGATCTCCATTCAACATGGTCCAGGAACTAGAATATTATTACAGGCTGCCTTCTTAGACAGTCTCTCGATTGCTAGGGTACCGGTAAATCCCTTTTTAAGTGTACCTTTTGTGAAGTGCAGTGAAATTGATGAAATACACTGTATAAGTGTCAAAATTGTTCAGCATTGTAAGTGCATTATTCCAATATTGTTCATGCCTACCAAAGTACACAAGGACACATCTCACCTTTTCACTAAGAAAAGGGTCAAGTTCAATGGAGACGATGAGGTTGTGGGAGCATTTCAGAGTTCACCAGGTGCTGCTGCAGCATTGGCCCAGTTCTCACATAGGAGGTGAGGAGGCAAGTCTGTATGTAGACTATATCACTGCAGGCTGCAGTGGAAGACAGAGGAGGCTCACCTGACTGCCACTCTATACACCAGGGAGGGAGAACATAGACGTTCCAGAGGTTCTTACAGTCAAACATCCATCAGCCCCGGCCATCTCAGTCAGGGATTCTGGGAGATGTCTTCCAACAACATCTAGACAGCCACACTTCCCTGGGAATAAGCCCCACCGAACTCAGTGGGACTTACTCCCGAGCAGACATGTGACTGCTCCTCCATAACCTCCACTCACAAAGGGGGCCTCTGGGGTGTTAGCTTTTCAGGCAGCTGTCACAGACAGGGGAAGGTAGCCACCCTGTAGATTGCCTTTTTCTTCTCCTCCTGCCTTACACAGTGTGCATCTGATCTCTGCAAGGCACGTTAAATGAAGGCAAATGAAATTCAGGGTGATGCAAAATGCATACGAAATCTGCATATAACGAGCCCCTTTTATTTCTCAAGTCGCCACATACCTTCACGAGCAGTTTTCTGTAGATGCTCTTCGAACTTCGTCAGCCTTTCCTTCTCTCTCTCTCTTTCCTTTTCTCTTTCTTTGCGCAAAATCTCTATCTCCTTTAACTGCTTCTGGCGCAGTTTCTCCTGAGCCGACTTTGATATGGTCACATGGATCTGGACACAACGAAAGCAAAACACAGTGCATGAAAAATAAGGGGCACGTGTGTTGTTCTACATTAGGGGTGGAAGAGGACTCTATTCCAACCTGATCAAGCTTTGACCACAAAGGACCACCTCTTACACTGAGCATTTGCTTATGCATTTGCTTGCACATTATCTTTTTCTTTCCCTTTTTTCTAAAAAGCCTGCATATTTATACACAAAATTATATTTAAATTTATAAACAAAAATATACAGTATATATATTGTGTATATATAACACGAATAAAAGAGTCAAGCCTCATGCAGTACTGGATTTTTGCTGTATTATGGTATAAGTATTCTTACTTAAGTTTCTCAATATGATATATCAATAGTTGAATTTATCTGCTTATGTGTTGGTTCCCTTAGGAAACCTGGACTGTATACAAATATAAGCATTCATGTAATATTATATTTATAATAATGTGTATAATATGTGAGCGTTGTTTGTATTATTTAGTGGAGCTAGTAAAAAAAAACCCTCACTTCTGATCAAGATCAAGGAGCGAGACAGGAGTCAGGAAAAAAATATTGCACAGATAAGCTCAACACCAAGAATTTCATAAAATTCCATCCCTACTCTACACACAAGTGAGGAATCTCTTGGTGTAATGTGATTCCACAAACCCAAACAGGACTCATCCATTTTCTTGAAACCTTATTTACTGGGTAATAGAAAGTAAGATAAATATTTCATCAACATGGAGGATGTGCTAAATTTCTTGTTTTTTTCTTCAGAGTACTTAAATTGAGTACATAGGAATGCTGTGGGTTTCACCTGGCAACATAGTCAAAATAAAAGCACGTCTGATGTGTTCAGTATATGTCTTTGCTTGACAAGCTATCAATAAATAAAAAGATAATGCCCTCCTTATGAGCTCCTGGCTAGTCCATAGAAGATCGCAGATCACAGAATCATAAAGTTGGAAGGGACCCTGAGGATCATCTAAATTAGATCTCATGTTGTTTTCTTTCTTTAAAGGTTGCTGTCCCTGCAGTGGCCAGGAGACTAAATCAGAAATGCAGTGTTGGAGATGGGGCATTTAACTCCATTCCCCCAAATACTTCCACCCACAACTTAAAGCTCCTCCCTGAAGCTGCTTTTAGCTACATGGTGTACCTGTTAGGAGATAAAGACCCATATGAAGGGAGAGAAGCAGGGGTCTTGAAGTTGACCATCAACTGTGAGCACCTGGGCAGCAGACATTGCAGGCACACAGGTCACTTGGGGCATTTAAAGCACATGACTTCATAGAATCATAGAGTTGGAAGGGACCGCAAGGGTCATCTAGTCCAACCCCCTGCAATGCAGGCATCTCAGCTAAAGCATCCATGACAGATGGCCATTCAACCTCTGCTTTAAAACCTCCAAGGAAGGAGAGTTCACAACCTCCCGAGGGAGATCATTCCACTGTCAAACAGCTCTTACTGCCAGAAAGTTCTTCCTGGTGTTTAGCTGGAATCTCCTTTCTTGTTACTTGAATCCATTGGTACAGGTCCTACGCTCCAGAGCAGGAGAAAACAAGTTTTCTCCATCTTCCATGTGACGGCCCTTTAGATATTTGAAGGTGACTATCAGAGAGCCAGCGTGGTGTAGTGGTTAAGAGTGGTAGACTTGTAATCTGGGGAACCGGGTTCGCGTCTCCGCTCCTCCAAATGCAGCAGCTGGGTGACCTTGGGCTAGTCACACTTCTTGAAGTCTCTCAGCCCCACTCACCTCACAGAGTGTTTGTTGTGGGGGAAGAAGGGAAAGGAGAATGTTAGCCGCTTTGAGACTCCTTAGGGTAGTGATAAAGCGGGATATCAAATCCAAACTCTTCTTCTCTCAGTATCCTCTTATCCGGGCTAAACATACCAAACACTCTCAACCGTTCTTTATAAGGCTTGGTTTCCAGACCCTTGACCATCTTGGTCACCTTCCTCTGCACACATTCTTATTGTCATTAAACTGAACCCAGAACCTTCTGCATGCAAATCAAATGCTCTACCACTGAGCTACAGTTCTTCCCCTTGTAGTTTGCCCCCCCCCCAGCCCCAGCTGCATTTAGCAGGGAGGAAACAACATTGGGAACCTGATTATAGATTTCCCACAAAGCATCTACAGGCAAGTCCCAGTTCAGGTGCATCTGAATGACTTGCGACCATGCACACATGCACAGCACTGAGTCTGGAAGTAACCCCAAAACATTACGAAAAAGGGGTGGAACGGGGCATGCTTCTGCATGATCTGCCAATGCTTGTGGGGGTCCAAAATGGAACCCCCGCGCAAAACGAGGATTGCTTGTAATTTGTTGTCCAGAGTTGGACACAGCTGAAAGAGAAAGTACAAATGGAGGCAGATATTAGGCAGAAGACTTGAGGTTGGGTTGGAGACTATTATATAAGATGAGAAGCAGGAGGATTTCAGAAAAAGGAGGGCAGGCGGCCTTATATTATTTATATAATTGATTTCACATATAGTTTCAGGCTGATATTTTTAAAAATGCTGAACCAGTGCTTTTTCAGTCCAAGAAAGTGAAAAGTTTTAGCAAGCACTATTCTGAACAGATGATAAAAGAATCTGGCTTGAGCTATGTAAAAAAAAAAAAGGCAAGCAATTTATATTAGCAGGAATGTAGAAGGGCAGCATTGCTTAAGACCAGATCCTCAGAAATCGTTAATGAATTCCTTTATCCCTAAACTTCACTTTGAATGCCCCTTCTGTGGTTTATGTATCATTTTGTCACTGCAGGAAAACATGCAAGAAATTAAAGAAGTTTCCGAGGCTCTTTCTGCAAAATCAGCTTAATGCAATAAAAACACACTTGATTTCTTCTAGCTGCATACAATTTGTACACCTTTCTTCAGCGTATTCTTTTGGTTTGCTGCTTTTGTTTCCCATCCTTCCTCCAAAGAACTCAGGGCAATGTGCACAGCGTTCCCACTTTTAATCCTATGAGGAATCCCATGAGATAATTTAGATGGAGTTTAGCGCTTCCAGGCAGGTGCTTAATATTGTAAATGGGTCACGGAGCTATCACACATGGGTCACTGGCAATAGGAGTTTTAATTTATCAGGCTTGCGGAGCTCTGTTGCATGAGTCTGTGCGGCCCTAAAGGTGATTACAGATGGGGATGTTTTCCAGCGAGAATCCCTCAGGTACCTGACAATTCAAGTCATAGAAGGATGGGTCTGATACCTGCAATTCCAAACCAGCATGCTTAACTGCAGTGGCATCATTTGAAAAACAATAGTCAAATGTCACCCACAGTCACCCTCGCTACTGCTTGCTAACTTACCATACCTTTCCCTTGGCTTAGTTAAATACAGTACACATCACAGCATCTACATGCGCTCATTAGAACTAGAAAGGGGATAGAAGCCGCATACCCTTCCATTGCTCTCCGTCCACTCGTCATCTTTCAAAAGGCAAGGACTTGAGAGCTGGCCCCCTTCCTTAGCCGGACTGGGAGAGGAGGCGGTTAATGGCAGTACGGATTCTAGTGGACACCCAGTAACCTTCAAGGATGCAGACAGGCCATTTCTGAAAGTGGGTTCCGGTGCGCTGGTTTCTGATGAGCCAATAAAGCATAAGAAACACGTTAGCACGGGCAGCGAGCATGTATGAAATAACAAGTGTTACTGTGGAGAGCGTGAGCCAAGAAATTACACAATGTATTAATGTAAATCGAGAGGCTGTGCCAAGGAGATACTCCACTAGATTGAATCACTCCCTGTGTAGATGGACTCAAAGAGGGGTGTGTGTGAGAGAGAGGGGGGGGGAGACAAAGGCCAAATGAAAGAGCTGTCCTTCTTGTTCCCATTTCCTGTCAGCTGTGGGTTATGCTATTATTATCTTTGTAAACAAATTGTAGTAGTCAAGTGGGACCTGTAACAAAATATATTGCAGTGCATCCTCACCTCTGGAAAAGCCAAAGTATCTGAAGGGTATCTGAAGAAGTGTGCATGCACACGAAAGATCATACCAAGAACAAACTTAGTTGGCCTCTAAGGTGCTACTGGAAGGAATATTTTATTTTATTTTGTTTTGACTATGGCAGACCAACACGGCTACCTACCTGTAACTGGAACTATGGAAGGCACCACATTGAGCCGCATGAAATGGAAGTCGGTATCTGAAGAAGTGCGCATGCACACGAAAGCTCATACCAATAACAAACCTAGTTGGTCTCTAAGGTGCTACTGGAAGGAATTTTTTATTTTATTTTGTTCTGGAAAAGCCTGTTCTTTTTTCAGGGCTCCAGCCAATCAACCAGCCATGCCCTCCTCCAGCAAGCCATTAGCAACATAGAGAACACAGGAAGCTGCTTTACTAAGTCAGAACATTTGTCTATCAAGCTCAGTGTTGTCTGTTCTGACTGGCAGCAGGTCCCCAGGATTTTACAGTCAAGGTTCTCTGCTAGTCCTTGCTGGAGATGCCGGGGATTGAACCTGGGAACCTTCTACCACTGAGCTATGGAACGTCCCCTACCTTGGTTTTCCTGGTTTTCTTTTCCAACTAACCCTCTGCATTCTGTGGCTACTGACAGCGACAGAGGAAGCCACTCGGGCACCAGGGGCTGCGTGCCCAGGGGTGGGGCAAGCCACCCATAGGGGCAGAGTGAGGGCAGGGCATACTGCAGGGCCTCCAGAGCTTGCCTGCCTCCTCCCACTCAGCCGCCCTACATCTGGGGGGGGGGGAGGAGGCAGTGGGCGGACCATTTGGGTAGCACAAAGCCTGCGTGTGCCCAAGCCACCACGTCTCTCCCAGGAGAGCTGATTGGCTCGGATGCGCTGCAGACCCCGCGGTGAGTGCGGCCCACCATTTTGGCACCCCCCTCAGTAGTGACACCCAGGGCGGTCCGCACCCTCCACACACCCCTTCCTTGGCCCCTGGCCACTGAGCATGCAAAACCTCAGGAGTCCCCAAGCATGCCAATAGCAACCTGCTGTTTCTCAGTGGCCCTGATTTGACTCCATTTCTATCAGCACTCACCATGTGAGTTTGCTACCAGAAGGATGGTGTTGTGCAAAGTGTTGCGCTCACCCCAGCTCAAAAAAAGACATGATGTTTATCTGGCAATCAAAACAAGGGGATGAAGCAGCTTCCCTGCACGAAAAGACTAAAGTCTTTGTTCGTGCGTGAGTCACCGTGCAGGGGGAGGGAGAGAAGGATGTGGGCACATAATAGAGGTTTATAAAATTATGAATGGTTTGGAGAGTGGGCAACAAGATGTGGGGAGCAGTTGTCACTCGCTCACTAATATGCACTCACTCATAAACATTAGTGAATAAAACTGACTGTCAGTATAAAAGATAGCACTTCGTGTAGCATAATTATGTTCGGTCACCATGCAAGCAAGCTTATATGTGTGATATTTTTGTACTGTATCTGATTTTTGTTGGAAGCCGCCCAGAGTGGCTGGGGAAATCCAGCCAGATGGACGGGGTACAAATAATAATAATAATAATTATTATTATTATTATTATTCCCCCCAAATAATCATGGGAACTGTGGTTTGTTAAGGGTGCTGGGAATTATAGCTCAGTGAGGGGTCTTGTAGCACCTTTTTAGCACCCTTAACAAACCAGGAATCCTTGGGGTGGAGGAGCTGTGGCTGCTAAAGTTGCATAAAAGCACTTTAAATATGTGGTGTGAATCCATCTCTACTACTGGTGACTGAGGACAGGGCTTTCCATGGCTATTGCAAACTCCATGTTCAGAAGCAGTTTCCTTTGAGCAACAGATACTGGGTACAGGTATCTGTTAATCATGAGCTCCCTGAGGCTGGCTGCTGTGAGAAGAAGGATGCTGGGGTAGAAGGACCCTTGAACTTATCCATCAGGCTTTTTCTTTCACTCTTTCTCTGATTTTGTGATTGAACTTGGTTCCATATGAGCTACTTTTGATTCCACCAACTGGAGTTAAAATGAGCCTTCATTTAGGAATAGTGACTCATCAGCTCCAAATAAGGCCTAGGTAAATTGGATGTTTTCCTTTTTGAGGCAGAGAGCTCAAGCTCACACCTTTCAGCTGTTTGTTCCTGGGGATAATTATTTCTTTCAGCTATCTCTCTCTCTCTCTCCTGAGATAACCCCTTTCAGGAGACAGTACCTTGAAGATATCAGTCATACTCCTACTTACATTTCCTCAAGTATTTGCTCTTTCTTGATGCCCATCCCCACAGACTAACTGCTGCAAGTAGCCTCTTCCTTTGTCATGTCAAGAACACTTCAACTGTATTGTATAAGGAAGCCTTCACCAACCTGGTGCCCTCTAGATATTTTGGACTGCAAGTCCAATCAGCCTCAGTCAGTGCTGACTGCAGCTGATGGGAGCTGTAGTCCAAAACATCTGGAGGACAAAAGCTGTCAAACTTTGATACCAGGCTAGTCCTTGCCTCGGCCAGCTATATTGAGTTGTGGTGATTTGCCCATAATATCTTCCTTAACTTCTCTATGACACCATATTCGCTTAAACTATTTTCAGAGGCAGGGCTGGCCCAAGGCATTTTGACACCTGAGGCAAACCACAAAATGGTGTCCCCTCAACGAGGCAAGAAGGGATGATTGAAGGTCTACATCAAGAACAAGGGAGGGGGATAAAGATCTACTTCAGGAACAAAGATGGGAGGAGACCATTGCACCTCCTATTTGCCAAGAAGCCACTTTAGAGGCAGCGGGCAGGGGGCTGCTGAGGAGACAGAAGATCCAGCCTCCAAGGAGTGTGCCATAGCTGTCACTGCTACCAAGGAACAACAGGTGATGCATTTCTTGGAGGTTGGATCTGCTGCCCCTGTAGACACATGCCATCTGAGGCGGTTGCCTCATCTTGACTCATGGGTGGGTTGGCCCTTTTGAGAGAGGTAGTCATGTTAGCCTTTTATTTAACATAGACATTGTGGCAGGTGATGAGTACAATTTACAATCGATATGGATATTTAGTGCTTAGGTCAGATGGAGAAAGCTCTAATGGCCACACTGCCAAAATGAATATGTATGTGCTTTTTCTCTCATCCATGCAGCCCCTCAAAGTGTCTCTGTTTTCCAGGGAGTGTCCTGGATTTACAGAAGCTGTCCCAGTTTCTGATTTAATCCCACTTTTCCTTAGGACATCCCTATTTTCATTGGAGAAATGTTGGAGGGTATGTCCATGTAGGTTATGCTTCTCGCATATATACGGATAGGCACATGCATGTGCACACACACACGGAGCTTAATAATTAATAAACCAGATCCCATTTCCGCCACCCAGCCAAGATATTCCCTCTCTCCCAACCCAACCGTATAATACACATGAACAAGGATGGACAAATTAGAGTAGGCCATCGGAAAGGAAGTGAATCTCCTATACAGGAACATCTTTGGTTTAATGTGTTAAATGACTCTGTCTGGTTATGAAGATACACTCCAGGGGAATCTCATTTGAACCCAGCACTGCTTACATATCTAGGAGTCCATGGGCACCAGTCTGTGTGAGATTGCTGAGCAGAGTGTGCATTCAGAAAGTCTGATTTGGAGGAGTCAGTGGAAGTGGGAAAATGAACAAGGACCACAAGGAAAACACAAAGGCCCAGATGAAAAATAAAGAGAGAGGGGTGGCTGCTTTGGGCCCTGTAGCCTGAAGCATCCCACTTCTAACCTTATTTAATATATTATTTCATCTGCTAATTTTTCAGGTTTGTATTACATACATAACAATATGCATTGAAGAGCGACAGGATTTTGTTCATGCAATGGTGTTTTTTTCTTGTGCTGTGAGAAGATCCAGGGAAAATGCCCCTTTCTCTTGGATAGGGAATTAAGAGGTATTTTAACAGAATTTAGCTCTTTGAAGCTGTTCCTGACACATCCCCTGCAGAGGGATAATTATCAAAGCTAGCAACTCAGCCAGCCACCTTGATATTAGCACCTTTGACTGGGCAATCACCCCAGAGAACAGAATGTTCAGCCTCCATCTTAACACACAACCCAGGACTTGCTATCCAGATGAGCTTCTTGTGGCACAGGGAACTAAGAGAGGCTGTGCTTTAAAAAGCAATGAAGTCACTCCAGAAACTAATCGGAATTTACACAACAATGCTGCTTAAAAATCAATAGCGTTTTCTCTTATTCTGTTCTTACCAGCCTACTGAGTGCTTTTACTACTAAAGCTGCCACACAAAAACAATCACCTTCCTGCTCAGCAGATCGGCAATACATCTTCAAATAGCTGCTTTCTCCAGCGCCACAAAGCCCAGCAGGGTGGCAACAGAAAGAGGTTCTGTCAATTTTATTTTTTATTTTATGCTTTTATCACGTTTACATCCTGTCCTGCCCCCAAGGAGCTTAAGGCAGCACACGTGGTTATATTATAGCCTCACAAATTCCCTTTGAGGTAGATTAGGCACAGAGAGAGCGGGGGCGGGGGCGGGGGCGGGAAGCACTTAATATCTGAGCAGAGATTTGAAACCAAGTCTGCACTTTGACTGTTAGCTACACCTTGCATGTAAAACTTTTCTCCAGTGTTTATTATTTTGCTGGTGACATAGGAATGTGGCATTGACATGTACATCACAGTGACTGGCCCCTATGCCCTCCCATGCCTCTTGTCTGCTTCCTACCATGACTCTGACTGGAATATATTTGCAAGGAAGACTCTCTGTCCGGTGCTTTCATTACAATAAGTACTCTTTATTTCCCCATTTTCTAATCCTGACCCCTCTGGTTCTAGATCTCTGCTCCACTCGCAGCCTGGCCTAGAAGCTTCTGTTTGCTTCCTGGTTCTGCCCTCCCTTCTGCTGCCACATTGCAGCTTTCCTTCTTGATTGATCATCCGGTTTTATTTGCTACCCCGACATTGGCCTGCCCCCAAATTCTGTCTCGGAGAAATTACTTTCTTCCTACACTGGGTAAACATCTGCCAGGGTTGGTTAAGTCTAGCAACTCCTGTGTCAACACGGCAAGATCAGGTTTGATGAACATGAGCAGTCTCTGCCAGCCCTTGCGATCCTTTTTAATCATGAGGAGCTGCTGAGGTCCTGTCAATGAACTTTTCAATTCCATTTTTTCTCTGTGGGCACATGAATTCATATGCCTTTACCTGCTGACAAGCGGCAAGACCACATCACTCCTTCAGACTTCTGAATGCATTTGCTTTGCTTGAGCACCTTCTTGTCCAAGGGCTGCTCCAAGCTACTATGTATGTAAATGTCACACTGAGAGGGTAAGAGGAACCCGTCTGCTTCTCTGCCAACATGTGTGCTCTCCAGACTGGTTTGCAGTTTTGTGCTGGGAAAGATAGGCATTTGCAAGCCTTCTTGTACGCATCTTGAAACATGGATGCCTTTCAAACCTTTCTCTAATAAAAGTAGCATCATGAGCATCTCTAACACCACCACCTAGAGGATTTTTTTTTAAGGAAGATGCTTTTAGCATTAATGTCTCCCAAAAGTCACATCCACATTTTATGATAGAACATATGTGCAACCTGTACCTACCCAGAGTGTTGAGGGTGCTGTCCTCGGCATTGAAAGGCTCTGTCCCCGACCTTAAAACAATTGGGAGAAAAAGGAAAATATGAAAATACAAAGTGGGGGGAGGGAACCCAGGTTTCTGCCAGAGAGATAATATTACAGCGCTTATACTGTATGGTGCTTTAGACTATTCGACATGCATACAAACACACTACAGTGGTACCTCTGATTACGTACTTACCGTAATTCGTTCCGGAGGTCCGTTCTTAACCTGAAACTGTTCTTAATCTGAAGCACCACTTTAGCTAATGGGGCCTCCCGCTGCCGCTGCACCGCCAGAGCACAATTTCTGTTCTTAACCTGAAGCGTTATTTCTGGGTTAGCGGAGTATGTAACCTGAAATGTATGTAACCTGAAGCGTATGTAACTCGAGGTACCACTCTACCTTCAACAATCTGAAAAAGTAGGTCAGTATCACCCCCATATTAGAAAGTAATGGGGAGGAGGGAAGAGATGCAGCTAGAAGACAGTGTCCATGCTCATATGTAAAATTGATCACAAACCGTGCTTCGTCAGCTTGGTATGTGCACGAAGCTGCATGGATCTCAGGCACTCTCCTGCTTTGTCTTTCCCCTGTTTAACATGACATGCAAGCCAGAACTCGTGGTTCTTTCTCCCAAACCAAGCATAGTCAAGAAGAAACCTTGGCTTCTGCTCCCTGTTTGTTTGGAATGGAGGCTCACACCTAATGCTAAGCCAGATGGTCCATGGCTCACTTCCCTGATTTAGGAAGGAAGGAGCAAAGTGGGAAGCGCACAAGCTGTGTGCACCAGCACAAAGCTCATGCACAGGCTAATTTCACTACTGTAGCTATGGCTTGCGGCCAGCATTTTGTGCAAATGAGGCCAGTGACGTGCTTAAGACCACCTAACAAATCCAGGGCAGAGGTGAGGTTTGAACCAGGTACTTCCTGACGCATAGCTCAGCCACAATGCTACACCAGAGGCACTATGGCTTTGAGTAACTGCTGAGAGCTAGAGCAAGGGGTGGCTATTGCCTTCAGTCTGCTTCGGGGCTTCCCAGAAACAGCTGATTGGCCATTATGGGAAACAGGATGCTGGGAGAGATGCACCAGTGATCTGACCCAGCAGGGGTCTTTTTATGTTCAGAGCTGCCTCAAAAAGTCACAGTCATGCAATGGAGAGCTGCAGCTCACATAAAAGGGGAAAGTTGTATCCTCTGATCTTCGGGGAAGAAGGATTCTGCAGGCAAGGCTTTGAAAGAGAGAGGAAACAAAGGCAGTGGAAGAGGTCTGAGAAACAAAGGAAATGAAAGCAGGAGCCGTCTACCTTGTTTCAGGGGAATTTTCTGCAACAGGAGGAGCAGATTTCAGCAGGAACTGTGACGAGCCTGGAAGAAGTTCTTGAAAATTCTGAGAATTTTCTTCTTCAAGTGCCTTTGCTGATTTGGGGATAGGTGGGATCAAAGTGGTACCTAAAGACCGCCTCAGATTCTCACCATGGCTATGTAAGATCTGCAAGAAAACATGGTTTAAAAGACACAGGACAATGACATAATCACTCAATATTTGCAGGTAGCCAAAATACATCTCTGTGTTGAGGCTCATGGAGTGCAAGAGTCAGCAACTGGTTTGACCCAGATAGATAGATAGATAGATAGATAGATAGATAGATAGATAGATAGATAGATAGATCACTTAAAATTGCTCCTACCTCATGAGCAGGACTCCCAAGTAATCTACTTTGACCTGCTGGTAGCAATGTGTCCTCAGACATGGCTGTTACTGCCTGAACAATGTCACTTTAATACATGAACTAAGATGCAACATGGAAAGTCACTTCACTAAGGGTTGGTCAAAACAATCAGGGGGGGGGGACATGTGAGGCAGTAGCACTTCAGAATTCTAGGTGAATTCTGCTCTCCTACGAAAAGCCTCCATGCAGTTGGAAACCTGAAGCCCTCTAAGTAAAAAATAGAGTGGGACTAGGATTAGTCCTGGAAAGTGGTAAAGAATAATGTGGCACAGTGGAAACAAGGTGGTACAGGGGAAACTAAGGGCTCATCAACACTTTGGCTGGTCCCTTGCTTAGAAAGCACTTGCCTGAGAGGCTTTCCCCTTGCCCCACTCCTTTCCCAGGGAAAACCCACTCTTTAGCTCTAAATCAGAGAAAACGTCAATCTGGAGAAAACTCAAATTGCCATTTGCTCCGACTGAGCACTAAAGAGTTGTTTTTCCCAGGGGTAAGCAGTGGAAGTGTGGATAAGCCCTGAGACTAACCTCATTTTTCTCCACATATTTTTATAAACAACAGTTGCTGCATCAATCCCTAAGAATAAGAGAGGGACAGATCAGCCCTTTTTTTAAAAGAGAGAGAGAGAGAGAGAGAGAGAGAGAGAGAGAGAGAGAGAGAGAGAGAGAGAAGACTCTCTAAACCAAATTCTACTGATGCAGAAAAATAAGCACTTGAGCTGCACAGAACTTTTCAAGGGGCAAAAATGTGAGAAGTTCTGTGTGGCATGAAAGATAGACTATTTCAGCTGAAGTACCACATTTTTCCAACATCTTGGTGCTCTCTGCATCACCTGCAGTGTGATAGCGCCCTCTGCTTGTCCTCCTCCTGTCTTTGAGAGGAGAATTTCAACACTCTATTCCCTTTTTCTTTTCTTTTTCTTATATATTTTACTGGAATAAATTTCGATCACACTCTCTAGGATGTATCTATTATTCCTGCCAGACAGCCTTGAGCTCCGGCCAATTTTGCAACTCCTTCGACCTTCCATCAAAATCTGCTTCTCAGAAGTCTATTAATTTTTTACATTAGTGCTCCTCCTGCCGGCCCTCATCAGCTTCTCAGCTCCTGGATGATAAGGTGTGATCACCGGATCCTTGGTCCTCTGCAAATGCCACTTAACAATTTGTCATATCTAACTGCAAGTTATTAACTCCAGAGGCGCTTCATATCTCACAGACTGTGCAGTATAACACAGAGGATCTTCCCATATCAGGAAGAGATTTCTAATGCCAGGTACTGATGTTTTCCTAATGTCACTAGTGAGGGCTTGTTGGGGACCGAATGCCAACAGATAGGCCTCTTGATTCCTTTGCCCAGCTTAGTAGGCAGGATCACTGATTTGATTCCGTATAAGGTAGCTTCATAGGTTCAATTTCTTTCCTGGTACACATTTTATCTCCTTGCATGTAATTTTCTGCCCCTCTTCAAAGCAATACAACTTGAACAACAGACAGCGCATTCATACCAATTTGATTATGCTTGGGCAACAGACTCTGCAATTCAGCTGCAGACTAAATCAAATATGATTTGGTGCAATTGACCCAACATAATAACCTTGCTGTGCAGGCAAACATTAGCACCTCAGTTTTTAATAACAGAAACAATAAAGCGAACCCAAATGCTTCTAGAAGCATAAATCTTCTCAGGCACGAACACCACTGCATTTCAGCATCTTCATTTGACTGTACCTCTTGAGTGTCTGCTATTGACTCCCGGTTGTCCGAACTAACTTCCAAGCAGTTTCCCAACACTTTCTGCTGTCTTTCACGAGCTCCGTCAGCCTCTGGGGTAGTGGGGATACTCTGAATAGGAGGCATGGGCTTGGAAGTGACCAGCAGTCTTTGAGAGGCAGATCTGGAAACAGTTGGTTTCAGGGCAAGTCCCTGAGGACCCACAGAGTTCAATAAGCCTGGAAACGCAAAACACAATGGATGTGACATTTCCCCCCTGAATGTATACGCATAAAATGAGTACATCACACAAAGGACAATGAGCTCCTTGTACAGCAGCTTGGTGTTGTTGGGAACAGCCTGAAAATCTTGAAAATGTTATTAGAAAAGCCAAGTGCCTTTTCCCTCTCTAGATTGTATACAGCCACATTCTCACACTGCAATGATCTCTAGCAGCTATGCAGATGGACAAGATACTAGGTCAAATGTTGCTGTGATTGTGGGCTGCTGGAACCAGATTCATGGCTCAAGTACATTCAGTCTCTGGAATACATACCAAGTGGGCATTGTCTCTTGTTGGATAGAGAAAGGAAAGACACCAATAGAGGCAAACAAGAATATGTTGTCATATCATTGAGAAGCAGTACCGAGAGTTGGGCTTGGAAATGGTTGGTGTTGGGTGGAACAGTAGAAATGGCTCAAAGTCAATAGTTGACCTCCATGTTACAGAGGCGTAACTGGCCTTCCCTAAAAGTCAGGCATTTAGTGTCGCTTGTCCCGTGCTATGGGACACTCTTCCAGAATACATTTTGCAACCCTGTGATTTTCAGGCTTCTCTTGAAGACCTTTGCAACTCTTTATGGGTTCCCCCCCCCCCCGCATCAGCCAGTCACTTTAATTGTCATCCTATATTGTTCTTATAATGCTGTACATTTTATTGTACATCTTTCTGTATACCACCTTGTAATATTGTAGAAAATGGCAGTATATAAATACTTCTATGAATAAATAAAATAAGTTGTTATTTATTCAATTTCTATCTTGCCCTTCCTTCCAAAGGAGCCCAAGTTTATCCACAACAATTTCATTAAGAACAGGTTTTTATTTAGTTATTTACTTTAACGATTCTATTTTAAATAAACATACAGTGGTACCTCGGGTTACATACGCTTCAGGTTACATACTCTGCTAACCCAGAAATAACACTTCAGGTTAAGAACTTTGCTTCAGGATAAGAACAGAAATCGTGCTCTGGAGGCGCAGCGGCAGCAGGAGGCCCCATTAGCTTCAGGTTAAGAACAGTTTCAGGTTAAGAACGGACCTCCGGAACGAATTAAGTATGTAACCAGAGGTACCACCGTACTGCCGTTTTCAGTGCTAACACTTTGCAGAAATGCGTTGCCAGGTTGGTTCCCAGTTTTTGTGTGTGTCAATGACAGATTTTGCCCACTCTTTATTTGTTCAGTTTTCAACACTGTGGTTTAACTGAGTGTTGAGCTTTAGACCTAGGAATGGAACAGAACCCATAAGTCTCACTGGGCAATTTACTATGGCTCAGTCTCCATTCTCCATCTGTAAAATGAGAACAATGGCAAATCTGTCTCAAGGGATTGTTGCAAGGCTGAAGCTGTAAGGACTTGAAACGCTTCGCACCAAGAGTTGTTATACACCATTGCAAATAAGACCAATGCTTCTTATCGGAATCAGTAGGCAAGCATCCATCATACCTTTGCTTGATGCATGGATGCCCTCAGACATTCTCCTCTTCTTGAGCTTGTCCTTGATTTGTGCAGTTTCCACGGCTGCACTGCTCACCTCCAGCTCACTGGGATCTTGCCTCGGCAGAGTGCTAGGCAGCTGAGAAGGGTCAGCCATGGCTGCTCTGTCTGTATTCTTCTTCAGAAGGCCATTCCTAATATCCAGAGGTTCTCCTTTGCCTCCCCACAAACATGCCTGCTTCTTTAGAACTGAATGAAGAGAAGCTGCAGGGGAAATTAATGAGATGCATTCAGTTACTCAACCAGGCCCACATATTGGGGAA
Organism: Lacerta agilis; assembly: GCF_009819535.1. NCBI lineage: Eukaryota > Metazoa > Chordata > Lepidosauria > Squamata > Lacertidae > Lacerta > Lacerta agilis. The sequence goes on along the minus strand of NC_046314.1, from coordinate 86,055,666 downwards.
TCAGGTTTAGCTCTCCTGCTTATTTCTGCAGAGAACAAGAAGGTCACAGTGGCCAGCTGGTTAGTCTAGAACTTCCCTCACCAGCTAATTGCCAAATGGAAGGCTAAACAGGACCACAGCCAATGGCTGGGCTTTTGTATACTACATCCTTCACCTCAGTCAGCAAATGTCTTTGACCAGCTCTGCTTGAAGGAATGGGCAGAGTTTCACTAGGGGTTTATTTGAAAGCCATGGATGTGAAGCAGAGTAGGCCTGTTTCTCGTCCCACATTTGCAGCACGTTGGCCAAATATATCCTTCCTCTACTATAAAAGTCAAACGGTCCCCATGCTTGGAGATCCTCAAAAATTGTCACTCTTGCTAAAGTGACCAAAGGCAGTATGCCTATCCCTTGGACACTTACACAAGCATAAAAGCCAGTGAACTCTATGGGACTTACTGTACTCCGATATTTATTTTATTTTATTTGTTCATTTCATAACAGTTATATACCACTTGTAAGACGAAGAGTTATCTCGGCTAGATATTAGGCAATTTCAGCCTGCATCTCGTTTTCCCACTTGCAAATCGGGCTTTACTTTTACAGGACCCATTCAGACTGGTGTTTGGTCTGTGTTTGTTTTCTGCAACACCCTACTGGTGTAATAATGGTGCATCAGTAGTGGACAGGACAGTTCATACATTGTTCTGCTTTATTAGTTGTTCCCCAATGCTCCCCAAAGGTTACCAAGCTACTGCACTCTTCTGCAACCAAAACAAAACAACCCCCCAAAAAAAACCCTGAAAAAACTTTTGTGGTGTCAAAAGTTTTGGGATTTTAGCAAGACATTATGGGACATGCACCAATTGGAAATTAGTGTGTCCACCCTGAAACTCTTACAGGGGCAAACAGTACTGAAAGAAAGGTTGCATATAGTTGCCCCAATACCATCATGAACACAAACTATCATGAATGCACACTGTTAAGGGTGTCTGGAATGGCCCTAGGTCACAAATCCCACCCAGTCTTCCCCATCCTAACCATCATCTGCCGTCATCCATCCATTCCCACAGAGCTGCAAATTGGAATCGATGCTCCCTCCTCTCAGCGACCTGCATCCAGGCTTCGTTTTGGGAACGCTCCCACAATATATCGCAACAGGAGCTCGGTGCTTGGCTTTAAAAACGAAAACAACATGAATGAAATGAAAGAGGAGGGCCAGAGCAATCACTTGCTAATCTTCCATGTCTAAAGGCCTATTCGAAGGATTAGTAAATCTATGAAGCAGCAAATGCATGGTTGTTTCCTAAGTTGCTGGCACAGACACTCCTCCCTCTTGGAAGTGCTCCTGTTTTAAGGAATACTGTGTTTCACTAAAGTTCAGACTGCAGTGCAGAGGTCACCAGCCTTTTTGGCCTCAAGGCCCATTTGCAAAAACGGAGAAACTGTCGTTTTGCACAGGGCACCACACAAACACAGAGACATCAACCTATTAAATTAGCTGCAACAGAATGCTTATTTCGAGCCTAATTTCAGCAGAGGTACAGAAGGGGACACAATGGAAGACTGACCATGCAGGAGGAATGGCCAGCACAAATGTTGCATGACCAGCAGGAATGGAGCACTTGCAGCCCATTGAAAAAGCAGAAAACAGTGATACCTCTGGTTAAGAACTTAATTCATTCCGGAGGTCCGTTCTTAACCTGAAACTGTTCTTAACCTGAAGCACCACTTTAGCGGACCTATGTTTATGGGGCCCTGAAGCTTGAACTGACTCTCAGACTTTGGAATTGTTGAAATATATACAACCAAAAATTAATTAATTTGAGTTGTGTGACTCAAATTTGGTCTCCTAGACCCAAATAATTTAAGCAATGCAGACTAAAGTCGCTTCTGGGGCCCCTCCAGGATTAGGGTCCCTGAAGCTTAAGCTTCATCAGTTTCGTAGTAGATCCACCCCCTGTTTCTGTCTTATGTTCTTGTTGGACAATACACCCAAATATAGAGTAGATAAACAGAAGAGGGCTTATCCACTCTTGCCCTTTCCCCGCAACTTTCACCCAGGGAAACCCCATCTTTACTGCCGAATCGGAGCAAACATCAACTGGGTTTTCTCTGGATTGACATTTGCTCCAATTTATCGCTAAAGAGTGGGTTTTCTCAGGGAAAACAGCATGGCAAGGGCAGAACCACTTGGACCCATTCCTAGAAAGCACAGGACAAGCAAAAAACCACTCAGACCCATGCTTTCTAGGCATGAGACAAGCACAAGTCTGGATATGCCCAGAGTTTGCTAAAGAAACTGCTATTCCATACTTGGGGTTAGTTTCACATGGCTGATTTGGGCAGGGGTTTTGGATAAATACATTTTTTTTGTTTTGTTTTGCTTGAACTGCATATTTTATATCCTTATGAGTGGTTGAGCACACACTCAGACTCTAGGTCAACATGAGCTGGGAAGGAATTGAGAAAGTCCCATTGTGTGAGTGGCCTTCTGCCCCTCTAAATTTGCATGGAAGCCAATCATCTTGAAATTGTGTGTACCTCCTAGCAGGGTTTGTTTTTTTTAGGGGGGGCATTTCCTTTGCATTTGGCATTTGCTTTATACTGAAAAGATTGCATGCTAAATAAGTTACACAAAAACTGTATCACCTACTTTAAACACCTGGCAGCAGTAGCACAATATTTAGTGGAAAGTACAGCGTAATAGAAAGAGCACTGATTGTAATGAATGCATGTCAGGACGGAAACTGCAGCATTTGTCCTTACTTGTGCCGCCCTGTAGATGCTGCTTAACTCTAATCAGCCTCAGTCAGGGATGATGGGGATTGTAGTCCAAAATCAGGTTACCCATTCCTGGTATATTGTAACCAGTAAAAGTATTTATGGAGAGATTTTCATGATATATTCTGGCACATCTATGAAGCCAGACACAAATCTTATAATACAACAAAACCAAAACACCAAACCGGCTTGCAAATATAAGGAACAATTTTACTCAATTAAACACACTAAAGTGCAGCGTGCATGTCAAAGCCTGGAGATACTTATGAACAAATGGTCAACTAGTGGCACAACTCTGCCAATAATAGTGTCCTAACGCAGAGCAAATACGCAAAAATTGCTGCAGATAGTTCTCAACTGGACGCGCAAAGTCATATAAGAGGGAACGGTGGCAAGAAAGGCTTCATCACATAACCATATGTAGAGGTAGGGGTCATAGGTGGTGGTGGTCGCAGACAGGCACCTCCTCACTGTCCCTTGGCGAAAATGGATCAGAAGACCTTATTCCAGATGTTGATCAGGTTTCACTACAGCTTCTTCAGTTCATAATACTATATACTCAACACGATACATCAACAATATAAGTTCTTCACAGGTGTCCTTACATTTGCAAGCCGGTTTGGTGTTTTGGTTTTGTTGTATTACAATCATTATAACACCTGATACTTTTTTTGTATACCTTATAGACAGAAATCTTAAGCAAGAACATTCTCCAGATACATGATATGTGATAACCCAGCAGATAGTTTCAAATACGGAAGGAAAGAAATATCTTTACCTGCTGTAAACTCATCATGTGTTGCCATGTGTGTAAGGAAGGGCCCAGGATACTTCTACAACTAAGAGGCTACTGGTTGGCTTTCTTGTTACTGGCTCCACAGCTGCTGTTGTTTCTCTCCCAGAAGATCCAAAGGTCTGCACAAAACAACAACAAAGACAAAGCAACCCAGGTGATGCATTCTCTACATTCTTACACTTTATCAGCTAATGGAACTCCTGAACTCTCAGCTGTAGGCTAAGGGCTGCTTCTTGTGTCTTGAGGCCCTGGGACCACCCTGTACCCTAAAGTGTAAATAAGTAGACACCAGACAGGATATTGGTTTGGGATCAAATAAGGCCACAACTTTATTGGTTACAGATGTGAGGTTTGGCTATAGGCATTGTGGTAAGCAACAGTGCATGTCACTTCTGCCCATCCACTGGGAGTGTTTCTAATGGTGAAGCTGGGGGGGGGTGCCCTATGACCTACGACAAATTGGGGTTTCCCCCAAGCAGTTCTCATTGGAGGAAGGGTATGGCCCTAGCCCCCATCTAGGTGTCTGACAGGAGCCACTCCTCCTGGATCCTTTTAACAGGATACCCTTACCTATGGAGGAGCAGGCGGAGGCTACAACCTCCTCTCCAAACAAGACTAGGCTTACCCAATGCCTATCTGCTTCACAAAGTTGTGGTGATTGCTATGAGGTAGGTGAAAACCCAAATGGCAGTGCCAATTAGCCAAGTGGGGGGGGAACCTGGGCGCGGCACCAAGGGCCGCAATTGGTTGGTTGGCCCTGTGCCCAGGGGAATGCCTCACGCTGCCATTGGCTCGATTGGTGGAGGAAATATGATCTGGCCGGCAATAGGACAGTTTTCCAGGGAGGCCCAGGGCCCACCCACAAAGCCGCCTGCCCACAAAGGAGGGCGAATGGACTTACATTAACAATTTCCTACACAGAGATAATCTCCATGTAAGAGGAAGAAAAGCAAACATAACACCATGAGTTCTGGTGTTGCTACAAATGTATGTCAAGATGTTAATAGTAATCCATGGCTTCCTATGAGGAGTGACCCCTTTCCAAGCCCCAACCTATAACCGGCAGCTGCTTGCACATTGAAGACTTGCAATACAATGGCAGGAATGCCAGAGGTAAGCAGATGCATGGATCATTTCCTTATGAGGAGGCCAAAAAAAAATGTAAAGTTATTAGTTAAGGACTAATGTACAAAAATTGTAAAAGGCAACACAGGCACACAAATTAAAAGATCACTTAAAAGAATAAGTGGCTAAAATGGTGTCACTGGAAAAGGTCATACTAAAGGTGTCCCAAAGTTCCGAAATGTTCTGGGTAAGCCTTTCAACACACATCAGGGATTGGGAACCTGTAGAGCTCCAGGTGCTGCTGGGCCCCTGTTATAGCTCAGTTGGTAGAACATGGGACTCTTAATCTCAGGGTCATGGACTTGAGCTCCATGTTGGGCAAAATATTCCTGCACTGCAGGGGGTTGGACCAGATGGCCCTTGTTGTCCCTTCCAACTCCACAATTTTTTGATTCTATGAACTCCCATCAGAACCATCCATCATGGCCAATGGTTGGGGAAGATGGAAGTTCTACTACCACAACATCTGGAGACCTACATATTTCCCATCCCTGCACTAAATATGTTAAAATAATATCTCTTTAAGCAAGTCCTAAGAGTAGCAGAAACACAATTGTCACCCAAGAAGATGGTGCTACTCAGGGCCGTCTTAGAGGGATCCCCGCCTCCCTCCCGCGCTGGCCGCCCCTTGGGAGGGGGGGTGGGTGAGCGGGGGATGAGGGGCGTGGTGCTGGAGCAGCGCGGGGCTGTGCGCGCCCTTCCAGCGCTCCAGCTGGGGCTCCGGGAGGCGAGGGCGGCTGGCTTTCAGCCCGCCTGCCCGCCCGTGAGGGCGGGGGCGGGTTGGGGAGGGGGGGGCCCGGTATGCCGGTGGGCTCGCGGGGGCGCCCCTGGGGGGCCCGGCGCCCTGGCGTGGTGCGCCACCAGCCCCTATGGACGAGACGGCCCTGGTGCTACTGTTGCACTCTTAGCAAAACAAAACAAAGCAAGGCAAAAAAAAAAAAAAAACCACCAGAAAACCCACCACTCAGTGATCTGAACAAAGAGATGGAAGAACTCTGAGGAAAGCAAAGAACAAGTATCTGGTGATGACGAAACCATGTAGCTCAAGAGAGCAAAGCCTGGCTATTCTACAGTAAACACCTAACCTAGGTCTGCAGATATTGCAGCTTATGGTAAAATTCACATTAATTTCCCTGACAGGCAAGCACGATTATGATGATAAACACCTTTGACAATTCCACAGACAGGATCTGAGTGAGGGAAGAGTCATCCCCATAATAAACCAACAGTGGTGAGGACCCAGAGCGATTGATTTGTGAGGGGGAGAAATTGGATGCCTCATGCTTGGTTAAGCCATAAGACATGAGAGTGTGAACCTAGGACGGAACAGCCAGAAGTATTTATTCATTCTTCCAATAAAAATGAAATATTGAAAATACCTCTGTATACGCCTCAACACGAAATAAATGTGCAAGGATAAAATACCAGCCAATTAAATGTAAATTTAGATGAGCTGACCATTTATTAATTTATTGATCCATTTATCACGCCAGCAGCCTGCCAACCATTTCTCAGGCATCTTCCCCATGCAGCAATATATTTACATTTGTTTTTCCTCGGTATTGTGCTCTGCTACATGAATTCCTAAATTTAATCACATGGAGGTGCAGGAAAGTTTCAAGCGCAGAGACAATTTGGATTTTTCATGCTGAAGAAAAATCCCATTTTAGCAAGGAGAGCATGCAGTGTAGGAAAAGCAATTGACAGTAAGTGTGCCAAACGTGTGTGTGTGTGTGTGTGTGTGTGTGTGTGTGTTCTTGCGTTTCCTTTGTATTCTTATAGCTGTGGGTTTCTATCATGCAAAATCATAGGAATTCCTTTCTCTCTCCAGTATGATAAAACTTGTGACTGGATGAGATAAAGGGCATCTTTATGAACTAGCTAAGTGAGTTGAAGCTGTGGATGGCACACACACACACACCCCTTTCATTCTTAACAATCTCTTCTCCTCTCTTGACCTCCTTCTGATGGATAATCAGCTCTAAAGTCACCGTAGCAGTTCTGGCTTTCATTGGCTTATCTGCCCTGATGCAGCAAAGAGGCACGCTAGCCTTGCATAAGGCTGCTGAGAGGGGGAGAACTCAGTCTTTCTTAGAATGATTTGTTTTTAAAATTTATATCCTGCCACTTCTTCCAGAAAGGCTGTGTTCAGCTCACAATGAAAACAGCTATAAAAATACTAAAACAGAAGCCCTTTCCAGGCAGCCTTGATCTCCACATACTCAAAAGGTCATGTCTGCAAGGAGCCTACGTGCACATACATTACTTGGTTCCTATTTATTCATACTCAAGGGCCCCAGACCATACACCCAGAAGCTTGTATGCAGGGCCCTTGAATGCATGGCTGTCAAGGTAGGAACCATTGGGTTTCAGCCCTCTCCATATGCATTCCTTTGCGCCCTATGTGCTTTTTATAAATATACAGTATTCAACATCCCCAATCCCATCTGCTGTCCCTGCTCCCAACCTCCCCATGGCCATTTGAACGTTGGAAAAGATTCTGCTCAACAGAACGTATGCATAGATAACTGTATGCAAATAACAGTGGAAAGAGCAGGCTTCCCAGCTGTGTGGATAAAGCCCTGCCTGCATATTTGTTGTACGTGCACAAGCTCCAGTCGTCAAGTGAGATCAGGAAGATCAGGAGTAAGGACAGTGTGCATGGCTCCATTCTCTTCTCTTCCTGAAAAAAAGGTTCACGCTGATGCCTGAACAGTCCCATTTGTTGATTATCTCAAAACAGCCAAGTAAATAAAAGCCAACAGATTTCTAATGGGAGCGTATGGACTAACATTTTGATGTGAACAGCAAACAAAAAACTTGCATGCATGCATGCAGAGCACTGATGCAGCAATAAACACCCATCTGAAAGCACCCTTCAAACTGGAGGCAGATAATAAAGCAGAACCCGCAACAGAATCAGGCAGTGACTGTCTCCTCCCTCCTAAAAAGAATGTTCCTGTTCAAGCTTCCAGCCAGCCAAACCCTCCAAGCAGGGCATTCGACTTCTCGTCCATGTGTTTCGTTTTCCATTTTCAATGGTTACTCTTCTTTGCATGACAACTGAGCATGTTCAGTTCTTACTGGGTGAGCGTGTGCATTTGTTGCTGGAATTACTCCCCTTATATGTTTATTATTTCTTTATTTCTTTATTTCTTTATTTCTTTATTTCTTTATTTCTTTATACATCCATCCATCCATACATACATACATACATACCCCGCCTATCTGACAGGGTTTCCCCAGCCACTCTGGGGAGAAATTGTACTTCTGCAAATAATAATTGTACTTCTGCAAATTCTTGGCTGATAACTTTGTTTCTCAGTGTTCCTGTTTTGACAACAATCTTGCTGACAGTCACCACCTGAGTTTGTCTTTTTAGACAATGTTGCAGTAAAAAGGACGGTGTTAGGCAGTGCATATATTTTGGAATCATGCAGAAATGCCATTTCTACAGTAGTCAAAGTTCTGTGGCTCCCCTCAATGCTAACTTTAACTTGCTGTTGTTGCCATCTCTTTATATGCTACTTCTGTTACCAAAAGGTTCTTCAAAGGGGATGGAGGCCGCAGTCATTTATCAAAAAGTTGCATAAATCAGATTCATCGCAAAGTAACCAGGCTCTTTGATCACAAGCAGAAACATGAGAAGGAACGAGAGTGAGAGCAGGAGAGATTAATTCTGAATCCAAACTTCAGCAGCAATTAAACACCAATAACGAGTGCCAAGACTCGGACACCACAAATTATTCAAGCATTGTGCCCGGTGTTTTCAGAGTACATATTGTTACAGTCTCCACTACAGTTGTGGCCAAGATACACTAATTTCTGAAAGGTTGGCTGATTGACTGCAAAAAAGTTGCAGAACAATTTAAGGAAAACAAAGAGGAGAGAACAGAAGGTTTCTTTTCATTCGTGCTTCCTGGGGGACTGAGCTAGTGGGCATCGAAGTCAACCAAAATACTTCTTGTTGACTTCAATGAATTCTAGATCAGGATCTTATGCAGAAGTTGCTCAAAAGCTAAAAACAGAAAAGATACAGCTTCCATATAATCACTCTGCAGGTACTGTTGCTGCTGGATTCAAAAACAGATCTGTGAGAATTCTTCAGTTCTTCATCAGAAAGAGGGCTGATTCCTACAGGCATGTTCATCACTTGAGTGGCATAATGGTTCGGTTTATCCGGCTGTTAACCAGAAGGTTGGTGGTTTGAGCCCTCCCAGGGACTGCTGTGGGCAGGATTTCTGCTTTGCACGAGATTGAACCAGATGACCCTCAGGGTCCCTTTCCAACTCTACAGTTCTGTGATACTATGGCTGCAACATCCAGTGATGATTTGCATGTGTGAATAAGTTTAGATATAAAAACCACAGTGTGCTTGGTTCTATCTGCCCTATTCACCCAATACAATTTCTCTTTTGTGGTACCTAGCCAATCACTATCCTTATTTTGCCTGGAAATACTTGGAGCAGAAGTGTAGAATCCGTGGCCCTCTGCATGTTGTTGAACTCTAGCTCCCATTAGCTCAGCCAGCATGGCAAATGGTCTGGGACTGTGAGAGCTGTGGTCCCCAAAACATCCAGAGCACCACAGGTTCCCCATCCCAGACTTGGAAGATGCTTTTACAAAGATGCTAATGTGTGTAGCATCAGAGAGCAGCAGATTCTCTTCCATCCTTCCTGCCCTCATAACTAGTATACTCCGGATACATATTATCTGGATAGTACACACGGCTGAATGCTCTCCAGTTACAGTTCTTTTGAAAGACTTAAAATCAGATCCATTGTGAGATTAGGCATTCTTTTTAACATTCTTATATTTCGGCAGCCCGTGCAGGACATGCTATTGCAGAGTAAATGAATGGTGGCCTCCAGTATGTCATTGCTAAGGCACCCCATGAGCTGGGGACTCTGGGGGCAGGGTTCAATGCCTTGCTCCCTGCAGCTCATCAGGGGCTACTATGGCCATTCATCAGCCCAGCTGGGTCAGGGGACTTGGCTGGCTCTGTATAACTGCTGCTCCAGCCATGGTTCCTGAACTTGAGGAACTGGTCCTTGGAAATATGTATCTTGTCCCCACTTTATCCACCCATTTTGGAACTTCACCGAAGATTCACCTGCCACTGCCTCTTCAGATCCTTATCTGACTGCTGGGAGTCAGGAACTGCAGGGAGATTTAGTCCAAGCAGATCATAAGGCCAGAAGAAATTACTATAGGGTAACCACAGCTGACCAGAAACCCTCCAGAGTCATTCCAATTTCTTGAGCAGATTAAAGCATTATGAGCTGCTACTGTCTGCAAACAAACAGATGCCACAAGGCATGGAAGCTGGCAATGCTAAATGACTCAGATAATTCTATAGTTCCACATGCCACCAAATAGGAGGCTGCAACTCTTGGGTCACTTCGACTCTTTTGCACCACACCTGACCCTATCTGCAAGTTGGATGAGATCCTTACCTGCCTGTTGACACTTTCAGGGCAAAACCATCTTTGCAAGCACCAAGAATCTTCTCTACATCCCCCGGCAAGTTTCCTCTTGCCGAGTCAGAGATGAGACAGCATCTCCCGAAGTAACAGCAAGAAAAGGATTCCTCTCTGGAGAGGGAAGAGAGTAACCAGCAAACATCTCTAATAATGAGCTAAGGGAGTGCCCGCCTCATATCCCTTAGAGGAGCTGAGAGTCCCTGAAACTGCTTGTCAATGACAGGAAGATGGTATCGCTGAAAACATTCTCAGGAATTCTCAAAAGCCAGGAGGAGCTGGTGTTGAGCATTTGTTGTTCCCACCAGTTGTGCTTTTGCAGAGCTCTGCTTCTTGAGACTGTACCCATTTGGCAAGGAGAGGCAAATGACACTTCAGCAAACTAGCTCTTGTACAGTCTTGGGATTTGCCATCTGCGTACAAAGTTGACCAAGATCCATCCACTCAATGACACATTAGAATTCTCTCTCTGCTCCCCACTCGGGTCACTAATTTTTATTGATTGATATAGTTCCCTCACTGTGCACAATTCATTACTAAGTACAAGATTGGTGCTTGCCTAGGGAAGCTTACAGTCCTAACGATGAACAAAGGGGAAACAGAGGGCCCCTCCTGGTGTTTTCCCGCAAGTGTATTCTGCAGCACGTTCTTGATACATCAATAGTGCATTAGTGGCAAATTTATTCTTCTTTAGTTTGCTCATAGAATCATATAATTGTAGAGTTGGAAGGGACCCCGAGGGTCATTTAGTCCAACCCCACTGCACACAATGCTTGTTCTGCAATGCTCCCTCAGGGTTGCTATATTATTGCTGTCAGGAAGAGTGATGTAGGACAAAAGTATGCCAGAGCATTTGTGGTATAAAAAGCAGTTGTTGCTTCAACAGGAAGTTACAGACCCACATTAGGGCAAAAGATTCCTGCACTGCAGGAGGTTGGACTAGATTACCCTTGGAGTCCCTACCAATGCTACAAGTCTATGAATATTTCAGCTTGCTTCCAAAACAGTATAATGAATGCTGTTTATGTCAATAAAACATGTTGTTTTATTGTAAACATCCAGATTTCTTTCTTTTTTTAAAGCTTCAAATTCAGTATTTGCTTTCCCCTTTCCCTATAAAGTACTTAAAATTACACTTTTAATTAAACGGCCATCAAAAAGCCATTGCTCTTTGACAGCTCCACAGTTACCGCTTGAGTAGTCATGGGTACCCATTTTGGGAAATTTCTGAACCATTTAACAGGAACTGTTGAGCAATTACGATAGGGGTTCAAGGGCCAAGCTTTATTTTCACTCAGTTGAAGGAGATTCAAATAAATAAAGGCTTCAGTTTGGGGCTGAGTGTGTACGGAGACCTGTGCTGTTTCTGGTACCCCAAAGAAGCATGAACTGAGCTGTATTATAACCTGAAAAGTGGAATCATCTACTTATTAACTCTCAGTGAATTATTGTCACTGAACACATCTTGCAAATGTGCCTGATTCTGGGGTGCTAGAATTGAAGTCAGGGGTGTCTCACCCAGAGCTGAGGTTGTCAACTTTTCAAAAAGAATTTTGGTACCTTGGACTGAGCTCCCAAGCATGTGTAGAATTCCCTTTTCTAGAGACACACATTTCCAATAGAAGGGTTCAGACATGTGCAAAACACCTTCCTCTGAGAAGATAACACTGTCCTCTTTTTAAAAGAGTCTGCCTAGGATTGCCACATCACATCTAACTAAGACAGTGACAGCTCCACTGACGCTGCACAGCTAGGACAGACCATTTCAGCTGAGACAGCTTTAGGTTCTTCTCTGGGGTGGTGATGTATGCACTACCTGAGACACAAACACATGCACTCTCGCCAAATACACCCTGTAAAATAGCCCCGGCTACTGCCATATGTCTCCTAGAAAGGAGTAGACCCAGTGGTGGAGCTTCATGCTCCAGCACTGGGGGGCAGAGAGCAGGTGGGGGCGTGGCTGGCGTGCATCCCAGGGGCATGGCACACCACCCGCAGGGGCATAGCGTGTTTCCTGGGGGTTTGGTGGGCTGCCCACAGGGGTGTGGGGCATGTCCTGGGGGTGTGGTGTGCCGCCTGAGGGGTGTGGCACCCAGCGCAGGCGGGGGCAGTCGCGATGGCACCCCCCTGGGATTGCACTGCTGGGGGCGATGCGCTCCCCCCGCCCCCCTCTTCCTCCGCCAGTGGGTGGACCTCCAAATTGTAATGCAACATGTACGTGAGAAAGGCACTGCCCTCCAGGAAGAACCTCGGATTGGCCCGTTTGAAGCAGACCATTTTGGCGGGAACACGGTCCCTCAATTCCATATGTGTATTCTGGCTGCCGGGGAAGGAAGTGGAGAGTGAGGGGCTGCAACCACCTGCCCCCCTGGGGAAAGCAGTGAGTGGCCATTGGGTTCACAAGAAAACACTATTCACAGAAAACAAATGCACAGAACACAACAAATGGAGCCACCATTACTTCGCATGTGTGTTCATGTGTGTTATGCTAACTAAGCACAAAAAGTAAAAGGTTAAGGACCCCTGGACGGTTAAGTTCTGTCAAAGGCGATTATGGGATGAGCCGCTCATCTCACTTTTCAGGTCAAGGGAGCTGGCGTTTGTCCGCAAAATGTGGCCAGCATGACTAAACCACTTCTGGTGCAACATGACGGAAACCTGAGTGTACGAAAATGCCATTTAGCTTCCCGCCACAGCGGAACCTTTTTATCTACTCGCTCTGGTGTGCTTTTGAACTGCTAGGTTGGCAGAAGCTGGGACAGAGCAACGGTAGCTCACCCCATCGCGAGGTTTCGAACTGCCGACCTTCTGATCGGCAAGCCCAAGAGGCTCAGTGGTTTAGACCACAGCACCAAAATGCCCCTACTGGATTGTTTTTTTCCTTGACAGTTCCGAAGCCTGTCCAAAAATGGTACAGTTTGGGCTACTTGGCAGGCCATGTAGGCTCATCCTTAATGGCAGAATTAAGCTTCCATGCAGCTCACTCAACATTGTGCAAGAAATGCCAAAAATCATACAACAGTACAAAAATGGCACAAGGGCTACAGTGTGGCATGGCTGATAGAGTATACTCTCTTTCTCTTGTCTGCCTCTCAGCTTAACCTACCTCACAGGGTTGCTGTGAGAATAAAGCAGAGACCATGTATACAACTCCGTGTGGCTTTGTTGAAGGGCTGAGGAGTGAATGATGTTGTTTTCTTGCAACTTTACCTCACTTTCACTGAGGTAAATGTAGTTCTCTGGTGGTTCTTCTCCTCACCCCTCATATATATATATATATATATATATATATATATATATATATATGAGGAACCAGTTAAGTAGCTCCTTGCCCTCACAATTTCCTCATCACATTTGAACACCCCTGTCATATTTTGGACAAGGGTCACTTGATCAGCCCGTTCTCAGTTCTTCAAGGGTTGGTTGACAATCACTGGGGCTTCAGCTGGTAGGATACCTTCTCTGGAGTGCTCCCCCCCCTTCTCCCGATAATATTTGCACTGCCTCTCAATTCTGGGGAGTTCTACAGTGCTTTGAAGCAAAATATACCTCTCCAATTCAAGGATAAACAACAAATGACATGACAGTTACATAACAAACTCCCTAGCAGAATACTGCGACCGACTAATGTATTTCCTGCACAGTCAATGTAAACAGCCTTCTAAGGGACAGCCTAGTCCTCAGAGAGCAGCCAGAAGAGAATGCAGTTCTGGTCACTCACCTGCTTGGCAAACTCCTCTGTTTCAGGAACCAGATCCTCACATTTTTAAATTTGCCATCTCTTGGGACAGCCGCAGAACTTGTCTGTGAGGGTCTTCCCCCTTAGCGATTTTGCCTTCACCTGTAGGTCAGATGGCAGTTTTGGAAAGCTGCAAGGATCTCTGTCTCAGGCCAACCCTTGACTCACACTTAACAAGTTATACATACAGAGCAGGCAAACAGTGTCACATACCGTGAACAAACAAGGCTGCATAGCAACAACTTCTTCAAAGAAGCATTAAGATGCAGGAGTGAGGAAGAGGTTTTCCTGGTAGGCGTCTCCCTGGGTGTTTCACTGAGTGACCTTGACTGCAACCAGACAATTGGGAAGTCACAAGTTTCAAACAACAATGGAAAAGGGTTGGATATTCTGGGATTCTACACACCTGTAACCAGATCCGATAAGCATTCACAAAACAGCAAACACCCCCACACCCCCCAACACACACGTTTTGAAAGCTCTATTTATGAATGAGAGGAGAAACCAAACTTCTGTTGATGGCAGGATATAATATCCATGTTACACCCTTCCCTAAATAGGGTTTTCCATCATGGAGGAATAATACAGTTGAGGGTACAATTTGCCTTGCAACTCTTATGCCATATATCATCGAAACAACCTTGGGAGGTAGGCACCACCAGTGATCAGTGAGGATGCTTACACTCAGTGCTATTTTTCTAGAGAAAGAGGTGCTGGGGCTCATTGTGAACTTTTCCCTTGTTGTCTTAGAATGGCAGTGGTGTCCACCTGAGAGAAGCCAGAGCTGAGCTCCGGTGAGCTCCAGCTGAAAAAAAGCCCTTGCTTGCACTTCTTTTCAGGTGAATCCATAACTGTTCCACTTCTTCTCCAGCAGATATATTTTGATCCCAGACTGCCACTATTTTGGGGTGGGATAGAATCACATTTCTTGTGCAATAAACCTGCAACCAGCTAACGAAAAAACACTGCACAGGGTAAAAGTAAAGTGAAAAGTAAAGTGACAGGGTAATACACTGGAATGTGCGGGATGGAATAACATTCGTTTAATGCAATGTATACACGTCCTCCAAATAAATCAGAACCGATGCTCAATAAATAGCCCGCACTTCTAACCTTCCTGCAAACTTTGTGCAGACAAATCAGGGTGAATGCTCAACAAACAGGTCATCCAGAAGCTACCGTAACTGACTTTCTGTCTTACCAGTCTACTCTCTTTTTTCCTCACACTTTGAAACCATTCCTGTGTTTATTTAATTTCCAGTTTGTGCAATGCAAAAAAGGAATCTCACTGCACAGGATTGCACCATTCAAACTGCGCCCAGGAAGGACGTGTGTGTGCGCGCGCGCACACACACACACACACACACACAGAGTTCCAGTTACAGGTGGGTAGCCGTGTTGGTCTGCCATAGTCAAAACAAAATCGAAAATTCTTTCTAGTAGCACCTTAGAGACCAACTGAGTTTGTTCCTGGTATGAGCTTTCGTGTGCATGCACACTTCTTCAGATACCAGAAGAAGAAGTGTGCATGCACACGAAAGCTCATACCAGGAACAAACTCAGTTGGTCTCTAAGGTGCTACTAGAAAGAATTTTCGATTTTGTTTTGACACACACACAGGAGAGAGGAGGGGGGAGAGGGGGAGAGGGAGAGGGAGATTGAGATCACATAAGCATTAATTAGAGCCCAACAAAGAGGGCCACTTTTCATACAGAACTGCCACTTAACTATCCGACCTAGAGCAACAGAAGGGGATTAATAATTCACCACCAAAAAATCTGAACAGGGTCCTGCAGAGACACAGAAGGCAAACTCTGCCGTCCTAGCCGGAAGAACATGCTGACTTCTAAAGTAGCCTACAGTGCTAAAGAGAAATGAAATAAACTATTGATGGAAGCAAGATTCTAGGAAAGATGATTACATGATAGTCACTCATTTGCAAAAACTCCCCATGCTGTTTTTCATTTTCTTCCCCCTCCCCCTCCCCCCCAAGCGGAATTGTCCTACAGTATTAGGAAGTTTCAGGGCTGGTTTTTTTATATATATACGATCTGCCCACAGGCACAGAGCACCTGCAAACACTACATTCTGACAGCTGGAGTGTAAAGCATGGATAGAACATGCAATCCAAATATAATTGGTATGTCCTGGAGAATCAAAGCATGAATATTGCATATTATTTTTGCTGTGGGAGAAGTAGCCACAGTCCATTTATAAACCATGAGAGATAGCGCCAGATTGGTTAATCAGTTCCAATTCTGCTTCTGCTTCTCATTTTGAGGCCACAACTCCCCCTTAACATTTAAAAGCACTATGGTGCCACTTTAACACTTATAGCTCCCCAAAAACATCCTGGGAATTGTAGTCTGCTAATGGTGCTGAGAGCTGTTAAGGAGGCCACTCATCCCCCGCACAGAGCTACAATACCAAGAGTGGTTCAATAATCAATGTCTCTTCCCAATGAAATCCAAAAATTGCAGCTCCGTGGTGGCAATAAAGGTCTCACACTTAACAGTTCCTAGGAAGTTTGGGACGGTCAAAGTTCTTTAAATGTGTGGCGTGGATGTGGCCTAAATTAATCCCAAATGGAGTTTTACAGTAAGCTTTGTGACCTAAATGTTAATTACAACATTCAGTGAAATTAAAGCCATTGGCTCTCTTTCTTTCTTTGGTTGCAATGCACGGCGGGAGGCAATGGCGGCCACCAACTTGGAAGGCTCAGTGGCTACTGGCCATGATGACTAAGCTCTGCCTCTGTAGTCAGAGATGGTAATGCTTCTGAATACCAGCTCCTGGAAATAACAGGAAAGGAGAGTGTTTTTGTGTTCAGGTCCTGCTTGTGGGTTTCTCACAAGCATCTGGTTAGCCACTGTGAGAACAGGATGCTGGACTAGATGGGTCAATGGCCTGATCCAGCAAGCTCTTCTTAAGAACCACCATGAACTGGTTTTAGCAGCTGCTGGCGCAGATTTCATTTATGGATGTCCAAGTGAACAAGACCTTCATTGAGTTAATGCTGATAATTCCAGCTCACTAATAGGCAAATGCGGCAAGACTTCCTTTTGCAGAATACGTGCTGATTCTTCCAAAAGACTTGTTCTTCCATTTGTTAGGCAACTCTAGCATTAATCATGCATTCTCCCAAGTAGGAGGCATTGATTCTTAATCCAGAATTTATAAAGCGGTAGAGATGGAGATACTCCAGTAGGCAAATAATTGGCTCTGGGGGAAAGAGCATCCTGAGTATTACAGAGACCCCCACCCCCACCCCCTGGAGTGTAAATAGACATGGCTGTAGCAGTTCAGGAATTAAGGCAAATAGCTAAAGTCAATTCATCGTTTGAAAGCCTCCTGAGCTATAACAAATACCTGAGCCATAGAGACAAAAGAGGAGGTTAATGGGAATTTTTAATGTATAGGTCAGGCTTCCTCAACCTCGGCCCTCAAGATGTTTTTGGCCTACAACTCCCATGATCCCTAGCTAGCAGGACCAGTGGTCAGGGATGATGGGAACTGTAGTCTCAAAACATCTGGAGGGCCGAAGCTGAGGAAGCCTGGTATAGGTGGCTTTTAGACATGAGGCTAGTGACAGAATGTGCTTGTCGTGCTTTATTCCATGTGGAGCACTGACCGAAAACTAAACAGCGGAAATGCAGTATGGGGAACTCAGTGGTAGGAGCTAATTCCTGGAATGCTGCACTCGGGGGTTTGTAAAATAAACCCATGCATCCTCCTCCAGCTACACCTTTATGAACTGCTTACGTGCATAAGAATCATGTGACCTGAAGATAGCCTCGCTAGGCTTCTTGTGGCTTAACAGCATACTTTGACTTTGCCCCAGAGTTCCGGATGAAGCTCCTTCGGCTGAGGCAAAGATGAGGGCAAGAAAACATAAGCTCTTAATGGGCTCTAAACAGGGTTAAGATGGGACTGTGAATAAAACATTTTAAAAAATGGACTCCCGCATGAATTTTTTAGAGTGGCTGCAAGGATTTGGCCTAAAACAGTCATTTATATAGCATTTTATTACACTGAAACATGAAATGGCTTTCCTCCACTAATAACAAATTTAAGGCAAGAGACATGCTCTTGTCTTGAATTTAGGCTTGAAGTCTGCAAGTGATATACACTTGCAGAATATCATTGGTAACTGTAATAGTCCCAAGAGTTCTAAACTTTTAACTAGGAGATATTGTTGTAGGCAGAAAAAAAGAGAAAAGAAAGATTACACATTGTACATGCATTACAACCAGCTTTTACTTGGCATGGTGGTAGGTGTGTGTGTGTGTGTGTGTGTGTGTGTGTGTGTGTGTCCTTTTTCTTTTTTTGCAGAGAGATTGCAGAGAGAGCTGAAGGAGCCGTACAAGAGAGGCAGCTCCATTCCATGCCCATGGCATGCACACACACCCCCCACAGGTTTGCATTGTATTCCAAAACCCTGAAAAATCTGTGTTCAGAGATGATAGAGGGATAGAAATAATAATAAGATGCCTCTATCATTACATGTTCCACTTCCTTAAATGTTACTCTCCTCCTCCGTTCTTCAGGAAGCTATAATCAGGGCAAACTGGTGTCTCACAGCAAAAAAGAAAGGGAAAAGATTTAAAAGATTTCTAACCCGTGTTTCAGGGCACACTGCAGTCCCAAGGCAATTTTAAAAAAGTTAAAATGCAATGTAATAAACAACAACAACAACAACAACAACAACCTACCCCCCATCAATCTGGTCAATTTATGAGCAGCAACAATAAACTGTTTTAAAAGCACAGCATGTTAAAAATTAACCAAATGCAGATTGAATTAAGAGTTTCCTTAAAAGCTAGCAGCGATGTTTCCCTAGGACATGAGTTCCAAAGGTTTGCAGCCACCGCCACAAAAGCCTGGCCCTGCCAACAACAGCTCTCACTGGAAAGTCAGAAAGCAATGCTTCAGATGAATATCTCAAAGTTTGAGCAAACAGTAGAAAGTATTTTGAATAAGAAGAATTTGCAGGAGAGAAAACCAAGTTGGCCGTGCTTGAATTATAGGAGCCAGAAGCAGGCCCAGCTCTCTTACCTGTTTTACTGGCTCTCTTAAGAATGCTACGCCGGACCATAATGTGGCTAGAGTGAGAGGAACTCAGGATTGGAGGCTGTGGATTTTGCAAAATCCACAGGCATTAAGCCCCATGATGTATTCCTCAGCAGAATATTCCCTCAGTAGGGAAGCTTTGATATTTTAATCCTTCAAGGCAGTAGCAGTCCTTCATTTTACTGGACCCAAGTTTCCTTCAGCAACCATCCACCCTGAAGTAGTTGAGCAGCATTAGGGCTACAAAGCTTTGCGAAACATTAGAAAGGCAATCTGCTTTAACAAAATAAAACACACTTTTG
Organism: Lacerta agilis; assembly: GCF_009819535.1. Classification (NCBI taxonomy): domain Eukaryota; kingdom Metazoa; phylum Chordata; class Lepidosauria; order Squamata; family Lacertidae; genus Lacerta; species Lacerta agilis. Next base: position 86,036,391 of record NC_046314.1, on the reverse strand, counting down.
ATGGCCTTTGGCAGGTTCCTTCATATCACTCTGAGTAGATTGATTGCAAGAGGAACATGAGCAGCACTTAATGCTCTTCGCTATATCCTGAGAAAAATCAAGGGATGCAGGTGATTTCTAGGAAAAGCAAATTGAAAAAGAAACTTGTCTTCTCTTAAGTTAAGGTATTGGGGGAAGACTAGAATTATGGGCTAGAATTTTTCTATCCAATCCACATGCAGGGCCAGAACCTCAGAACAGTATGGCAGGAAAGAAGGGGAGGTATCTAGAACTGTCCAGCTGCCAGCATTGGCCAGGGACCTGAGCCTCAGCCTCCTCGAGCATAATTAGACAGAAAAGACTGGCTGCTGTTGTAGTGAATGCTAATCCATAAAGGAGGAGAAGAGGTGCAACTCTCCTCTTGGACTCAGCAGCCAACTTCCTACAGAGCTTTCGCCAGTGTGGTGTAGTGGTTAAGAGCGGCAGGCTCGTAATCTGGGGAACCGCGTTCGCGTCTCCTCTCCTCCACATACAGCAGCTGCGTGACCTTGGGCTAGTCACACTTCTCTGAAGTCTCTCAGCCCCACTCCACTCACAGAGTGTTTGTTGTGGGGGAGGAGGGGAAAGGAGAATGTTAGCTGCTTTGAGACTCCTTCGGGTAGTGATAAAGCGGGATATCAAAACCAAACTCTTCTTCTTCTTCTTCTTCTTCTTCTTCTTCTTCTTCTTCTTCTTCTTCTTCTTCTTCTTCTTCTTCTTCTTCCTATGGCTTAGGATCAGAGATGATCTCCTCGCTAATGTGTGGAGAGGAAGCAGGAGAGTCTTAAGGCTCAACAGGTTGAGGCCAGGACATTCAATGCCTATTCCTTTGAATATATAGATTTATCCATAATATATTAAGATTATTTTATTATTTACATAGAAACTCAGAAAAAGAAATATTACTAAAGCTAGAACAAAATATTATTTTTCAAAAACCAGATATATGGCTTCCTATGGATGGTCCAATACAGCGAGGGGGTGGGGGAAGGTGTCTAATGATTACACTGTGTACTTCCTGATAATTTTATTGAAATTGTTGGAATCCCCTCTGGAATGACAGGTCCTCATTAGCTCCACTATAATATAAACTGGCATGGGAAGGGTTGTAGGTCAGCAGAAGGCTCCAGGTTCAATTGCTTGCATATCCAGGTAGGGCTAGGGAAGACACATGCCTGAAACACTGGAGACCAGCTAAAAGCCAGTATAAGCAATACTGAGATGGATCAATGGTCTGACTTGGTATTAGACAGGTCCCTAAGCATCCATTCAGTTCCTACAGCAAGAGATCTCCACCGAGATCTCCTCCTAAAAATCTATGTGTGTATGGTGTCTGTGATGAAGGGCACATCCACACAGAATTCACACAGAGCTTTTCAACAACAACAACAACAACAACAACAACAACAACAACAACAACAACAACAACAACAATTTATTTATACCCCGCCCTCCCTGACCAAGACCGGGCTCAGGGCGGCTAACACCAAATATATAATACATTAAAAACATAAAATCAAACGATTGATTAAAATACAGTTCAAAATCACATTTAAAATCAAAATAAAATTAGGTGGGAACCCACAAATCACAACCATAGGGTAAGGAATATTAAATGTTCACCAGGCCCGGCCACCCGTGCTGGTCCCATATGGGCTGACAGAAGGAGCCAAGGAGCCACGTACATACAGGGTCCCATAGAAAGAGGGAAGAAGGAAGAAGGAAGGGGGTCAGACTGGACCCCGGCCAAAGGCCTGGTGGAACAGCTCCGTCTTGCAGGCCCTGCGGAAAGATGTCAGATCCCGCAGGGCCCTGGTCTCTTGTGACAGAGCACTCCATTTAAAAATATATGGCAGCTTCAATATATTTTAAAGGGGAAAGCATCAAGACTATTCAGACTCATTTGTGTTTTTTTTATAAAGAATTTATTAGATTTTCCAATTAAAAAACCAATTAAAGCCAATACATTCCAATTAAAGTTAAACATTCCAAACTCCCCCCTCTCCCACCGAGGGGAACAACAAACACCAAACCCCCCTCTCACAGAGGTAGCAAAAATCATTTAACATTTAACCACATATTTTCCAAATCACAACATGGCACTGACCCTCCTCCCAGGCCAGTCAATTAAATTCCAATCTTTACTTCTTACAATGACTTCCTCATTCCCCCCCTTACTGATTTCCAAATTATCACATAGTTCCAGATTTTTCCCCTTTAACTCTAATTTAAAATCCATCTCATCATTTTTTCTATTTAACATTTCTCTACCTCCGCCTCAAAATACTTCTGTATTTTCTCATTATCTTAACCAAAATTTTCTATATTACTCGTACACCTCCCTCTCTTATGGTCCCAGAGTCTATCTTTCAAAACATTGTCCGTTATCGCAGTGTCCATATCCAATTGTCATAACCATAATGAAATACCATTTCGTTTTAAATTCTAATATTTTACCCTATACCTTCCCTTTCGAAGAACCCGCCCCATGAGTCATAAAAAACAAAGTCCTGTAACTGTCCATCTAATCGCAGACCTGTAGTCTTTTCACAATCCAGTGGCAACTGAAAGCAATCTTTGACATTGTCACAATCTTCTTGCATAAAAACTCCATTTGGTATATCCTATTCAGACTCATTTGGAGTCAAAGGCCTGTATATAAACTTTGCTGGACTTGTCATGACCCAAATCAACAGCACTAGCAAAAGAAACAAAACAAAACAAAACAAAAAATTCGTGTCATTACAGGTCATGACCCAAAGACTGAGAAACCCCCTCAATAGTTCCCCCTTCCATACAAAAGCAAGCAAGTCAGCATAAAGCAAAAGGTTAATATACTAATTAGCATCATTCATATGCAGAAGGAATGGGTGCCCTGCGCTACAAAAACAGAACAGTATTCAAGACCAGGAACACTAAAAGACATAATCACAAGCAATGTATGGCCAGGTCAGGACCCGGAGAGCAAACAGTCTGCTAACATAACCCATAATATTTTCAATGGCAAAATAACTCTTCTATGTGTGGAATGAAAAAAACAACACAAGATTAGCACAGTTTAAATGCCAAGGAACAAGGAGACGGGTCAGAATGCCTGACCTCAGAGATCAGCACAGTTGTCTTAAATCTGGCCCATTAATATAAAACTGTGTGTGTTTGAAAAATAAAAAGAGGGGGCATCTCTGATCAGTGTAACCACACTTAATTGAATTCTACTTCTAAATTTCGTAAACTGATCTGAAGGGCAACCTTCTCCCATCCAATCCTGTCCACAAGTTCAGATTGCGGTGAGGTGCTCTTCTCCAGCTGCTTCCGCCTTCAGGAATGAGGCAAGTGAGTGGCAGCCAGGGAGATGGGCTTCTGGAATTCCCTTCACAGAGAGGTCCACCTGGTACCTTCTTAACTTCAGTTTTAGATGCCAAGTTAAGGCCTTCAGTGGCAAACAGCAATATGATGAGAACTCAGCACACTGGTTGCTTTACTTGCTACCAGCCCCTTGCTATGTTGTTGTTGCTTTAGTCTTCCAGCCTGCTGCTTTCTGGGTTTTTGTTTTGTTTTTATTGGTTGCAGTATTCTGAAGTGTCTTTATTCATGACTACTTTGGTAAATTTGGTTCCAACTGAGAAGCACAAGAAAGAGACATACTCCAGGATAGGGAAGGCAGAGAGAGAGAGAGAGAGAGAGAGAGAGAGAGAGAGAGAGAGAGAGAGAGAGAGAGAGAGAGAGAGAGAGAGACGTTCCTGACTAGAGCAACTTTTGATCTGAACTGTGATTGGCTTCCCACTAACCTCAACTCCCTACTTTCCTATACTTGCCACAGAGAAAGTGACCCTTTGAGATTTTTGAAATTTACTGCCTCCACACTTTTTCAGTGCCGTTGCAGAACAGATCGTAGCAATGCATTGCTGTGCATTTTGAGTGCACTCCTAGCTTTTACAACACTTAAAGAGTCCCCTAAGAAACAGCTCACTTTAGAGCAGTAAATAAATCCTATTCAGCTCTGCTTCCCCCAAATCAGCTGAAAGCTACTTGGCAAATGGCAGAAACCACAAAGCAAAGGGAGCATTTGCTGCAACGACGACAGAAAGAAAAGCAACCTACCTCCATTCTCAACTAGATGCCCCAAATTAACACTTGGGAGAATTGCTTCAGAATTTCCAGAGTGAGGCAGGTCTAATGTTGGGGTTCTGCACTCCCCAAAACATCACTTGCCCCTGCCCCTCTGGACCCTTCCTTGGATTTGTTTTGCTGGGTACGAAAGCACCATTACCACTTGCTAAGGAATTAAGCTTGCAAGCAGCACATAAGGAGATTCATTAATGCATTAGACAAGCGTGATTTGATTGGCTCCTTTTTTAGGCATTTGGCACATGGGATGCAAACAGATCTGTGGGACCTGGGTGTCAGGGGAGACCAGGCGACCTGCCAACATGCTAGCTTTAAAAAGGAGAAAGGAAGCCAGCACCAGTTCCTGAGTGTTAAAAGAATTTTCAGCCAAAAGTCAGATCACTGATGCCCATAAAACCAACAAGCAGAAGCTCCCCCACCCCATTTTCATGGGAAAACCACGTTAGTGCCTCTGTACCACTTAAAATGAATCCTTTCCTGGCATTCTTAATTTCCTTCTCACCTTCTGAAGTGCTTTTTAACCAATACTGGCCAGTCTTGATGGAAAGTAAAAAAGAAACATTATCAATTGCACATACAGCAGCAGTTTTGATGAGACATTGTGACAGGAAATTGGGGTCTGCTTTCCTTCCTGTAGGGGCCACTGTCCTGCACAACCATTGGACAACTAGAGTAAATGCACATCCGCGTGATAAAAAAGAAGAAGCAAGACACAGCACACACTGAAGGGGAGGGGGAAGCAATCTGATTTGGGGTCCCTTCCAACTGTACAATTCTATGATTCCTTCAAAACACACACAGCTCTGAATTTTGCAGTGCAGTTCTCCTCCCAAGTAATGGGTGAAAAAAATGCACATAGTGCAGTAAAGTGTCAATAAAAATGCATATATTCATGAAAATAACATACACAAATGCACTATTTTAGGGGAGATTGCTTTATATTAGGCAAAACTGAATGCAAGCACGTATACTGGGAGAAATTCATACAAAAATGTTGATGAATATTCACGTGCAACACACACACACACACACCTATAGTCAAATGCAAACTGAGGTGGAAATGTGAATAACTGCACTCATTAATGGGGAAAAGAGAAACCCAAATTGACAGATTTGCCCATTTGAATCAAATAAAAGATTTGACACTCAAAGCATTTTGGGGGTAGGGGGTGGGGTAGAGAAAACGATCCCGATGCTTGGTCATTATTCTTGCACGCAAAAATGGAACACATGATGACTGGCCTTTGTGGGAAAGATCCCTGGCACAGCCAATTAAAAGTTTTAGCTGCTGCAGTCCCATCCTTTGACAAATCTCTACCTAAATTTCCACTTGCTGATCTCGCAGTTACTCCTGGCCTTGTAATCAATAACATTTAATTCCACCAGGCTTCATAAACAATGCTGACAAGTAATAGCAGGAGCAGCTCCAAGATCAGATAAACACCCCAAACACAGACATGGGTAGATATACATTCCAGCTGCAGCGGCAATCAGTAATACACCTCGAGTAATGACAGGCCCAACAGTATATAACCAGGAATTAGACAGGGAGGTCTCCACAAATCATTACATTCCCAGAGCTGTAAAACATTAGATGTCAGGGCAGAGACTATTCAAGGACTAATTGGAAAGGAAAGAAGGACTACAAACCTCTTTCTAGGGATGCTTCGCACAACACCAGGGCTGGCCCTACCATTAGGCAAAGTGAGGCAGCTGTCTCGGGTAGAAGATGCTGGAGGTGGCAATAGCGTGCCAACGCTGCCCCCGTTCCCCCTGAGCCCCCCAAGCTAGCCTGTTCTGCATCTCCTACCCTCATTTGCTGCCCTCAGGTGCAGTGGAGGATGTTTTCCCATCACCAGCACTGAAGTGGAGTCAACTGCCCACCTGGTCAGATTATGTATGTGGAATGGGAGGGCACCATCTTGTCCATCACCTCAGGCAGCAAAATGCCAAGGGCTGGCCTGGAAAACCAAGTAACTACAGTGGTACCTCTGGTTACAAACTGAATTCGTTCCAGAGGTCCGTTCTTAAGCCCAAACCGCTCGTAACATGAGGCGCGCTTTTGCTAATGGCGCCTCCCGCTGCTGCCATGCTGCCGATGCGCAACTTCTGCTCGCATCCCGGGTCAAAGTTCGCAACCGGGAGCATCTACTTCCGGGTTAGCGGAGCTCATAACCCAAAGCGTTTGCAAGGAGGATGGTACGTAACACGAGGTTCCACTGTATCTACAAGCAAAGCATTCTGTGTAGAAATTTACACGCAGGCAGCACATAGAGTTTAAATTGCAATGTGGTTGGGAGGTTACACGGTTTTTCTACAACCCATATGTGAGGTATCCTTTCTCTGCTCCTTCCTATACAGAAGTGCTTTTTCTTCTTTTGCTCATGAAGGACTATTCTGACACTTTTAGTTCTCTCAAATACTAATAAGTCAGTGGAACAGGCACTGTGAGTCACGTGTCATACTTTAAAAGTAGGGCCGAGCCTGTATTCCTTAGGAGAGGGTTTTTTCGGGGGGGGGGGGGAATCAGATAATTTTATTCAGCTCACCCTTGTCTAGTAATGAGAGCCATTTTGCTGAATATTCTCATTCTCCTTCTTTGTTTGGCTGCTGCCATTTTTTATCCACAATACCTTGTAATGACACTAGGTCAAGGGCATCGGGGAGAATACAAAATCCTGCCACAGTTTCAGCCGCCACCACAGACAATACAAAGAGTAGCAGCAATAAAACCAAAACAAAATAGCCCACCAAGAAAACTCTCTAAGGGGGGGAAAAACAACAAGAAACTGCTGAAGAAATTCTCCTCCCTCTAGATAATATTTGGCAAAATGAGACACAAAAGCCCTCCTTTTCCTGCCCCTAAATAAGAGGAAAAAAATTGGGCTGCCATTTTCATTCGGCTTTGTTGTAAACTCATTTCCTGCGTGAGGAGAGTTTACGTTGCTTAAAGTGACAGACGTGTTAGCCCTATTCAGGTTTTCATTTTCTGGGTTTCCACAATGGGTGGAAAGACCAAACCTGTTCACAGAAGATGACAGGAGATGGAAAATGGAAACAAAGCAGCATAGGTTTCTAGAAAAGGAGCAAGCATAAGAGGACATTTACAGAGAGCAAGCATAAGAGAACATTTACAGAGGAAACACAGAGGGAAGAGCTGTACATGTAAATGGCAAAACAGCTCAGGAGATGAGAAGCAGGTTCATTTCCTCTCCATTCTGCCAAGCTTTCCCACTCCTACAGACACAAATAGCTCAATTCATCAAGTACATCCTGATTGTTCAAATAAGTGCCAGGTGACTGTGAAAATGTCTATGGCTTGAGAACAATGATGGTGTATTTGGGAACTAGCCGATTATCAGGAAATGAAAACCCAATAAATGTTCCACCATACAGAGATGGTGGAGTGGGCATTGTGGAAGGGGAACTTAAATCTATCAAGGCCTCATCTGCACTGTCTGTTAAGGGTGCCAGGTGTTGTTTGGGAACCACCTATTCCCTTCATAGAGCTACCATTCACAGCGTGGTTTAACGATCAATCCTTGTTCCCATAGAGCTCTGGGAATTGTAGTTCTGAGAGGGCAATACAGGTTCCCCTGTCAACTCTCAACACCTCTTAACAGACTACTGATCCCAGGATTCTTTGGGGGAAAGCCATGGCTGTTAAAGTGGTATGATACCAACAACATTGGGAAGCAGCAGCGAAACCATTATTTTGAGGTGCAGCCTGGATACCCTGTCTAACAACACAGCACCTGAAACAGAGGAGGAACTTGTGGCTCCTCCCAACCAGCATCAGTCCCAGCCAGCATGGCTAGTGGTCACTGATGCTGAGAGCTGTAGTTCAGCAATAATATCTGGAGGGCCACAAGTTCCCCATCACGAACAACAGTGCTGTTAGAAAGGTTTGCCTTGGTTAGCTATTGTTCTGCAGTTTCATGGCGTTGCTCTTTGACGTTATAATTTTAAATTTCGTATCTGTATTATTAAGTTTCTACTTGTTGTACAAACAAGTGACTGTAAGGTGAAGGTCTTTTACACACACCATATTTGTGCACAACCGCACGCACACACGGTGCAAGGATCCTGGAAATGGGGAGCACCCTGGGGAGGAGTCCTGGCTCGCAAGGAGACCCTTCCCAGAGCCCAAAGAGGGCAGGCCTCCCCACCTGATGTGCAGGGTAGCATGGCAGTAGCCCCTACCCTTCCCATCAGCTGTGTGAGAGCTGGGCTGCCCCTCCAACATGACTCTGTGGACCCATCAGCTGTGCCAGTCCACGGACCTGCGCTGTCCCTCCAGCTCACATGAGTGGAGGAATGGCACGGCTCCATGGATTGGCACAGCTGATGGGCAGGGAAGGTTCTTCCCCACCCATTACCTGAGCTGATACTGGTGAGTCCCCCATTTTATGCGCTTTTGCATATGCATGTGGGGGTTCGGAACGTATCCCCCGTGTAAACGGGGAGTCAGCTGTATATAAATATTCATATAAATGAACGAACGAAATGCTAATACTATTTAATTACTATTGGGAAGAGTGCATTGTCCTAGAGATAGCTACAGCTGTCACTTGGTAGCATGGTTGTTCCTCCTCACCCCTTAGCATATGAACTACAAGCGAAAGTAAAACTTCAAGTAATACCATAGTCTTGCCAGTGAACTGTATTGCTACATTGTAGGTTATTAACCATTAACTATTAAAGCTTTCTTTCAAGGGGCTCAATGTTAGGGGAGGGTAGCATGAATAAGTTTTTCCTGTTTTCTCCCTATCACTCAACACTGATATACAGATATTTCCTATGCTTTTTAGAGAAGTACATGAAGGGTGCTCAGCAAGTATTTTCAAATATAAAGATTCAAACAAATCCAAGCTTTCCATGTGCCCTAGAGGCGACAGAATACACAGGGTGACTATTGGATATGAAACAAGCACAGCTTAAGGGAACATTTTTTCTAAAAATCATCCTGTGTTGCAGAGAAAGCTCTGAAGCTAAGAGCCAGAGCATAGATTGATTCCTATGGGTTCTGGCAAGTCAGTTGAAGAAAAGCCCGTTCACTTGTGGTGGTGGGACGAGGAAGAGAGAAGAGGGTCTGCTAGCAGGTAAGAGGGTGAGATAGTCCCCTGGGAATACTCAACTCCAATTCAGAAAAATACCGGTAGCTCAGAGCAACAAGTTCCCTTAAGCAAGATATATATTGTGTGTGTGTGTGTGTGTGTGTGTGTGTCTAACATTTCAAGCAAACTTACCTCAATCAAAATTAAAAAGTGGCACTATAGTCGTCTTGTCCAAATGGATGTGAGAGGCTCTTCATCTTCAACTCATTGATGTGGGCATGAAAGAGATTCTTGTTGATCCCAGTCTCTCGCAGCAACTGTTGCCATGGTTATAAATCATTTCTTTTTGCCCCCCAATGGTCAGAGACAGAATATAAAGAATGGGCTTACTAGGTAGGAGCAAATACAGTACAATGTGCATAGACTGGTTCCCCTCTCAGAAGTGTAATACCAGCCAGCAATAGATGCTCTCAGTTTTATTGCCTGCACTTCAGAAAGCCAGGTTAGAGAGAGAAATCTCTGGATGAGACCCAGTTAATAAAGAGAGTTTTTAAAGTCACAAGCAGAGAGATTAAAACAGAGCAACCTTTCCACATTCATGTACAAATGAAAATAGGGTAGTTTTTTTTTTCCTTTTTCTGAGGAAAGGAAGGTGTGGGAAGCATCAATGTCATTCTGTATGAAGCGCAGAATAGATTGTTTTGCTACCAATAAGTGGATTGGGCAGCTGCATGATCAGCAGGATAAATTCACACCATAAATCAATCATCATTATTATTGTTGTTATTGTTATTATATTACTATTTCTTACCAGGTTTCCATGGTGGATTAAAACAAAATAAAATACAGTATATTATCAATTTAAAAATGCACAATCAGAAGCAGTGGCATAATGCAATTTGGGATATAGCACTTTCTGAAAAACAGATGCAAAAATTTCAATTACTAAGAGGGCACCATCAGCCAATCTTACTGCCCCCCTTGCATCTCTTATATGGTAACTGCAACTAATGGCTTATAGTAAGAGAGAGGGGGAGAGTACAGGATATATGTAGAGGCATCATAGCAAGGACAGAGGTGGAAGAGAAGCAAAGTACTGTCTGTGGACTCCTGGTCCCAGAAAGCTGTGATCTGGAGCTCAGCCAGAACCTATGTTTTCAGTGCTCAATTGTGTTTGTTTTTCTTCTACTGAGAGGTTTTGGGCAGACTAAATTAAGCAATACATGTTTTCATATTTTGAAACCTATTTTTATTTTAAACTTTTGTGACTCTGATTTCTTTTAAAAAACAAACATCTGGGAATTATGGTAAGACAAATATGGCCAAAAGGAATGGAAGAATGCACATTGACATTTCCAAGCACTTTGTCAGGAAAGAAAGGAAAGTTGAGATTCTCAGGGTGTCAAATTCTATATTAGGTTTTATATTTGCATAAGGTGAAGCTAATACAGAGAACAAAATATTGTTTCTAGATCAGAATGCCATTGAACGAAAGTTCCAGTAAATGAAACATTTATTTTTATTTATTTTTAAAAGTTTCGAGATCTAATGCTTCATACAAACTTTTCAAATGCATACTTTCTGGTAGTCATTTAGACATCAGAGCAGATCTAGCCTGGCCTTTCTGTACTCCAAGGGTGAATTGTTCATCCTCCTGGTTCTTACTCGTTTGCTATCTACCCCAATGCTACCAGACTCTACTACACCATCCTTTATGTTACAGTGGATGGATGGGCAAGTGGGCAGGCAGATGTGGGGCACGTTTGAGAGATATTAACTTGCCACTTCCTCCCTTCCTAAAAAGAGTTCGGTTGTGCAAGGGCACCATGCACATCTCGAAGTGAATTGCAAATATTTGGGATAATTCGCAGAGAGAATTGTAAACCTTCAGCTCAAGCGAACGTTTTTTCCTAGGAAAAGGCAACACTGCCCTGTTTAAGAATATGACAGTTCACGCTGCTTGCTGTTTAAGCAAAAGCAGTTCTGTGTGACCTCGGCTCATGAGATTAGAAGACCTGTGAAGTTTCCATATCTGACCACAGATTCCACTGCACCAACACCTCCCATGAGGTCCAGCTATGCACACCCCCAGGAGTCTTGTTTGTATTACTGGCGTGAAGAGCAGCACTGGGGAATTAGGCAGTTGCATGAAGTACCATGTCTATTCAGATGCTGGGAATAGAAGCCAAAGCTTGTTACCCAGGCTACTCTCTACGTTTTTGTTTGTTCGGTGGCTTTGTTGGGTGTGGAAGGAGCAAAGTTTTGGAACCGTTAAGAGCAGGTGAGATCTAAACCACAGAAGAAATTAAATACCCGCTACGGTTCTTCCACCTACAGCTACCACACAATGTGTTGCTTAACTGAATAGAAGACATAACAAAAACTGCAGGCATCCCTGCAAAAGATTTTTAAAATTGCCTAATGGGTGGAATTATTGCAACAACTATCAGGGCTGCCACAATTAAATGCTGCCACAAGAAAACTGGTTTGTCAGCTATAGCCTCAGTCGCCTCCAAGTTGATCTAATGGCAATTTCTGTATGATAAAGAGGCTTTTTGGTGCTCTCCCCTGCAATAAATTCCTGATGGAAGTTGAAGTCCATCAACTTCTGGAGGGCCACAGGTTCCCATCTCGGAGCTCAGTTTTCTGCATTGCATTCACCAGTGCTTCCAAGTGAAGAGACAAGACAGCCTTAATCCCAAAATAACTGGAGGGAAGAGATCTTACTGATCCACATTTCAGGCTAAACTGCCAATTAGCCACATAGACGTGGTAAGAGATTTTTCGTTTCCTTAAATTTATTACACTGCTCTTCTATACATGGCTAACAAGGATTACAATTTGCATTTGTAAAAACGTGGGGGCAGCAGCAACAGATAAACGCAGTTTAGCAAGAGGTGTTTTGTTGTTGTTCAGTCGTGTCCGACTCTTCGTGACCCCATGGACCAGAGCACGCCAGGCACGCCTATCTTTCACTGCCTCCCGCAGTTTGGCCAAACTCATGCTAGTCGCTTCTCGAAGCGAGATATGTTAGTCCTCTAAAATTATCACTGCAACAGGAGAAAATCCTGCCAGAAAGTGTGTGGAGTACATGAAAGAAGGCCAAGAATGAATGTGCCCAACAGCCCTCCCTCCCTAGGCAAGGAGTTTCATAATCCTGGGTGCTCAGGTGCCCTGGTCTGCTCCTCTTCAGTTTTGGACTGATGCCTCAATGAATGAACATTGTATGGTATTAGTAGAGGTACAAGGTCTACACAGCAAGCCTTTGGATGGTGGTGGAATTATTCCAGGCTGATACTGTTTGTTAACTAGTCAGAACTTCAAAGTGATCAGGCTTAACCACTTAACCACTGGCTTCCAGCATAGAGCCTACCACTTTCTCCCATGGGCTTTGCACTTCGCAGAAAAGTAACCCAGAAGTGGAAATATAAGACCAAGCTCTAATTGAAATGTTAAAAGAGCAAGTCTTTCCAAAGTACATCATGGCACCTCGCAATCACTTCTGACCAGAAACTTCCCACCATTCTGTGGCACTAATCTGACACCCACTGGCCATCTTTGGAACTAGATTTCTAGCTGAAAAAGAAACTTTTGCACTGAACTCAAAATTATGGTTTGCCGGGGATAAATGAAGTGTTCTTGGACATTGAAACACTGAGCCACTAGCAGTAAACAAACTGTGATAGATTTAAACTAAGTTTGAGGAAGCAATGAAATAAAAATGCTAGATCTTTTGACAATCTCACAGGCATCTAGTTAGCCACTGTGAGAACAGCTTGCTGGACTCGATAGGCCATGGACCTGATCCAGCAGGCTCTTGTGTTATTTAGGTTAAGAATAAACAAGTAAACAGTAAGCAAACAGTGTGTCGTGTGGCACGTTTAAAAAAAATAAGCAGGTTTATTGTGCCATTAGAAAAATTGTGGTGCTTGGGGACTCTACCTAGGCCTTGCCCCAATGGTTTCTGTTCTGCCCCCTCAAGTGCTTTTGCCTGGCTGGAATTTGGAGGCGACTGATGGGGTAGCACCTCTTGGTCAGAATGATTAAGACGTGTGCGAATAACTCAAACCCTTTTAAAGTCACAATGCAGTGGTAGAGGATGGGCTAAATTAACTTCCACAAAAGTGTCCATGACATATGTGAAAGAATTGCCATCAACATATGTTGTGAACCACTACGGATGAAGGACAGTATACAAATTTATTAACATCATTTCAACGTGGTCCAGAAACTGCTTCCATGATTTCCTCAATCACTTGGTTGTTCAAATACAGAAATGGGACCCAGCAGATGTACTGGACTCAGAAACAAGGGAAGTTCCTGTTTTGTTTTCCCCCTGAATACTTCCACATGACATTACCATTTCATCGCTACTCTGGGATATTGCAGTCCACAAACCACTTTTTCGCCTGTTGCCAAAATTGTGTCATTTGCCAAAAGATCAAGAATGGTTGTGCAATACTTTCATTATGTGGAAAGCACTTTTATCTGTGGTAGTGGTGGCTTGGGCAATTGCTACGGTATTTTGCACCTTTTTTCTTTCGTTTTTGACTGGTGGCCATGTCACTGCAGTTTTTAAAATGGCAGGTAGTTCAGACTGACACAGTGAACACATACAGTGCCTGACATCCTGTGGAGTCAGAATTCTGTTATATAGTATTAAATTAATTTTGAGGGGAAAGGAGTATGCAGTAATGAATCTTAAAAAATAAAATAAATACACATCCCGCCAAAACTTAAGTAACAAAGCAAGTTACATGTAAATACTTGGACTGAGTTGCTTACATTTATAGAATAAACTTAAAGCAATAAGAATGTTTAAGTTCTTGATATGGAAATACAGAATATAGTAATAGTTGTGGGACTGTATTTGTTTTAGCTATGTCTGCCTCTCTAAAACCTTTAATTCAACCCATGTACTTAAAAACAGGCGATACCGGTACTTGAGATTGCCAATAATTCACATTGTTGTGAACTGCCCTGAGATTCACGAAGGGCAGTATACAAATTTAATAAATAATAAAAAGTTAGTTGCAGAACTTACTGAGCATCCCATCCATGCAAGAGCCCCCATAAAAAGGAGTCTCTGTAAAAGTAATTTCATACCTAAGAGTGAACCCTGGTGGAAGTATATGTAATAAATCTACAAAATTGATAAAATCGTTAGTACAAAATTCAACTTGCTAGCACTCAACTATAACCCAACACATGACAGGACCAGTACATGATAAAGGCAATGTATATTTATTCACTTTACAAAGGGGGGCAGTATTTGGTTGCAACAGCTCCAATTATAGACAAATAACTGTACATTATACTGGTTAATGGCTCAACCTTTACCCAACCTTGCTCTCAAAAACTGTTCATACCACTTCAGTTTAATTGAACTAATGGCAACCCCTGTTCTGCCCCAAAGATTAAAAATTCTTAATAAATGTATACGCATTGTGTTACATTATTCACAAGCATCTGCCCTCTTTTCATTTTTTTTTTATCCTTATCCTTCCAAAGATGGACTGTGTCTCTGGGTCAGTATTAAACTTATATACAAGCTCAATTAAAATTAAGAGGTCAGGAACCACCAATGAACCTAATTTTCTTTTGTTTTTCTGAAGTACAAGAAAAGTGACTGATTTTACACAAACACACACACATATAAAAAGTTTGGTTTCAAAAAGAAAATGCTTTGCTCAGCCTGATTGGCGTTGTACCACTGCCAAGGCCTAAGTAATTCGGTTATGAGCGAACGGACATGGGCGGAGAGAGAGAGAGAGAGAAGAGGAAGAACAATCAACATTAAGGTCTTACAAAAATATTTATTCTCTTCCAAAAAATGTAGCAAGGTGCCAACTGGAAAAGCACGTAACTAAAGAGGGCTAAGGTAGAAGTGGTCTTCATTCCGTCAGAATTTGGAACTGTTGGAACTGAGCTGCAACAAGTTTATCATCCAAAGAGCCTTGGTAAAACTATTTTATTCAAGATGCAAAATGAAATGTCCAGAAAATGGGGGGTAATCTTTGCCTACTATGTAGAAGAAAAATCTTTCACTGTGATCCCAGGAAGTATAGGACAGGCGGTAAAGGAATAAGAAGGCTGGCATTGTTACACATTCTGGGCTTGAAAATACAGTGTCCCAATATGCCGTCGCAGCCGTTGGGCCAAGTATCCCTTGTGTGTTGTAAGCGGTTTTCAGCGTGGCAGTCCAGAGTTTTGGAGGCCAGTTAATAGGGGTTTTCGCCCCCTTTTAAAACATATGCTATTCTTCTTCACTTTCATTTTCTGGATCCAAATCTGATTCCCCATTGATTTCTTTTTCTATAGCCATTTCTTGTTCTTCACCTGAAAGTTCATCTCTTTCATCGTTCTCATCGCTTTCCTCTTTCTCATCCTCTTCATCCCAGTTCTCCTGCAGGAGAAGGTGACAAGACACGTGACTACTGTGATCACTTTTAAGAGCCTGACCTCCAAGCGTGGGGAAAGGAACTAATTGGGAGCTTTTACTTACATCTGAATCATTTTCTCCAGCCATCTCATCATCTGAACCTTCCTCTGATGATTCTGTCAGGACAGAACGCAGGAGGTTTCAGACAGACCTTTCTTCAAATACATACTAAGAGAGTGCATTACTATATGCTAAAAACACTCTTTCATTTAACCTATTGTTATATTAGTTCGGAAGATCCAAAGCAATTTTGCTGGCAGAAAAAAACAGGTTCAGTAGGGTTCAAAGTTTAACACTAGTGCCCAAGCCCTCTTAAAGAAGACTAACATGCTGGATTCAGCCTGTAACAAGGAAGCAAAAACCCCTTTATGCTTTTCATTTGGCTGTAACCCTCACCAAATCCTCTAGTCATTCAGGACCAGTAAACTAGCCACCCAACTTCTAGAATTATTCTGACCAAACACTCTGGCACTACAATTAGGAAAGCCACATGGTTAATAATGTTTTTAAATAGATATTTTATATATACAAACACACACACACACACAAAAGTGAGATTGTGTTTTAATTATATTAATGTTTAATTGCTGCTGGGGTTTTTTAGCTGCTTCTATATTATCTGTAAGCCACCTTGAGTCCCCATCCGGTTAATCAATGAGAGACACCATTGTTATTGATCTCTGGACTGTGGCAGTAGCGTTTCAATTTCTGATGGGATATATATATATTTATGTATGCAGGCTTAAGGCTTTATATAAAATCTCCTCCCCTTGTTTAGTCTATGCCATGTCACCTGTCCCCACTAGCCCAAACATCTGCATGTTCAATGGGACACCTGAAAAGGGCATCTACATGGCTATAACTGTATGCCTGGATGGAAAGGTGTTCCTTTTCAGACGTTTTGCTGAACTCATGAGTATAGGGGACTGGACATGCAATGCTGAACATAGGGCAGCAGGCTCAGTCCAACTCTTCCTTCCATGCACAGACTAATACTGGAAGCAACTTTTGAGAGCCTGACATGAACACAGCAATAAAACTGATTCAACTATTTGAGGCTTAATTAAGCAATGTGGAATCATTTTGTTCCTTACCAACCGCAGTCAATAAGACCAAAATGCTACACGCACAAATCTAAATCTGAAACGAAAGGGCCACGGCCTTAACTGAGCACATCTTGTTCCCTGATAGCTCCCAAGGCACCTCCACTCAAGTCCCTTTGCTTACCTTCTTCATACACCAGCTTTGCAGTCTGGTCGACATCAGGCACATCCTGAGCCTGTTCCAATGCAGCAACCTGAAAAGAAATGTATGGCATTCACAGGGGCTGTAGTAGTATTTTATAAAATGATGCCATTCTACCACATGTGTAGAACTCGCATTACTTCATAGAAAGTAAAATGAATTGCGTGCAATTAAAAAGCAGTGCTGCTTGGAGAGCTCGTTGTGTTCCTGTTGGTTACGATACAAATAAAAGCATGGTGGATGTTTCAGACGGTTACATTAAATGTTTGCATCTCTAACACCTGATTCTACCCATATGCTCAGAAATGCTTCTTGAAAATTGTAAGAATTAATGAATGCCAGAAAGTTATCCTTCATTTAGAATAGTATGTTATTGTAATATAAAAATAATCACACGCAGACATATATGTCTTTCAAAATATTTCCAAAGGAATATCCTCGTTTCTCTGTAATAGACCATGAGGAGCCTTCTGACATCTTAAAGACTCAAAACGTTATTGTGGCAAAAACTTCCATGGGCTAGAACTTTGTTAGCTGTTCAGATGTGTTTTTCACAGTAGGCTGATCCAATATACTGCAGGATATATTGTCATCAAGATGACAATGTAGGATTTAGTTCTTAACTGCTTATGTCACAACTATTAGCTTTTAAGGAGCAACAGGACTCTGAGAAATACTGTACAGCACTATTAAAATAAATTATTACACCCAGAAGAGTACAAGCCGTGATTCTTGTAATATGTAACATCCCTCCATTCTTACAGTTTTCCTGTGCCCTACAACCCACTACAACTCACCTGGGTGACAATAAGGTAGAGTTTCCCATGTAAGCGAGAGAGCTTCTGCAAAGTCTTAACTCTGCTCTCCATTAACTGATATAGCATTCCTAGCTGAGGGACCAGATCCGGCAACTGAGGAGGAGGAGGGGGGGAAAGAATTTGTCTCTTAACAAGATACATGGGAACAGTCAACATTTTACCATAACCTCAAGCCAGCTGCAATATTATAAATATTAACTATACACATAGTGGTACATGGTTATCTCCCACTTTTGACTACTGCAATATGCTCTATGTGGGGCTATCTTTGAAGGTGACTTGGAAACTACAATTTAATACAGAATGTGGCAACTAGACTGGTGTCTGGGAGCAGCCGCTGGGACCATTTAACTCCTTGTCCTAAAATATCTACAGTGGCTCCCAGTATGTTTCCGAACACAATTCAAAGTGTCGGTGTTGACTTTTAAAGCCCTACACAGCATCGGTCCTATATACCTGAAGGAGCGTCTCCACCCCCTGCCATTCAGCCCAGAAACTGAGATCCAGCTCTGAGGGCCTTCTGGTGGTTTCTGCTCTGAGAGAAACAAAGTTACAGGGAACAAGGCAGAGGGCCTTCTTGGTAGTGACGCTCATCCTGTGGAATGCCTTCCCATCAGATGTCAAAGAGACAACCAATTACTGGGTCTCATCTTCTGGGATATGACCTTCTCTGGTGACTACCCAGTTTTGAAATTCCATTCTATGGGCATAAGACCTGCAGCATCCGTAATGGTTTTCTGCTACAAAGCAAAACTATTACAGGTACTAAGAATTAGTGTCCAATTCTTCCTTTCTCCCCACCTGATGTTAGATGATGGGCAGGTGGACATATTTGGACCAAACAGGGAGGCCCAAATAGGCACACAGGTTGGATTAACACCTCTAGGTTAATCAGTGAGAGACACCATTGTTATTCGTCGCTGGACTGCTGCAGTGGGGTTTCAATTTTTGAAGGTGTGGATCTGCCCAGTGTCTCAATATCAGCACAATTCAGAACTATGGGCAGAACCCAAAGTTGCACACGTGAACTTCTGCTTGCATGCAATGGGGCTTAACATTAAGAATCAGTGAGCTTTGGAACAGGCACCTATTTAGCAAAGAATTCTGGTCAAACAAATGGGATCGTTGAAGCACAAAGTTGGGACAGAGGAGAGCATTTAAGAGTACTTACTGTTGAAAGGTAGGATGCATGTATAGTTAAAACGGACTTTAGCCATCGAACCATTTGTGAGGCACTGGAAAACAAGGAGTAAAGAGAGTGACCTGCATCTACTGACATGGCTTAGAAAAACAATACAGTACAAAGCATGCTTCATATCTCAAGATGAAGAACCCAACCCACTTTAGAAAGGGGTACAAATGAAGAAACTGCCAGAAATCATGGTGTGCACAATGCACCATCTGTGTAAACAGTACAGTTCACAGCAATGGCATTTACATTAGCCCAAAGTGCAGCACGGCCTCGCTCACATCTTACTTTCCCAAAGCAGATGAGGGTGCACATATAAAGCTACCTCAATGCAGAATTATGACCATCTAACCCAGAATCACCTCCTCTGACTGTCTTTGGCTCCCAAGGATGTCAGGCAAAGATCAACCAGGACAGCTCTTAAATTATTATGACAGATTTAACCATTCTGTCGTCTTTAATAATTGAGGAATTTGCAATGGCGATAACTATCAGTTTGCCTGAAAGATAAATAAATCAGATGCACATCTGTCTGTGGATGTCACCCAGCCATGCTGCATTCCTTTAAAATGGATACACACTCAGAATGCACATCTGGTGCTACTAACTGAAAATTAATGCTCTTTTAAGCACCACTACTGCTGGATCGCGAGACTATCATTTACCACTGTAAATGAAGGGTGTATCAGAGCTGTTATAAGGAACTTTCCTCCCTTTTAAATATTGAGTAGTACAGTTTCAGATGTTTTTATGATCTTTAACTGCTGGTTATGTCTCCTTTGACAGTAACTCTTTTACAGAATTATATGTTGACCGCCACGCTGAGTTGTGCTTTCACATTTTAATGAAGAAAAATATATAATCTCTGCTTACCTATATGGGTGCCCTTGCAGCCTTTTTGTGAGCTAAAATGGAATAGAGAAAGCAGGCACAGCTATAACAAGACTGATATAAACAGTTTTCTTCAGTAAGGCAAATATAAATTCTCAAGTGTTCAAAACCTTGCTTCGAAATACGTTTGTAACTCAGCTTTCTGTTCCATTTGCTATTTTATTCATCGTCATCATAAAGTATTTTTTATAGCACAGTTTTGTTACTGGAGCACAAAAAAACCCCAGAAACAGTGTACTACATGGCAAACCATATTGCAAAACCTTATCTATCAACATCAGCTTATTGAAATATTGGTCCATTGGTTAAATGCTGGTTTCAGACTTGGTTTTTTTATTTTTACACAAAGGGCTACACAAAGTGAGCCCTTGGCTTAACCAGTGATCATTCAGCAAGTTTGATTATAGTGTGATAATTCTGTTGAACACTGAGAAAGCAGAGTGAAACTTGATATAAAATTCAAAACCATGCACGGCACTCATTTTTAACTACAAGTTACAACATAAAGTGATGTTTCAGTGTTCAGCTGTCATCAGAATAAAAGCCAATGGGCAAATTCAAGACAACATGCTGCGGTTTGTGTACAACTCGGTTTGTTTTCTACACACAGCTGTTTACTAGTCTGAACAGCAAAATATAATTTAAAGAGAAGCCTCCTGCAAACGAGCAGAGATTGTTCGTAGGGATGGGTTGTGCCAAATTTATTGCCATTTATTATCTGCAATTATGATCCCTAGGTCTCTTTCTTTATATGTAGTTCCAGTATTTACATGAAAACCAATAAAATTATTTGGATAGTCTGAAGAGCATAACTTCTGTCAAGTAGCACAGCGGCAATATTCTCATCTGAATGTGTCATGGCAGCCATTCCACTTGGAATAATGCAATGAACTACGTTCACTTGTGGTGAAATGCATTCTACGCACAGATATTACAAAGATACAGCGCTGTCCGTTTCCATTTTTCAGAACAACCATTTATTTCACTTCTGGTGCTGCTTCAGGTTTTATGTGACAAGAAACTAACCTTGTTTTCATAACTGGCTTTCAACTTGACAAGGCACAAAATATTGCAAACTAAAGGCCATCCCATTTCATATGAACAAGACACACCATTCCAGTTTATGACAAAGCTTGTGTTTGCCTTGCTTAAAGTAAGACTCTGGTGTACTGTTTCTATTGTAGTGAATTATAATAAAATATTTCTTACCTCATGCAGCAGAGGAATGACAGAGTACACAGGCATTCTGGCTACTGTTTTCTTTATTATTGCTTCCTTCTTGGTTTGAAGCACTTTCTGTTAAAAGAGGGGAAAGGAAATCAATGAAGAACCATGTTACTAGCTTATGCTTGGCACCAAAAATGCCCTGTATCAGAAGCCAGTGTGGGTAGTGCACTGTAATTCAACTGGTAAAGCCAAAGTGCAAAGTCCCACTCATCAGATGGCCTTGGACTAGTCAGTCAGTCAGAAACACACACACACACACACACACACACACACACACCAGCTAATTTGGTAGAGCGTAAGACTTAATCTCAGGGTCATGGATTCGAACCCCATCCTGGGGAAAAATTCCTGCAGTGCACAGGGTTGGACTAGATGACCCTCGTGGTCCCTTCAAACTCTACAATTCTATGAAAATAATGCAAAAACAAGTGGAACCTACAACAAAATGTTTCAACGTGGAGTGGTCATACTCACTATTAAACTTGTCAGCCATGCTTTCCTCAACAACACCAGAGTTCCAGCCACCCTCCCACCAGGTTCTCAGTTCATTCCAAACAGCTACCGCATGAATGCACTTCTGCTCACACAACAGGACTTCACCTTCCCCTCTTCCCACCATGCACACCCAAAATCTGCTCCGGAGTATCTCCCAACTGTCCCGAGCAGATTTTGAGGCTGCACAAGGAAGGGTGGTCCCTTTGTGCAAGTGAAATTCCATTCTGCACGTGCACAATACAGTACTGGATGAAACACTAGGACAGCATTCTGTGGTGACTGAGCAAAATTAGTCCTCATTGGGCTGGTTCCCCCCCCCCCACCCCCGAAGATTTATTTTGGTACTTCGTTCCCCAAGTTTCCAGTCTCCCCCCTGTTGAAGACATGTGCTACCATTTAAGCAATAGAACTCACAGCCACAACATCGAAAATAGAGGGAACACGTGGAACATGCAACCCTGGAGTGTGGGCAGCCTGCTGCATGAACAGGCATGCAGTAACCAAAGCAAACACTTCATTTAATTATTTCTATGCTACCATTGGAGATCAGTCTACTACATCCCAATCCCAAAGAAGGGCAGTGCCAAAGAATGCTCCAACTACCGCACAATTGCCCTCATTTCACACGCTAGCAAGGTTATGCTTAAAATTCTACAAGGCAGGCTTAAGCAGTATGTGGACCAAGTACTCCCAGAAGTGCAAGCTGGATTTCGAAGGGGCACAGGAACCAGAGACCAAATTGCAAACATGCACTGGATTATGGAGAAAGCTAGAGTTTTCCAGAAAAACATCTACTTCTGCTTCATTGACTACGCAAAAGCATTTGACTGTGTCGACCACAGCAAACTATGGCAAGTTCTTAAAATGGGAGTGCCTGATCACATCATCTGTCTCCTGAGAAATCTCTATGTGGGACAAGAAGCTACAGTTAGAACTGGATATGGAAAAACTGATTGGTTCAAAATTGGGAAAGGAGTACGACAAGGCTGTATATTGTCTCCCTGCTTATTTAACTTATGTGCAGAATTCATCATGCGAAAGGCTGGACTGGATGAATCCCAAACTGGAATTAAGATTGACGGAAGAAATATCAACATGCTGATGATGCGACCTTGATGGCAGAAAGTGAGGAGGAATTAAAGAACCTTTTAATGAGGGTGAAAGAGGAGAGCGCAAAATATGGTCTGAAGTTCAACATCAAAAAAACTAAGATCATGGTCACTGGTCCCATCACCTCCTGGCAAATAGAAGGGGAAGAAATGGAGGCAGTGAGAGATTTTACCGTATTTTTCGGTCCAAAAGATGCACCGGACCATGAGACGCACCTCATTTTTAAAAGGGGAAAACCAGAAAAAAAAATCTGGTTTTCCTCCTCTAAAAGGCTGGGAAGGGAAGCAAAGGAGACTCACCTCTTCTCCCCAGCTCCCTTTAAAAAAACGGGGATAAGCCGCTCTGAAGGGGCGCCACACACCCCTTCAGACGGCTCATCCCCGCTTGCTTTGAAGGGAGCTGGGGACAAGGGGTGAATGCTCACCCCTTCTCCCCAGCTCCCTTCAAAGCAAGCAGGATGAGCACAGGGCGTGGGGTGGTGGAGAAAGCAGCAGCATCCCCGCTTTCTCCACTACCCCGCGCCCGGCACCAATCGGTGGTGGGGAAGTGGTGGAGAAAATAGCGGGGATGCTGCTTTCTCCATCACTCCGCGCCCTGCCGCTGATCCCAAAAGCCTGCTTTTGGGATCGGCGGGTGGCGCAGAGGATGCAGCAACATCTCCGCTGCCACCCCCCACCTCCCGCCAAACGTGGCGGGGGTGGGGAGAGGCAGCAGGAGCTAAGCCTTCGCTCCATAAGACGCACCAACATTTCCCCTTCCTTTTTAGGAAGGAAAAAGTGTGTCTTATGGAGTGAAAAATACGGTACTTTCAGGAGTGTCTGGCGTGCTCTGGTCCATGGGGTCATGAAGAGTCGACAACAATGCTACCATTCAGTAAAGCTTCCAGGGTGACTTACACATAAGCAATACATAAAACCTACTACATAAAATACTAAATATGGGTATTTGGTACAAGAGAGAGTCTTCCCTAACCACAATGCTTTTTACACTTACATTTAGTATTTCAGGATCACTGCTTTCCAAACCCTGAACTAAAAGCACTGCAAAATTGTCAGTCTGTGGAAGGCTTCCCGTTGACTGTTTCACTTTCATCACATCAATATCCATTGCACCAAGGCGGTCTTCAATGCTCTCCTATACAGCAAGGAAAAAGTCATTCTTATTTGCACAGCAAAGGGCACTATATACAAGACAATATCCCCATAATTAAGCTTTTGATGCCACCCACCAATAAGCCAAATCCCTCTTCATAGCACTACAGTTGCATGTGGAAAGACCAGCCATTCATTAAACTTAAGGACAGAACAAAATCAAGAGTCAATGGATGACCAGGAAGTGGACTACTCCAGGACCAAGCATGCCATTTCGGAGTTCTGGACTCAGCTCTGTATGTGGAAATTTCCATTCCAGATTTAAAGGGCTAGTTTTAACGTTTAAATAAAGGTTGGCTAACTATTTTGGGCCCAAGGGCTGCATCACCACTACATCTGCTGAGCAATCTGTTTCTTAATCCTGGCACTGGGATGGGCAGATGTCTCTGCTCATCCTAAAACCAGGATCAGGATACAGATCACTCCTCCACCCCTCGCTCACCAGAGCAAAAATCTACTGAGCAGTGGTGGGGAGGAGGAGGAGGATATACACCACAATCCTGGCCAGGCAAGTCTCCCCTTTGCTGCCAATCACTAGGTGCCATTAGCTCTCTCTCTCAGCCGGCATTTGCTGAAAGATTAGATACAGGAAGTGATATAAAATGGAAGAACTCATGAACAAGGGAAGGAGAGGCAGCTTGCTGACATGGTGCTGTTGTTGATTTTGGGGAAACTTTAGGATATTTTAGAGATCCCCTAAAAAACCCAGGCATCATAAATGTAGCCCAGTCAACTCTCCGTACTGGGTTGAGTGGGCTGAATAACAAGGCCGCAAACACATTTAAACCCAAATAAGAACAAACTCAATTTTTCTTAAGGTTTCTTTAGGGTAACATGTTAAGCTTTCAATTTGAACAGTTATTCATTGAAGCAATATATAAAGATAACAGGAGAAAAATACATCCACTTAAAAACAAAAACTAACAAAATAGTTAATTATTTCCAGTTCTCAATTCAGCTGTCGGTACATTTGGTGCTCTGACTTCTGGTTTCTCTCTTCTACAGTGCACCAAGTGTTCTCTAACACTTTAACCCCCAATTTACCAGATTTACTTATATACAAAAGTTCCCCTCCCCATCATTTTACCAATCAGAACGCTCTAGTGCTGCTTCAGCTTCTTATGTTTCTCTCCCCCTTGCTTTCCCCCTTTTTACTGTTTAGGTTTTGTTTATGCTTTAGTTGGCTGTGAGTCCTGGAAGACCGGCTCCATGCCTCTGCAGGCCTTTTTCTACCTGGCCTGGGATGGCAGGGCCATGACTGATTCCAGCTACAAAAGCTGAGGCTGCTGAACAAAATGTTGGGCTGGGGTATGTTTTAGAGATTTTTCGGGGGGGGGGGGTTGTTGTTACTGTGGTGGGTGTTGATTCTTTGTATCTTTAGTCTGTATATTATGATTTATGTGGAAATTGTTCGTTTGTGTACTTTTTGATGTTTGCTTATTGTTTATGACTTTTAATGTTTGTAGTTACATATGTTTTTTTAAAAAAATATGTTCTAAGCTGCCTTGAGCATAGTTTTAAGTTTGGAAAGGCAGCATACAAATAAAATGATTTAGTTTCAATTCTCTGGGTTGAACTTTTGACCACTTCCTGTGAACCTTTGAACTGTCTGGTTAGAATAATCACTTAAAAACAAATAGCAATCATTTCCCGACCACCACCAAACATACACACAAAGTGGCAATACCTTCACAGGTATATATGCCATTGATGTGGCATACTGGCCAGACACACTGTGCCTCAACACTGCTCCATGTGAACCGAGAATGAGCCCCAACACTGCCCTGAAAATGCACACTACAAAGAAAAGCAAAGGGAAAGGCAAAGAATATAGCTTATCCACTATATTTGGCCTTCTTATTGAAAAACCACAGGGATCCCAGAACGCAACGTGAAAGTTAGTGCACTGAAGAAATATTTAAAGTGCATTCTCCTCCACAGTGTGTACTGTACAGTCCTACATGGATGACTGTGCTGTGCATTTATTCTAGGCCAAACATCAATTCACCTCTCTACCAGCTGCAGTAGACTTTCTTTTGGTCTCCATTTTCTCTTCACGAAATGATGGTTTGATAGCCGCACTATGTCCAGGAAGTCCAGGCACTAGCGTTTTGACTTCTGAATTGATTATGGGAGTTTTCACCTTTTAAAAAAGAAAAGATATCTGCATTTGTACGAGTACAACTGCCTCCCCTATTTTACACAATAATTTTGATCTTGTTCCAATTTAATTTGCACTACAGATACCTCACTTGAAATCAAAACTGTTCTTTTGAAAGAAAACATACCTGGCTGCTAGTTCGTTATTTAAGCAATTTAAACGGTAAGAAAAATAACAGAAACAAGATACTTACTAAGCAAACAGAACTGCAGGATTAATACCTAGAATTTAAATTTTATGATAATCTTTAAAATACACTTTAAAAAAACTGCTAATAACCTGTTAAAATCTCTTGTGCCTTCGGAACTGAAACCCATTATTGCTGGAATGGCAGAACTGCTAATGCCACCATATACCAGTTCTCAGTTGCTTCAGTACTTTTTTTTTTTTTAAAAAAAAACACCTTTATTAGTGACTTAAACTATACTGATTGCTTGGAACACTAGACCATCCTAAGATTTGATGGGCAGCTGCTAGGGAAATGAAAGCTCTTCAGTCCCTCCTCCCAGGCAGCATATTAACAGGAGATACAAGGTAGGTAGACTGATCACTCTGTAAGTCATATATGTGGATGGAGGGGATCAAAGGCCAGTAAAAGCATGACAATTTCTCATGGGATTTTCATTTGCATTCTTACAGCAAGGTAGCAGAAGCTCAAATGGCCTTCTCACATTTTCTTTTATTCTGCCTGTATTGAGAGCTGTCCCCCCACTTATGCAATGAAAATCCTTATGCACAACGGTGGGTCCGCGGGCCTTCTTTGAGTAGAGGTTTTTGCCAAAGGTCATAAACTGAACCACTGGCACCACCCATGCTCAATTTGTACACGGATAAATATCAAAATAAGCAACAGCTAATAGCACCAGATGCATGACAAAACCAGAACTTACATATTTTCAGTAATTACAGGGCAATGCTCTATGCAAGTCTACTCAGAAGTAAGCCACACTGATTTCCATGGGGCTTATTCACAAAGATGATTAGGTCGCAGTATTAGTTTGGCTCATAAAGCAACACTCATTTGGCTCATTAAGCAACTATCCTGCTTTTGGTGGGCTTTCTTTGGATACTAATTATAAGGGCTCCTAGAACAGAGAGGCATGCCCTTGTGAGATATACAAATTGTTTTCCATCCATTAGGTATGCTCAGACAGCCAAGAGAAATGTGTCATCATTGGAATTCAGCAAAAAGCGAAACCAAGATCAAAGTCATCACAGCATACCCGAGGACCCTTAAACTTTCCCTTCCTTTGTGGCTAGCGTGGCAGAAGAAGCCCTGTAAGTTCACTGTTAGAAAGCTTACATTCGCCCATCTATGCCAATATGCAAGTGGATAAAATATCAAGAAAATGAATACGAAACAGTTTTGTAGGCGTTCTTAAAGACAACATAAGACTCTTATCATCGGTATTCACAGATCCCTCATTTTAAACATATGCATAGCAGAATTGAACTATGTGTGCTAGAGCAATTCTAATGGCTGAAAT
Source organism: Lacerta agilis (assembly GCF_009819535.1). NCBI lineage: Eukaryota > Metazoa > Chordata > Lepidosauria > Squamata > Lacertidae > Lacerta > Lacerta agilis. The sequence goes on along the minus strand of NC_046314.1, from coordinate 86,008,972 downwards.
GTATCTTAGGTTCAAATCACCTTCATAGACAAAAACGCCAGTATATTTAAAAATACGTTCTGGGATGCCATCATGCACTTGCCATTTTTTTTACTCTATGTATTATATCAGGCATGTCCAACAGGTAGATTGTGGTCTACCGGTAGATCACTGGGTCCCCCCAAAGAAGCTGAACAACTGTGGCCCCACTAAAAAAGCTCAACATTTTGCCTCCTCCCTGAAAAAAACTCAACAACTTTGATCCGAACCCCCCAAAAATGGGCCTTCCTCAACAACTTTGACCTTAACCCCCAAAAGGGGGTAGATCACTGCCAGTTTTTAACTCTGTGAGTAGATCACAGTCTCTTGGAAGTTGGCCACTCCTGTATTATATCAAAGAAACCAACATCTCCATTACAAAAAGGATTACTTAAAAAATAGTTTTCAATCTTACCTTTGTCACAGCCATTTCTGTTTTAAGCATCAAGGTCTTCTGAATGTCTCTTACTAAGCACATATGTGACTCTGTAGTATTCACAGGCTACACAAGGGGGAGAAAGGGAATCACAAAAATAGATGTCAATACTTTCACAGGTCAGTACAGTGGAACCCCGGGTTACGCACACCCCGGGTTGCGGACGTTCGAGTTAAGAATGTCCGCAACCTTGAAGCGTTTCTGGAGCGCATGCGGCCCCCGAATGCACAGAACGTTTCTGCGCACTTCGCGCAGAAACGCTCAAATCGCGCTACTTCTGGTTTTTGGCGTTTGTTTTCATGCATTCGGGATAGGCACGCCCACGTTATACACGGCGACCTGGAACGAATCGCGTGCGTAACCCGGGGTTCCACTGTAACAGTTTTTAGTCACAGTATCCAAGTAGTTTCCATAACAGGGAAGACTCTTGAATGAAAGCTTTTTAGGTTGTCCACTAAGCTAACAAAGTTTTAATTGCAACTGAATTGCAAAAACAAGAGGCTATATGAAATACTAAATTTGTAATTATGAAGCAATATTACAAGGAGCATCAGATAAAACTCAGCATGAAATAGTAATCATCTCAACTTAGATTCAGATTCTGTATCAAGGCATCAACTTTTGAGATTCAAAAAGACATCACATACCACTCTCTCAATGACAGGCTGTAAGGAGTTTCCATACACAAGTAGCAATGATTCCTTATCGGAACAAAATGCAGCTGCTAGAATAGGGATTGGCTTTGGCGTGGTATCACTTCCCTCTCCAGATGTTGCTACCTGGATTGTACATTTTGATGTCAATGGTTTTTTGCAGGACCTGCAAAGAAAGAAGTCTGTCAAATATTTATATTCTGCACACCTGTCTCCACAGTTTTAAAATCTCTTCACACTGAAACATGGGAGCAAGCCTCACAACCTTCCAAAGCACATTGTACCTACTTTTTACTGCCAATCAAAGCTCAAGATCAATCAAGTAGCCAACCAAATTCTTTGTAGTATGCCATCAACACAACTACCTCAAAGTTTGAATGCTGTAGAGAACTACAGCTACCATGTGCTGAGATGGCAAGGATAACAAGCCTAAAGTTTACCATTTTGCTGACAGGTTAACAAAGACAAGTTACCGGTATGCAGCGGTGCCTCGCAAGACGAAATTAATTCGTTCCGCAAGACTTTTTGTCTTGCGGAAATTTCGTCTTGCGAGGCACCGTTTCCCATAGGAACGCATTGACATTTAATTAATGCGTTCCTATTGGGGGGGGAAAGTCCGGGGGCGCAGGCCGTAAGGGGCGCCGGCCGATTGCGCCCGCCATCTTGGGTGGACTGCGCATGTCTGTACATGCGCATGTCCACCCAAGATGCCGGGCGCGATCAGCCAGTGCCCCTTCCGACCGGCACCGGACCGCACCGCGTCGCGTTTTAAGGCTGCAGTGGGCGAACAGCAGCTTTAAAACGCGGGGCGGTGCGGCTCCGGTCGGAAGGGGTGCCGGCCGATCGTGTCCGCCATCTTGGGTCGACTGCGCATGTACGGACATGCGCAGTCGACCCAAGATGGCGATCGGCCAGCGCCCCTTCCGACCGGCACCGGAGCTGCGCCGCGTTTTAAGGCTGCAGCGAGCGAACAGCAGCGCTGCTGTTCGCTTGCTGCAGCTTTAAAACGCGGCGCGGCTCCGGTCGGAAGGGGTGCCGGCCGATCGCCATCCTGGGTCAACTGCGCATGTACAGACATGCGGTTGACCCAAGATGGCGGGCGCGATCAGCCGGCGTCCCTTCCAACCGGTACCGGAGCCACACCGCGTTTTAAGGCTGCAGCTAGCGAACAGCAGCGCTGCTGTTCGCTCACTGCAGCTTTAAAACGCGGCGCGGCTCCAGCCGGCTTACAGTGGTACTGCGCAAGGCGAGTTCGTCTCGCGAGTCAACCAAAAAATTGCAAAACCCTTTCGTTTTGTGAGTTTTTCGTTGTGCAAGGCATTCGTCTTGCGGGGTACCACTGTATTTGCCTAAAGTGATAATCAGTGGCAAACGTGAGTACCCCCCCCCAGTCAATTTCACAGTCCTCTGCTTCAGTCATTAAAAACAATTCAAAAGTACAGCTGAAAGGACTTCTATTAAAGATCAAATTATAAGACATACACACAAATACTCGCCTCTATTAAAAAGAGTATTCAGTGTTTCAGATACATCCAAACTGAACCTTGCTACAAACAGAGATTTGCTCCACTACTCTCTTCCATGCTTTGGTAACACAATATTGAAATAGAGATGTGTGTATATTTAAATACCAACTTACCCATTCAAGACTTGTTCAAATAAGTGCAACTGTCCATCTCTGCATACAACTGCTATTTTAACTGGCTGAAAAGAAATAACACATCATCAGTTCACAAAACAAATACCATATCAATAATTCAGACATTTTCTCTACTTCTATAAACGTGGTCAAATAGTTCAGTTGGTTAGAGTATGGTGCTGATAACGCCAAGGTTGCAGGTTCAATCCCTGTATGGGACCGCTGCATATTCCTGCATTGCAAGGGGTTGGACTAGATGATCCTCAGGGTCCATTTCCAACTCTTATGATTCTATGAAATGTTCATCAGTCACATTTACTATGAATACAGCCTAATTATTTAAAATCACAATTTATTTTTAATGGCTGCTTTTGAAGTTCTCCAGTTATACAAAATACATCAGAACTGAGCCAACATAGTTTCTTGTTGTTGTTGTTCAGTCGTTCAGTCGTGTCCGACTCTTCGTGACCCCATGGACCAGAGCACGCCAGGCACGCCTATCCTTCACTGCCTCTCGCAGTTTGGCCAAACTCATGTTAGTAGCTTCGAGAACTGTCCAACCATCTCATCCTCTGTCGTCCCCTTCTCCTTGTGCCCTCCATCTTTCCCAACATCAGGGTCTTTTCTAGGGATTCTTCTCTTCTCATGAGGTGGCCAAAGTACTGGAGCCTCAACTTCAAGATCTGTCCTTCTAGTGAGTACTCAGGGCTGATTTCTTTGAGAATGGATAGGTTTGATCTTCTTGCAGTCCATGGGACTCTCAAGAGTCTCCTCCAGCACCATAATTCAAAAGCATCAATTCTACGGCGATCAGCCTTCTTTATGGTCCAGCTCTCACTTCCATACATTACTACTGGGAAAACCATAGCTTTAACTATACAGACCTTTGTCGGCAAGGTGATGTTTTTGCTTTTTAAGATGCTGTCTAGGTTTGTCATTGCTTTTCTCCCAAGAAGCAGGCGTCTTCTAATTTCGTGACTGCTGTCACCATCTGCAGTGATCATGGAACCCAAGAAAGTGAAATCTCTCACTGCCTCCATTTCTTCCCCTTCTATTTGCCAGGAGGTGATGGGACCAGTGGCCATGATCTTAGTTTTTTTGATGTTGAGCTTCAGACCATATTTTGCGCTCTCTTCTTTCACCCTCATTAAAAGGTTCTTTAATTCTTCCTCACTTTCTGCCATCAAGGTAGTATCATCAGCATATCTGAGGTTGTTGATATTTTTTCCGGCAATCTTAATTCCGGTTGGGGATTCATCCAGTCCTGCCTTTCGCATGATGAATTCTGCATATAAGTTAAATAAGCAGGGAGACAATATACAGCCTTGTCGTACTCCTTTCCCAATTTTGAACCAATCAGTTGTTCCATATCCAGTTCTAACTGTAGCTTCTTGTCCCACATAGAGATTTCTCAGGAGACAAATGAGGTGATCCGGCACTCCCATTTCTTTAAGAACTTGCCATAGTTTGCTGTGGTCGACACAGTTGCAAACATAGTTTCTACACAGTGGCATCAGAAAATCAATAGGTAAGTTACATTTCCTTACCTCCTCTTTGCTTTCTGACATTGTCAGGTCGATATGGATTGGCTCATTTGTAGCCATGAAACTCATTACAGCATTCCTTTCTTTCCTGTCTGATCTCACCTGCCTTGAGATATAATAGTGACAAAAATAAGGTAAAAAGAACAAAACAAATGACACCATAGTGTAATATAAGCACATGTTCAGAGAACCCTGGAAATTCATTTCTGCATTGAACTGTGAAGGAGTAGAAGCCACATTTTTCATTACATCTGTTCACAGCAACTATCCAAAATCCACATTTCTGATCATGGAGCCTTTTGTATTTCTAAGTACATTTCATATTTTGGGGTACAAACTTACACCACTGATTGTTAGGGGGAAAGCTACATACCAAACACTGAGTAATCGGTCGTGCACTGCTCCAGATAGGAAATATAGCCCCGTAATTCCATCGAAGGGTTGATTTTCATTGGGAGGCCGTACTGTGACGAACATAAGAGTTGAAACTGCTGTAGCATGTCCTGTGAAATGCTAGAGAAGAAATTTAATTTTAGAAATGAAACCCGATTAAAAAATGTAAGATAAAAGATCTGCTCTACACCCCAGTTCTACCAAAATCAATGGGATTTTCTTACTAGAAAATGAATTTAGGATTAGGGTGAAAGGCAGCTAGTATTAAAGAAAACCACTTTTAAATCCAATAACAATAAGCTTATATGTATTGCAGCAGAAGCTGTAAGTCTTGTGTTTGGGATAAATGAAGAGGTAAACTGGTAACGATGTTTTTTATCCAAAAAAGGAATGATGTTCTTTTGTGAGCTTGAGCAAGTCATTTTAAGAATGCATTTCAGTACATTAGATCATTATCTCATGGTGTTATTGCTTTCTATTTTCTCCAACCATTATTCTTTCCTTTAAAGTTAATCTATTCCATCTTTCTGTAGTGTTTCCCAGAAAGGTAATATAAAAAAATGTCAGCTTCAACAATCAAAGGGGCTCCTTAGAATAGTAGGAAACCTATTACAAATTAGGTTTGCATAATAATGGATTATAGTGTCTAGGGATGGGAGGGACAGGCGGCTTGTCATTCTCATGTGCTCAAAGGTACTGTATTTCTGCATGTAACAGAATTATTTTTCCAGAGTTAGTGGAAAAATAAACACAGGGTAATCATTGGTCAGTGGGCTTCAAAAGAAACAAACTTATAGGTCTGGGTATATCCATCATTTGGTAAGGACATATCTGAATCTACCTTAGGAACTAATACATAACTAAGTGGAAAAAAGGCTTCGAGCTCATCAGCTCAACAATATAAATTGTTGTGTTAGACTGGGAACCACCTTAGAAAGCTTTAGACAAACTATTGTTGTATAAGGCAATCAATGGCTATTATTCTCATCTCCTGCTTATAAGCTTCCCATAGGTACCTGGCTGGTCTCTGTGGGAAACAGAACCCTGGACCAGACAGGACTTTGGTCTTCTCTAGTATTACACTTATGTTCAAGCAAACTTAACATCTGAGATTGAGAGTAGACAAGAGACTTCTTCTGGATGAAAGAGACTTTTGTCTGCTTTGGGACACCCCTGGACACAACTCTATGCTTCTTCCATAATGCAGATGCAATTTGGTGAACAGCCTGCTGGCAGTGCTCAGACACAGCCAAGGAATCTCATGTCCTCATTCAACTGTCAGCCAGTAGAAACCACATTGACAGTATCATCACAGCAAACCTTCCAGCAAACCTCTACCTTAAATTATATTACTTAAACAGGATGATGTGAAGCAACTCAGTTCACAGTAAGAAGTTAGCAATCTTCCCTGTTCTTATTTACCCCAAGTGAATACTTACTCTGTAGACTTCCTTGGTCTCCAGGTCCCACAATTTGATAGATCGACCAGCTGACAGAAGCATCTTTCCATCAGGACTGATGCACAGTGAGCTCACACTGCTGTTATCTCCTTTCCATTTGCTAGAAAGTTTGAGAAGAATGGGAAGAACGGTGAGCACATCCCTGGCAAGAGTACGTACCATTGCAAAAATAAAAGGGGGGGGGGCATTTAAAATAACAGAATTCTGTAGTCTCCAAACATTTGTTTCAATAGTGTTAAATGTGCATGGGAAGTGATTTGCAAGAAATATTAAAATTACCAATAAAAACAGTTAAAAGCAAGTAATTGAAACATTTAAAAGATCAAAACACATCAGCATCTATATATCTGGACAGGCTTGCCTAAACAAAAATATTTTAAGCAGGCACCAAAAAGAATACAGTGAAGAAACCTGCCTGGTATCAACAGGCAGGGAGTTCCAAAGTGTAGGTGCTGCCACACTATCTTACAACTGTAGAAAGAGTATTATGTGGCACCTGTCACAGAACCAGGTCCACAGATCAAAGCAGTCGAGTGGACCTGTATAAGGTATGGTAATCCTGAAAGTAAACTGGTCCCAAGCTGTTAAGGGTTTTATATGCCAATAGTATATATATCTTAAAATATATAAATGTGCATATAGCTTTTCAGGGCTCATCAGGACTGTGCCAGCCCAGCCCACTCAAATATTGGCCTTCTCATTTGTAACAGCTTAAGAGAGACCTACACAACTGGACTCTGGGCATTTGTATGCTAACATATACAGGCAACCTCCAATTTGCATGTGTGTTGCATCCCAGGTAATTGTGTGTGATGGTGAAGTGCACATAAATCCGACCCGCCCCCTTTTCTGGCCACTTCCGAGTTGCCATGATGCTCGGGTGCATGGCCACACATCAACTGGACGTGCTTCAGCTGGTTGTTGCCTGTATGCCAAGCGCAACATGTACATGTTAGGCTGAGCAGGGAAGGCAACACAATTATGTGTAAGATCTGCAAATCAGCATAAGGCTTCCAGTATTCCAAATCATATATATTTTGGTTTAGCCATTCCTTGCAGAAGCTCAATAACTTCACAGAAGCCAGAAGAAATAAGTGAGGAAGAAACACTCTCTTTTTTTGCAAATGGACAACTTGATCAACACAGGAATTCTCCTATTAAGTTTGCATACTTTAATCTTCAGGGAATGTGCTTTAATAACCAAAACAAATACCGGTAAATAGACCTTGTGCTTTATCCTGCCAGCCCCCCTTTAAGAATCTTTAAAGTGCTGAGCTTCCTCTGAATCCAGGAAACACTCCCAAAGACAGAGTTTAAATGCAGCTATCTGAAATAAAGTCAGATTCATTCCTGTAATAACATCAGTAGTGATATTATCACTGTACAGCTATAAACACCTCCAGGCACCTGCAACATCTCATCTCTCATATACCTATGATTTTTATCTCATGTTCTCTACACTGAATGTGCTCCCTGATTACAACTAAAATAACTCACAAATAAATCATTGTAGCAGCAAAACAACCTAGCGTCCACACAGCAGCCACCAATTTAATTGCTACATAAAGTAAAGGTCTTAAGCTCCCCAACTTGAATTAGAGTGCTTACTGCACGCACATCATATTTGCTGCAGAAAATATGCCATTTTTTCCCAAATGTCTTAAACCTCCATGTGTGGCATCTACTCCAGCAATCAAGTCTCTGTAGCTGTTTTGTGTTGTTTTTAAAACCAGACTCACCATTTCACTTTGCACGTCTGTGTGTTCCATTCCACAATGTGTTTGTCATCTGAACAGCTATATAAGCAGCCATTGTCCTGGTGCCACCGTACACAGTTTATTTTACCGTCATGACCACTCTAGATGAAAAGAAAAGGTTATTAGCAAGTAACATCACTTCCTTAGTGGGGTTAGATCAATCTCTGCTACCCTTCTGTGGCCACTTCAGTACTTTTGTAGTAACATTTGTCACAGGGGTGCTTGTGGATTACTCTGTGCTCTATCATTCATGCCCAGTAACTTCATGCTTAGGACAAACTTCTTCAGGACAAAGAAGTGGAAAACATATGGCTTTGTTAGCCAGGGTTGAACTAGACATAACAGCAGCAGGCAGACCATGTTTGAACACAGATTCATCCGAAAGAAAGAGGTGGGGTATTTTTAAACAGCAAAAGGAGAACACTGCTTAGAAGGGCACAGCTCTTCCTGCACCCGCAACTTTTCTCCCACAAACTTTCTCTCCCGGTATCGGCCAAGGACAAAAGCTGTGAAAAGTTGTAGAGGTAAGCTGTGGTCAGGGCAAGAGCTCTGCACTCACCTACATGCCCACTGCCACCAAAAGGAGCTGCCCACCCCCAGGTTTTTCTACTAACCCAGTGTGCCAGGATTAGCCAGTGCATGGACTCTTGATGCCATGATGGGGATTTCCCTCCTCCCCCAAATCCTCTCTGGAGGGTCAGGAGAACCCCTAAAACAGTGCATGGCGGGGGGGGGGGGAGGAAGGAGATACCTCTGTCAGGCAAGCAGAAATGCTTGCACTGACAGATCATCACAGAGCAATACTGGATTCCAATCATGGGTTTGTGGGTTATAGTTTGAACCTATTTGTAGTCTGGCCCTTCATAGTTATTCATACTTTATGAATTCATGTTAATTCTCTGAGCTTGATAATGACTTTCATTTTTTTAAATCCTATTTGCAACTAGGGGCTATTCAAGTATTATTAGTAGCAGTAGTAGCATCACCATCGTGATTTATTATTGTTGTTGTTGCATTTATATCTCACCTTTTTCTCCAAGAAGCTCAAGGTGACAAACTTGGTTCTCCCATTCCTAATTTAATCCCCACAATAACCCTGTGAGGTAGGTTAGGTTGAGAAGCAGATAATTTTCCTTGTCCAGCTACCGTTTCCATCCCAGGTAACACCATGCCCAATGAAAAATCCTGAAGAGCCCAACAGCTTGCCACATTCTTGTGACTTTTTGGGTTGGTACTAATAAAGGTGTTATCTAAGAGGGGGCTTTGGAGGGTTGTTTTTTCCTCTTATGGACCAACATGACTGCTACCCTTGTTTTTAATTGTTTGAGTACCTCTTTCCTGAGCTGTCCCATAATCACTACATCTAGTCTTACAAGAGATGTGTCCGCTCTCTCATGCTCTTCTACTTTTCAAGTTCTCCCTGAATCATTTTAAGAAGGGGGCTCCACAGCATTACCATAGATGATATGAGGATCCGCAGAAACCCCTCTAGCGACTGGACAGAACATGCAGAAAATGTACCATTTTCAAATGTGCCTTTAAAAATTGCTCAATAAAAGCCACAGCAAGGAATTACAAACTGTGGCTTCGAGTGTAACCCTAGGAAAACTGTAAAAAGGGGTGGAGCAGATTAAAATGACTAACAGGTAACATCAAATTACATCACATCATTGGCAGGCGGGCAAAGATTGCTAGAAACAGCCCAGCAGGCCAAAGGTTCCCCATTGTGGGTACCTGAACTTGCTTACTACTGACATATTGAGAGGTGTGAATATTTTATGCATTTGTATAACATTTCTAATCATCCTCCGAAATTGTTTACCTTTTGGTAACTGCAGCCCAGCGGAAATGCATGATGCACTAATATACATGTTTTAAAAAAAGCACAGGTACACCAAGAGAGATCCTTCAGACACATTGTAATTTACCCGAATATTGTAACTTCCCATCTTTTCAGTCACATACAGGGAAGTACATGCTTTTACAAAATCTAAGTAAGTTACTTATGAAAGACTTTGTTAATTTCAAGTAAAATTCATGTAAGCAGCACATTGTCAGAGCTGCATGCAATTTGGGTAATTTATTCTGCTATCTTCTGTCACGTATTTCAACAAAAACACAGTTATTTCAGGTTCCCATGACACCTTGCAGGTTTTACAAATTCCATTTCTACCTGCATCAATGCTTGAACCATTTTACGCGAGTTATGATCAAGCTAGTCTAATAAAACCTACGTTAAGAAAAATACAATTAATTTTAGTTGTAGAAAAACATTGAAATTTGTTGCAAGTAATACTTACTAGTTTACTCTGTAATTCTCCTCTTATTGTGCTGTATAACAAAATGCTGCCAACTGCAGTACCAATAGCCAAAAGATCTAACTGTTCACCTGCTTCTGCAGCTTCAGATTTCCTCTTCTTTCTCTGAGGGCCTTCCTGTAAAGCGATCAAATGAAGACAGAAGAAAGAAATAGTCTGGTTGGCTTTATTAAATTACAGTTTTACAGGCAAGGTCAGGGATAACCAATGTGGTGCCCTCCAGGTGAAGCTATAGTCCAATTCGCATCTTTCCTGACCATGCTAATGGGAGTTGTAGTTCAACACCTGGAGGGCTCCATGTTTGCTATCCTTGGGCAAAACAAAACCAAGTTTATTCATACATTAGAGGGGATGAACTTAAAGCCTTAGTTGTGCATTTTAAAGAAAACCCAGAACAAAACCAAGCTCCTGCTTTAAATGCTTTATTCCCCAAATGAGACAACCTATACTTAGTATTAAGTACAGTGGTACCTCAGGTTACATATGCTTCAAGTTACATACGCTTCAGGTTACATACTCCGCCAACCCAGAAATAACGCTTCAGGTTAAGAACTTTGCTTCAGGATAAGAACAGAAATTGTGCTCTGGCAGCACAGCGGGAGGTCCCATTAGCTAAAGTGGTGCTTCAGGTTAAGAACAGTTTCAGGTTAAGGACGGGCCTCCAGGCCAAATTAAGTTCTTAACCCGAGGTACCACTGTATTGCCTTTATTCCAGTAAGGGCCGTGTTCAAGAGCAAGTTCAGAAACACACATTTTGCTTCTTTTTTTCTCTCGTCTCCAAAACAAGCTAAAAATATTCTGCAAAATCTCTCTCCCAGCCACATAAAGAGGAAGGCATCATCTTCAATTTATTCATTTAAAAAGACGATGCCAAAAGTATGTTATTCACCTAAGGCTACAAAAAGAGCTAATATGAATTAACAGGCAATTTTGTTCTTAACTGCCACCTTAAAAACAATTGGTCCGCAACTCAAATCATTCCGATCCAGTTATGCTTTTATTAACTCAGGAGGATTGTCTCACTATGTAAACAATGGGCAACCATTTTTGCTATCGTTTCATCATTTTAACTGATTTTCTATCTTCCTTTTTCTTCCAGCAGCCTGTAGGAACCCCTCCTCTCTTTTTTAACTTGTTTCTCTGAATCCCCCCCCCCCCGGCAGCGTGCTCTGCTTTCTGCATCCCCTTTGTAGTATTCATGTAGTCTTCCCTCTCTACTTCAGTTCTCTCACAACACTAAGCCAAACCATGGCTTAGTGTGGTGTTCCCAGAAAGGAAACTGTCGCTGCTGCGCTCCTCTCCCAATTCTGCTGCCACCATGCTACCTGGGGTAAAGCCATGGGTTGGCTTAGTTCATCATCCAAGCTTGTGCTTGTAACAAATAACCAAGGAGTTTTTTTCCTTAATTTTTTTTTAAACAGCTTGCAATTTGCCTGGAATGAGACGAACCACAAATGTGAGTTTCGACAACATACTAAGCCAAACCATGGCATAGCTCTGGCCAGCACAGCAGGACAAGGGCATGAGTGCAGTGGCTGTGGTCTCTTCACTGGGAATCCACATGCTCACATAGTAAGTCAAGATTTGGTTTAGTGTTACATGCAAACTGGGTTTCGCTCCATGCCACCGTGGATGTGAGCCCCACCCTCCATTACCCGCTCTCTTTTCTATTTCCCTGCCCACAGGCTTCTGAGGCCCTATTTGTTTATAAAATTAAACAGTTTTTTTCTGTTTTGTTCCACATAAGTCGCAATTCCCCTCCTCTCTGCTTTCAGTTTCTATTTTGCTGTTTCTCTGCTGGCCAGCTCCCCCGCCCCCAGACCAACATCTGCCTTCCAGGTTTGGCAGTAATATTACCCAATATTTTCACCCTTCCCACAAGTGACAGCAGTGAAGGAGTCTCAGGCAAAGGCAAGACACACAGCATGACTGGCAGGTGTCAGTCTGGACAATACTGTGAACTAGACCACCACACAAAGAGTATATTTGATTTCTCACCTATAAACTCACTAAGCTGATTGTCTCTGAACTGCTAGCATGAAAACCTGAAGTCTACTTTCTTAAACTTATTTTAGGTTTGTACTATTTGTTTTGAATTAAGCTCTGCACAAGCCACAAGAACAAACTTTGGTTTCTGGCACCTAAAGTAGAAAGGAAAACCAAAAACATTTACATATCACTTATATGTCTGTCTGTCTGTATGTATGTATGTACGTACGTACGTACACACACACATCATTTAAAATCTTACTTATAAATTAACATCTACAACCACACTAACCTTGTTGGACTACAAGTCCCATGATCCCTGACCACCGGCCATCCTAGTTGGGGCTGATTAATCCAAAAACATCTGGAGGGCCTAGGTTGACTATCTGTGACATAAATGGTTGTTTGCTTCCAAATCAGAATTGGAAACATTTACAGCTCAGCTTCTGATTCTGTTTTAGAATCCTACTACGATTCACACAAACCATTTTTGCCTGTTTCAGACACTGCAGTGAATCACAATATGTCTGAATCAGGATGTGAGGAAAGGAATCAGAGAGCGTGGTCTGAGTATATGTGCGTAGCTTTAACAATTGTACCAATTATTACAGTAATTTCATTTAATACAAAAAAACTCTACACACAAAACAACTCTCCAGCAAATGATCATACCTTTCCATGCATAAATTCAGATTTCCCTATACAAGATGATTTGTCAACAAATTTAGTAAGCATTTGGGTTCTTAATTCTGAGGTTACAGGTAAATCATATTTAAAGTAGTACTGATTTCAAAAGCCAATACTGTCAGTTTTAGAGATGTTAAGGCTTTTTGGAATCAATGTTATCTAAACAGTTACTGTACATTTCTTTCACTCTGCAGACCCTTGGTTTTTTCACAGGTCTCAAATTTCAACACAAAAAAGCAATATTGTATTAAGATCTTGGGGGGGGGACAACTTATTCCTGATCAAACTGGGCATGGACAGAAGAAAGTACCCTGAAATATAGACTGCCCAGTTTGTGTTGAATGCTGCCAGGAAATCTGCTTTCTGTTTTATGCTCATCTCCAGGACATTATTAGTCTTGGTAGCAAGCCTTCCCTCTAATAAATGTGTAGCCCTTTTTAATACACTAAAAGGTGTTGAGGAATGTGTGATGTTACAATATATAGAATAGCTTCATGTGAATAGGTGTTTTAGCACATGAATTCTTCTGATCAAGAATAGTCGTACCTTGGAAGTTGAACGGAATCTGTTCCAGAAGTGCATTCGACTTCCAAAATGTTCGGAAACCAAAGTGCGGCTTCTGATTGGCTGAAGGAAGCTCCTGCAGCCAATCGGAAGCCCCGTCGGATGTTTGGGTTCCAAAGAACATTCACAAACTGGAACACTCACTTCCAGGTTTGCAGTGTTTGGGAGCCAAAATGTGCAAGTACCAAGGCGTTCGGGATTCAAGGTACGACTGTGATGACTTTGATGTATTTTTAAATAATATGAGCAACATGAATGGTTCAAGCAAGGGTGTTTTAGTTCTGCAACATTTTGAACAGAATTGGCTAACAAATGTGCCTATGGAAACAAAGTTTATGTCTGTACTTTACAGTGACTTATATGTGACCATAGGAAAAAAGGGCACTAAATTTCTTCTTTCAAAATCGCACTCCCACTTGTTACAAGACTAGCAAGAGCTTTGCTGCATTCCTTGGAAAACCAAGATAAAAAGAAAACTCTTGTAAGTTTGTGAATGATGTGGTGATATAGAAAAGGCTGCCTCTATTTATTTGTTCACATATCAGATTTAGTACAAAGAGCTCACAAGGCCACTGTTCCACTGGGATCAATACTGAGCAATTGATGGAATGTGCAGAAAATATCTGAACTAACAGAAAAAGCAGGCTATAAATAAAATAGTAAATTAGGACACCAAGGCTACATCCTATACACATTTAATAGGACTTACATTTGAATAAACAGGGATGGGATTGTGCTGAAAAACATCCATGTGCCAAATGAGGACAAGTGTTATAGCACAAGGCTACATCCTTCAAAAGCAAACTTTGAAGCAATCCTTACAACAACCCTGTGAGGTAGGTTAAGAGGCTGTGACTGGCCAAGGGTCCCCCCTGTGAGATTCATGACTGAACGAGGATTTGAACCCTGATCTCCTAAGTCCTAATCTGACACTTTAACTACTACACCACACTGGCTTCCTAGAGTACTTCTGCTATGGGGCAGCTATATAAATTAGGTAAAGGTAAAGGTAAAGCATTAGGTCCAGTCGCTGACGACTCTGGGGTTGCAGCGCTCATCTTGCTTTATTGGCTGAGGGAGCCGGCGTACAGCTTCTGGGTCATGTGGCCAGCGTGACTAAGCCGCTTCTGGCGAACCAGAGCAGCGCACGGAAACGCCGTACATAAATAAATAAATAAATATGGGGAAAGCAAAATGTCAGAGAAGGATCTGAAATATTTTCCTTGAAGCATGAATTTGTCTTATTCTGGATTGTTTTGAGATTTGAGACTTTTTTCCTTTAAAACATAAAGCGGTATAGGAATGAAAATATCAACAACAATAAGAAATCTCATTGCCAAAAAAAAGGTGCCTAGACATTCTGTTGTGGCGACTGTAACCTAGATTTAAGGTCCCATTTGGTGATTAGCTTCTATATCTCTTACACAGCTCCCTTGCCATTTATCCTTACTCTCACTAAATAAATTGAGATGTACCGGATGAAGTAAAGGGGTGCACTCAGGGACATAACCAGGGGGGGGGGCTGCCCCACATCCTCTGTTACCAGCTATCAAGGATGCAGACCACTCCTAACTTGATTTGGGGGGTGGGGATTTATTTCTTAGCATCACTGGAGCGGAATAGCATTATGGAGACTGGCTTCCTATACACAGAGAGGGAGAGACTTACATACACCATTCCAAGGCTGAGTCCTCACCATCATCTCTGGACTCGGATAAGAGGGGTGGGGAGGTGAGCCATAGCTCAGTAGTACCACCGCTTGCTTTTTATGCAAACTACCCCAAATTTGCCGAAGAATTGATGCTTTTGAATTATGGTGCTGGAGGAGACTCTTGAGAGTCCCATGGACTGCAAGAAGATCAAACCTATCCATTCTCAAAGAAATCAGCCCTGAGTGCTCACTAGAAGGACAGATCCTGAAGTTGAGGCTCCAGTACTTTGGCCACCTCATGAGAAGAGAAGACTCCCTGGAAAAGACCCTGATGTTGGGAAAGATGGAGGGCACAAGGAGAAGGGGACGACAGAGGATGAGATGGTTGGACAGTGTTCTCGAAGCTACTAACATGAGTTTGGCCAAACTGCGAGAGGCAGTGAAGGATAGGCGTGCCTGGCGTGCTCTGGTCCATGGGGTCACGAAGAGTCGGACACGACTGAACGACTGAACAACAACAACAACCCCAAATTCAGCCCCTGACACCTCTCAGTGTGTTTTAGGAAACCTCCTGCGTGAAACCTGAAAAGCTACTATACTCCCAGAGAGTGCAGATGATAGTTTTAAAAAATTGGAATAAAGTATTTCTCTGAGTTCCTAACTTGAGATCTTGTTTAGAGATTTTTTTGGGGGGTGGGGGAGAAAGACCACCCAGAGTTTCTTTACAGACCGAGGTTAGGCTACCTAGTGAAGGCCAGGATGCGGTTTCGCCCTGGTGGCGCAGATTCCACTCGCACGGGGCGCAAACTCATCTCTGCCAGCCACCATGCGACGGCCTCGGGGCGGAGCCACAGCGGAACACATGTGCTGCAGCTGCGGCCCAAGGGAGCCCTGGTGGTGGTGGAGATGGACGGGGCCCGCTAGAGCAGAAATCCTCAAAACCCCCCCCAAAAAAAAAAAACTGGGGAAAGAGGAGGAAAACCCCCCACTCACCCACTATTGCAAAACCATTACACCCCCTACGCGGCCAGGCCAAAAAGCGCTGCTTTTTCCTCTTGGGCACCCGAGGCCCAGCCGCACGTGAGGAAGAAGCAAGGCTCGCTGCTGCTTCGGCCTGGGTTTTTTTTTTCGCGGGGGGTGGGTTGGGGGAGGCCTCTCCTTTCCTGCCTCCCCCCTACTTCCCTCCCCGCGATGACTGACAGGCTCCCTCCCGTCGGGGGAGGCGAAGGTAGCGCACACACGGCAAGGGGGGGGGGAATGAGGCCCAGTCTTCCCATCCCGTCCCGCTCCGGCCCCCCCAACCGCCCCCCTTCAGCCCTGGGGGAACGGGGATACCTTGCTGGGCGACGGGCGGCCTCCTCCTGCTGCTCCGGGCGGCGCCCAGGCCAGGCAGGTGCAGGCGGCGCTGAGGTGGGCAGAGGGCACGTACTCGTGGTGCAGGCGGCTGCTGCCCGTCTCCCACACGCGGAGCCGCCCGTCGGGCCCCGAGAGAGCCACCAAGTGCCGCCCGGCGGGGGAGAAGGCGCACGGGGCCGCCGCCGCGAAGACCGGCAACGCGCCGGTGGTGGCCGCCGCCGCCGCCTCCACGGCCGAGGCCTCTCCTCTCGAGCATGCTCCTGACGCCGACGCCATGGCGCTCGCTCGCTCGCTCCTTCACTCGAGGCCCGGCCCTCTCTGCTCCCAGCAGGCAAGCGGGCGGCCCCGCGACAGCCACGTGGTCCGGACCCCCCCCCCTTTCCTCTCCGCGCAGGCGCGCTCGCTTAGGCCCGCCTCGCGCGGATCGGACGCGCTGACGGGTTGCGAGGCGTCTCCTCTCGCCCGGGGAAGCGCGCGCGCAGGAAGGAAGGAAGACAGAGAGAGGCGCAGGCAGGGGCTTCGCTCAGTCGGTCTGGGGGCGGGCGCAGCGGCTCGGCTCCTCCAGCGTGTAGTTTGCTCGCAAGCTTGTGGGGATGCGCAGCAGGATCTGTAACGCGGGATCCAATGCTTAGGAGTTGAGCTTGGGAAGCAACTATTTGTCATGTTTGGCACGCCGCTATTCTGTCATAGCGGCCCTTGAGGCACTTCGTCGTCTCCACCCAGTTATTAAAAAAAAAAAATGCCGGTTACGTGCGGCAGTGTGGAACAAAGGAAAGCTAGGTGATCGCAGCTGCCTATGGCTGACTTGAGGCTGCAACTCGGGAGTAAGACTCAGTGAAAGCAGTAAAGGACCCCTGGCCAGTTTAGGTCCATTCAAAGGCGACTATGGGGTGCTGCGCTCAACTAGCCTCTGAGTAGACATGCTTGTTGCATTTATTACCTCGGGTTAAGAACTTAATTCGTTCTGCAGGTCCTTTCTTAACCTGAAACTGTTCTTAACCTGAAGCTCCACTTTAGCTAATGGGGCCTCCCGCTGTCACTGCGCCGACAGAGCACGATTTCTGTTCTCATCCTGAAGCAAAGTTCTTAACCTGAAGCGTTATTTCTGTGTTAGCTGAGTCTGTAACCTGAGGTACTACAGTATTATTCTTCACGTACTTCCGTCTTTCCTCTAAGGAGCTCAGTGACGGAGAAAAAAAATCTCTCTCTTTATCTGCTTCGCACGGGCAGGATAGACATTAATCACATGTGAAGTGGCTGTGTTCTGAAATGGGGGACAAAGGTTCTGCTGCAGAGAACTTTTACCTGTTCATGGCGGGGCCCTCCCCTGCAATCTGATTTGGTTGCTACAAACAGATTTGAAATTGTGAACAGTGTTTCAAAACGGCTAACGTGTTCATTGAAACATCCCCCCCCCCCCCCCGCATTCAGGCTTAAAATGGAATTACATTTCCAAAATGAAGAAATGCTGTGCTCCAAACTCTAAAGATACTCAGTTCCCCTGTAACTTTATGGGTGGAATTTTTAATGTCTAACTGGGGTACCAATCACATATTTGAACAGGTTATTTGAAATTAAGATAGCTTTAAAACCAGGCTTGGCTTGTGATTTGCTCTTATCTGTGCTTTTTTAAAGCCTCACTAAAGCCTGTTTTGCATTTAATTTTATACTTTTTTTACGGTAAATCTCAGAGGTGTATTCTCCACATATTTGCTCTGAATGCTCCAGTTTACCTAAACCAACTCTTTTACAGTGTTTCATGTGGCTTCTAATTTTGTATTACCTCAATGTGGGACAACAAAAGGAGCAGCTGCTGTATGGCCATACCAAGTAAGCTATGTTGAAGGACTCAAACTGCTGGGACTCATGTCAGATGAAAGAAGGTTGTCTCCACTTGGCTACTGCCCGTTTTTTACTCCTATCCTCCACTCCATGAACTCCCACCCATTATTAATAATAGATTGGTACACCATACCACTAAAAAAGTTATTTAGAACAAAAAAAAATATTTAGAACAAACAACAACAACAAAACACTGAAAATATTGCTCACAAACTGTTTATATTATCCCCATTGATTTTTGAGCTGCAGTATGTAGTTGACTGAAAAACTTTTTATTTTTATTTTTAATTCAATTTTTTTTAAAAAAAATTGCAAGCATCTCAGTAAGGACACTCCTAGTTCATGCACTTGTCTCTTTGATGAAGTGTTCTTTCCCCTTTAGAAGTACAGTATTGATTTAGCTGTAATGTCAGTTGATCGAGATTTACAGTGCAATCCAGACTCCGAAGTCTCACTCTGTTCCGGATAAGTGTCCAAATAAGTGTGCATAGGCTCGCTGCCGTAAATGATTACTCGATTGACACTTGTGCATTTAATTAGCAAAGCTTCTTTGCTCAGATGACAACCGTATAGACTCCCCGCCCCCTTCATTAGAAACTTATAATTCTATCATGCTACACCTAAGAGAGAAGGTATTCTGAGCATCCACGGGAACGCTGAAAGAGAGGCTGCAGACACTGAGAGACATGTGGGCAGGCATGTGGCGCTAGATCGGCGCACGGCATAGACGTCACGCTTGCGCTCCCTCTCCCCGAAGGGACTACAGTCTCATTGTCCTGTAGTGAAACGTCCGCTTTCCATTTGAAGCGGATATAATCCTCCATTTGCGGGGCATGAGGGGTATAAAAAAATATAAAGTGAACTATCCAGATTGAATAATTAAAATATGTGCATTTATAAATACAGCGGGCGAGTTTAAAGGCTATCTTCCATTGCGGTACTTTAAATGAACCATGCCTCCTTTCTTGGGAAGTGGGCGGGGGGTATAAATTCAGTAAATGAGCAAGTACAAAAGAAGCCAGACCATGACTTTTTGTTTTCCTGATACGGCAGCTTTGTCTAAATGCCTACGAAAGGCAGAAATCGATGAAGATGCAGGAATGAGCCTGTTGAACCTGCCTCGATTTGGAAGACTGCAAGAGTGCCATTTACAGGCTTCTGTTTGCTGCGGGGGGTTGCTAGCACTGTTTTTTCCATTTAAAAAGAAGACATATGGCAGGGAAAGAGAATGGGCCCTTCAAGACCAGCGGACCAAGGTTCAACAGGTACAGCTTTCCCTATCACGGAAACGCAGTAGTGCGCCTCTTGAGTTTTTCTTTTTCTTTTTCTTTTTAAAGGTATGGGGAGCACAATTATTTACTGCAACCATTTCTAACCCAGCCTGTTTCAGTTACAGGTAGGTAGCCGTGTTGGTCTGCCATAGTCAAAACAAAATAAAAAATAAAAAATAAAATCCTTCCAGTAGCACCAGCTAGTGTAAGTTTGTTCTTGGTATGAGCTTTCGCGTGCATGCGCGTTTCCCCTCTCTGGCCCCGCCCCTCTAGGAGCCTAATCGGAACCGGAGGTGGGAGCCGCGCGGAGCTCCGTTTGCTTTCCCCGTCCCTTTGACACCTGCGAGGCTCCTACTTGAAGCTATCCATCCGCACTTTCGCCGACGTCCTCAGGATCCACTGTGGCTGATGCACCGCGGTGCGTAGCGATGCAAGCCGCCCTCCGGCCCGGGGGAACCTGCAGCGGTGCAAACCCTGCGGTGGCCGTCGGGGAGAACTAGAGGAGAGGAGGAGGGTCTGCGGGGCACCTTGTCCAGGAAGAGGCGGCTGTATATAAAAGCGACTATGAGGTGCTGGCGCCTCGGGAGGCTGCTGGAGCTGCGCGCTTTGAGCTGGGAGAGTCGGGCTGCTCTCGCGGGCAAGGCGAGAAGGCAGCAGCCGCGGCCGCCCTCGAGGGACACGCTGGGCTTCCAGGCTGCCGCTCCAGAGACCTGCAGCGCCCACCCGAGGGAGCTGCAAGGGGCGCCGCTGTTGCGCGCGGGGATCGGCTCCCTAGGCTCCAGCCGCAGAGCGCTTTCTAGCTCCGCTGGGGACAAGGATGGACGGGACGAGCCTGAGGGACCGCCGGCGGGCTCTGCTGCGGCTCCGCGACCGGCGGCCGCTCGGAGGCGCGCGTGGCACAGGTCGCTCTCTCCCTCGGAGAGGCTGAGCTTGCTGGTGCACGGGGAGCACCTTTCCCCGCACGTCGCAGAGGAATCCTCCTCCCCTCCTTTCGCCGAGGTGCTTCCCCATGAGGAACCCCAGAGGGATCGGGACTCTCCCTCCGAGGAGCTCCGGGACGCGCCTTCCAAAAACGCGCCTTTCCAGGTCGGGGATCTGTTCCTAGCGGAGAGCCGCCGGAGGCGCGACACCGAGTTCAAGAAGCTGTGTAAACTCACCGCCGCCGGAGTACTGACGAGCACCTGGGGGTCGGTGAAGTACGCCGACATCGTGGGCAAGCTCCCCGGGCAGATGTTCCTGACGTCCACGGGCCACGCGTTCCTGATTCGGAGGCCTTCGCTGGAAGAGTTTGTATTGCTGATGGAGAGAGGACCCACCATCTCGTATCCCAAGGTGGGAGAGCTTTGCCGCCGCCTCCCCCAAGCTGTCGTTGGACTCCCGCTCCCATCAACCCCAGTCAACGTGGCCAATGGGCAGGGATGGCGGGAGTTGTAATTCCAGGGGCAGCCGGGTTGATCCAGCAATAGCGATGGAGGCGCCTTAACGGGGAACCTGATGATGGCTTGGACCACTTTTTCTCCGATGGCTCCCGGAATTAAGGTTACTAGTACAGTAGTTGCAAAATCTATGTGATGAATGGGATTTGAGGTCAGATGGCAGCTCCCAGAACAAAGGCCAGTGAGAGAGAGAAACCGGAAGCACTGATTGCCCTACCCTGGTTTTGGGGCAGTAAATCTGGAGATTTCCCAACTTAAGCCACCACCACCACTAGGTTCAGAATCTAAAAAAAAAAAAAAAGGAAAAGATATAAAGTTACCTAAAACGTATATATGATTTTGAAGGCAGTGGAGGGAACAGGGGAAGTCCCCTAACAGAGAAGTTAGAAACAAGAAAAGTACAAAGATAGGTGTTGGTTAAGGTATGTATATGTTTTTCTTATGTGTGTTGTTATTGTTATTCTTTTTATTGTGTTTATTGTTCATTATGTATTGTGTTTTTATTGTGTTATTGCTTATGTTGTGTTTTCTCTTTGTTCTATTGGAAAATAATAAAAAATCTTATTAAAAAAAAACCAGAATCTAAAATTACCTAATAGCCCCACTGTTTGAAAGGTTTACTAAGATATATAAGTGAAACTCTTTGAACACTGTAAAATGGTATGTAAGTGCTAAATAGTATTCTTATTTCCCCATAAGTCTTAGCCAGCAGTTATAAATTTGCTTCCAGGGCACAAATTTGCTATAAGGCACAAGGGCTAAGCTAAACATTTATGTTCTTTGCTCTTTTATCATGTAGGATATTAACGCAATGCTGCTGCTAATGGACGTCAGTCAAGGCGACACAGTGCTGGAAGCGGGTTCTGGGTCTGGTGGTATGAGTTTATTTCTATCGCGAGCAGGTAAAATATTGTCTGTTGACAGAATCCCAGCTCTCCCACACGTTTTAAGGACACAGGAAGTTGTCTTGTATCGGGTCAGATTGCTTGCCTGCCTAGCCCAATATTGCTTCATCCGACTGGCACTGGCTTTCCAGGGTTCCTCATCTTGTCTATATGTCATCTATATGTCCCTTTTAATTGGTATGCTTAGGGTTTAAACCCAAAACTTTCTGTATACAAAACATGTGCTCTATCATTGTCTCTCTCCCTTGTCATTATCATGCCCTGAATTACTCTTGAATTACTCTAATTTGTTCAAATTCAATCCTACGTGCTGGGAACTTTAGCTGCTTTCTAGAAAATGGCAGAGCTCTCATTTCATCACACGGGACTGAAGTTAGAGGAAATGTTGGCATGTGAGAATTGATGCACTTTTGGGCATAGGAACACTCTTTAGGCACCTTGAGCTGATACTGACACTTTGGAGACTAAATGTGAGAATCAAGCCTTGGTGTGCTGTCCCCTCCTTTAAAATTACATCCTGCCTTTCACTAAGAAATGCAAGGTGCTGTACGTTATTATTATTTATTGAATTTATATACTGCCCTATACCTGGAGGTCTCAAACATGGGGGTATGCCATTTTTTAAAACCACAAACAACTCAGGAAAGTGCATTGGACTAAGTGAGTGACTAGCTCAGGGAAGCCAATGTGCTACCTTCCTAATGTTGTTGGACTGCAAGTCCCTGTCATCACTCACCATGCTGGTTGGGGCTGATGGAAGCTGTAATCCAAAAACATCACAAAGGCACCAGGAATAACTTTAGACTAGCCTTAGGTTGCCCAGTCAGGATCACAGCTGTTAGGTGTAGTTACCAGAGTGCTGGTCCCAGGTCAGGACCAGCACTCTGGTAACTACACCTAACTGATATTACAAGGTAATTGCATAAATGTGCAGACATACTTCTGTGACCAACACAATCTGCTATCTTGAACTGCAGTTCTTGCCTTGCATTGTTTATTCTGTTATCGCCAGGTTGAGCACTGCTTTCCTTTCAGGTGAAGACATCCAAGTCCTCAGTCTGGCTTGGAGATCTATAGCAGATATCCACAGTAATGTCTATTAGGTCATATTTGCCATCCTGTATTAAGAGCTCAACTTCTTGCTTGTTTCCCATCCTCTGTGTATTTGTGTAGAAACAACTGAAACCACGAGTCATTCTTCCACACCCTGCTGCCTCTGTCCCACTCTGTAGGGAGTCACCTGCCGCCACCACCACACGTCTCTTCCTTCTCTGCAGGTGCATAGGAATTTGCCTTATACCAAGTCAGACCCTTGGGCCATATAAGCTCAGTATTGTCTACACCAGGGGGTGTAAGGGCCGGTCCACTTTTTCAAACTTTTTCAGCAGGGGGCCGGTCCACTGTCCCTCAGACCTTGTGGGGGGCCGGACTATATTTTGAAAGAAAAAAACAAACAAATTCCTATGCCCCACAAATAACCCAGAGATGCATTTTAAATAAAAGCACACATTCTACTCATGTAAAAACATGCTGATTCCCGGACCATCCACAGGCCACATTTAGAAGGCAATTGGGCCGCATCTGACCCCCGGGCATTAGTTTGGGGACCCCTGGTCTACACTGATTGGCAGCAGGCCTTGAGGGATTCAGGCAGGAGTGTTTCTCAGCCCTAACTGGAGATGCCAGGGATAGAATCCAGGAGCTTCTGCATGCAAAGCAGGTGCTCCACCGCTGAGCTATGGCCCTTCCGCTGAAGCACACTGCAATGCTGTATGTTACAGCTTAAAATTTGGTAGCTCCTGAAAACAACCAGTAGGGGATAAGCAATGGCTCTAGGAGGTGAGTGCCATAATAGTATTGCAATTTTATATTGTAAACTGTGCTGTGATCCTTGGATCAATGGCGGTATAATAACAATAATAATAATAATAATAATAATAATAATAATAATAATAATAATTAATAATAATGCCCTACTGCTATGTAAGCTTATAGCCCTGTTAGCCATTATGCTCTGAGTGGTTGTAATATTAGGAAGTAAGTTATCATATCTGGTAGGCTAGTGTTTCATTTCCTGTGTCATTTATTCAACTCTGCAGAAATGAAGAGAGCAGTAACTACTTTTTGGTTCTATTTTATTTGTTTTCAGTTGGGCCACAGGGACGTGTTGTAAGTTACGAAGTCCGGAAAGACCACTACAGAGTGGCGAAAAAGAATTATAAGAGGTGGTGTGATGCATGGAAAATAAGTCATCCTTTAGAGTGGCCAGATAATGTGGATTTCATTAATGAAGACATTTTAACAGCAGCTGAGGCTTTGAAAAATGTAACATTTGATGCAGTAAGTATCTTTTAAAAACAACAACAAAGAAAGAAAACGGGCACCCTGTTTCTGGAAATGTCACACCTCCCCCTGAGAAAAGAGAGATACTGTATTAGAAAAGTGGATTGATCTTTTTTCAAAGCTAGAAAGCAAGTACTTAGTAATGGTATAGGGAGCAAAAAGCTGATGTAAAGGAAGCCGGTTTAAGTTAAGGTGGTATAAAGTTACACTAGATTCAAACTTTATTCAGCCGTGGTGCTACTGCTGGTCTAATATCCTCATAGATTTGCACAGAAAACACATCTTTCATATTCTCCTTTAAAGGTTTTAAAAACAGTAAGTTCTATTCTCCAGCCAAATTCATTCTTTGAAACAGTGAGTAGAGCAAGCCTTCTGTGCTGCCCATAGTTCTCCATTAGAAAGAAACTTGTGGGGTTTTTTTTTATATAGAAATCCTGATCATTTCTGCTTCAGTTTTTAGCTGTGTTTTTTGGTGGTGGTGGGAGGGCAGTGAGTTACTTCTAGTGAGTACAGAGAAAATATATCGGGATTTCAGTGTTTGCTGGAAGGCAAATAAAAATAATACTATTATTACTGTTAGTATTAATGGTGATGTTGTTTTGTATTACTGCAACTCACCATAACTTTTCCATTACCTTGATCACTTTCTTTTCACCTTTTAATATAATTTATCCAAATAAATATTCTAATATCCTCATAGATTTGCACAGAAAACACATCCTTTATATTCTCCTTTAAAGTTTTTTAAAATGTATGTTTCTTCCATAGATAGCTTTGGATATGCTTGAGCCCCAGAACGTTTTATCTGTGGTTATCCCAAATCTTAAAATGGGGGGCGTTTGTGCAGTATACCTTGCAAAGTAAGTACTGATCCTATTTACATGTTCCTTTCTGCTACATGGAGTGATAGCTTCATTAAACTTGCAATGGCTTCATGCAGTTTATTTATAAATGGTCTTAAGGATTATTATAAAGTACATTTATCCTACCTTCAGATTTCCAAAAAGCTGTAATAACTGACAGACACAATTATCTTGGTCCAATATACTGTTTATAGTGGTCTGAGACTGAACCTTCCTCCTTGTCCCCTCTCCTTTTCCTATCTCCCTTTGCATATCAAGCTTCAATGAAAAGAATGTGGTTTATTAAAACAGCTTCCTGTGGCATCCAAACTGGGGAAACTTTGACTTAACAAACTGCAATATATTCATCTAAGCCGGGCACCCAAGAAGGGAAAATACAGATCTAAGGCTCTTTCTTAAAGTTGTTTTGACTAAGATAATTGCATCTGATCTGGTTTTACTATAAAAAATATTTTTATATGCTGCCTTATCTGCTTCTAAGCTGAAGGGGGAAGGCAAAATATTAATGTTTAGATAGCATCGGGGCTAGTCAGTTACATCATCAGTGTTTCCTAGTTCCTAATAAGTGATAACTGATGGCAGTTTGTCATGTTTTATAGTTTTGTTGCTCTTTGGGATAAACGGACTTGTAGTTCAGGCAAGAGAGCTAGTTTAGTAAAAATGTTAGGGCTAGCTACAGTCAAATTTAAATATAGCTCTTTAACTAAGTGAAATACTGCAGTCCTGTGCACACTTACTTGGAAGTGTGACTAACCTCTGAATAAATAGGCATATGATAGGTTTACAGTACAAACTATTATATTTTATACATTTATGCATGTGTGTAGATTTATTCACTGGCAATAAATATTATTTGAATTCTTCTACAAGTATCACCCAGGTTATTGATCTGGTGGAAGCCATCCGGACCAGCAAAATAAACCTTTTTTGTGAAAGGATATTTGAGGTGACACACAGAGATTGGATAGTACTCCCAGCTTCATGGAAAATTGGTGGGATTTTCCACAATATGAAATCCAAGCAGAACATGAACAATGAACCAGCTTGCCATGATGAAAATGAGGAGATTCCTGCTGAACAGAACAAAGAAGATGATGGTATGGAACAAGTTCTAATGAGATCTTGTTTTGTGGCAGTCACTAGAATGTTGCAGTCCCACATGCTGTGTCAAGATGTGAACCTTCATGTAAAATGCAGCCTGAGCTGACCACCAGCAGACTCTTGCTGGGCACGCAATCTGCTACTGTACTTTTGTCCGTAAAGGCCTGGTATGGGATTCTTCTTTATGATGGTGATATTCAGTGTTAAACAAGTGAAATTTCCCTTCCTCTCTGTCCTGCAGCCTCTATGGGCCCCCCAAATCTGCTCCAGGGAAACACCCAGATCTCTGCAGTATATATGGGGGGTTGGAGAAAGGAGGAGAGTAGAAATCTGTTTCACTTGTAAATGAGCACAACTGAATATTGTCCATTGAGATTTCTAGCCTACCTTTCTAGTACCTTTACCACTATTGTCTTTGAGGAGTGAGGACATATGAGAGAGCAAAGATCTATCTAGAGAAAAGAAAGAGAGAAGGGGTTTTCCAGAAGTGGGAGGGAGAGAAACAACAAATGGTTTCAACGTAGAAAAGAATGTCCTGGGGTAGAATTATTTAAAGCAGAAATTAGAATTAAGAGTGTTGGAGAACAACTTTCTAAATTTTATTTTAACAGCTCTCATTTCTGATGAGACAAAACCACCATATATTGCTAGACCTTACTCTTGGCAAGTGGGGCACACAGGTAAGAATGGCTTGGCAAATGTTTTATAAGCTATACATTTATTACTATTTTTCATAAGCACTATTACTTTTTCAAAGAAAAATGGAATTAATGAATAAATACTTATGCTTTCAGGCTACTTATGTGTTGTATCACTAATGCTGGTGTTTTATTTTCCTTCCAAACTAGCCTTTCTTGTCAAGCTGCGGAAATATAACCCGGCATATCCAAATACTACTTCGAATGGTATATGCTAATTTGAAGATTGCACTTCACCAGGATAAAAATTGTAAATTATATCATTGTTGTTTATGCAATTTAGGAATCCACAACTTTGATTTATGTTGACAACATTTTTGATACTAAAAGTTTCAGTGAAATATAAAACTTAAAAGAATAAAACATATATTGTGAAATGTATTGCCTTCCGACAATTAATTGTGCTTCCTGATAATTTCTAAAGTTGTTGGCTGAAGTGTGGTTTTTTTTTATTCTTCATTTACAGTAAACCAGGCCATTGCTTTATCTTGACATGTGCAGCTACTTTTTCTTCCTTTGTTGGGTAGATGTTTGCAATCTATGAAAAATTAGGGAAGAAATTCACATTGAATGCATATGGGGATTACAGTGCAGTTTGTTCCAGGTAACATGACATGCTTATTGTGTTCTATAGGAAGGGTTACACTTATAGGAGCAATGGTTAATTAATGTAGGATGAAAAATAGTTGTTCTCCATCTATAAACAAAGAAAAGGTTGTAAAGTGGCTTGCCAGTGAAATGCTACGCTTGTTCGGAAGCCATCTGTTGTTCTTCCCTACAGCTGGGTACGTTGGATCCTTACTTAGTAACTCTGCTGTATTACCCCACATACTCATTGTGAGTGACAGATGCTACTTCATTGCCAACTGCTGAGTTTATCCCATCATTTGTACATAAAGAACTGACAAATCAGGATCCTCTTACAGCAGTGCTTTTATACTAACAACAGAAGGTGTCACACTACATTTGTTTAGCACTATAAACATAAATCTGAATTAAAGGAGTCTCCAAGAAGTTAACGAGGAGGAGTGTAGGATTGCTATCTTAGAACTAGAGGGGATCACTTTAAAGCAAAAAGTTGATCACTTTTGATAGATACTGCTTGATTACTCCATGTACTACATAACTTACCATGCAGTTAGGTTCCAGGGACAGTGTTCATCAATTTTTTATTTTAAAAAAAGTATATCCAGAAAAAACATGCTTTTCACATTTCTTTTCACTTTCCCAGCACTACTGTTTGTTGGAGGGCCAGTTTTGCTTTTAATTGAACTTACAAACCTCAACTCATATTTGATGTAATTTGCTGGAAAACTGAGTTGAGTGGCTTTGAGAAGGGGCTATAAAGTAGCTAGGCTTAGATTTTTCTTCTAATTCATTTTACAAAAAGCTATCATTAACCAAATTCACAATTTAGAAGGGAAGGGAAGCATTCTATAAATGACTGAGAAGGAGAGATTGAACAATCATAAGGACCTGGGACAGAGAGAAGCTTCCATCCAGGAAAAAGCTGGAATGCGAACACCACCACCAAAAGATGCACGTGTGAGCAAAACATTATGCCCAGAACTGTGATTTATGCACACGCTAAGGCAATGGTTTTTTCTCTGTCAAGGAGGTTGTAAGTAACTGACCCACCTATGAGGCTTAAAGCATGTAGATTCAACCTCTATACACCAATAGCAATAACATTGCTGAGAATATTGAGTATATTCCATTAAATCAAGGGTACTGACTTCTGAGTGACACAGCTAGAGTTGGGCTGTGAAGGTAGCATAAATAAAATTACTTCAGCATTTACCATACCATACCATACCTTGTGAATAACAGTGCAGAGATGGCTCAGGTATTTTATCAGCTGGAAGAGAGTCATGCAATCCCCAAGGTATATGTTGTTCCATCATTTCCAGTGTACCATTGGAGGAAGAGGAGGATAATCCCAACCGTATATATCTTGTCTTTTTCCCACAAAGCAAACAGTCTGTAGGTGTGGCATTAGGTCCTCGAGGAAACTGTACTCCATCTCTGCTATTGTTTCTTGTAGCTCCACTATGATGAATAGAACGCTCCCGCTGCCATATATAATGTGTTGAAGCTATAGCAATAACCTGAGTTTAAAAAAACAAAAAAAACTGAAATGGAGCTGTTTTCGGAACAAACAAGCAAATAATGCATAAAACTCACAAAGGATCATTTGTTGGTGTTGTTAGCTTTATTAATTGCTAGTAAAACAGTTACAGAGCAGGGAACAGGAATGGACTTTTTATTAAGACTACTTTTTAAGATCCTGAAGAAACCACTTTCCCACTCCTGGGAATGTTAATTAGGCCTGACTTAGAACAAAACCACATTTTTTTCAGTTACTAACATATCTATTCAGTTACACCAAAGGCTAATAAATTACACATAATTAAAGTTGTTTCTTTTTTATTCTATAAAGCAGAATATTTTAATACATGTATAAACAATATGTAACTTGATAATTAAATAACATTCAATAGAAAATACTAATACATTAGTATTTTAGCATTTTTACATACAAATGTGGTTTGCCATTTAACTTCCATGAAAATGAAACACAGCTCCTGTCTTGAACTGTGGGGAAAGCAGACTACACTACTACTTTACATCCAAAACACCCATGAACTAGGAATTCTGTAACAGAAAACCTCATTGAGATAGTAAAGCTTCTAAGTCTATGTAAAGCAGACAGGCAAAAGAACAGGCCTGCTGATCAAAGGTCTATTTGGTCTAGCATCCTGTTTCCCACACTGGCCAGCTAGGTATCTCTGGGAAATTCACAGGGAACCCCAAATACTGTAACTTTTCTTTGTAGGATATCTGATACATTGCAGTTACCTCCATTGGTACTATGAAAGTCTCTTCCATTCTATGGTTTTATTTTAATTTTCTCCCATTTTCCTGAGTAAAAATTGGGATTTTTTTTTTTTGTAAATGTGTTTACCATTGCCCTGCCCCAAACTAATTTTTTTATCCACAATCCTGATTATTCTACTAATTAGCAACCCTTTTCACCCAAGTTTGATGGTAATCCATTAATGGGAAAGCTGGCTGTATGGTACCATAAATGTCTTTTTCAGGAAGAAAAACAGCATTACCATTTCCTTATTAATGATCTGACTATATCCTTAATTCATGTTAGTAATAAAAGCAAAGTATGCTGTTTGATAACTGCTTTCTTGCACTTTGCATAGTTAGCCAAAAGTAAGTTAACTGATTTTATTTTTTTATTTTTTTTTTTTTTTAAAAACATATTTATTGATTTTCCAATATATATTTCCAATTACCAAACAAATTACAATGCCAAATTAATTATACAATTCCAATTATAACAATTCCAATTATGCCAAATTTTTAACTTGTGAATTCCCCATGTCTCGGACTCCGGAGCGCTTTCTTATGATCTTTTCCAGTTGCTTCATAAAGTCAATATTTTCACAGCCTCTGATAAATGCCAGCAAGCAGACACTCTTATAGTAAATAATGTCTCTGTGTGGAAAAAGCCATCCTCTCCCAATATCGCATTTCGGCTGACGCCATCTTGAAAGTCTCTCATAAATCAAACTTGTAAATCAAACTGCGACACACCAATTTCTTCCCCTGCGAGCCGTCCCCACTCCTTTCCGGGAGGGCCAGACCCTCGTAAATTCCACTATCAATTGTCCATCAAATCCGGCTTCTCCCTTTGAAGTGGTGTACAGCTCCACAGGCTATCATCAGCACTCGGCAGTTAATTCTAGTTGCGTCACAGCCAGCCGAGGATCCTCCATTTCTGTTGAGTCAAGTCCAGATCAAGTTTCACCTCCACACAGTTTATTTTTGTAATTTCCATTCTAATTTCCATTCTGTCTTTAAAGTCCACTTGCCATTTGCCTGTGAAAGTGGATTTTCTAGGGGGGGGTTTCGCCCGTGTTAAGTAGATATTGAGGCAAAACAAACGGAGATTCCAGAGCTTACCCCCCCTTCTTTTCCCTCCTTCACATACCAATGTAAAGTCCGCGTCTTCTTCCAATCTTCATTCTTAATCACTCAGGGCTGCAGTTAGCAACATTCTTCCCACTCCTTTGTCCGAGACATGCCCAAAATCTTTAAACAAATTTATATATCCAATTAAAGGGAGCGTGCACGAACGGGGCCGGCTCCAGGAGCTGCATCTGAAAACGAGCCCTATGTGCCCAGACTCCCCCACCGGTCCCGAAGGACCAAAAGCGGGTTAAGGAGTACCGCGGGCAAAGGCAGCCCTCCCCGTCGTCCCGGGGAGGTGGGAGGCTGCTTACTCCCATCGCAGCCGCCAAATTAACTCGTGATAGATAGCAAAGATGTTAAAGTCCGCCATCCTCCCGCTGTGCACGCCGGGAACTCCCAGCTTTTTGAAGTTAACTGATTTTAAAGGTGCTTACTCCCAAATAAGTGTGAATACAACTGCAGACTTGGTCAATTTTAATGTTGTATTTTTATGTTTAATTTGCCAGTGTAAACATTCTCAGTGTAAACAGGGTGCCTGACTTGCTCTGGTCCATGGGGTCACGAAGAGTCAGACACAACTGAACAACTGATCAACAACAAACATTCTCTATGAATGGTTACATATTTTCCAATACAGTAATTGCTAATGTCATTTTTTTCTGAAAAGGGAGTCCCCTTTGTTGAAAGTAAATAATTTGTTGGAATGTTTTGAAAGCAAAGTATCAATCATCAATTAAATTGAGCCACTCATTAAAACTGGGTGGATAATGTTTACAAACAGTTCCTTTATATAGCTTGGTGAAAATACAGAAAGAGGCTTCGTTACAAAACAGAATCTGCCCATTAGAATTTGTTTGCTCTTTCTTGATGCATACAGGGGCGTAGCAAGGGGGGTGGGGGCGGTTCGCCCCAGGTTCCATAATGGAGGGGGTGACAAATTATCAAGGAACAATTTTTTTTTTTGGGAATGCCTGCTCCGAATGTCATATCTTGCTATACTAGGGATTATATAGCTATAAATGAAATTTCATGCATATCGGTTAATATCTTGACCCTCCTCCACCAAAATAGCTGTTCACTTGGCTGTTTTCCTATGTCATGAAGGCTGAAATTTCAGTTCAAAGAACACTTACTGTTCCCAACCCTAACCCTGTAGAAAGCCATCTAATTAGACTTTAATTTGATTCTGAGATGTTTTTAGGAGGTAATTTAATTATTGTTTGATTTTATACCAATGTTATGTATCTGATGTTAGCCACCCTGAGCCCGACTTTGGCCGGGGAGGGTGGGACCTTCCCATGCCTTGGGGGGGGGTGAGAATTTTTTTTTGCCCCCGGGTACCAATTTACCTTGCTACGCCCCTGGATGCATATAAAATATACCCGCCTTACCTCCTCACAGCAGCGTCTGCTTACAATAGCCCTATAATCCATCTTGCTCCAGAGTTCATCCCTTCGAATTAAGAAATCAGGGAAAAGCTTTCTCCAGGATTTTCCTAAAGCCCATGGGAAAATCTCATATTTTGACTCTTCATCATCTTCTTCAACTGTATTTGCCAGGTACCTACAATGATGAGGACTATGACTCACTTAAATATGGTTTTGATCTTATTTGTATACTGCTAAGTCTTCTCCCTCCTCCTTTTCTTTGTAATTTATATACATTCCAAAGTGCTGAAAGTAATTTAGTTTGGATAAATGTTACCAAATACTTTTTCACCAGATGAAAAGATGGG
The DNA here is from genome assembly GCF_009819535.1 of Lacerta agilis. Taxonomy (NCBI): domain Eukaryota; kingdom Metazoa; phylum Chordata; class Lepidosauria; order Squamata; family Lacertidae; genus Lacerta; species Lacerta agilis. The sequence goes on along the minus strand of NC_046314.1, from coordinate 85,976,326 downwards.
CACACAATTAAAAATACTGAAAATCTCAAGTTTAACATATAGAAAGCATGTTTCTACTTCTTAAAAGGTTTGAAAGTGTGTGGGCAGTGCTTAATGAAGTATCATAAGCCAGAGTGTATGCTGAATATCATGTTTTCCATTATGCAGTGGGCAGGATTCTTGTCCCTCATGACTAACAGAAACAGAGCAAATGATGCAAATCAAACGAATACAAGAAAATTGCCAGTTCTGCATAATTTATACAAGTCAACCTGTCTCAGCATAGAATTTCAAATTACCATGGTAGAGAATTTTGATATACATTTTTTTTAGCATGGAGCAGAGGCTTGCCAAAAGTTTAAAGCACTGAATTTGTGAACGGCTCAATGAAAATAATCTGAACATTTAGGAAGGTGTTTTGTTTTGATTATTTTGTACAGTCATACCTCGAGTTGCGTACACTCCATGTTGCATACGTTCGAGTTACGGACCTCCGCGACCCGGAAGTCCTCCCCGGAGCGTACATTCTGCGCACTATGCACAGAAGCATAAAAATGTGCAAACTTCCAGGTTTTTTTTGTTTTTTGGGGGGGTGTTCATGTTAAGCATGCCCATGTTATGCAGTGCGATCCGGAACGGATCACGTGCGTAACAAGGGGTACCACTGTACACATATCAGGACAGTAATTGCATGCAATGTATAATGTTTTATATAGCTATAACATGTGGCTTTATACATTGGGGAGCATATGCATTTGCAATATAAAACAAAACTCCAAGCAAATCTATTTAACATGAAATGTAAACTTTGCTGGAAACTTGCAAAGATTTCCTGGAGATCTCATGCCTTTTTTCATGATGTAATATTTCCACAACAGGGTTGAGCAGCATGACTACCATGGATACAGAATTTCAGTTTTGTTGATTCATAAATGTTCGAGTATTAAATAATATTACAGACATCAAGGTAAAGGGACCCCTGACCCTTAGGTCCAGTCGTGCTTATCTCGCTTTATTGGCCGAGGGAGCCGGTGTACAGCTTCCAGGTCATGTGGCCAGCATGACTAAGTCACTTCTGGCGAAGCAGAGCAGTGCACGGAAACGCTGTTTACCTTCCCACCGGAGCGGTGCCTATTTATCTACTTGCACTTTGACGTGCTTTCGAACTGCTAGGTTGGCAGGAGCAGGGACCGAGCAACAGGAGCTCACCCCATCACAGGGAGTCGAACCGCCAACTTTCTGATCGGCAAGCCCTAGGCACTGTGGTTTAACCCACAGTGCCATCCGCCATTACAGACATACCGGTACATACTTTTATTTGTATGCCAGCTTTCCACAGTTCAAACCATGCTCAAGGAGGCTTAATATATGAAAAAATACATAACAAAAGTAGTCATAAACAATAAATAATTAAAAAATACCCAACCAAAGCAAACAATTTCCACATATGTAAATCACAACAATATCTAAAATAAAGATTTTAAAAACCCAACAGCAACAACCCCTGGCAACCAAACTCTCCAAACACTCCAGCTGAAGAGTCTAGTCTTATATTAACTTACGTGCATAGTATTCTCACTAATTTCAGTAGGACATACAGGTGAATGCAGTTTCATTGTTAAACTGCCCAGAATGAACCTTTTGAAATTTAGCTGCATAGGGGATACATTCGAAGGTGGCACCTGGGAAATAAAAGCCCAGTTTATTCTTAAGAAGGCTTTGTGCTGTGGTTGGATTTTCACCCTCAGCAGCCTTCAGCCTTTAAGCGGCGGGGGGGGGGGGCTTGTCAAATAAGGAGAATGCTTTGGGAGTCAGAAGTCTTTATCTGCAGAAATAAAGCACAGTTTAACAACTAATAAACTAGGCTCAACGGGTAGTTTTACACCATAGTCTTAGCACACACATATTAATCTCCAACATGCTATAAGCCTTCAAGACCCCATCCTAAATAAGTAATTGATGGTACAGCAAGGTTTATTTCTAACTTCACTGTTACCTCAAATAATAAACTCTTAAGAAAACTCTGACACATTTTAATTGTAATATTTGGAAAATACTTACAGAGCTACAAAGAAATTAAGCCTGGTGTGTTCGTTTATACTGTAGCCAGCTCGCTTGAAATAAACAAAAGTCATTGCCAAAAGGTACTGTTGGAAAAGGTAAAATATGATTTTTTTTCTTAAAATGACTAAACGTTTCCCTAAAAAATATTTTCACCAGTAGGGAAAAGCATATACTTCATTTTCATTAATTGAAACTGGCATTAAGAGTATGGTCCTCACATTTTAGCTGCAATATATTAATGTGCAGTGAAAGCGGGATTGTGAGCAAAACAACTAGTAGAAATATATATAGTTGTATCTGCTGCCAAAGAGGCAGAATGGGGAGCCAAGGTCTGTGAATGGCTTCTTAACAAGGACCTATTTCTTAACAAGGGGAAATAGGTTATTCCTCCAAAAACATTTTCTAGTACATCTTGTATTCCATACATCTGACCAGAAAAACAGCAGATTCATGAAGCTCACAGTCTCAGCAGATTAAGTGTGATCAAACATTTTTGCAAGCAGAGTTTTTAAAAATGCCTTGCTCATCTAGGAAGCTGGTCCCACTGAATTCATTGGGAACTTCCCAGCAAATAATTTTATTTCATCAAAAAAGCTTTAAGAGAATCATGTTGTTTAAAACAACAGCATAGGTATTAAGATAAATGGAACATGGGGTTTAATCTGAAACAAATGTTTCAAAGGACAACCTGCATATTATATGTGAACTGGAACCCAGCCTCCGGAGCTTCTAGTTTTAGCTGCCTCAGACTAGAAAAACACGGACTTCTGTTTGCATTTGCAAGATATGTACAGTTCAGATGGCCACAATGAGTGGTATTCAATGATTCCCCCTTCTCTTCCGCATGTGCCCTATGCCATCCACAAATCTGCTCTGGAGGATTGGAGGAACTCCCAGAACAAATTAGAGAGCATGTGAAGGGAGGAGAGAGGGAGCTAATTCCATTGCGCAGGAAGAAATTATGTTAAGGGAATGATCTGCTGAGCACAAGACTGAATACAACCCCAAATGCGCTGGCCTGTAATTGAAACAAAATCCTCAATTTTCTCACCCTTAAAGTTTCACAGACTTTCAAGACAACACCCAGTTTTACCTTGTCTGAAATTTTACAGCAACAATCCATCCACAAGAAATCTTGAATTAAGTCATCATCTGTAAAATAAGCCAGCTGTGATATATACAATTATTTGCAAAGCTCAAGAAGCATTAATTCAATACAATCCTTTAACAAATTAAAAAATCCAATGACTCATTTGTGTTTTTACAATATTAAGACCCCATCTGGAGGCATATTATATTAACAGATTCAATAGAAGCACTATCTCCATTCTCTAACAGCGATTTTCTGCACCCTCCCCTGCTGTGCCCTAGGTAAAGGTAAAGGGACCCCTGACCATTAGGTCCAGTCGCGGATGACTCTGGGGTTGCAGCGCTCACCTCACTTTATTGGCCAAGGTAGCCGGCATACAGCTTTCGGGTCATGTGGCCAGCATGACTAAGCAGCTTCTGGTGAACCAGAGCAGCACACGGAAACACCGTTTACCTTCCCACTGGAGCGGTACCTATTTATCTACTTGCACTTTGACGTGCTTTTGAACTGCTAGGTTGGCAGGAGCAGGAACCAAGCAACAGGAGCTCACCCCATCATGAGGATTCGAAACACCGACCTTCTGATCAGCAAGCCCTAGGCTCTGTGATTTAACCCACAGCGCCCTAGGCCCCCCTAAATATTCTCTGAAGGGTTCCCCAACCTTCTGGAGCAGATTTAGAAGGGGGTCACTCTGCAGTGCAAGGGGTACAAGTGTGTGCCAAAAACTGTCTCCCTCATCATTACACTGACTTTTTCTTCCATCTACAAAGATATCTGTAGGCAATCACCACTGGATACTACCCAAATAGTCTAGTTTATAGTACATTATGCATGCCAGTATATCATTATGACCATCATGATGTAGTGAAGTCAGCCTTGAGTATGGCTCAGTGAGATACAGTTTTAAGCTCCCATATACCCCTTCTAGTTTATAGGGTAATTTCAGGTTAGTCTTGACAAAATGTCTCACAAAAAAGCATTTTGGATACAACTGCTTTTGAATGTGAAGTTCTACACACATATACTTGGTGCATTTTACAAAATGATTTATAAAGGAACCTACCAAATAGCTTAAAGAAAGCTGTCATTTCCTGACGCTGAATTACAAGACATGAACCTTTTGGCCGTTTTGGCTTATTATTATTGATGTTTTCCCCATAGGTCTCCTGGCTATCTTTAAATTTCGGTCGTTTAAGGCTAAGAGCTTTTTTTTGTTGATATGATCTGGATGCACTTGATTTTATACGAACAGTGACACTGGGAGGTGTCTGACAGCAGCTCTGATTATGTTTCATGTTTCTAGATGAAGTTACCTGTTAAAATAAAAATTAAATTATTAGCTGAATTGATAATGCATGAGAGAGGCATTAATCTCTCTTCTCCAGTTTTACTTTCAGTATTATGAGAAATTTTATATAATAGATTTTTATATTCTTTCCCATTAATTTTGATATTACTTCCTGCAAGTTGTACTATGTAATAGTACTGTACAGGCATTAGCCCCACTTTTCCAAGCACTTGCTATCAACAACTTTGCGGGTGTCAGGAATTTTACTTTCTGCAATATGGCAACCCTAAGATAGTGTAAATGGTACTATTTCATTCTTACAACCAGGCCTTGCATCACTTTTGATGTCACATGCTTCCCTTTTCTACCTATAGAGGGAATGCCTTTAAAATATTCTTATTTCTTACAACCAGCACCCAGTGGCGGAGCTTCATGCTCCAGCACTGGGGGCGGGAAGCAGGCAGGGGCGGGGCTGGCGTGCGTTCTGGGGGTGGTGCGCGCAGCAGGGGTGGGGGGAGCAGCCGAGATGAAACCCTACCGGGATCGTGCTGCCCGGGGTGCCCCACCCCCTACGCCCTGCCCTTCCTACGCCAGTGCCAGCACCCATGACAGTTTGTGAGGTTAATTATGGGAATACAGGAACCTGTGCACTTGGCAATTTGCCTTCTCTTCTTTACGGCGTTTCTCCTTTCTGCTTCACTCTACTTTGCCCCAGCCCCTTTCGCAAACCTACACAGCAAATAAAAATAGAGTGGCCATGACTGACAGATCAGAACAAGGTCTGATTGTTCCTGGGCAGAGTCACTAGGGTGGTCTATTTAAATTGGGTGAAAATGAATGTCCATGTTTATTGGACGGAATCTAAATATTCACATTTGAAAAATGATTAAATTGGTTATTCACACACTGCAAAAATGTCACATAACAGCGACTCCTGAAAGCAGTTTTACGACATGCGACACACTTCTCCCTTAGATTTCTAAGGACTGATAAAAGGGGAGGAATTTCAGCTTGCCTGACTCAATTGAGCTGTTCCTGCCCAAATATAACCTTTTCCCACCCACATACCCTTTCATGTGGTGGAACTGGACATTCCTTGCCAGTGTGCAGCAGGAGTCTGTATGTCTCACTCCTTGTATTAGTTTCTAGTGCCGGGGATTATCAAGGAAACTCATTATTGTTTTTTTTTTTTCCCACCATTGCCTCCCCCCTGGAAAAAACCACACCCCTCTATCTGAAAAGTACAAAACCTGGTTGCCCTCCTCCCCTCCAAAAACAAATGTTTGGGAAGCTTACAAATGAGGAAGTGGTGTAGGCACAGGTGTCTGTCAACAGCACAAACAGAGCCTCCCATGGAGATGAAAATCCTCACAGGGAGATCTCCACCCTTTCTGCACAACATCCCTTATGGTGCGCCAATAGAGAACTCATGAGTAGAAGTGGGAATATGGCAGTGATTTGTATACCGGCCTTACCATTTTATGTGAATCAGCTCCATTCGACCTTTTGGACCTTTCAGCGGGGGTTGGGGGAGGAATGTAAGAGAAAGAGTGGGGAAAGAGCCATGTTATGTAAGCCACCTGCAAACTCATATTATTATTATATTTAAAATGGCTGCCAGGAGCTGAGGATAGCGATAGCGGTCATGTTTTTTGTTTTTTTTAAAAAGCAAAACCACCCACAAACATCCTTTCATATAAAGGACATATCAAACGTGTTACCTTGTATCCGTCAGGGCTAATAAGTACTTCTGTGGATGCAATGCCCTCCCTTTTTTGAGGGTATCTGTTTTGCTTTTTTAAAAATTTATTTTCAGGAGCAGGATCTTTTGGCCCAGAGGGTGGAGCTAGACACAGCTCTCTCCCTCTGGCTGAAGGATATCAGTGCCATTTATAAAGCAGCATTACTGCAGAATTTCCTCTACAAGAAACTTGTATGTTGTGCTTGTCTGGAGGAGAAGCCCTATCTGCTGTTATAAATAAAAGATTATCCCTGCCACCTTGCTGCTGCTGCTGCTGCGGTTGACAGAGGCAGCAATGCTGTGAAGGGACAGAACGTACTTAAGAGCGGCCTGTTGCTCCCTGAAAAGAAGCATTATCATTGTGGCATTCCCAAGAGAACTATCCAGATTTGTCATAAACAAAGGATTGACAAAGTCAGTCCAGGCCTTTTGTTTCCCTTCATGAAAATCTGTGAGCCAAAGACAGAACTAGGGTTTGTGGCTAGTGGCACCCGGAAACATGAGCTACCAGGAAAGCGCGGCGATTACCTCAGGTTATATGCAACCTGCATGGGGAAAGAAAACGGGCTGGATCACAAGCTCTCGCCACCAATCAAAAAATCTCCTCAGACATTTTCATTTGCTGTAAGAAGGGATCTCAGCATCACCCAGGGCAAGGAGCCACCCCCACTACATCCAATCAGGACGCAGGCACAAGAAGCCTTGGCCAATTAAAACGCAAGCGACTGAACAATCCGCTCTGGTAAGCAAAGGATGCCCTAAAGCGCTAGGCCAGAGGGAGAAAAGGCATCAGCCAATCAGGGGGAAGTGAGCCTTGTTGCTAAGACTTTCAAAAGCTTCCCTTTTGGAGACATGTGAGTGAGGAAGTTTGGAAATCACATACAGTAGATCCATCCTACTGATAGGTAATAAATGTGCTGTTGTTTTTTACTTGTGAAGTATTTACAGGCTACCTTCCAGGGCAGGTCATCCCCTCTCAAGATGGTTTCCAGCGTATAAACTTAGAATGTATATAACAGTAATCAGCAATAACCCTAAAACACTGTAACTATAACATTAAGAATAGAATTCCAAGAACCACAATGTCATTTGGTAAGACCCGTTAGTTGACAATAAATAAAAAAATTAATAAATTGTCCAGTAGCACCTTAGAGGCCAACTAAGTTTGTTCTGGGTATAAGCTTTTGTGTGCATGCACACTTCTTCAGATACGCATGCACACGAAAGCTTATACCCAGAACAAACTTAGTTGGTCTCTAAGGCGCTACTGGACAATTTTTTAATTTTTTTATTTATTTCGACTGCGTCAGACCAACACAGCTACCTGCCTGAATGTTAGTTGACAAGCGACTAATAAGTTTAATATGTAAATAAATAATCCACACCAGTAGCCTAATGACAATACAGGGGAAAAAACACAGTAGAAAAAATGATTGCAGATAAAATAATACTAGATTATCGAGGGTTGCGATTTTTCAAAAAGTGAAGATCCGGACACAAAAATTGTTGAGCTTTTCTTGCAAAATCTTAAAGGAAAAAAATGATGTTTTTGAGCTATTTTTAATTAAATTCTCAAAAATCTACACTTCTGACATGGGCTGCCATACGTCCGGATTTTCCCGGACATTTCAGCAATTTCTGCCCATACACGGTTTCCAACAACTGAATCCTGGCTATGTCCAGGAAATTCTGGACGTATGGCAACTCAAATATTATCTGACGTTTCATACACAGGAAGAGGATGAGTGCAAAGGAAATTTAAGAAAGCTTGTTCATCAACTGAAAAACAAAACAAAACCCTTCCTTCTGCCTATTGCATGCTTCGCTTGGTCCATAGACTCATAAAGGCAGTGAATGTATCTGTTCCTTGGTTTTCCTGGACTGATGAAGTCTAGCAAGGAACTAACTGGCTCTAAAGCAAAAGAAGGGTTGTTGTGTATATGGAGAATGGGGAGCGATTCCAAAGCTGATTGTGTGAGACATAGTTTGGAATGTAGGAATTTGACCACAAAAGTAGCATAGTATGTAAAATATATCTTCCACAGCAGCTACACTCTCATATTTTAAAATGTAAAAATAGAGAAGCTGTGTTTTGTGGCTAATCTCTGATCATAATAAAGATAGATAGATAGATAGATAGATAGATAGATAGATAGATAGATAGATAGATAGATAGATAGAAGGTGCAATGAGAGAGAGGAAGGAGAGATATGAGAAGGGTTTGCAGTGATAGAAAAAGCCCAAGGGTTCAAACTTATGGTGCCTGGAGTGGTATCCCTGCAGGATTGGGATTTTGCAGATTCCCCTCTCCACTGACATGGGTTAAGCACTCTTTTCACTCTACATGGTCACTTCTCTGTTTAAAGTACCTCCCAAGCTGCTATTACTTAGGGGGGGGGGACAGCTGGCATCATTTTAATGCACTTATATATGTAATGTGTAGTTTGTCCCAAACTGATCTGTTACTGAATGTGCATTTCTATCTACTTTGTAGAATTCAATAGACTAAATAAATAGAAATAAAGATCTTAGCGGTGAACTTTAGACAGTTAGCTGTACGCCAGGGGGCACTATTAGACCACAGTCAACATTGAAGGCAAGCCTTGATAATTCAGCTATTTTCACAGATCAAACTAGATGGATTGAAACTTACCGGTAACTCCATTTCCCTTTAACGTAAGTGTATTGAGGCCCTTGGTTTCCAAACAAACCAAGGACACTTCCAGGCTATCTATCTCTGTCTGTCTCAGTCTCTGTCTGTATCTATCTATCTATCTATCTATCTATCTATCTATCTATCTATCTATCTATCTATCTATCTATCTATCATCGTAATTAAATGGCATATAAACTGTAAAAATAGGTGAAATATAGGGGGAATTTGGTGCCTTAACTATCTGTTGACCTCACAGATGTTTTCCCCTGTAGGAACAGCACCCACAATCATGCCCATTATCAGGACAAAAAGAATGCATGGCTAGCTTGCACTGCCAACATGATGCTTTAGCATTACTTTTATTCTTCTGTCTCTGATCAGATATTTGTGCTTTCTATCCCTTTTAAGCATTCTGCATTTATAGACAGAGGCTGATTTTTATGCCATAAGCAATGTTTACTGTTTTAACGCATTAAACATTTTTCTATTTACTTAAGGGATAAAGAATAATTTGAAAATATATGTGATCCTGGAAATAGAGTACCGGTAATATTACAGCGAAGAAAGGGATTTGCTGGATTCTAACAGACAAGGCAATATTACCAAGGCTTAGTTCCTACATCTATAAAATGATGTTGGGCAAGTCCATTGAAAATAGTAGGGCTGTATATGATCTAAATAGGGTGTGGTGGTCTACCTGAAAGTCACTTGAGACATTTTCAAGGGATAGTACCAAGCACAAAAAATGGATGTTGTGTTGAACAGGACTATTCACAATACTGCTTGGGATTGCTCTTACCATAAGGACCTTATTGTTTAACAATGTGACTTGTAGAAGAATACTAAAGGAGCTGTTTTTGGCACCTCTGAGTTGCCAATAGATATGGATAAATATATGACTTAGTGTGTAGTTCTTTATTACTACTGCTAAGAAAACAATGAAAAGATATTTATTTATTTGTTTGCCCACAGGACAACTTCATATTTTGCAATTTTTTCTGCATTGCACATTTTGCCAAGGCCTTTGACTAAAAAACCCTTAAACATTTCTAACTGGAATCAGATACAGCATACAGCCAGAAGCAAAACGTCCTTTGCACAAAAGATATTTGGTGTACATTCATGGAGCTCCTTGGATCTTTGCCCATGTTTGTAGCCATGAGATACAGTATCTTGGAAATATTTATTACCAAGTACCACTGCTGGTGTCCACTTGCTTCTGCAAAGAACAGGGGTCCTCAGTGTTTGTCTGGCCTTAGCACTGTCAAAGCACGTAGTTGTCTCTGACCCTGATCAGGAAAAGGAAGGCTCTTGTCTGACATCTTGCTAAGCTCTGGGGGTAATAAGAAGCACAGGGAGGAAGGGTCTGTCTACCTTCAAGGCTCAGCACAATCAAAGGGACTAGCTCCCACCTTTCTTCCAAGTTGTAGATGCAGGATAGGAGCATGTCCCTATGGGGCACCTAAGCTTTAGAATGCTTATTCCATCACAATTTTCAAGTGCATCTAACCAGCACTAGGACAAGACAACCCTTAATCAGCTTTTCATGCCAGAAGCAAACTGGCAAGTCAAGTGTTGGAAGAACATTGTGGGGGAGAATATTTTTAAAAGGGCAGTCTGACTCCAAACACACGATTCTTTGTGAAGCACAGGCAATTGCCAACCCAGGTTTCCAGTAGAGCAGGGGTCCCCAAACTAAGGCCTGGGGGTCGGATGCGGCCCAATCGCCTTCTAAATGCGGCCCGTGGACGGTCTGGGAATCAGTGTGTTTTTACATGAGTAGAATATGTCCTTTTATTTAAAATGCATCTCTGGGTTATTTGTGGGACATAGGAATTTGTTCATATTTTTTTTTCAAAATATAGTCTGGCCCCCCACAAGGTCCGAGGGACAGTGGACCGGCTCCCCGCTGAAAAGGTTTGCTGACCCCTAGTGCACTTTGGCCATTTCTTCCAATCCCATAGTTGTCAACATGGACTGCAACAGAGATGGACTGAGCCCTCATATATCTCAGGTGCTGCAACCTTACATACATGGAGCACCTGAGTAGAAGCAGAAAGGCATGGCAAAACTTGGCCCTCCAGATGTTTTGGGACTACAATTCCCATCATATCTAACCACTGGTCCTGTTAGCTAGGGATGATGGGAGTTGTAGTCCCAAAACATCTGGAGGGCTAAGTTTGGCCATGCCTGGACTACACTGTTACTTGCACTAATTCAGTAGCAGGTTAAAGAGAAAAGTAAATGGTGATGTACCCAATAGCTTAATGGGGATTCTTTTGCACACGTCTTAACTTGGAATGAGCCCGCAACATGGCTACAACTCCTGTTCAAAACTGAGCAGGTTTTAACAGTCAATCTAAGACAATCTGTCTGTCTATGGTTAGGAACATTAAAAACTGACTGAACAGCTCAGAAAACTTGGAAGAGGTACTTTTATAACACTACTGAAGGAGCAGGTCTGTACATAGCACCCTAGCGGTGGAAATGCTTTCCAAGGTGAGATGGGTGGAACCTGGTAAGCTAATTATTAGAAGGCAGGAAGTCCCTTCTTTAAGAAGTGTTAATATTTAAATAGCATGATTCCTAAAGGAGTAAGTGGGTGCCTGCCTCCCCTAATATACTCCACGTAATTTTTTTATAGGTCTGGCTCATGTTTCTCCCACTTGAAGACAAGTTTCAAAATGAAGGCATAGTAAAATGATAGCTGTGTCAGTGGTCCATGTAGCAGGCTTTAACTTTGTTATTCTAATAGCACCATCAAGGTGAGTTGCACCTTATGGGTCTCTGCCTTGAGAAGCAAACAATCAAAGTTTCGTTGTGAGGAAAAATCAGGACAAGGCTTTGAGGAAGAGTGTGACTGTTTCATTAGGGCAGTGGTTTTCAACCAGTGTGCCATGGCACCCTGGGGTGCCTTGAATGGTCAGGGGTGCTGTGGAGAACACTGGCCTCTGTCCCTCTTTCCTTCGCTCCCTCCTTGGATGCCCTCTTAACATTTCTGCGTCCCAAAGGCTTGCAGCTGTTTGTTGCAGCAGCCCTTACTACAGGCTCCCCAGGAGAATGGTGCCTCTGGGGCTGGCCAGGGAGTGTTTCCCAGGCCCCTGTGGGGCAGTGTGAGGAGGCACCTCTCTTTGGAGCAGGGGGACAGCTAGAGACCAGGGATGGCAGCTGCAGCTGCCCAGAGGACTCCCAAGGAGAGGGGAGAGGAGGCTGAGGGAACACTTTGAAAGGGAGGGTGTTCGAAAAGGTGTGAGGGGCTACCAGGTCTGCACGTGACATAACTGGGCTCCTGAACCCCCCAGGGGTGCCGCAGAAAGAATGTAGTTGGTCAAGGGAGCTGTGGACCCAAAAAGGTTGAAAACCTCTGAATTTGGAGAATGAGATCTATACAGCATTTGACTTAAAAACCTTAGAAGCCGTCTGTTTGAGAAGGGATTTGAAGATGCAGTCACCACCAAGCAGTCGTTCTAAGGAGGAGTTTTAAGTTTTAAATGACAGCAATAATTCAATTGTTTAAAGGAGGATGACATCTGAAGGTGGCAGAGGTAGAAGAAAATCATAGGCAGCAACCTATCAGAATTTGAGAGTAGAACAAGGGAGAAAAGGCAATGGAAAGGCCACAGCATTTTGTTGTTTTTTCCTTTAGTAATGATGATGACGACTGCTATTGATGAACTGGAAAAATAAAAAGTGGTGCCCTATGATTGAAGATATGTACATACTCACTACACATGAACGAGTTGTGTACAAACATAGACTTGCAATAGACAAATTTAAAGATATTTGGAATATTTTTTTTATAAATACCATATTAGGTGGTCTGGCTAACTACAAATTTTTATAATGTACACAATGTCTTTTTGTGTTTTGTTTTCTTAATGGGTACTATTTCTTGTTTCTTCTTTTCGTGTCTTATCTTACTCTGTGCACTTGTAATTTTGTACTTTTTATTTTTCAATAAATATATTAAAAAAATGTATGGAGTCCTTCATCTGCAGATTTCAGGGTCGTTCACAAAAGAAGTCATAGCATGTTTATTAAATTATGCATCATGTGTAGAAGTGTTTTTCTTTTTTCATACCACTGGATGGGTCACCCAATGACAGTGATTGGCAGTAGTTTCACAACTTGTAAGAAGTACTTCAACAAAACAAAACAAAAGCAAGCAAAGGCTTGTAACCTGATACAGTACAAGCAATGGCTTGTAACCTGATACAGTAGAAGACTGTTGCCTCTAGAAGTCCTAAAAGCAGAGCATGAAGATGTGTGGTTGGCCATTGTGAAAAACAGGATGCTGGATCTGATCAGGCAGGGCAGAAATATCAGGTACATGCAAGATTGGAGAAAGGAATATGTTCTGGTAATAGAGAGGTAGGGCTGGTTGTCATCAACATATAAATGGCATTAAAGCCATGGGATCTGATAAGGTCACCCAGCTACAGTATGTAGCGAGAGAATAACAGAAGGCTGAAAACAGATACTTAACAGGAGGCCAGTGGAGAAAGGAAAAGGAGACAAAGAGGTGTTGACAAGCAAAAGCAAGACTGTGCAAAACAAGAAAGCACTTAAATTATGCAAGCAAATTTGCATAATTTAGACAAATTACAGCATTCAACTGGTTGGTCACAGAATTTGTTAACCTTTGAGCAACGTATTGATTTTTCCACTAGCTCCACAGAGAGAACTGAAAGTAGATTAGCTAAATGCAACCAAGGCCATGTACCATGATGATGCTACATAAAAGATTCCCCAGCATAATCAAGTAAAGTTTAGTACTTCAAACAACAACCAGTTACTGTACAGTTCATCCATTAGTACTGTTGGGTGGGAAAGAGATCAAAAAATGAAATGTGCCAACAAATTTTTATCAATACGCAAATGGGGACCTCAATATCAATCTGTAACAGAGTCCTACTATTTCCTAAATCTGGGGGGGTATCTTTTTTCATGTATGTTTGTTGTTTTGGTTCCAAGAGGGATTTTTCATCTCCAGGGGAGGAACACCTCTACACATAATCTCTTTTCATTAGCACCATCTTGCAAGTTCCTAGAGCAACAGTACCATTTGCATATCTCTTTAAGGTTCTGTTGCACTTTTGCATCTCCTCCTAAATGATAACACAGGGTCCCTGCCCTCATTTCATTATCTAACTCTTCTCCACATCCCCAGGTACTACTTCAAATGGTTTTAATATGTCTCAATGAAGTCCTAATGAAATCAACAGCATTGAAACCTTCAGTTTTGAAACATGAAATCTATAATGGATTTAAATGGTACATGCAACCGTTTGGGGATCATGACTGGGGAAACAGTCTATAAAATAATGTGGTGGTCTGAGATTGAGTCAGCTACAGTGTGCAAAACAAGACTTGAATACAGAATCAAGATGTTTAGTAAAGTTTATTCCTAAAACTCAAATTTCCTTCCAAGCCAGCAAGACACAACCAACTCAGATGTAATGTTTTGCAACCACACGATGGGTTTCAAACAATTTATGTGCAGTCACACATGTGAAAAAAGCAGGTCAATTGTAAAATTGTTCAAAAACTATCATGTGAACTAATTTTATTTAGGAATCCAGCAGCCTAGACTCATTTGCACAAGGTTGTTTTTGAATAAGCTGCTTACATGACACATTCTGATGGAACAATGGTAGGAACGAAAGGTTACTATGGTAAATAAAGGTTACTTACAAGTAAATTATAGGAGAATGCTACAAAAAAAAGACATAGAAGCTTTAGGGGGGCCAGTAAAAGGTGTCTGTTTCCTTTTATTAAGGAAAGAGAAAAAGGGGAGAGGACAGTAAAGTAATAGTTAGAACCATGCTGAAATACATCACTAGTTCCATTCTGGTTACACAGAAAGGCTACACACCCCTGGCCAAAATATTTAACACAAATTGCAAAGCCAAGAAAATGACACATCTCACTTGATTCCCCAGTGGCATCTGTTAGTATGGGCTAGAGCTCACCCTCAAGCCTACAGAGACCAGTATTTGTATTCATGGGCAGGATCTAAAAACTGATCATGAGAAGTCTTAAGTACTGGTAGCTTCCAGAAAAATTGTTTACAGGTAAATCTAATAACTAGTGGTTTTAGCCATTACATTCTTTGTTGGTTTCATTGGTATTTGCAAATTTGCAGTATGTTATCAGACATTAAGTAGTGACAAGTGAGGTGGAGGACAGAAAAAGAATACAAATTACAGTGCAAGTAAATGTTTCTGTCTTTCAAGATGGCTTCACATGCACACCTGCATACATGGGCAATGTTGTAAAAGCAATTTCCCAAAATAAGTTGTTAAACCCAATTCTACATATTAAACTACTGCCCTTAAACACATTTTGGGCTCCTTTATATTATCTGAAATGAAGGTGCTCCTACAGTGTAAAAATGATAAAGTTACCCACTTTACAAAAAGAAAGAGAGAGAGAGAGCTGGATATGGCAAAGCTTTGCTTCCATCTTGTCACATTCCATTTACCTTCTTTGAGGTGATTTTTTTCATACAGTAATGACCCAAGAAGTTCATCATTTCATCGTCAGATAATAAGGTAGACACCACAGCACTAGGGAGCAACAATGGTTGGTTATCCATTGATCTACAGGTGACATTTACAGAGCTGCTGTATTTTTAAATATCCACCAACACAAATCTATATTAGTGTAAATATTAAGCTTTTGTCTGCATCTCATTTAATGTATGCCATCACGGGCAAATTATTTCATAATAAAGATTGGAATAATCAGTCAGACTTCAAATCAATTAAACAACTTTACTAAATGAAAAATCCTACATTTAATATGTGTTTTAAAACAAAATGGAATTAGAAAAGAGACTTAAATCCATGTAAGAACTTTTCACTTTGCCAGAAATCCCTTGCATAATACATGTCAGTTCATTAAATGCAAGTTGCTACAGTTCTCGATTTAACATTTGCAAAGACAATATTAAAGAGTTCTACATTGTTGCACATTTAGAATAATTTAAATTGGAAGCTTCCCTACTAAGTAATCTTATAAATTTGACTGCGTTCAATAAAAAAAATTGTATTAATATCCAATCAAGTCTCTGCCTTTCAATTTTTGTCTGTTTACAATCTTTGCACATTTGAGTGTTCAATAAAAAACATTGTATTAATTTCCAATCAAATCGCTGCCTTTCAATTTTTATCAGTTTACAATCTTTGCACATTTCTTTACACTTTGCCATTTGTCAATATGAACCCTTTAAGGAAAACAGGAAAAGAAATACTGCATCAACTCTTGATCATGTACAGAAATTATTGCTACTATAGTACACTACAAAGCAGAAGTTTCTACAATAGTATATGAACCTTGATCATGAAAATCCAGAGGATATAAATCTTTAGTGACATAAGCCTTACAATCATGTAGAACATTCACATGGCAATATTAGACAGTCCAACCACCACTAGCCATAGTCAACCTACTGCTCAATGATCAACATCCATTTAAATATACCCTCCTGGAGGGTGGGGCAGAGTGCACAGTTGGGCGGGGAAGAGGAGAGGAAGAAGAGAGCTACCGGTAGCTTTTCCAGGCTTATCAGAGAAGGATCCTCATGTTTGGTGAGCTATGCAGAATGCACTTTAATGCAAATATGACATTATCAGGAAGCTAAGCATGCCAAAAGGTGTTTCATGCTAATAAAATCTAATGCAAGGTACCACATAATCAAGTTATCGACTAATAAGTAATACCATTCTTGCCCTATTTAAGTTAAATGAAGTGTCATTGTGAGTGTAATGTTAGTTTAAAATGGTGCTGTGAACAAAGTCATTCTGTGGCAATCTAAGATAAAAATAATAAGTTTTTTTGTCATGAGAAATACTGACTGCTGGGTTGTCTGGATAAGGAGCATTACTGAAGTCACAAGCTTGAGATTGGTTTGTGTCTTTAAACTCCTATTATAGGGGCACACATTTAGTTAGCAAGAATACTGGGAAGAGGGAGAACAGCAGCTGCCCCAAAAATCCCTTCCACAAATCATTTTCAGCCAGGGAACATGACTAGATACTTTGCCATCATTCTAGCTACAAAATAAGAGAAATAAAAGCAATCAAGCAACAGTAAGACCACATTACACAAATGAAACATCATGCTCTCATCTGATTTAACTATTACATCAAGCTTAAATTGGGATGTTGGTCAACTTTAAAACTGTGATGTGAATATGCAACCAAAATAATTTGTTTAGATCTGATTTTACTCTATGTTGGTTATTAGAGCTTGGAGTATACTTGTTACAATACAGTGTTGCACATCTGTCAACTAGAAAATATTAAAGATCCTTTACCCGTCTCTTTAAGTTAAAGATGTGACATCATAAAGGGTGTCAAATGGCTGGATGGTTTTACAGTGCACACTTATTATATACTGTATATATGGAGTTTTGTCCTTAATAGATCTGATGGTTTTTCTATGATATTCCTTTCTTCACCTCTTCTTCGGAGGATTAGCTGTGCGAGGTGGAGTGACTGGACGTCCAGAGTTCAGTCCACCATACTGGTACTTTGCTTTCTTCTCAGATGGTTTCAGAATCTTAAGAGGATGAATTAAGAAGATGAATAAACTTCTATTCAAACCAACACAACATATCCATTAAACCAGCCTTACAATGAATGCATAACTTGCTGTCTATATATGAGGTGGCTTCCTATTTACAACAACTGTTGAATATCAAATCAAATCAAATTTTATTAAACGGTCACAGACCAAAACGTCAACTGTTGAATATGCATTTGCAAAGTACAAAAATAATTATTTAACAGCTAGGGCTACCCATTCTGTGGACTCATCCAACCAGGTAGTGATGACAGAAACTGTCAGAGCATAATACTTTGCATACAAATGGTCCCATATTTACCGTATTTACTCAAATGTAATGTGCACCTTCCTTGGCCAAATAACCGCAAAAATTAGGGTGCGCATTAGATTCAATGGCACATTAGATTCACGTAAATACAGTAATCCCCAGCAACTTCCAGTTAAAAGATCTAGGGAAGACTTTAACCAGCTGCAGTAGAAAATACTGGGCTGGATGAACCAATGGTCTGACTCCTTATAAGGCAGTCTCAGAGAACCAGACATCCCTAGCCAGTTCAGAGCAATCCACTTTATATATTATTTTTCAAGAGACACCATCAACAGAGTGGCTTGATCCCATTTTATTCAGGCAAATATTCACTTTAGCTTAGTAATACTATGGCAACAAGGTATTAGAAAATTAGTTTTGAACTAAAGGAAGATTGTAACATTTGCTGAGAATGCTAGCCTTCAACCAAGGAGATACAAGCAACCATGCACCTCAAAAGTTTAATAAATAAATAAATAATTTTATTATTTATACCCCACTTAATTGGCTGGGTTGCCCCGGCTAACTCTAGTTTTATTCAAGCTATAAAATGCTAGTAACTTTTTGACCTATCCTCTCAATATAGGTTATAATCCATGTTTACCATACCTGAAAAGAACACATCAAAGTTTCATCCACACTCATCATGCCACCAGCATTGTCAAATTCTCCACAGTAATTAGGAGCAGAAAATAGGGTAACCAGCTGTCGTTTAGCAAAGAATTCATAGCCATCTTCAACTACCTGTCAGTGGAAAAAACACATAACCAATATTGATGTAACTTAAAATATTTCTGTAATATGAGTCAAAATGTTTATCCCATAACCGGCAGTCTAAGTTTTCAGAGAACACATAGCAAAATGAATGCAACACAACTTAAGATTCCATGCAAGATCCATTATCATGCAAGTTGACTTCTCCAAACACAATGGCAATTCCCTTTCTTCTCAGCTCCCCACTGCCTCCCCAAAAGCAATTTTAGGGGCATATAGAGGGCTCCAAGAGGAGCACCAAGGTAAACTGCACCAATGGAAGACTGCTCCATGGTGGGAAGGAAGCTAATTTGGAGTAGGTAAAAAAGGTAATCTGAAGTACAGAAATCAGAAGGTATAGAATACAAATAAGTTTAAGCGAATTATTCTTCGTGCTGTAGACTAGTTACACAAAGACCTCCAGTTTTTCTGCAACGTTTTTGAAATAAAGGACTCAAAATCCAGAAATATGTGTGCAGAGAGGATGTGACAGCTTGGGCAGTTTTGTGTTCAATATTATTTAAGATTATTTATTAAATCTGTATACTGCCCTATACCTGTAGATCTCAGGGCGGTTCTAGAGACTATATATAGCTAAATTTGTAGCCTGATCTGCACTAGCTCACCTACTTGTGACCATATTTGTATGTGTAAATGACAGAGCCCTGGAAGCTAGAAGATAAAGATCCCAAATTAGAAAGCATCAAATTCATACCTGATGAGCTCGACAAATCAAATCCAAATCATGACGATTCAAGAACTTGCTGACCACATCAGCTCCAAAAGTGAAGGAGACACCACGATCATTTTCACCCCAGCCCTGCACATCCTTGTCTGGATCAGACCACAGCAGGTCACAGAGCAAGCCTTGAAAGTAAGAGCACAAGTCTCAGAAACAGCACCCTAATGTGTCCTTTTTTGGTACAAAATATTTTCCTATCATGAATGAGATTTTGGTAGACATACTTTGTACACATGAGGATATACAAGTGTAACAGTTATAGATTTGCAATGCACTCCTACTGGAGACAACAATGCAAACTTTTTCTATGGTCCGTGGTCTGATGTGCACATCACATTAAACCATAGCTTGTTTTAAACTATGGATTTACATGATGTGCAATCTGAGCCAGTATCTTTAACTTTCTTCCAGCATGAAAAATCAAGTTGTTTAGAATGAAAACTAATCAACGAATGTCTATAGATCCAAAAAATCCTGAAATCGTAGCTCAGGCATGCCTCATGTTGATGGATTCAGTATGTGCCTCGCTCTCCAAAAATTACTGTTTCCTGTTTAATGCTGGAGTAGCATTAGAGCTGCAACAGAAGACAAAGGTTTTCCTATATGCCAAAATTTCAGCCACCTTAGTAGGGACTCAGGTTGAACTTCAAATCAGGAAATCCTCTATTTGAATCTCTGCTTCTATAATGTACTATACAGATACACATGTTTATTTTTACTTTACTAAGTTTAGTTTCCAAGGCCACTACCTACAACTATTGTCTTACAACCAAATTGTTTCAAGTCACACTCTAGAATGTAATATGGATTTAAAAAGAGAGAACTTAAAAGTTCTAATTAACAAGCTATGCTGCTTCTCTATTACACCCACCCACACCCTCTACCTTCTTCAGCATCCAAAAATCAATTTAATATAGCTTTGGGTGAAATCAAGGGAATAATAGTGCAACTAAGTCTGGATCTAATCCCTTATGTTCAAAAGTAGGTAACTTCCACATGGCCCTTTTCAATCTGTACCTCAAATGATGAAAACAAGGACTTTTAGCTTCTAAGCAGCACAAGTATAATAGGGCTCCTCAAAACCCTTCAGATGGGAAGATTCACTACCTTTTTGAACACACTACTTATATATGCCACAATAAAATTTTAAAATACCGTATTTTCCGCTCCATAAGACACACTTTTTTCCTCCCAAAAAGTAAGGGGAAATGTCTGTGCGTCTTATGGAGCGAATGGTGGTCCCTGGAGCCGAATTGCGCAGGGGCCAAAAGCAGATCGTGCTTTTTTTTTTTTTTACAAAGAGAGAAGGGGGTGTTGAAAGGAAGCCACTGAACAGCTGATCAGCAAGCGACTGGGAGAGAGATAAGGCTCCCTTTCTGCCCTGCCCCCTTGCCCAGGCCTCCATTGTTGAATGTTCTGCAGAGGAGGCTGTTTGTTTCCCCAGCGACATGTGACTGGCTGATTAGATTATCTGTCTGGAAGCTGTAGAAACGGCTCCCTTTCCTTTCCTAAAGAAGCTGCAGAACTGTGAGTTGAACCCCATAAAAACTGGGCTTTTTCTCTTTGCAAAAGAAGCTGCACAACTGTGAGCTGATCCCCCCCAAACTAGGCTTTTCCCCCCTTTGCTTTTGCTTCACAACTTTGAGCTGATCCTGAAAAAAACAGGGCTTTGCCCCTTTCCTCCTCTAAAAACTTGGAGCGTCTTATGTTCAGGTGTGTCTTATGGAGCGAAAAATACGGTAATTTACAGTGAGCAGCAATTTATGCAGGTGGGCCTTACCTGTGTCAGGAACATCTGTGGGTCTCATAATTCTTCGAATCTGTTCCATTGATTGCAGATCTGGTGACAGTCCTGACAACATAAATGAGAAAACTCATTTTCATTGTTCATAGAAATGGTCAATGAAAAGAATTTAGACAATACTAGACCTCTATTTTCCAATGTAATGCCATCCAATTGGTAGACATATCCATTTGATTTTTTTTATGCTCATACCCCACCTCATGGCTCAATAGCTATTACACTGAGACAGGGCCATCTCTAAGATTTTGCAAATGGATATAAACCTAATTTTTATCACAAAAATTTGCTGACAGAGGGCACGCAATTGTGTTCTAAACATTTAAGAATAAACTGCACAAAACACCCATTCTTTATTGGAAGCATAAAGAGCTCTCCATTTCACTACTGTGGGGTTTGTTTCTTTTTATAAAATTGTTCAAGGTGTACAAGATGCCTAAGGAACATTTATTCTTCATAATGAAGAAACATTAATTTTAAATTAAGTGATCCTTACTTGGAATAATTTCATTGTTAAACAAATGCAAAATAATTTACATCTGAGGACAAGACAACTATTTCACTAAAAAGAATTGAATTCAAGTAGCAGGCATACTGAGACACCTGCCTCAATACTTCTACTTGGATATTTCCCTCTGTCAATATAGGTTAAAAAAATATTTTTATTCTATACAAAGTTGTAAAAGTTTACTAAACCAATTATTTTTAAGGGGTGATTCTCCAGCTTAAGCTATGATGGAGAAAATATCTGAGCCAAGTTTGTTGAAATATTTTCAAACCACACTTTCATAGGCAGTGTGCAAACATAAAAACACAATATTACAATAACAGCAAAAACATCAACATATCAATGAAAACTGGCTGGTAGCAAGAGTCATGTTACAAAGGCCTGAACAACAGTGTTTTCAAAAGTTATAGTTACAGGTAGGTAGCCGTGTTGGTCTGCCATAGTCAAAACAAAATTTAAAAAATTCCTTCCAGTAGCACCTTAGAGACCAACTAAGTTTGTTCTTGGTATGAGCTTTCGTGTGCATGCACACTTCTTCAGATACCTTCAGATACCGTATCTGAAAAAGTGTGCATGCACACGAAAGCTCATACCAAGAACAAACTTAGTTGGTCTCTAAGGTGCTACTAGAAGGAATTTTTTTATTTCTTATTTTGTTTCAAAAGTTATGTGAAAGCAAGCAGGGGTGACTCCTGCTGAACTTCTACTGGTAAGGAGTTCCACAGGGCAGGAATAAATAACTATTTTAATAATATAACTATTTTAACCTGACCCGGGACCTGCTGGTGAAGGACACATAATTACTATTACTAATAATATCAAAGACCACTAAGAGATACAGCAGCAGGAGTGGGCTTGCACTTCCACTGCTCCTACTGCCATAAAGGTCATCATGATGTCCAATACTAATTTGTTTCTGAATCTAGACTAGTATCGATCCAGATAAATCAGTCTTATCCAAAAGTATCTGTAGTTATTCTAGCATGACCCTCTCAAACACTTTCCTCCAATGGAGAGTATTAGTGACCAGGCTGGCTCCCCTGCCCCCCATAATGATTGCACCACCAAAGTGGCAGGCACCATTCCTTTACATAATGACGCTGTCGCCCACAACCAGGAAATAACCCTCTCCCCAGGCTCAATTTCACCAGCTGTAATGGGAAAGGATCCAGAGGGCACAAAGTCAGGCACACCCCTGCAAACAGTCTATCTGTATCATCATAACACATAAACTAAAAAGGTTATTTTCTTTTACGACTTTAAGCTAGTACAACTATTTAAAAAAGACAGAACAGAAACAACCATGTGAGACATGTGTTTTGCAAATGTATTAGGAAGCAAACCAAGTATTTGTGAGACGCTTCAATAATGGCTGAGTGTTTCGATTTATCCACATTGTGATTATTTCTAGGATGGGAGTCCTGATAATTTCTTCGAATTTGGCTTCTTCAACACTTCAGCAATTTATTCAAAGAATATCACAATTTATCCCATCTTGATCAACACTCTTTTCAGGAAGAAAGGGCTGGGAATCTTTTCTGGCCAGAGGGCCAGCACTTTACCTTCCCCATGCCTGGTGGGTCAAAGTTGATAGGTGGGCAAGGCCACCCACCTGTCTATCACCTGATGTCATAGTGATATCAGGTGAAGGTTCCCTTTAAAGCCCCGATTCTTGGGATTTCAAAGCAAGTGAACCACGAGTGAGGGGGCTGAAGGTGCATTATGATCTGCCCATTGCAGCTGATGGGTGGGTGGAAGCATGCCATGCTAGATCCAAAGAACAACTAGGACCTTTAAGCTCCTGATTTGTTCCTTTGGAGTCCTACCCTTGCCCAATGCTCATGTGGGTTTGGCTTTCTGAAAATGGCCTGGTGGGCCAAATGTGGAGGCCTGACCAGAGACCAAATGCTCAAACTCTGAATGAAATATTGGGCTATGGTTTACTCTCCAAAGTTCGTTTCCCTTTGAGCCAGCTGGCTTCCTGATTGTTCATACCAATATATTATTGGCTCAAAGAGATGCACCTTTCCACCTAGAATAATAGAAGCATGATCTCTTGAGGATATGGTTCTATTTTTGTGGTTAACAGACTGAAATAGGGATACTGTTTCTCTTTCAGAGATGGCTGTTGCATTCTGTCCAATGGTTGAGAATCCTGAGGACCCATGAAGATGACCAGAGGTACTACCCATAGTAGGCTCCAATAGGGTTGAGCTGGGCTAGTAAATGCACTTCCATCTTAAAGGACAGGACCATTTAGTGATGTGGTCATGTGGGTGCTGCAAATCCCTGAGATGGAATTAAGTACCGTATATACTTGAGTATAAGCCTAGTTTTTCAGCACACTTTTTGTGCTTTAAAAGCTGCCCTCGGCTTATACTCAAGTCAACCATTCCTTAAGAAGTGTACAAGAACGGTGGTACAAGAACAGGCAGCTTGTTCCATTCCTGAACTGCTCACATAAATGCAAACTTTAGACCCCAGAAGGCAGAAAGCCTATCAGTTAAGGAAGTATTAAAACGCCACAGGTGCTCACTTTCCCTGGCTCCTGCTTAAACAGGACTGGATCCCAGCCTTCTCTGTATAACACAAGGGAACATTGCACTGTGAGTTAAACCACAGAGCCCTAGGGCTTGCTGATCAGAAGAATGGCGGTTCGAAACCCTGCGACGGGGTGAGCTCCACAGCAGCAAAGGAGGAAGAGGAAGGAGCAGCCCAAAGGGCTGCTTTGGGCTGCTCGTTCCTCCTCTACCACAGTGGCAAAGGTGAACCGGCTTATACTTGAGTCAATAAGCTTTCCCACATTTTTGTAGGGAAATTAGGTGCCTCGGCTTATATTTGGGTCGACTTATACTCGAGTATATACGGTAACTTAAAATTCCTGCTCAGCAGGAAGTTTTGCTTCCTTGAGGCTTCTCACATCCTTCATCAATTCCTCTGTAGGCTATTTTCCTATGCCGATATCCTTAATGATAGCCAAGAGGTACGGATGTATGCTCTGTTGCCTTGAAAATGATCACCACAATCTTTGTAATGAGCCTGAAGAATGAGGATAGGCCAAATGATAAAGGACCAGTATTTAAAATTGCACACTAAATTAAAATCAGTCAAAAGACCCAGAGGTCAGCATACCCATCACTTCAAATCTATAACCTCTGCCTTCTTCAGGCCTATAAAAAATTAATCAAACTGCTATACCCTGCTGGCAAGCTGTATATGCTCATTCATCAAGATTTCTCTGGCTAGATTATTGGAAACCAATGATATTCTACAAGGTGGCTTTATAATGCATTTCAAATCCACTTTGTTTGATATTAGTTAAGAGGTAAGGGACAAGAAAACTCATTGGTTGGACTTTTGTCCGAACTTTGAAGAAACAAGTAATTTAACTGTTATGAAAGGTGTGTTCTGCTTACCTCCATGGCAGCAGAAAATCTTCTCATCTACAATGGCTGCAATAGGCAGGCAATTAAAACAGTCTGTAAATGTCTTCCAGAGCTTGATATTAAACCGCCGTTTACCTGATGGGATTAGAAGAGCAGCAATTTATTTATCACATTACATATGGTAGTCTGACCATTCAAAAAGAGTGCCATCTTTATTTAAGTAACTGCTGAATGCAAAGGTAATTCAGAGGTTATTTCACAAGTTTAAAGACAAACATAAAATAGTATTAATTCAATACTGTTAGGTGAATTTTTCTACAAGTTTCAAAGCATGTCATAAAAAGGGTAACTACTAGAAACATTTATATAAAGCTTTACTTACATTCATCATAGAATCCATAGATGCGATTAATACTAGCACACTCATGGTTTCCCCTCAGGAGGAAAAAATTCTCTGGATATTTGATTTTATATGCAAGTAATAAGCAGATAGTTTCCAAGGACTGTTTGCCTCTATCCACATAATCCCCCAGAAATAGATAGTTGGCTTCAGGTGGAAATCCCCCATACTCAAACAATCGAAGCAAATCTGTATATTGACCGTGGATGTCACCTATGAAAATTAAGATTGCAGATATATTTATGAAACAATTATTAGAAGAAATTATTATTAAAAGAAAATCATTTTGAACAGCTGGTAGTAAGAACCAAAACAAATATTCTGCTTTGGTGGTAAAATACTAAGGGGATTGTTTCCTCCTCAATTCCACTTTGTTATGTCCATTACTTTCAATAGGCTTACTCTGTATGTGACTAACATTTGATACAACCTAAGTTTATTAAAATATTTCCCTTCCACCCTCTATTATATGTTCTTAGGGCAGAGTATATATTACACAAACCTTTTAATACAATATAATATATCATAAAATCACCATCAACAATGAAGTAAACCACCAGGCAGATCCCACTGCAAGCTAAAATTAGTATGAGCCAAAAACCTATGTAAACAGTCAGGTTTTAACTGGTCATCAAAAAGATCCCACCACGATTACCTTCCAAGCCTCTGAGGGGAAGCTGTTCAATAACTAGGGTGCTGCAATGAAAAAGGCCTCTCCAACATCCCCCTACCAGCTTCCAAAGGGGAGACAGGGAGGATGGACACCAACACACACTTCTAGGTAGATTTTAATGATCAGTCAGGACAAAATGGGGAAAACATTCTCTCACATACCCTCGCCCCAAGCTTTTAGGGCTTTGCAAGATATTATTAACACTCTGAAATCCAACCAGATATGTACAGGAAGCTAGTTCAGATCCTATAGGATCAGTGTGATACAGTTATTAAAGATGTACCATTTAACAGGCTTGCTGCCACCTTTTTTGGGCAGTGGCAAGCATTCTCCTAGTTTACTTTTCACCGTGAAAGTGGGGGCTTTTATACTGCTGCACCCTTTAAGAAGTTTAACAATTGTATCCAAGGATAGCCTACTCAGAGGAGGCCCATTGAAATTAATGGACTTGACTAATTTAGGACCAGATCCTTAAGTTGAGGCTCCAGTATTTTGGCCACCTCATGAGAAGAGAAGACTCCCTAGAAAAGACCCTGGTGTTGGGAAAGATGGAGGGCACAAGGAGAAGGGGACGACAGAGGATGAGATGGTTGGACAGTGTTCTCGAAGTGACTAGCATGAGTTTGGCCAAACTGCGGGGGGCAGTGAAAGATAGGCGTGCCTGGTGTGCTCTGGTCCATGGGGTCACGAAGAGTCAGACACGACTGAACAACTGAACAACAACAACAAATTTAGGACCATCAATTCCAATGGGTCTATTCTAAGTAGAAGTTAGTTGGATACAACCTGAAGTATTTAAATAAATCACGGATACGTTCTTGGCCTCAAGGCATGCTACATTTTTCATATGCTTTGTTGTAGACACTTTTTATAATAGTACCTCTAACACATTCCTATACCACTACTAACAGTCAGGAAATTGTACTGCCTTCCTACTATCTTGTAATCTCCATGTGGACAGCTGTTGTTGCTTCTACATCTTTGCATGCTAACTAGTTTTTATCATGCTGCACACAAAAAGTTATTGCAATATTGCAGGCTTCAATATTACCCAGATTTTGCAAAGAATAGAGCTTTATTATTATTTTAAATCATTTTTATACCACTTGATATATATATTTTACATTGCTAAGTGCGCTACAATCTACCAGTAACTTAAAAGCATCAACCAAAACATTACAAAATAAAATATTACAAATTAAGATCTAATACCAAGTACGCATTCAAAACAGCATAATTAACAGAAGAACAAAATGTTCTCTTAAACATAAAAGCATTACATATTTAAAAAATCAAATACAAAAATAGATTTATACTCCACCGAACATCATCATAAGCAACTAAAATAAATGAAATAGGAGCAGCATGCTGGTGCCTTAAAATAAATGGCAGTGCCTTTTTCTAGGACTTATCTCTACAGTAAACATATCACTGGTCTGAAATGCATTGAGGAGCTAGGAATTGTACATATTCTTTAAAAAGTGTTTTAGCAGCTTAATTGTAATGTTTAATTATGTTGTGTTATTATTTTGATGAGCTCTTTTGGGGAGGAAGGGCAGGATAAAAAAATCAAGTAATAGTAAAAAATACTTCAATTACAAATCAGTTTGTGAGTGTTTCTAAGTGCATTCAAATGATAGGTTAAAAAGAGATGTTTTTAACCTATCATTTGAATGCACTTAGAAACACTCAAATGCTTTTAAACCTGCTAATAAAGTACTATTAAACTAAACTAAGCCCAGATGCAACTGCATTTGCTTTTCTAGTCTGTACTGTCTCTCTGAAATCTTCTAGCCTCTCAAAGAGCTGAAGCTCAGCTGGTGATGGCAGAACTCTTCCTGTTGAATGCTGATTCAGGTAAACGAAGGCATTCAGTGTGCAACTGCAGTGGCATGTTGCCATACCTCCCAAACCCTAAAGTTGTTTAGCAAGCATTCTTGAACTTCAGATCAAAAGGCAAGACACTCCCTTTCTGGGTCTTACCCAAAAAAGAATGCACAAGTAGGCTGAAAAATAACTGTGAAAATATGAAGTGTTTTAGCACTTAGTCTTGTCTCCTAAATTACTTTAATAATATAGGAACTAAATTAAACCCAAGGTTAGTATTTACTATATATTAAATACAGTATTTCTTTGTACAGCAGGTTTTGAATTAGCTTAAGACTTGGCAGAAGTATTTAGGACATAAATCACTCAATGTGGTAAAAGTGTACCAAATTACATTTTAGTAGGGTAAGCAGGCTATCTTTTCATGTTAAATGGTTTTGCTTCTCTTTACTGTTTACGTATTTTGAATACATAGCAACATTTGGCAAATATTATTTTGCAGGCTAAAAGCTTTCCTTCTTTAGTATACAACATTAATCACCACATACCACAGATCTTCAGCGGTGCCTCTAGCTCCAGAAGTATGGGCTGGCTAAGAAAGATTTCTCGTGATTTTATACACAAGCCCCGAACCTCAGCCTCTGTCATCTGCACAATCTTTCCTGGACGACATCCTCGCACTGAAAGACAAATTGATAAATTCAGGTCTTTGAAAATTTGTAAAGGAAAACAGTACGTTTCAGATAATAAGCCCTTGCCTTCCTCAGCATTGATAAAGCATATTAAACCAAAATGTGCTTAAGCATATGGTTGGCATTCGTCTGCCTTGGAAGGCAATGGAGGAGTGTGCCTTTGGGGGTGAAGTCAAACTGTTCAAAGGTTACAGTGCCTGTTGTAGCTGTAAAGACTGATATGGGAGAGACATATCTTGTTGCAGCTGGGGCAGATGAAGGCGTCCGGTTGTGCTGTTTCAGATGCACCACGCCATTTCTTCTTTCTGCACCTTTCCCAGGTTAACATTTATCCAGTTATTAAGCTTATAGTAAAATGATTTGTCTGAATTGGGCTATATCCATTGATCGATAGAGTCATAATAAAGTAGGCATTAACATTTAATGCACATTATGGTTCATCATTCTGTTATTATCTGCAGAGGGTATAAAAATGTGCTCAATGTACAATGTTTGCCATCAAGAACTTACTGGGTGTCCAAATAAAAGAGAATAAGCTTTAAGAGTACAGATCTGTCATATGACCTTACTGGTTTGAAAACTGTTATACTAATAAGCTTCCCTGGTTTCATTTTGGCAACCCCATCAGAACACTGCAAGCAAAGATTGAGAGCGATGAAACAGGAAATATCTGTTTGAGCCACCTTTATTTCACATGGAGAAAGGGCCTTTCTGCATAGCTCCAACTGCTGATACTACCCCTCCTTGTTGGCCCAAATGCTTTAGGGCAGCCTTTCTCAACCTTGGGTCCTCAGATGTTGTTGGACTACAACTCCCATCATCCCTGACCACTGGTCCTGCTACATAGGGATGATGGGAGTTGTAGGCCAAAAACATCTGGGATGCAAGGTTGAGAAAGGCTGCTTTAGGGGATCCATAATTTTTGTGTCAAGTAAGTGCTACAGGTACTTACTTGACCAAAAAAATCATCTTCTTCATGGAGCAAGGAGGCTAAGGAGTCTCCCACCAGAGAACCTATCTACTCATAAATGTGGAAGTAATTTGCTTGTTGAGGAAATACCAGGACCAACATCTGAAGGAGTGTGAAAGAATCCTGTTCATCACTTCAACAGATGACATCAGTGGGGGCTCCTCAGCCCTCAGATGCCAATGAGCATGTGGATAGGGGTGATCCAGTAGACATTGTATAGTTAGAACTTCACCAAAGAATGCTGAGTAGGTTTAAAAATCTTGGGATATGAGAAAAGATTCTCTTCAGGATTAGAAACTGGTTAAGGAGCAAGCTGTAGAAGGCAGCAATAACAATGGAGGGATACAAGAAGCGGGGTCCCTTCAAGGCCTGTATTGTGGTCAGCATTTTAAATTTGTCCATAAATGATCTGGACTTAATGGTGAGCAGTAAGGTAAATGAGTTTGCGGGTGACAAAATAAGTACTTCTTTGCATGGCACATAGATGAGCCACAGAATTTGCTACCACCAGATGTAGCAATGTCCACCACATCGCACAGACTCAACAGATATACACATTCATATAGGAGAAGGCTATCAATGGATGCTAGTCATGATGAAAATGTACAACCCTCCAGAATCAATGGCAGGATGCCTCTGAACACCGACTGTTCATATCCTGCTTATGGGCTTCTCACAGTCATCTTGGTTAACCACTGTGAGAACAGAGCAATGGACTAAATGGGCCTTTGATCCAATTCAGTATGGTTCTTCTTAGGTGGCTGCATAATGTTTACACTGTTTTCAATCCTGGATTTGAATCATGATGTCTTATTTGTAACAGATTTTGGGGGTCCTATTGCCAACTCTTTATTTTAATCTGAAAACTTAATTATGTTTTCAACTGGTTGCTTTTTTAAAAAAATGGAAAAGCAGGATTTAACTAACAAATGAGTATGAATGACTTTGATGAAGTAATTGCTCCCTATAGCATCATATTCCTGCCAACCTAACAGTTCGAAAGCACGTCAAAGTGCAAATAGATAAATAGGTACCGCTCCGCCGGGAAGGTAAATGGCATTTCCGTGCGCTGCTCTGGTTCCCCAGAAGCGGCTTAGTCATGCTGGCCACATGACCCAGAAGTTGTCTGCGGACAAACGCCGGCTCCCTCGGCCTATAGAGCGAGATGAGCGCCGCAACCCCAGAGTTATCTGTCCTGGACCTAATGGTCATGGGTCTCTTTACCTTTACCTATAGCATCATATAGTTCAAAGAACTAAACAGAAAATCTCAAGTTTTGAATCTGTATAGATTTGCATATAACAATATTTCTGGAGAGAAGTATACTATGTTTTTAGTATGTACATGTTGCTGTAGCTACTATTTTGGAAGGCACATTCCTGAAGGTCAAATGCTCTAAGATAAAACTGCAGGTAGCAAGTGCTTTCAGCACTTAAATTGAGTACAGAACTTTATATATTTATGGTATTAAGTTGCATAACATTGATTTTGATGAAGGACAGGTTAGATATATGTTAATTAAATTTAATTAAGGCATTCCTAATTGATCAAAGAGTGGTTTTTCCATTTCTCCAAGTGGCAAAACTCTTGGGTACCTTACAGCTACTGCAGCTTGCAGCATTATCTCTAACATTATACTTAAAACAGATACACTTAGACTTTTAACTTTAATACTAACAATTTAAGTTCTACATCATATATTCTTAAATAAACTTTAAGCATTGTACATATTTCTGTTTTTTGCAACAGGAGTAAAAAAAAAATTGTACTCTGGCTTCAAGACTTTTTAGAAATTGTATACCTATCCTTTAAACTCACAGGTTTACTAGGGTGCTCTGGAGCACACTCACTTTGAAATACCATTGAAATCAGGAAAAATACTTTTGAAGTATAGGCTATTTTAGGACTAATGGTTGCAAGTGTAAACATTTCTCTTCTGTAGGCAGTATACTGCCAGTTCCAAAGACAAGCTTTCCAGCTCAGGACTTCAGACAGCTTGAAAAAAAGAACTGGTAAATCCTATGTGTATTATTCAGGAGGGAAAGAACACCCAAGTCCTCCTCCCGATATGTTAAAAGTGATCTGATAGCAGACAACTCTCTGGACAAGACCTAAGAGCCACTAGTCCTCATTCTATAGTGATAAAAGCTTAACTTGGGGGCTGTCACTCCCAAATCAGAGTATTTAATAGCTGTAATCCAGAAAAATTGGGGGGAGGCACTGGAGGGGGGATTATCTCCCCCCCTTTCATTCCTACTAAAACATCTCTGTATAGTGCAGGGTGGAAATGTAGTGGTGGTGAAGTTGTTGTTGTTGTTTAAACTTCATGGCATGCATCCACCCTCAACCATAGGTTCAGTCCCTTCCCTTGAATACTTACTAAGAGTTGTTAGGAGACAATTCTTCTATTCTATCCTAAGTTTCCTCTTTACTAACCTTCTTTCCCCTTCCTGGATATGCTGGAAGAAGTTTACAGGTCCCTGTCATGACTATTTTGTTTTTTGTTTGTTTTTTAAGTATCTGCAAAGTTATATTCTTCTACATATTTAACACCTATGTAGAAACTACTACTTTTGGATGGCTCTTTTTCACTTTTAAACTGATAGTGAATTGGCCGCCTATTGGAGAGAATTACTGCCATCAAGCAAAAACTGACAGCTGGTTTACTTGCGTATATCTGTGAAGCAGAAAAAATGAAATGGAGCCACATGGACACATATTCTGTGTACCATTATTTCACTTGCCAATGTCGGAAAGAAATCTGGGGTGGGGATGGTGGAGGGAGGAATGAAAATAGTAAGTTCCTCTTTGTATACATCTATTTACTTCTGCAGGACCAAGCTGGAAAGTAAGGTGTAGCTAGCCATTTGGGAAATGGGCAGCAGATACATTGCCTACAATTAAAACAAGTCCCTGCTCCCCACCCCCCACCCCACAAAAGCTCCATGTCTGGAACTGGCAGGGAGGTAAGAGTCATGTCCACTAGGCCCATGTTGGGCAGGGAGCAGCTGGATATACTTACTCCAGGCCTTGGAGGGCCAAGCTGGCTGGGGGTCCCTGCCAGGGGCCTGCCCGACTTATGTTGTTCAAGCTTGTAACTTTATTCTAAGAAGACTCCCAACCCTGGGCCTCAGACAAGCTCTGCACAAACTTGAAACCCATAGTTGTGCTGGCTTCCAAGGTTCTCAAATGCCAAGCCCAACTGTAAAGATGTTATCAACTATTGCAGCTTCAAATCTGAAGAGGAGAGGGAGAATTATCCATCACATTGGGAGCAAGAACCAAATCCTATGCTAAAACTGCATCTCAGCATAGCAAATGTTAAAAGGATTGCATTGCAGGGGAGGAATAGGGTCCTGGCTACCACAAATGTTCATTTGGCTAGCCAAAAATCTTAGGAAACTACCCACAGCATATTCTGAGGAGGAGACAGAGGCAAGATAAGGGAAACAACTGTATAGTAAAGGAAGCTTGTCACATTAACTCCAAAAACTACCATCAAACCAGAAATGTTAGGTCACCTAACCTTCAATATCCTAGCATCACATGCTCTCTTTGACATGGCCCAGTGAGATGGCATCTCAAATTAAAAATCATTGATGGGGAAGATCAATAACGCCCCCCACCAAAAAAAAACCATATACATGTTAAACCTGTCCCCAACCTAAATGAATAGCTAACTTAACCGATATACTGTAATCTCAACTGTTAAAATAATCCAATTGTCTATCACAAAGGCAGTTTTAAAATTCTATTTCTGTTTGTATCATAAGCACTTCAAAGCTGGCACAATTCAAGATTCCTGTCCTTATCATCTGAAATACAGCAGTTCAGTCATACAAAGCGAACTTAAGTGATAACTTATTGATAACTGCTTCACATATTTGACAATGCTGGCAAGCAGCACCACTACCAGACTGCCCTGCATGAGATTATAATTTTACTGAAATAACTACCTCATTTTGTCTTCTGAATACTACATTTATTTGCCAACAGTTCTCACCTAGTCAAGAAACAACCCAAATTATAACAATGATGCTAAAAATTCTAATAAAACATAATCCACATGAAGTCATATGGATGATAGAAATAAATGACACCCGAAACAAAAGAGATAGGGTGAATCAGCTCAAAAAACACACACGGGTGATTAAACATAAAAACAAAACTACAATCACACCTACACCCCCTGCCCACCAAAAGGGAATGAATTGGGTAGAGATGTAAAATTTCCAGAAATTTATAAGCTCGGAAAACCTAGCACTTCTTTTTTCTTTTTCAGATTGAAAGTCATTCTGTTACTTTAGAAACATAAGATATAACTAGGGGCAATTTTAATGGGCATAAAATAATCACAACTAGCATATTAAAAATATTATTACAAATAATATTTATTTGTATTTGTAACAAATGGAGCAACAATCTCCTGAACTGTTTACTAGTTTATGTGGAACAAAAAAAACTTCACAAAACAATTTTTAATTTCATACCAAGAACAAACTTAGTTGGTCTCTAAGGTGCTACTGGAAGGAATTTATTTATTTATTTTTGTGAAAGCTCAACACAGAAAACTAGCTGGGTTTTACAGTATAACGTCATGGCTTTTTTTCTGTCTGTAAAGACTAGAGTGGAAGTGTGGTGCACTTTTTGCACCTGGCAGAAATCATGCACACGCCTTCCCAAAAGAATGTAGGCATTCCATCAGCACAAGGATTTCCACTTGCACAACAGAACTTCCTCCTTTC
Organism: Lacerta agilis; assembly: GCF_009819535.1. Classification (NCBI taxonomy): domain Eukaryota; kingdom Metazoa; phylum Chordata; class Lepidosauria; order Squamata; family Lacertidae; genus Lacerta; species Lacerta agilis. The sequence continues at coordinate 85,942,133 of NC_046314.1, read as the reverse complement.
TCCTCACTGCAAAAATGCTTCAGAGGGGTGACAGAAACCAGAGTATGGATATTTTTTATTATTATTATTTTGCTGGGGTGGTATTGTTGCATTGTGCAAGGAAAAATCATTGCACTGATGGAACAAGTTGGATGCTGTTCTGTAAAACTCACTATATACAGCAGAACATAGATGGGAAAGCATATCTCATTCATAGTAACACTGTGACACCCCAATCCCTACCCAGCTCCAACTAATCACGTGTAACTATATGTGTTCATTGCTGAACAGGGCAAAAAAACTTGCCACCTGGCAATGTCAGTTAATGAAATTTCCAGTGCGGCAAGGAGCTTCAGCCTGGTTGCCTGGACAACTACAATATATTCCCTCATCCCAACCCCCTAAAGCAGCAGCCGCAGCTGACTAGGGAATAATGGATGTGATAGGCATGAAAAATTGCACAAAAGAATGGAAGGTAAGGGTTTACACAGCCATATCCACAGACCCTGAAATTGCAGCTTTTGTAGAAAAAAAATGACTTTTCTTAAGGAGCATTACCGTAGTGTGTTGTTCAGCAGTCTCCCCCCTTTACCACTATGTATTTATAATTAATCAGATTTTTTTTTTTGAGATGGCTGTTACCAAAAGCTTTGGTGGCTATAGCTACAAAACAGTAAATAAACTGTTCTTTCAGGCTGTGAGTTTGAAATGAAATTCAATCCCTCTAAATAGGCACCCACAAGCAGGGGCCTCTTAAGAAATTCTTACTGCTTCCAAGCAGTGATGTGAGGCAGAAAATTTTCTCTAGAAAATTGTCGGTTTTGTAAGTTTGTTAGTAACAATAAATTCCGATGAACCACAGATCAGCACTGGGGAAAAAGAAAAAGAGCCGCATGGACCCAGGTTCAGTCTACCATTATTTCACAATAAACGGATGCCACTTGAAACAAATTCGGCTGCTTCAAAGTTTTTAGCTTAATTTACTAAACATATATAAAATGAACATGCTAAGTCAAATCAATCTAGGGCATCAGAACATTTTCCGATGTGAACTATTGTAAGCAATTCAACCTAAGTTGCTTCCCTAGTCCACACCAGTGCTCCCAAATGTCACAGTAGCCCAGCAAAACAACTGAAATGAAGAGTCCCACCCATCTCTCTGTGAGAATGGCAGGCACTTGCCAGAACACAGTATGCAGTTACTACTAGCAATGGTGTGGGTTTTCCAGAAAGTTTTGATTTACATTTTCTAAATTCCTAAGTTGATTGGGACCTGTATGGTCATGGTTACATTTTATTTGGTAAACAAAATTTTAAGAAGTATTCCATATTAATTTGACTTCCTCAATAACTCAAGAGGTTTCCGATACCCTGAGGTATTTAAACTGAAATATTTCATGGCAGGGGGAATAACATATTATGTGGTTTAAATGTTATCTTCAAAATCAAAGACTCAACTGGAAAACCATTGTTGTAATACAGTATTTTAATGCAAATATTTTAAGATATGTCAAATCAATAGCTTACGTTTCCTTACACCGTTTATATTTTAGGGAAGAATAGAGACACTGAAAATGCAAGTATGACATTTTGAGCGCACTCATTACACGTATATGGATACACACCCTCCAAAACTTATTACAACCATGCAACTATTCATTTTGACTAGCACTACAGTAACTTATTATATGCATTTTTAGAAAGTCTTAAGTTTTCCATCAGAAAATGTACCAACAGAAAATTTTCTATCCCCCATCACTAGCCAATGGCAACCTGGTAAGCACATTGTAGTTCCATATGTGATCTATCACGATTTTCTAAGATCTATCAAGAGCCCAATAAACTGAACCAAAGCATTTCACATTGAGTACAAAGTCACGCTGAAAGTTGGAGGGCATGTCATTTGTTCAAAAGTTTAAAATCTGAATTTGGGGAAAAAAATACTAACCAACTACAAAAAACATGCCATTCAGGGCCACTATTTAATTCCCAATAAATGATCTGCCTGACAGTGGAACAGATTCCAATGAGGTGGTGGAATCTCCTTCCTTGGAGATTTTGAAGCATAGGTTGGATGGCCATCTGTCATGGATGCTTTAGTTAAGATTTCTGCATTGAAGAGGTGGACTAGATGACCCTTGGTGTCTTTCCAACTCTACAGTTCTATGAATCTAGTATCTACAGTGAAATCCTTCTGAACAGTAAACTCCAGTGAATTCAGTGGGACTTACCTGGAAAAAGTGGGTACAGAAACACAATTTTAAGCAAATTATATTCTGTTTCCTTAACAAAATGAACCCATTTAAAAGGTCTCATAAAAATAACCCATAGAAAACAATACTGTTTAGTCTATACGTTGATCAAAAGAAACTAATACAAACATCTCCACATACTACATTTTTGTTTCTGTGAATTACCATAATTTCCTCCAGATTCTGTATGAACCTCCCCCTGTACTTACTGAAAACTGCTGTCTTGGCAAAACTTGCCAGTTTGTTCACTCTACTATGAACCATCATAGGAATCTCACAAATGAATCAGCTTCTCATTCCCAAACTATATTCTAAATTTGTAAAACATCGCTCACCTGACTTGTGATGATGAGGATCATCTCTATTGCCACTGACATAACAGCAGTTACACAGATTGCTCTAATATTGCCCTGTTTTAATACAGCATAAAGGCTCTCATACTCATTTGAGCCCCAGCTACTAGCAGGTCCTACTTCCATAGCAAAGCTATGCAGTGGCCTAAAGGCAGTGCAAAACTCTCTCTCCTCTACTAGCCCAGGACAAGAATATGAAATAGCAGCACACTAATAAGTTTAGAAGGTACTGCAGGTACTAGGACAGGCATAGGCAACCTCAGCCCGCCAGATGTTTTGGGACTACAATTCCCACCATCCCTGACCACTAGTCCTGTTAGCTAGGGATCATGGGAGTTGTAGTCCCAAAACATCTGGCGGGCCGAGGTTGCCTATGCCTGTACTAAGAGAAATAGCATGGGAAAACATTCAACAACACAGGGGAACAGAACGAAAAATCTAAAATTTATTGTCAAAACACATACCCTCCTGTCTTTTTAACGTCGAGCACAGCAGCAATGCAAAAAAGCACAGTTTGTTGAATTTCTGACTTACATATGATCATTAGAGGCACAATAATTATGTTTCCCCCCAATACAAACCGTATACTGTACCAAAGTTCATTAAAATAAAGACTTACTTCTGAGTAGACATGTGTAACATTGTATAAGTTAACTATACAGTGAGTTCTTAATAAGTCACTGGTTTTTAGCTCTGGCACAGCAAAAAAACATGCCTAAGCCTCTTTGCCAAGTTTTCCTATTTGCCTTTTGTGGTAGCAGGGGGATTAGTTACATCCACCTACACTTATCATTTAGCAGCATTTGCAAAAAATAACCTCTACAGTGGTACCTCTGGATGCAAATGGGATCCATTCTGGAGCCCAGCTCGCATCATGAGCAGAACGCACCATGAAGAGTCACGTCTGCACATGTGCGCGACACAATTCGGTGCTTCTGCGCATGACATCATTTTGCGTGTCTGCGCATGCGGGAACCACCAAACCCAGAAGTAACCCGTTCCGGTACTTCCAGGTTTGGCGCGTTTGCAACCTGCAGCGGCCGTAACATGGGCATGACTGTACTGACTACTTGTTCTCAGAGGACCCCACCACAGAGAGGATGCATCTTGAACCCTGGGAGGAGAAGGGCAAATAAAGATCCAGACAAAGGACTGGGAAATAAGCCAGAAGCTGGGAAAGTACACTAAAGCGAAAAAGGAAAATAGAAGTCTTTAGGATCCTCAGGGATTCCCATTGCTTTGTGTCCAAGCATCTCACATTTCAATCACAGCTTTAACTTTACTCACTTTACTTCACATTGACAGGTGGGAGAAGGCAGGCTAGCTTATTTCACGGAAATAGCTTAGAAAGCTACAGGTACATTTTGCTTCACAACTTCCTAGAATGAATGAATGTTACCTAAGAGTCTGGGGCCCATGCCCAGAAATGTTAAAAGAAAGTACCAGATTGGCAACCCCATCTTCAATGTGTAACACCATGGGGCGCTTGTAATAATATTCTCAAATTTCTCTTTGGCCAGGGCTTTTTGCTCTCTTAATTCCACATCACTAATCTACAACATCCTTAGGGAAATCAGGAAACAGAAACAGCACATGTCATGATCGCTTTTCAAGATGCCCTTAGCAAATGAATGCCCTAGCAAATCCTCTTTTATAAGCAAATGGGAGGAGCTAGATTATGGCCCTTGGAGGGCATTTTCTGAGCTACTTGCTTCTAAAGCCCAAGATGCCTAGCCTGTTCCCAGGTAAATCTAGAATCTGACACAGGAGCTCATCCAGGAAGGCAATTATCTGCCTTCAGCCCTCTCAGGCAGCTCAAGTGAGTGTGGAAACCCAATCTAGGCTCTCCCAACTTGGTGCCTTCAAGTTACTTTTTACTAAGATGGCCATGCTAGCCAAAGCTGACAGAGTTGTAGATAGTGATGTGGGTTTTCCAGAACATTCAGAATTGGAAAATGTTCCTATGCAAATCAGGGTAATTTGCATAGGAGTTAATTCACTTCAGAAAATGTTCAGTTTGCACCAGAAAGTTTTCTGATGCTCTAGTTTAGCATTTTACTTGTATTTAGTAAACAAAGCAAAAAACTTTGAAGCTGCCATGCTTGACTGATATTTAACTGGCGTTCATTCATTACTATGAATTAACTATGAATTCCTGCTTGGCAGGGGGTTGGATTGGATGGCCCTTGTGGTCTCTTCCAACTCTATGATTCTATGATTCTAACTTAAGAAATGGAAGATACTGTACAGAAAAATTTCCACCCTACATCACTGGTTATAGACTAAAACATCTAAAGGTCATCAAGTTAAGGAACACTATTTTAGATCCTCAACCTGTATCCCAAGCAGCTCAAAAAATGTGATGCCTTTCTTCTACTAAAGACTAAACACAGAGTTCTGCAACATGCATTCTGCCTACATGCACTCTACATGCATTAATGTATTTAATTTCTACTACCTCAGGTCAGAAGAAAACTATGCTTGAGTTTTTGCTATCTTTGCCAACTTCCCAAAGTATAGACAAGATAGTCTCAGTGTTGCTTCTGCCCCTCTATAGACATGCTCTGATGAAGCAAAAACAGGGGAAGCCGGATGTGCCCAATCACCTTCTAAATGCGGCCCACAGATGGTCTGGGAATCAGCATGTTTTTACATGAGTAGAATGTGTGCTTTTATTTAAAATGCATCTCTGGGTTATTTGTGGGGCATAGGAATTCGTTCATTTTTTTTTTCAAAATATAGTCTGGCCCCCCCCAAGGTCTGAGGGACAGTGGACCAGCCCCCTGCTGAAAACGTTTGCTGACCCCTGCTGTAGAGCTTCTCTGTCTTCTTCTCTAACAGGAGCTCATCCATTCACCTCTAAGATCCATGCTCATATAAATGTTAGCAAAAAATAAAGGAAAAGGACAGATTCTGAACAACAAGCACAAAAACCAACTTCAAAACGAGTATCTGGGTTTCCCCCTGCCCTGCAGTAAATAACACAAAGTATCTTGTAACATCTTCACATGTATCAACATTTATTATGGCATAAGCTTTCTATGTCTTTTATAGAATTGAAATTTTCATCAGGTACAAGGAGCGGGATTCTCAGTTATGAGGTAAAGGGGGAAAATATCAAGGTTGAAGTTAAATGGCAATTGTATACAACAGTACACCGACAATACAATGACAACTTAAAATATGTAAAATGATACTTCAAAACTCCAGTAATTGTCTTGGGAGAGGTTACTAACATTTTAAGCCTGTGGGCACATTTGGATTTTCCAGAAAGTGTCATGGGCGCCACTCCCTTCTTTCTTACAGACACAGAGATTCATGCACACACAATCTGGGTAAAAGTCAAATCCAGAGAAAGTAATCTGACTTTGAAAAGCTCATGGAGCTGAAAGAAGAAGTGGGAAAGCATCTTCCAACTCCATCCTTCAGCTCTATGTATTTTCAAGGAAGAAAAAGGTAACTACCCTTATCTTCTCATGACCGAAAGGGCAGAGGGGGCGGGGCTCAAGAGGATTTGTGGGCACCAGGTGATGACCTCAAGAGCACCACAGCACCCAATGGCAGCATGTTGATGACCGCTGGCCTCAGTGAACCACCACTGTCCCATCTCTATTCAGAGCCCCCAAATGAACTCCAAATGTAACTTTTTGATATGTTGTGATTCGGCAGTTTCACAATGGAGTTTCTCTTTGAAAAAAAAATGATTCCTTCATGAAAACCAAAAATTTCTCACTTGTAGCAGTTCTAAAACATTTCCTCAAAACTGAAGATTTTGTCAGAGCCAAGTCAGATAAAACTGTGTAGATCCCAATCTTGAATAACTGGCTTTACAAAAGTGACCACACATCTTGAATGAACCATCTCAAGTATGGCTGCTGATTCACAGGCTAGATGTTTGATAATTTATTATGACACAGATAATTTATGACAGATGGAACTAAAGCAGTACTTTAGGCATTTTTTTAAAAAGCTGTACCTCATAATTTGGTCTGTAAGAAAACCCCAATACAACAAACAATCCACTTAAAAAAACCCCAAAAAACCCAAGCAAACAGAGCACCGCTCAGCAGAAAAATATAATATCATATTATGGAACCATCAAACAAGACCTCCCTCAAATGTTCAAGAGAGCCATGTCTTTCCTAACCACAGAAGGTCAATAACTGACACAGGTATGGCATACTTTCACATGTGCAAAGAATTCCCTCCCACTCCATAACTACTTCCTCTCTTCATATTGCTACATCCTTGGTATTCACAATGTGGTGTTTGTAGATGCAACTGCACCCAAGAAGACTCCCCAGAGCTCGCAATCACTGCCTGGAAGTGTGCATAGAGGTGAAGTGCTCACTTCCTCTTTTAACTCCATGAACCTTTCTAGGCTGACTCTGGTACGCAAGCAGAAAGTAAAGACAGACTGAGATAGAGAGTACCGGAACGGGTTACTTCCAGGTTCGACGCTTCGCGCATGCACAAAAGCACAAAATGACATCATGAGCATGCACAGAAGTGCCGAATCGCACCGTGCAATGCGCAGACGCAGCACTTGAGGTTGTGCTCTGCTCATGTTGCGAACAGGCCTCTGGAACGGATCCAGTTCACAACCAGAGGTACCACTGTACATACTTCAATATAAACAAATGGCCATGAACTGGTAAAGGAGTGGCTTGCCAAGAGTTACTGGAGAGGCAACATGTGAACAGGTGATTCCTGGTTCACAGCTCTGCATCCAGCGGCTGCTAGTCTGTACTAGCTCTTGGGCATAACCTCTGCTAGCTTCCAACTTGGGTTGAGGAAAGAAACTTATTCTTTTGTACAGCTAAGATTTCTAGGAAAGGATACTCAGAAGTGACAGCAGAACTTTTAAATTCTTAAAGAAAAGCATTCAATGTTAGAACCTTGAACTTGTTTTTGTCTTCAGGAGTTCTGCCCCCTGTTCATTTATCTACCACAGAGACTGTCACAGTTCTGTTGGAGGATACAATTTATGGAGTGAATACTGGTAAGGACAGCTTTACAACTTCTTAAGGATAACAAGTCTGACATAGCAGCAGGAAGGACAGCTAGGAAAAGTTGCTTGAAAAGAGAGTGTACCGGTAATCCTAACCCATAGGAGAAAGTCCCAATGAGTGTGTGTATGCATGGTATACTTCAGTATACTTAATTGTGCTGTAAGTATTGTACTGTAAATTGGTCAACAATGTCTGTTTTCAATGACTTCAGATAATGTTTTAACAGGAAGACTTTACTAAAAGAAAGTAGTTAAAGTTATAAGCACGTCCTAGAAGCGATTCACTCTGTTATTTGTCAACACTGTTACACTTTTAAGAATCCAGTATGATTATTAAACCATGTTACTGCAACTCAGAATGTGGGGATCCAATGTATATGAGTATTGTATAGGCAAGTGGCTACTTGCTGCATCATAGATACTTGTAAGAGGGTAAAATAGATACTTGTAAGAGGGTAAAAATAACTACACAACTTGAAAACTGAGTATGAGTTATAGTTCAGCTCACAGAGAGGGAGGGAGAGAAATGTCACTATGGTAAAGGAAACATCTGTGATTTCAAACTAAAAAAAAATGCTCTGGATATTTTACTTGGTACAACTTTAAGATCATTCCCTCTAGTAACAAAAATCAGGCTGTAAAGTATTTTGGAGCTACCAGAAATAAGGTAGTAGCTTCTACATCAGTGGGGGCTTCTAGGGATGCAGATGCACATAAAGTGCTAAATTAAAAGGAAAAAGTGGTATCCGATGTTAGCCATGCTCAGAGTAGACCAACTGAAGTTGATGAGTATGTCAAACTTTGGTTTCCTCTAAGTAGAACTTAGATTAACACAACCATGTGTGTTAAAAACACTAAAACAGAGAATGTCAAGGTACTTAATTCAGGAAAAAAGGGAAACTGGGTGTTGGGAGTAGGAGGGAAGACAGTTAATTAGGCACCTCAAGCTGAACAGCTTTATATTTCAAACCACATTCAAAACAGCATGTACTACAAATTATCTAGGTCTCCTATTCCTAGTTCATTTTCTCCTAAAAGTCTATTGCCTCACTTTTCTGACTCATTTTTTTTAAAAAATAAATAAATGTTTATTCATTAGCATGATAGAATCTGAACCAATCTCCAAATTTCTGCCAACATCTGAGCTCTTAACATATGGACCACTACTAATGGGTCATATTCACTTGCTTTCCTTTCAAAACATCTCCAGTACAATTAAATGATCCAATTGAAGCTTAAAGACAACAATATTTTTAAATAATATTTTCCATTCATTTTTAAGATGCCTACATTCCAATGTAAGCCATGGTTCTTCTAATGCAGCCTTCCCCAACTAGGTGAACTCTGGATATTTTGGACTACATCTCTCAGCATTCCTTGTGGCTGCCCATGCCGATTGGGGCTGACAGGAATTGTAGTACAACTATGTTCTGGGAAACACCAGGTTAGGGAAGGCTGTTCTAATATTTCCACATCCCCAGCATAGATTTGACACATTTGTATGCATCAGGGGTAAGGAACCTCAAGTCCATGGGCAGAACATAGCCCTGCAGGCCTCACTACCACCCCACTATTCTCTCCAGCCCACCCCCCTCATTGGCCCTGCTTTGCACCCTCACTGAATATTTCTGTTATGAACTCTGGCTTTTCTGGATGGAGGATGAAGAGATAGGTGTGTGAGTGTCAGTGTTACAAACTGAGAAATGAAAGCTAGGAGCTAAATAGCATCTTAAACCTAGGTTATGCACACAACATCGAAACATCTAGGCACACTTTTTATAACAAGAATACAAAGCTGAAAATGAATGAACTGCAACTAAAAATCTTATGTTCATTTTTCACATGGTCTAGTCTGAAGACTTCAAAAAACAAACCCATGCTTCCCCTGCCCGCCCCACTCATATTCTTAAAGAGGGTCCCTTCTGCAGTCTTCAGAGTATGGTTAGAAGCAGAGGCAGAAAAAGGTCCTCCCTCCTTTCCTTCCACTCTGCAGACAGGCCCTGGATTTTCCTTACACCCCCTTTCCTTCATATAAATGTATTTTGTTGGCACCACAATTAACACATATTAAAGGCCTACACAACTGATGGCAGAGACACCCAGCTTGAGTGTCCTGTTTGCAAACCTAAGATTTAAGGCTCCTTCAATGATCCCACTCCAAAATTTGTTTTGATTTTAAGCATCACTGTGAGCCTGAGGTAGATAACACTTTAACATGCACTACTTAAAAAACCATCATAACAACTAACTGGCTAGTATTTTCTGAATTAAAAGCACATCATACATTAAAAGTACATTAAACAAGGCAACTAAAACCTAAACAAAACATGTTGGGTTTAAAAGGAAAAAAATTTCAGGTACCCAATCCATGCACGTTTTACTTGAGAAGATGTCCCATTGAACTTGGTGGGAATTTACTTCTGAGTAACAGTGGGAATTTTAATCTGAAATCTTAGGCACAGTACTGCTCCCAGAGCTTAGAAACTGCCCACGTTTAGAAATTCCCTGTTGCAAAAGGTGCCTTAGAACAATGGGAGTTTCAAACGCTGGCAAGTGTGTGTAGAAACTAGTCTACAGTACAAAAGATAAAATTTACATTGAAACCACTGCCTACTGGCATGTGATGCCCAGAAGGTTACTCAGATGGGAATGCAGCCCTCAGCCTGAAGAAAGGTTCCGTGTGCCTGACATGAAGTGACAGTTTTATCAGAATGCAATACTCTGCATCCTGTGCTCACTCTGCAAGAAGTCTGCAGAGCAACAACAGGAAAATGGGCCTTTTGAGCTGTGCCTCCCCACGTGGAATGTTCTCCCCCAAGGAGGCTCACCTGGTGCCTTTGTTTACATATCTTTAGATGCCGATCCTCCTCTCCCAGGCCTTTATTTAATTAGCCAATCATGGCCTTTTAAACAGTAAGGAGGTATTCTTTTTGATTTTTGCTATGGTGTGTATTTCTGTGTTTTTATATTGTAAACTGCTCTATCAGTGTTGGATGAAGGGCAGTATACAAAATGTAATTAATCGTAACAATTACAATATCACATTGGGAAACAGCTTTATTAATGCTTCTTTATTAATTATTACCATTAAAATAATTTATCTTCTGCTCCTCATTTTGAGAAGAAATACTACAGCAGTTTCTTTATAGAAATGACAAGAAAGCTTGTATAGCAATATTAAAATCCTAGGAATTTAGGTATATACCTATAAATTATGTATATAAATTGTAGGTATATAAACCTACAAAAATTACTAGGCTGCAAAAACTTTTAGGGGGGAAGGCAGAGAATGGATAAGGAATTCCGCTGCTACTATAGCAGTCCACCACTGGAAGCCTCCTTGGTTTCAACATTAGGTGTAGAGGAAGAACAGTGTGTTCCATCCCTCCTTCACCTGCTTGATTGCATACCTGCATGGAATTTTTGTCACCTATGGCTACCAGGCTACTATTTAAACACAAGGCTATATAACGATTAAAAAAACGTTTAAAAACTCAAAATAATATGTAAAAGAAAAGCCCTCCCCTAACTTTTATAGTAGGGATCACTGGGTGGGGGAAGGGAGGAAGAATGTTTGCCTTGAGGTTAAGAATTCTTCTTCCTGTGTTGTGCAGCTTCCCCCCTTCCCCTAGGAATAAACAATTTTCCTATTCCAACTCTCTAGAACAGTGTTTTTCAACCTTTTTTGGGCAAGGGCACACTTGTTTTATGAAAAAAATCACGAGGCACACCACCATTAGAAAATGTTAAAAATTTTAACTCTGTGCCTATATTGACTATATATAAAGTAATTCTCTTGAATAGGAATCAAATAAACACAATTTTCCCCACGGCACACCAGGCAACATCTCGCGGCACACTAGTGTGCCACGGAACAGTGGTTGAAAAACACTGCTCTAGAACTGAATCAATAACAAATTTTCTCTCACATGCACACATACACCCCTCCAATATAATGAAATATTCAGTTTCAGGTCTGGATGCTGGTCAAGAATCAAGTCATATCCTGCTCAGTTGTTTTCCTAAACTAAGAAGCCCCACTTCAGTTTTTCCTCATAGATGATGCTCCAACCAACCTCTCTATAGGATTTGGCTGGCCATTCTCTTGCACTATTTCCTGCTCTACAATAGCTATTCTAATACAGTATATGGTAGTTTACAGTTCTGGTTGCCACAAACCATGCCTCAGAAATACTGAAAATGCATTTTCCAGCAAATAATCAACATAGTCGTCTTACTTTGAAGCTCCTCTCACCATAACACCATTGTCAAACAACATGAATTAAAATGCCATCACCAGTCTGAATTACATAAAGCAAATCCTTAAAACTAAAAATCCTCTTTATCCAGGCTGCTCCTCACAGTATAGTGTATCAGCGGGACAGGAAGTTAAATGTGAAAAGTAAACAAAATGCAGACAAAGGAAGTCCATCCAGTATTTTGAAAATTCAGAAATGGTTCTATCAAAACCAAGCTTTGAAACAGCAGTATCTATGTTGAAGCAAGGCTGCACTGTCTACAGTTTGCAGTTTTAGTTCACAAGTAAATCCAAAACCTGAAATGTCAGTATAGTCACCCTCCAGTTTATCTGATACATACAACTGGCAACCAAATCTTAAGTATACTGGCATCAATCCAGAAAATTGCAAGTGTTCAGAACACTGCCTGTCTGGTAGTATAGTCACAGAGCTGAAGAGCAGAAACCCTTTGCAACCCCACTAAGTTCTCAGGCAAGAGTTGTCAAGATGGTATGCCTTGATTTAGTCCCGGTTCTGGCTTCCTCTCTCTACTCCCCTTTCCCATTATAGTTAATTACTATTAAAATGTCTCACCTCAGCGAGCCTTACCCCTGCATGTCTTGCCCCTGCTTGCACACCAAACAGTTGTGACGGGCTTCTTAGCAGAGCCCCTTGTAATAACAAAAAATATGGGTGGTGCCAATACAGTGATGCTGCCCACTGCTAAACAGACTCATTGCAGATTTCAAAGGTTTTGCTCCTGTACAGCAAGCACTCTACTATTAGAGTAGATACATATGTGAAAAATTCTTTTCACATGGAGATAACCATCAGTGGATGTGAGACAAAGCTGGCTGTACAAAAGTGACATTACATTTCACAATCCTAGTTACACTATATTTTCAACAGTTCTCAGTTTTGCTGCATCAGTAGCATCAGCACAATATAGTGTCAGCTTATCTGTACTAAAACTAAACTACAAGACTTACTGTACAAATGAATTCATAGATATTTCAAAAAGGATTCAGATTATTATTATGTATTATATTTGTATATTGCCTTTCATCCGAAGATCACAGGGAGGTTCACAACATAAAAATACAAAATGAATTGGGTGTCTGCAGATTTCTTCACTATATGTTTTAAAAACTATTTTAAATAACGTTAAGTCTTGAAAACATACCCACAAAAGTTACTACACTGGTGAGGCCTGACAGATAATTCCTTCTTCCCTGCAGCAATCTAATGCATTTCTATGCTAGGCAACAAGGAAGGGCAGAGTCCCTCCCGAACTAGCCTGCTCACTGTCCTGCACACAATTCCTTCTCACCTGCAGAAACCAAGCTTGTGCTTTCACACATTGTGAAACCACCAAGTTTCATAGACATCTTTATAACCACAGAAACAATAAGCAAGATTTTTTTGGGGGGGGGGGGACAGAACTAGGTAAGGCTTGAGTGTTGGGGGGGAGAGTAGGAAAGGCACATGGATTTGATTTCTAAATATACCTCAACAGCTGCAGGAGAAAGAAAAAAGTTTAGAGTCAAGCCCTCATTTAATATCACAAAGCACTGACAAAGCACAAAAAACCCATACTAACACTATGACAGAACGCAGTCGTAGAACACCGGATTATCTTTGTCCATCAAGCAGTAAAGTCAGGTGGAATTTTTAAACAAAAAGCAGCCTTAGAAAGAGAATCCCGGGTTCTGTGTTAACCAGTAGTTTATAAATCTGAAGGGCAGAGGAGTGCTAAGAGGCTGACAGCGACTGAAGCGATGGAGGTGGGAAGGATGAGACTGCAAAGGGAAACCTCGTACTTCTACCTCACCCGCCGTAGTAAGTTATGGGAGCGAAAGGTACTGACGGCGAGAGCGTTTATTCCTTCGGAGACGGGTGGGGGATGGGATATGGAGGAAAAAGATAAAGGCACCCAACTTTAATTAAAGTACCCAGCGATTACCACCGCTTCCTTCCACACGCCCAATTAGGGCAAGGATAACAAGCGCCTAAATCAGCTTATTTAATGATGTTATTAGTCGGCAGCGAAGGCGAAATGGGGGGGGGGGAGGCAGAAGAGGGAGGCAGGCGCCTGTTCTCACGGCACGGGATTCACACGACCAAGGAGAGCCCCAATACACCCTTTTCTCAGGCGCCCGTGGAGTCCGCCCCACCAACCCCGCAAGACTCCCGTTTAGGAGGAAAAACTTCGCTGGCTCCGGTTTAGAAATGCCCCTGTCCCCGGCCTCCCCGCTCGGGCCTCCGCACCCCGCTGCCTCCGAGGAGGAGGAGGGTTGCGCGCTCACCTTCCAGCAGCCTGGTGATAAGACTATCCACATTCAGCTCCCCGTCCGCCATTTTGTAGCTAATGGACTCAGTCCCGGGCGGGGACGGAGAGAGACGGCGCTTCGGCGAGGAGGCGGTAGCGACAACGAAAGCAACAGCGTCTCGTCAAGGACCCTCCTCCCGCCGCCGGAGGCAACTCGCCCGAGCGCGGGACCTCAAAGCGCCCGGCCCAGCGTTGCGGGGAGGGAGGGAGGGGGGGTCTTCCCTCAACGCTCACTCGCTTTCCGGCTCCGCTGAAGAAAGAGGGAGAGAGAGAGACACGAAACCGAGTCCTGCCAATCCTCCTTCTCCTCCCCACCCTCCTGCCTGCCTTAGGCCCCGCCGCGCATGCGCCCCGACTTCCTTTCCACGATCCTTCCTCCCGCGCCTCTTGCCGCTGTTGCTTATACTCCAACAACAACTGCGCGGGAGTATCAGGTTCGGCTGTGAGAGAGGGCTGCGGGAGCGGCGCCGGCCGAGGCAACAAGGGCGCAGGCGCGACGGGCTCGCGAAGCCTCTAGCTCGTACGCCCGGACGCTCACGTGGGCGCGCACGCGCTTCACCCTGCCTGCCTTTCTTTCTCTTCGCTTTCCATCTTCCCCTCCCCCCCTCCCATTCCCTTTTCCACCCCGCTTGTGTTTCCTGGTAACCGGGCTGGGGCCTAGTGCTTAAATGCAAAGTGCAGCCTCTACGCCTGCTGCGCGCGGAACACCGTGAAGCTTTCCTCGAGCGCCGCGTTATAATAGGAAAGAGAAGCCCCCACAGGGCCAGAATCATTTCTGCTGTTTTTCTCATCTACTGTTTTAGTTCGCGCGGAAAGGCAGCCTTGTTGCTCCCTAAAGGGGTTAGGGAGGAGTGGAAGCCCTCCCAAATTCACAGAACAATAAGCAAGGGCCACACCACGCATTTAAAGAACACGGCTTCCCCGAAAAGAATCCTGGGAACTGTAGTCCCCCCCCCAACAGAACCGTGATTCCCATCACCTTTAATAGGCTACAGCATGGGTAGGCAAACTAACGCCCGGGGGCCACATCCGGCCCAATCGCCTTCTAAATCCGGCCTGCAGACAGTCCGGGGAATCAGCGTGTTTTGACATGATTAGTATGTGTGCTTTTATTTAAAATGCATCTCTTGAGTTATTTGTGGGGCATAGGAATTTGTTCATTATTTTTTTTCCAAAATATAGTCCAGTCCCCCACAAGGTGTGAGGGACAGTGGACGGGTCCCCTGCTAAAAAAAAGTCTGCCGACCCCTGGGCTACAGAGACCAGTATCCTTTGGGGGAATTGAACGTGCATTGAATGTGGTTTAAATGTATGGTGTTGCCCTGTCCCGAGTTTCCCAGTTCGCATTTCCAAAACTTGCTTACTATTTTTGTGACAGGTTTTGTTGGTACCAATAAAGGTATTCCCCAATTTGGATTTGGCAATTCTGCTTAGGGTTCCCATGGGTTCACTGTATTTGTGCAGCCTGCTGTCAGAGTGGAAGACGATCGACAAGTGTGAAATGGGTTTGCGGTCAATGTGCGTATTGTTTTCTACCTTCTGTAGATAATTTCATATAATTATCATAACAGAGTACTTTGAACAGGGCCATGGCTCAGCGGTGGAGGCTATGATTTGCATGCAGAAGGTCCCAAGTTCCGTCTCCGGCATTTCCAAATAGGATGCCAGAGATCCTGAATATGCTGCTGCTAGTCAGATGTAGACAATACTGAGCTATAAATCAGGTGTAGGGAACCTTTGGCCCTCCAAGTGTTGCTGAACGACAACTCCCGTCATCTCTAGTTGCTGGCCTTGCTTGTTGCTGAAAAGGGAAAAGGGAAGAAAGGTGGCAGCCCTTTATTCAAGAGACTCATGCTTGACTTGGAGGAATATACATATTTTAAAGTTCATTTTGAGTGTTCCTTTGGGTAACACTCAAAAGCCTATAGATCTATGCTGCAGTCCTGGGTGAGGTTTTTAAACCCTTTCACCACCACCCAAAATGTGGTGGTGAATAAGTTTGCCCCTCTCAACAGTGCCCCCCCCCCAAAAAATTGCATCTCTTTCAGCGCCTTGGCTGTGACAGCAGCCCTGCGGAGCCCTGTCCCCTCCCCAGTCAGCCAGCAGGGGGGCTGGCAGTTCTTTTTGTGCAGTGGGTCTCCCTGTGAGGTCACTGCTGCTTGGCCCTCCATCCCTCTGCTCCCCCTGTGTGCCCCAAGAGTGGCCTTTCAGCTGCTGTGACTGAGAAATGTCACGTGAGGCTCTTAATTTAGCACAGCCACAGCCAAGTTGCTTTCCCCTGGTTTCTTTCCCCCCTCGACCAATGGCAAGGGCCATTGACTTAAGGAGGGTTTACTTCTGAGTAAAGTGTGCACTGGGTGCAACCTTCAAGTTAGTGCATTCCTGCTCGTGCAACTGTTCCTCCATAAAAAATAAAATTGAAGACATAATTCAACAGAACCATAGATTAAGCCACAGATACAAATAAGATACCAGAGCATAAAGCAGATAAAAAAATGAGAATAGATTGTGTCATCTGCAAAACATAACCAAGATTTGGGGTTACAAATATTTCCAAATGAAATGGTATATTGGAGAAATAAAATTCTGTTTCACAACTTTAATTTTTTTTTGTAATTGATCATTTTGTTTTATTGTTTGTTGATATTTTGTTGGTACTGTGTTGCAATGCTATTTGTGAAATAAATGTTTGAATTTTGTTAATTAATTTTGGTTGAATTGTTACAGCATGACAATGTGATTTCTTCTGTATATTTTGACATTTCTGTGGGTTGTAAACCATCCTGAGTACTGCAATGTAGATAGAGGTGGCATAAAAATTAAAAATTAAATTTGGTGCAGCTTCTTGCCTTATTTCATGCAGGTAACAAGGAGGGGATAAATGGGGAGAAAGGAGTGGCAGAAAGAGAGAGGAGGGAGTAGCAGAAACATAACAGAGAAGTGTGGGTATCCCTTGCCCACATTTTTCTCCCTCCCACTCTTCATCAGAGTGGTATCTAACAGTTTATCCCTGAGGAAATGCAGTCCTCCATACACATACCGGTACTCCATGGCTATTGGCTTAACAACCTTCTCTTTTGTCACAAGTGGCAACAGTGTCTTCCACAGAGGAAATACCTGGCAAGTATGCAAACTAGATTGTAACCTGGGTGGCTATAAGCTCCCAATTTCAGATAAGTTCCAGTTATAACCAGGGAAGTCAATGAGAAGCATGGCCATTATTTTTTATGACTACAAACGCTCCAGTCCACTTATTGCCACTGCAGGCCAAACATTTTGATTTATTATTCCTTGCAGAACCAAAGCACACATGGAACAGGCGAATAGAAACTGCAGTGCAGATAGTGGCTTCCTATGTTTGTATTGTCCTAATGACCACATGTCATGGGCTGGAAGAATACGGTGGCCCCATTTTTAATCTGTCTTCTGACTGCTCCTGCAGTAGTGCAGTGAGGCAGGGACTACGGGGACAAAGCACCACCATCATCTTTTATCTCTCAGCAGGGGCAATGACCATCTCCAGAGGTGCTATTTGCCAATCATCTGCCTACTAAATAAATAAATAAGCAAGCAAGCTTTTCTCCAAGAAAACTACCAAATAAACTAAGCTGAGGAAGAGGCAGGTTGAAGAAGAAAATGAAATGGGGCAGTGATCACAAGGTATACTTAAGGAAAGGTGTGCCTGAGATGGTTGATTTATTTTGTCCCTTGAATTGCAGGCTTTCACTTATACAAAAGTATTGCTCTCCATGTTAAGCAGCTAAAATCTGAACTGCCCCCACCCTGCTCAGCTCAGCTCTACCAGCCCCAATAGCCCCTGTAATATATTTGGTCTGTTGCTGTGTGCTCTCTGTTTCTCTTGCTGCGAGTGCTGCTGACGCAATTGGCCATCTGACCATAATTTAGCATCACCCCCCCCCCCAGCTGTCTCTGCTTTTCCTTATTTTCTTTCTGCATCTTTGTTCTTTTTCCCAATATCATCCTTTCCCTTTCTCTTAAGCCTGGCTTGTCATGGATGAAAGCAAAGGTTCCAGGTTACCGCTTAGGCCACCAGGACATTGCAGTTCTGCTGCTGCTTCCTATACATTGCCATTTTTTATATACCGGTAACATTGCTGGCATACTGCTAATAGGATGACCAAGAAGACAGGGTTTCTGGACTTGAAATAATTGGGTAGCAGGGAGGGATTTCAGAAGGCACAGCTTTCCTCACCTCTGCGTGATAAGCTGCACCTAATTAAGTTCCATCTTCTACACAACTGTTAAGTTACAAAGCAAAGGAGGACGTGGTTCTCTACTTCTTTATCCATCACAAGGGTTGGCATAGAAATGACCCCATGAATCACTTGAAGCTATTCCACACTGATTATCAATATCTGAGGACTGGGGCTGACTTATACGCTTCTTTATTCCTCCAGCGCCTCTTGTGTCTGCTGTTAGAGGCCAGAAGCTACAAGATACAGCAATTGTAGTCAGGGTTTTTTTTTCCAGATGAAACTCACTGCAACTCTGTTCTAGCACCTCTCAGGTGGGCGCCATTGGGATTCTAAGAGAGGCATTCATGGTGGGTTCTGGCACCTCTAGAAAAACAGTACTGGCTGTAGTAGCCCAGGGCCATCTACCACAAACTGTTAGATGGTAAAAAATTAATAATAGTAAATATTATTCTTATTAATAATAATAAAAAATAAATAACTTTTATTTGTACCCCGCCCTCCCCGGCCAGAGCCGGGCTCAGGGCGGCTAACATCATAAAACTAACACAGTATACAAAGAACATAAGAACATAAAAGCAGGTGATCAGTTAATTAAAATACATCTTAAAATTAGTTCAGAGCAAATTAAAATCTGGACAGATTATCAGTTTTAATGTGTTTTTAATTCCCTCTTGTCTTTGTTCTTTCATTTTCTAATTACCAGCTCACCGTTTCACTCAGGACAAGAAGGGTCCTGTGAAATGAATAGACTAAATATGAAATAATAACCATGGTAAAAGGTAAAAAACCATGACACGCTCAGGAAGCCTTAAACTTGTGTTACAGGTGGGTAGCCGTGTTGGTCTGCCATAGTCGAAACAAAATAGGAAATTTCCTATTTTGTTTAAACTTGTGTGTATATGTTTGCCTTGTGGAACCTCTGCATGATGAAATTTGAGACCTAACTTAGAGCCTCACTGTTCCTAACAAAATAATGGATGGTACCTCTTGTTTCTGTCACGAGTGTCCAAAGCCTCACTTGTTTGTCAGACTTTTGTTGTTACAACCCTACTCTCCAGTTTCTGTTTTTCTGTGTTACCTGAGCATAACAAGTAGTACTAATTTCACAGGAATGTAAAAAAATAAAATAAAAAACTCTCCAGGAGACCTCATCATAAACAATGAAAAGCTCTCAGATAAGTTGTGAACATTTGTGAAAATCATTCACTTCTCAATTTGCCACAACTAAGCTGTTTTAAAGTGTGATGAGGGTTTTTAATAGAGAATGATACAATCTCTTGCCCAACAATACCATGACTTCTTCCCCAAGTAAGGAGGGGGGGGGTGCACTGCTGAAGAGCCAGTGTGGTGTGGTTTGGGTGGGCAAGGGAAACCCAGGTTCAAATCCCAACTTAGACTTTGAAGGTCACCGAGCGACCTTGGGCTGGTCATATCCTTCCAGCTTAGCCACTTCACTCCCACCTGATTTTCTCAAATACTTTTGAGAACCAAGGTTTGCATTTAAAAAAAAAAAACCGAACTGCAGATATGCTTGAGAAACAAAAAAAAAGCCCACTATGAATACACAGGAAGCATGAACAAATTGGACTATGAATATTGGAATATGGAATTATTATGCATTTTAATAACATAAGCACTCCACAGACCCAAGTCATCTGAAACTTTGAGATGATTTGCAAGCATGATTAGTTAATTACGATTTACAGTCAAAAGAGGCAAGTTTTTTCGTACATATCACACTGAACAAGAGATGTTGAAATGACCTGTCCATTACTCAAGGATGCACAGTGATTAACAGCAGCAGTGCTACAGCATATGCAACTATTGAGCATCAACTGTTTGTGACACAGCAATTTAGGCTGTTGATCCTAAAATCAGTCAAAGAGCAGTATGTAAGGCTTAAAATTAGGAAAAGCAAAATGCATGTATATTCGTAAAACACTGAAGAAAAACTATTTTGTCTGAAAACAAATGAGGCTATCAATTAGTATGCAGGTGACACTGCCACAAGCTTTGAAACTGGAAGATCACAACGTTTATAACTTTTTATGCTTTTATAGAGCAAATTAAACGCTTTGTTAAGATTCAACAATTGAAACAAAACACGCAAAAAGAGGGATAAGGGGTGAATGTAGATGAATCATTGGAATA
This sequence comes from Lacerta agilis, assembly GCF_009819535.1. Lineage (NCBI taxonomy): Eukaryota > Metazoa > Chordata > Lepidosauria > Squamata > Lacertidae > Lacerta > Lacerta agilis. The sequence goes on along the minus strand of NC_046314.1, from coordinate 85,921,603 downwards.
AAGTAGGTGACACTATATCTAATATTTTTATACCCATGTTTTGGTTTTTAATTCTGACAAACATGTTCTGTCTCCGTAAACTTTAAATTACACTTTGAAATAAAATCAAAAGGATTTTTAAAAGCCAAACATGAAAGCAACAAATTAATCAAATAACTCGACTCTTGCAGAGATGTAAGTGAATGCTAACATATTCTGGTTATCTCACTTTTGTGTTCTTTAACCCAGGGGATTTGGTTATGCTATCCTTTTGTTTAATTCTGCATGCAAGAAGGCACTGACAGCATACAAAACTGCAAAGTTCAAGGTCTCCTTATTTTTTTAAAAAACCACACACACACCAACAACACCAGAGTGCATTGTGTGTGGATCTGTACCAGCCTGCCCACTGACATACAGGAGTGTTTAAGGACTCTGACAACTTCTTGGTGTATAAGCCTACAATGTCAAATGGAACTTTGTATCTGAAACCACAAAAACTAGGAAATGTCTGGTATACTTCATAACAATATGTATTCTACCCAGTGTGGCCTAACATCTGTCTCTACAGTAAATTCATATTTGGCATTGGTAAATATACCATTATGCATGCTCTGATAGCCAATGGCAAGAGGCTTCAGGCGTCCCAACATGTATCTTGGGTTCTGTTTCCTTGGGATGACAGCCACTGATGCTTCTGTGGTTCAAGGTTTCATTTCCAGGTATGTACAGGCAGAGGCGGATTTAGGGGAGCACTTCAGGGGGTGCTGCAACAGTGACAAACAATGGAAGGCGGGGGGTGGGCGCTGAGTTTTAGCAACACACAGGGTGCCGCTGATATTTGAAAGCCCAAAAAATTCACCAATGGTACAGGCTGAACATCAGATGGAAGGTCCAAAGAATTAACACTAGCAGATCCTGTTCCCCATCAGATTTCTCCCCACTCCTACTAAAGCGAATGCAATGGCATTGCACTTGTGTGCTTGGAGAATCATATTGATGGTTTTATAGCCAAAGCTGCTTCTCATACAAACACAAATTATTCTGGTTGCCTTGGGGTGACTGGTGAGAAATGAAGGAGAGAGATCTCTTTGGCTGTCTACACAAAATACCTTTAAAGCACATCCAATGCACATTCTTCCCCTGAAAGAATTATTTGAGGGAAAGCATGTGCTTCAGATAAGCTTCAGTGGTATCTGCTTGCCACACAAGGATCAGACAGTTGAGCCCAAGGGTGTCAGGCTAGGGCCTGGGAGACCAGGGTTCAAATCCCTGCTCAGCAATCAAACTCACTAGGATTTCTTGTGTCAGTTACCTACCTCACAGGATTGTTGTGAAGATAAAATGAGGCAGGGCATGTGCCACCTTGAGTTCCTTGAAGGATAGGTGGGATATAAATAGGATGAGTGGGACTTCCGGCGGCGACGCAATCGCTGGGTGGTCGAGGGCTGCTTCGGGTCCGAAGCGCCCTGTCCATCCCGGGGGTTAGGAGCCGCGCTACCGCAGCGCGCGGCTCCGGTTGGGGTGCGGGAAGAGCGTCCCGCACCCTGGGCTCCCCGGCTGCGCCCGCGGAGGCTCCGAACCCTTCCCTTGCCCCCCCTGTAAAGGGGGAGTGGGGGTGAAGGGACAACGGAGCCGGGCTTACGGGGACATGCCCCAACCGGGATGTAAATGCGGCGGCAAAGCCCGCGGTGAGCGTCTAAGTTCTACCTGTGAAGAATGGAGCTAAAGGAACCCGGTGGTCGTGAGTAAATAATCTTGGCAGAAATCGTGTCTTTGGAACGATCCGGGGGAAGGAGAAAGGCAGCCTGCCTCCCTCCCTTCGAGCCTAAGAAATTAACCAATTTGAGGGATTGCTGTCACAGAACTGGTTACAAAGTACTTAAAATCGATATATGAGACTGGCAAACTTTTTTCTTGGGAAGCTAACTAGCGGAAAATATCTCCATATAAAGTTGCAGTGTTTGCGCTCCAGCTTAGGAAAATGGCGACGAACAAAGAGACAGGGGAAGAAATATGATACCCACTTCCTCCTCCTCTGCCAGTATGTTGGGTTTCGTCCTTGAACTGGTATTGAACTCTGGACTAACAGATGAACAAAGGCTCACTGCCCTGAATGTGGAACTACTTTGTAGAAAAGTCAAAGTCTTGTGTGGGGGTCTGAAATGGAACCAAATGCCCACAGAGGAGGCTTACAAAACTTTTGACACTTTGGAAGAAAGTCTTGCCAAAGAGCTGAGAGGGTGGATGGAAAGATGGAAAGAAATGAGTGAGCTACTTCGGAGAAGAAATTCGCTCTTTGGGGGTGGCAGCCCCAAGGCGATGTCAAGATTTGTCATATCCAGTCCCCGAGGTGTGAGCTCGGGGGCCAGGGACAGAGAATTAAGGTATTTACAAGAAGAAAAGGAATGTTACAAAGAACCGGAGAAGCTGAGAGAGGAAGAGATGGATACCTCAGAGCTCGTGGCAAGGAGAGTTTTGGACTGTGCCCGGATCTGTGGACGTTTGGAGAGGGAAGCTGCAAGGAAGTTCAGTGCTGATGCCATCAGGAGAAGAATAATGGACAGAGGGGGTGTGGGGTGAAGCATTAAGTAAAATCTAAAGCAATCTGTTATGGCATATTGAAATCGGAAGGTGAACACTGTCAACAATAGTTTGTTTTATTATTTGTTTGAACATGAAAGGAGATATTTCAAGTTTTTATGTTATAAGCAGCAGTTTAAAGGATAGAAGAGATAGATTTGATGAGGATGATTTGTGAGGATTTATAAAGTCAATTTAAGTGGTTTAAGTTTATAGATTAAGACGATTAAGATTAAGATGAAGATTAAGATGAATGTTTTACTTTATATATATAATTAAGTTTAATTTTTTAAATGAAGAGGTTAAAAAGTAGATTATGGATATAAACTCGAAGGTGAAAAGGCAGGGGAAGTCAACTGTCAAGATTGGAAAAAGAAATTTTTTTTTGTGAGATGTCTAATTAAGAAGAAAAATCATGGCAATTTTTGTATTAGATGTACTGTATTTGGTTTGTATGTGTATAAATGTAGGTGTGGTTAAGGTTGTATGTTGTTATAAGTAAAAATGTCAATAAATTCTTATAAAAAAATAAATAAATAGGATGAGTGAGTGAGTGAGAGAGAGAGAGAGAGAGAGAGAGAGAGAGAGAGAGAGAGAGGAATGGCCATTTTGCAAAGACAGAACTACTGTTTCCTCGTTTCTTACAGACCAAATCAAAGCTGTATCCAGACAGCAGATTCTCCCATCCCAGCCTTTTTATTAATCTCATTTGCTCTTTCAATTTTTATCCTGTTTCTTTGCCAAAACCTCTTGAAGTGACTCCCAGTAAAACTTAATATGCGATCTGCAAAACAATATACAATAAAACGTTATAATACAACAGTTAAAAACAGTGATAAAACAAAAGTCTAGCAGTCCTAAAAACCAGTGAACAACACATTTAGTCCAGTTCAGGAACAGCAAATGCTCTCTCTGGAGGGAGATATATATCTAAACTGGAAGCCCTGGGGGAAGGGGAAAAACCCTCAGCTAGAAACAGCAATTATCATGTGTTTCATTGGCCCTGTTTAGGGTGACCATGTGTGTCCAGATTTGCAGATGATATTCCTTGAATAGAAGGAGTGCCAGAGGACAGTTCTTTGTTTGTTTGAAGGGCTGCCCAGTCCAAACCTATTTCAGAAATGAAGAACCCTAAAAAGGAAGAACAGGGGCTTTAAAGTTAGCATCTGAGCAACAAACCGAGCAGGGACACAATTCACTTGGTCAGTCTCCTCCACTGTGATGGGATGTATTTTTATTTAACTATGGTAACTATTCCTTTTGGGGACGTGGGTGGTGCTGTGGTCTAAACCACTGAGCCTAGGGCTTGCCAATCGGAAGCTCGGCGGTTCAAATCCCTGCGACGGAGCGAGCTCCCATTGCTCTGTCCCAGCTCCTGCCAACCGAGCCGTTCGAAAGGACGTCAAAATACAAGTAGATAAATAGGTACCGCTCTGGCGGGAAGGTAAACGGCATTTCCGTGTTCTGCTCTGGTTTCGCCAGAAGCAGCTTAGTCATGCTGGCCACATGGCCCGGAAAAACTGTCTGGGGACAAACGGCAGCTCCCTCGGCCCATAGAGCGAGATGAGCGCTGCAACCCCAGAGTTATTCGCGATTGGACTTAACTGTCAGGGGTCCTTTACCTTTACCTTTTAAACCATTCCTTTAAAAAAAATACGTTGCTTGTGTGTATATAATTTTATGCCAATATTTTCTTCTTTTGACAATGTTTAAGAGGCCAACCTAGTTTAGAATGCCCCCCATGAATCTTCACATTGCTGTCCTCTGTACTAGCAGGGATAAACACAGGGATAGTCAGAATAAAACACTGAAGAATGCGTGGCAGATAGGGGATTTGACATTCAAGAAACTGTCCATCCAAAAGTGCCCCAATTATGGCACACTTCATGCATGCATAACTTCATTTGCACAGACTCTTCAGAGATATCATGGCTCGCATACTGAGATCCTACATTGCTGGAGACTGTGAATGAAGTGATCTCATAGATGGGATACATTGCCCTGTTTCCCGGCTGGGCAATGATTGGATGTGAAAGATCCCATTAACTCAGTCCTGCCCATGTGGCGGACATTATCACAAACCTGCTCCACTGGGGGAGATTGACCCCTCTCCTTCTGGGTCTTCTGAGGTCAGGAAAAAGCCTCTGCCTCTGAGGATTTATCATGGATTGGCTCACTGTATCAGATCCTTATTGACTGTCTCTACTTCAAAGAAGGTATTCCACTTGGAAATAATCTTAGGATGGTGCATGCTGGGTGCAGAGTTATGATACCAAGTCCAATTCAAGGTGTTAGTGCTAGCACACAATGCCCTAAGTGGTTTGGGGCCCAAGTACTTAAGGGAGTGGCTCCCACAATATCAACCATCTTGTGGAGAGTGTGCTGGAGGTGCCACCTCTATATATCCCCCAGTTAGCACTGCCCCATAACAGGGCCTTTTTGGTGATGGTTCATTTTTTTGTGAAATGCCCCCCTGATGAGGTATATCTGTCATCCTCATTAACTTTCATGAGAAATTTAAAGACATTCAATGACTGGTTGATACTGATCATGCCAACCTTGAAATTAGTAATTGTGAGGGTATACGATTGCTTTGAAATGTTGTTAGGTGTTCAAAATGGTTTTAGATGGTTTTTAATTGTTCTTAAATATTTTAACCCAGGCTTCCTCAACCTCTGCCCTCCAGATGATTTTGGCCTACAACTCCCATGATTCCCTAGCTAGCAGGACCAGTGGTCAGGGATGATGGGAATTGTAGTCTCAAAACATCTGGAGGGCCGAGGTTGAAGAAACCTATTTTAACCCCTTCATGGATCACTGCCTTGTTGCGGCGAAGGGGCTTGAATAATTCCAAGAAGCTATGAGCTATATTCCAATAGTCATAGTCCAATTTGTTCATGCTTCCTGCGTATTTATAGTGGGCTTTTTTGTTTTTTGTTTCTCAAGCATATCTGCAGTTCGGTTTGTTTGTTTTTAATGCAAACCTTGGTTCTCAAAGTATTTGAGAAAATCAGGTGGGAGTGAAGTGTTTTGGCTGGATTGATGGCTATCACTATACAGTATCCTGCGATAGTGAATTCTTAAGTTTAATTATGTTTTGTGTAGAGAAAAGTCTGCAAAGTGGCCCTTAGAGGAGAGTGGTAAAAAATAAAAATATCAGACTTTTTCTCAGAAAAATGTCTTTGAGAAATTTCAGCTCAGCTCAAGTTTGTAGCATGGGAGGGTGAAACACAGAGCAATCGCAGTGCTATGTTGCCTGATTCTCTGGTGACCTTTGGCTTGAATAGACATAACTGAAAAAGACAATGCTCTGTAGCCAAGATCAATAGCTTATATTTTTTATTGAGAAGGAGGACCAATAACCCCATGTTTATTAATGAGGAGGAGTTGCTTACAGGCTTCTCAACATCAGTCAAGGGTCCTATATTTTGGTGTGCTCACTGGGTTTGCTTGCATTTAATATAAATTCTGTATTTTGAATCCTGTCTGTTAACTTCATGCATTTATTTTATGCTGCAACACTTGGGAGCCAATGAAACCTAGCAACGGTAATGTAAATTGAAAATAGCTACAGCCCCCTAGACTACCAAAATCTCTTAAGACTTGAATTATTCATCATTAGCAGAACTTGCATAATTATAGGTTATAATATCACTTAGGGGCTTAGTATTCATCTTCTCCAGTGCCATGCTATATCTCATCAAATGTATTAGGAGCTCCAGTCTGCTAAATTAAAGGATAGCACCTCCGCTTAGCCTAAATTTAATATTGAAGAAATATGTCTTTAGCCGAAACTCCTGTGGGGCAGCTAATTTCAATCATGCAACTGAAACTGCAGTAAACAGATAGTGTGAATTATTATTATTATTATTATTATTATTATTATTATTATTATTATTATTATTATTATTATCATGGAGAAGAAAACAGAAAGACAACACTATTGTGGAGCAGGAGATAAATAATTTTGCAAGTGAACATCCTGGTTGACTATTTCACTCCAAACTACAGTCACACAGGGCCAACATACGGTAATCATAGTTCCTGGCTCTCAAACTTGTAGGCACAGAACTCAGACGCTTGGCTCAATTATTACCAAAGGCTTTATTCAAAAAAATCAGTATGCAGCGTAAACATAGATCAGGTTATAGGTTACACATGGTTCAGTAGTTCAAAGCAGAGCTCCGGGAGACATGACTAGGCACAAACCAAAACATCTTCTCCACACCTGACATGCCCACTTTGCCTTCCTTTTGAAGAGCGAGGCAGGCATAGTCATTTGCATGATTTGGTTCGTGAGTGACAGAACTCTGCAAACAAATTGATGCAACCTTGGAGACAGGGGCAGGGTCTGCCCAACCAGTTCATTATCCAATCCGGGTCCTGACGCCTCCCCAGTTGCTTAGGTCCCACTAGTAGGAGGTGCGGTGGGACCTCTGCCTTCTCTTCTGAGATGTTTGACACCATCAGGGTGGGTACTAGTCCTGCCAGACTACTGGGCCCCTTCCCGATACTCTCAGTATTATTTCTCTTCCCAGAACCCAGCTCGACATTTCCATTCTCCCTCTCCCTCTGACCAGTCCCACCAAGAGGTCTTCACAGGGCTCAAGGCAGTTCCATGGGCAGCAGCTGTCTCCGCTTACCATCTTGTGATGCATGGAAACCGTTTTGCCCCTCTTTTAAGTCAAAGGCCATGTTATGTGGCTGTGTGGTAGTAAATAAATAAATAATTTATACCCCGCACATCTGGCTGGGCTTCCCCAGCCACTCTGGGCAGCTTCCAACAAAATATTAAAATACAACAATCAACCAAACATTAAAAGCTTCCCTAAACAGGGCTGCCTTCAGATGTTTTCTAAAAGTCTGGTAGTTGTTGTTCTCTTTGACATCTGGTGGGAGGGCATTCCACAGGGCGGGTGTCTGCCTGGTTCCCTGTAACTTGGCTTCTCACAATGAGGGAACCGCCAGAAGGCCCTCGGCGCTGGACCTCAGTGTCCGGGTAGATCGATGGGGGTGGAGACCCTCCTTCAGATATACTGGACCGAGGCCATTAAGGGCTTTAAAGGTCAGCACCAACACTTTGAATTGTGCTCGGAAACCTACTGGGAGCCAATGTAGGTCTTTCAAGACCGGTGTTATGTGGTCTCGGCGCCCACACCCAGTCACCAGTCTAGCTGCCGCATTCTAGATTAGTTGTAGTTTCTGGGTCACCTTCAAAGGTAGCCCCACATGGAGCGCATTGCAATAATCCAAACGAGACATAACCAGAGCATGCACTGCTCTGGCGAGACAGTTACTTTGGAGGGATGGGGGTTCAGATGATCTACACCCCCATACTTTGAAATAAGGTACAATTGTGAGAGGGCTGTATAAGCTAGCTCCACCCCCACATCCAGTCCCTGGTATCTCCAGTTAAAAGGATCAGGTAGCAGCAGGTGCTGGAAACACAGAGCTAGATTCTCCAGTTGCCTGATGTGGTGTGAAACAGTTGCCTGTGTTTAGAATGTCATTTGTTTTGTTCTGTCTGTCCTGGGCCAAATAATTTTAAATATAACCTGGCTAAAGTTAAACCCCTTTAAGTCCCTGTGATTTCAGTGTGAGCTGTTCAAATGCGAGTTTAATCTTATCATTGAAACTGGTGGGATTTATTTATGGTGCTGTTCTAAGGCTGCACTTTTCTGGGATTAAATCCTACTGAACTCAAAGGTATATCTTGTTTATGAATTTCATTGAGTGGAACACAAAGTACTTAACTTTGTCATACAACCCAGAGTCATAATTTATGTATTACAATTAAAGAAAAACCCTACAGTTTGTTATCAATAGTGTAAAAAGAATCCAGTAAAATTTAAATAAGCTTTGTCACTTATTTTTTTTTAAAGAAAAGGAGATACAGACTGTGCTCTTGCTGTTGTAATAGTTTTATAAATAATACAATTAAGAACAATTATAATATTACTGTTAATCTCCCTAGGAAAGCCTTTGGCAGTGGGCTGATGGGTTTCATTATGTTATTTAGAATGGTTTTGTATCAGAGAGAGCGAGAGAGGCAGGCAGGCACTAAATGGAAATGGGTTATTGAAAAGCTAACAAAGAAACACAAATTGTTCCATGCTTGCTCATGGCTTTCCTAGGGCAGAGCTTCATGCAAAGCCTAGATTTTAGTGAAGACAAAGAGAAGCAGGGGATTACAGGGATAATGCCTTTCTTTTCTACTGCACACAAAACAGAGCATATTTCAAATGCTAATAGTAATAATAATAATAATAATAATAATAATAATCAGCTTTTTCTTCCTTGCATCTGCTTGTGCCTAAAACATTTTAATATGATGCTGGGGATAAAATGTTAAGAAGTGGAGGTTGTTGGTTTTTGTATTTTTGGTTAAAGGAAAAAAATACACTGGTATGTGATAAAAAGAGAATGCTCTGGATGGCAAGATCTAGGTTTGGGGCAAGTACTCTTTGATTAGAGAGCTTCAGCAGAGATTTAAAATAACAAAATATGCAGCAAAGTAAAGCATGGAAATACAGGCTGTTAGCCATTTAAAACATTCCATTCTCAGTTGCTTCCAAAGTTCCCCTCCTTCCTTAGCACAGAAAGAGAATTTATGTTTGGGAAGTTAAAATTGTTTACTTACAAACTCTTCAAAGGTCAAATTCATGTGCTTTTCCACACAGCGGTAAGAAAACGCAAGCAGTAAAACCTAGGTTCCAAAGTGGTAAATGATTCTAAATTATTAGTATACAAACAAAGATGGCTTGGAGCATCCAGCTCACACCTCCTTACTGATAGGGTTCACATGGTGGAATAGGAGAACTAAGGCTTGATAACCCTTCCACCCAAGTGACAAGGAGTGACTTAGCTAAGCCTGGCAAGACAGCTTACTCTATGGCATTAACCCCTTCATGCATTAATTAGATTTAAGCATGTTGGTTATATGATGCTTCTTATCCCACAGAGTTGGGGAGGATCATCATTCTTAGGACCCTCAGTTCCAAATAAGGAAATGCAGGCTACTAACACCACTCAACTCCCCCTCCCCTGCTGCCCAAAAACTTCTTGTGTCACTGCTTTCTCACTAAGTCACCATTGTAGAACCAACATTCTTTTTCTGATTAGGCTTGCATTCTTATCTGATAGCTTAGAGCTTGTTCATTTCATCTGTTGATTCTTCATTTAATTGTGTCTCAGAGCCCACTTAACATATGCTTGGATTTCTGTTATTACTAGAGTACCTTAACTATGCCAATTTTAGCTTCACTATGTATTTGGTACCGCTGATCATAATACAGCAAGCTTCATGTTAAGCTTGTTTTTTGTTATTAGGGGCAACTCAAGTGCAGTTGAGATAGCTATTGATAGACACTCAGAACCAAGAACAGTTCGGAGTAGTGCTGTGTAGAAACCTGCCCTCCAATTTCTCAAAAGTTTCTTTGTTGTTGTTGTTGTTGTTTTGCAAGATGCTTTAGAATTTCAGTAGGTACGAGTCTGAGCTTTCTTTATCACTGCGAGGGGACATTTTCATACCCCCCCCCCCCTTAAAAGTCATTTCTTCATTGCTCTGCAACCTCTGGAGCTGCTTGCACTTTCTGATCTTAAAAAGTCCCATGGCAGGAGCTACATCGTGATACCTTCCCCAAGGTTTTAATTTAAGTGTAGGAAGCCAGGGAAGGTAGCTACTGATTGCCTGATAATGGTGTGCTTGCTGATTTTGTTTTTGAGGGAAGCCTTGCTTTTTACCTTACAAAAATTGTATTGATTTCTTTAAAAATAAAAATAATTTAACAATAATTTAACAAGGCCATGCACACAGTAGGGAGCATTCCTGCCTTCTGCATTTACAGGAAACCCCAGTCAAGGACATTATCGGATTTCCAGGAAGCATCAGTTCCTGAAAATGCTAAAGAGTGTGGACCACTGGATACATTGTTATATGGATTTATTAGTAACTTGTTACCTGAAAGGTATTCAAGTGACTTACATTTAAAAAACATCAGCATAAATCCATTATACAACGGGGAGCGGGAATCATATAAATTATAAACATTTTCATACAAAACCTACTATATATATATGTGTGTGTGTGTGTGTGTGTGTGTGTATGTATATATGTATATGTATATATACCTCCCTATCACTGACTCAGACCTCAGATCCTACCAACAGAGAAGTGCCAATGATCTTCAGAGGAGGCCTTGATGGCCACACAGCAGGTGGCAGATTATCACCTCCTGATATCACAAAAGCAGGTCTTATCTGTGGTGGCACTAAACCTCATGAAAGCTTGGTTGTTCTGCCAAGCTCTTAATTTTCTGATCAAACGTTCAGTATTTCTGCTTTAATGTTTTGTTGTATTTTGATATCTTGCAGTTAGTTTTTGGCTTGTGATTTTATTACTGCAATTTGTGTGAGCTGCCTAGGAACACTGTTACCAAACCACTGCCACCCAGGTCAGAAAAGGACGGTGGTACATAAGAGCTGTGTGTACTTGAAATGTATGGTTTTGTGTCTATCTTCCTGAAGGGACGAAAATATTTACTTTACTTAAGAAAACTGCTTTTCTACATTAGGATTGCCACCTCTTTCTTCTGGCATTCAACATCCTAATCACAAGCTGAAACTCAACAAGTACAGCTTTTCCAGCATGTTTGCACATTCTGTCCCTTACACAATTATTAAATTACTCAGGATATCTACCAGAAGGAAAGGAGTAAAGACCCTTTTCAGAAAAGAAAGTTGGAATTTTAATAATTTTAACAACACGCACGCGCAGCTTCCTACTTGCCTGCTCGAGTCACCCACTTTTCAGATTAAAAAATAAATAAAAACCCATCACATTGTTAGTTCTGCATGCATTGCTTATTTAAAGTCCATTTTGCTAGGCTACTGTGGGACAAAGCGACATGTATCGATTGGTATTACTGCAGGACAATTGCCTCCTTTTTTGTGCCCAGGAGTTCCTGCCACCATTGCAGAAATACTTTTCTTTCTCTCTCTCTCTCCCTCTCCTACCCGTCTCATAAAGAGACAGAGGGATATGTTTTGTAATTTTCTATAATGCATCTTTTTCACAATAACATATTTCTCAGGATTTCATTTCAACAGAAGCTTCTAAAACAGCAACCACACAAGATTAGAGCAACAGCTATCTGAGAAGAGCCTGAATCTTATAGAAAAGGTTTGTAATGGTACAGGGCACTAACAGTGCACATCAACCCACATCAATCATTTCCACTAGTCTAATATTTGTCCATCCAACCGGCAAGAGGATGCATACACTGACCCCTTAGATAATAGTCATTTAATGGCGCTTGTTTCATTATTTTTTCTTGCTTTTCTTCCTGGAAACCACATTTTGATGATTAGCATTAACATTTGGAAATGTTAGTTGCCAAGATCAAAGGTGTACTGTGCGTATATATATATATATATATATATATATATGTATATATATCACATTTGATTTACATTTCATTTGGGTTTAATTTTAATTGGGCATCCATTAATTTTTGCTATTATGTAAAACAGGAAAAACAGCTCCCTATTTTCTTTTCTTTTCGGATTATAAGCCTGACGAACCTGCACAATATAATACATCTGAAGTGTGATAATTACAGTAATTAGAATATGAAACTAAGGGTGTATGACACAGATAATAATTATAGTAATGATCATTATTACTACTTTTGTCATGAATACCCTTAGTCCCATATTCTATGGCCTCTGAATCTTTTCAGCTTATTTGAGTACAGTAGGCACTGTCTGTATACCACATTATTTTTTTAATAATTCATAGTTTTTATCTGTGGAAATGAAGGTGTATTCCCACATCTATAACTGTCACACTTTTTGCTCTTTGGTAGATCAGAACATAATTAATTTTAATGTCCAAAGTATTATTATTTAACTGTATGCATACCACCATTAGACTCAAAAAGCCTTATTATATTATGGAGTGAATTTTTATATAAATGTTTGATTTTGTAATCCGATGGAGATGTTTATAGAAACTGTGGTGTTCAATAAATCATCCCTATCCCCACTAAGGAGCTGTATATGTCATTAAAATATGACACACGCAGGACATCATTTTCCAAACTCTCCTGTAATTGGATAATACTGCAATGCTGTGGAAAAGTAATAATTCTTTCTGTTGTTTGGCAATATACTCATAATACATAATAAGTAGCATAATAACCAGGTTGTTGGTGAAAGAGGAGAGAACATTAAGTGTTCTCCAATCTCACTTTGACATGTTGCTAATCACAGCGGTATTTTTTCCCTTTTCATTCTGCATAGCCGTGGAAATTACTGCAATTAATTAAATGCAATTAAAAGTTAGAATGAATAGGTGATTTAGGAAAGGCATGATCCGATAGTCTTTGGATCACTACACTCATTCAAATATGCAAATATAAAAAGCAGCAGACTGTGGAGGCCATGACTGCAGTGCGCATTGATGGCAAGGGGGCGGGGCTGTAATATGCTGTGGTGGCAGGGGCAAAAGTAGCCCCCCAGCCCCCTCTGCCCTAAAAATTCATCCAACACACAGAGGGGTGTGTGTGAGAATCTCACTAATACTGGTATTGAAAGGCCTTCCTCAAGAGAACAAATAGGGAAAATTAGGTGAAATTAGGCTGTATGCAGTAAGTTGAAATGTTTTTATTATTCGTTTATTTCTATACCGCCTACTACTTTTGTCCTGAGATGGTGTGCAACAATTTAAACAACACCAATATTAAAACCACCACACTGAATAAAATACAGCCAATAACCCAGGCAGAGTTAGAAATGAAAGGAAATGTTTCTTTATGAAATGGTGCAAACACCACTGAATTCTCCATATGGTGCATATCTATCTATCTATACATTACATTTATCTGTTTATTAATACCCCGCCTTTCTCTTCAAGGCCAGATACATGGTTTCCCCTGTCCCACACACTTTTATCTTCACAACAGTCCTGTGACGGTGGTTAGCCTAAGAAGATATGACTAGCTCAAGGCCACCCAGTGAGCACCATGGCTGAACTTAGACCTGAACATGGGCCTCCCCAGTCTATGTACTGCTGAATGGCAAGAGGCAGGAAAAGGAAAGGTCAACTTAGCCTTTTGTACATGATTATGCTACATTATACACATGGCAAAGATCCATTCAAAGTAAGGGAAATGTTATAACTGTTGACCATTAATTTCATATCCTGTAACAATGAAACTTGCAGATGAAGATAAGCACATGCCCGAGTAAGAAAATAAAGTATTTGTTTATCTAGGTTCAAGCAAAATAAATTTGTTTTTTCCATCAGGCTACACCCTGCTTAGTCTTGAATTGTCAGGGGAAAGCACAATTGTTGGAAAGGTGTATCTCTGAGTTAAAATATTCATGATGGGAAGAAGCATATAAGTGAGTTCCTGTAACAATGCAACATCTCCAGGACCAAGTCAGAAAACACTCTATGAGAACTAGAGAAAGGAAGCTGCAGTATACTGATTATATTTATTTTATTCTCCAACCATTTCCAACAACATTACAACACATATATGCACAGTTGTCCTCACAGCACCCCTGTAAATTGGAAACAAATTATTCCCATTTTACAGGTGAGGAATTGACTGATAAAGGGAAACATGACACCTGAGACTGTCCTGTGAACAGGTGGCCCACTGGTCTACACTACGTTCCTGGGGACATCACCTTTTGACCCAGAATGAAACTCCCTCATTTCAACTTCAGATTTAGTTACCTAGCGAAATGGTAAATCAAAGGTTGCAGCCTCCTTGCCGTATATCATTGGGTGAGGTTGCCCAACCTGCCAGCATTCTGACACAATTTTGAGGTGGTGTTATTGTCTTGATGAAATAGTAGGCCACACATTGTAGTCCAGCTCCGTTGAGAGGAAGGGCGGGATTTAAGTTGTTAAAAAAATACACATTCCAGAATAACTGGATTTAATGTTACCCAATCAACACAGCTGGGTGAGGTTGACAGAGATTCAGGAAAGGGAAGGAATGTCAGGTGACCTATTAAGATCAAAATTATGTAACCTTGACAGTGTTGCGTCAATTATTGAAGGAAAAATGTTGGGCTGGTTCAGACTCAAATGTTGCCGTTGACCTCTGCTGCCTGAGCTGAATTTTAGTATGGCTCCTCTTTCTCATTTCACCGCTGTGAAAATTTGCGGGGAAGGATGATCAGTCCTCAGAAAAACAGATTTTTACCAAGGAAAGATCTGTGAATACAAAGCCACCAACTGTCCCACCAGGTAATTATCTCAAGTTGGGGTCATATCAGAAGAAATGGCATGAAATACATGGTAGCAACTGGATCCTGAAAGTCTGAAGCCCTATTTGGATATTCTGATGCCCTACATTGTTAGAAGTGCATGAGGGAGAGTGAGGATGAGTATGCTAGCTCCACCCCTCCAGAGCCAGCTCAAGACATTTTGCAGCCTGGGTTGAAGGACAATATGGCTTCCCACCATATGGGTGGCAAAGCTACCTGTATTGCTAAGCTAGCCTCAATTATTTCCCTACAAGCACAATGCTCCAGTGCAGGGTTTCTCAGAGGTCATTCTGTTCCACCTAACCAGTGTGACTTGAGGATGGGATCACTGTGTTAACTGTTCGTTTATCTGCCCAAGAAAGAAAACAAAACTGTAGGAGCACCACTCATTTTGAGAGGAACATTGACATTCCAAGTCTCAGATTTGCATCTACCGACCACTTCCCTACATGTGTGTTGGGAGAATGAGTGATAGAAGTGACTTTTAGAATCATAGAATCATAGAGTTGGAAGAGACCACAAGGGCCATCCAGTCCAACCCCCTGCCAAGCAGGAAACACCATCAAAGCATTCCTGACAGATGGCTGTCAAGCCTCCGCTTAAAGACCTCCAAAGAAGGAGACTCCACCACACTCCTTGGCAGCAAACTCCACTGTCGAACAGCTCTTACTGTCAGGAAGTTCTTCCTGCTGTTTAGGTGGAATCTTCTTTCTTGTAGTTTGAATCCATTGCCCCGTGTCTGTATCTTCAAGAAGTATCCAGCTTCTTTCAGATATTACAGGCAGTACCTAGATTAGATGAAAAAGAGAAACAGAGCTGACTTTTGTGAGTGTACAGATCCTGGTTGCACAGAAATAAATGTGCCTTCCTGATATAGTGGGTGACAAGCTTAGCTTTTCCTTCCCCTCCCCCCACATGCTTTTCAGTGCTCACAGAAAATAATAACAAAACGTTGCTTGTTCCAGTTCCCAAAGGTTAAAATGAGACTCCGGCCAAACCAAGCTCTGAAGAACGTTAGCTTCTTGTGAGCACAGGACTTTGCTGCTGATACATAGCCATACCACTGAGTAAAATCAATAGTTTGTTCCTAGAAGAAACAGTGATATCCAAAAGCACACCACATTCTTTACTGTCTTGGAGGGTGAAGACAGTGAAACAAAAATATCACAGCGTCTTAGCTTTTTCACTGCAGAATAGCGTGCCAAGCAGCATTTGGCATATTTCTTTTAATAAACTAGTTGGCTCAATTATGCAGAGTGGGTGAATCTGTCAATTTCGGTTTCTGTGCATTTCTCATTCTTCCCTTCTAAAGTTCAGTTCCACACCACTGTGCAATTTTATTTCATTAAAAAAGAAAAAGAAAAATCACCAGCATTTTTGTGTGAATTTCTGTAAGTAGTATACATGTTTGTATGCAATTTTGCATAATATGCCCATGTTTGAAAAACAAATTTCCCCACAGATGATGCATTTTGGTATGTTATCTTCACTATTATGTGCATTTTTAAACACATTTTGGTCCAGTGCATGCATTTCTATACACACTACTTAGCTGGAGAACAGAACTGCAAAATTCAGAGCAGTGCAAATGTCAAAGGTTGGCTGTGTTTTGGCTCACGTACTGCACAGTTTAACAAAATGCAAATTACAGGTAGGTAGCTGTGTTGGTCTGCCATAGTCAAAACAAAATAAAAAATAAAAAAATTCCTTCCAGTAGCACCTTAGAGACCAACTAAATTTGTTCTTGGTATGAGCTTTACCAAGAACAAAAATGCAAATTAGGTAGGTCCGCCTTTAAATGTGAACTGAATTTAATTTCTCCCCCTTCCTTATGCACAATCAGTTCTCTTTTGCACCTTTCAGTGATGCGTTGAGCTATCTACAGCAGAGTTCTGTGCAAATAAGCTGTCCTAACTTTGTGTGAAATATCCATCTCCATACTAAATGAATATGCCTACCCAACACTGAAAGCAAATCATATGCTAAGACTTTGGCTTGCTGCACCCATTGTGACTGTAGGAGGGTTGCTGGCTGCCTGTCTTAATGCTCCAGCGTTTGTGGCAGGCAGAGAGGAGTACACACACCGTCTGTGTAAAGGCTGCGAGGTTCCAAGTGCTAATGATAATTGCTCTTCCACAAGTGGAATTGCAAAGGACCTTCCACACTGTTGGAGATACTGTACTTTTTCCATATGTGCTTGGGGAAGGAGAAGGTCCATTTCACTTAAGCTGTCTTAAGCTCAGCATGCATGTATGGTGGGCACCATTTCATCGCGCACGCCCCCATTTACTTTTAAACAAATTTAATCTGTGACCCTCCAGATGTTTCTGAATGACAGCTCCCATCCTCCTCTCATCATTCCTGACTTTGGCCATGCTGACTGGAGCTGATGGAAGCCCAACAGCACCTGCAGGGTGTGTCACATTTTAGGTAGTGCTAAAATGTGCTTCTGGCAATAACATTTTAAATGAAAGAATGTTGTAGCACTATAACTGTATGTGTTATTTTTTTGGGGTGGGGGGAGAAACTGTTGGAAGCAAACCCATCCCAGTCATGGCCATTAACCACATTGTTAAATGACGGTGATCGAAATGATTTGGGTGCGATGTCATCCCTACTCTTTCTGTGGTCTAGGGAAAGAAGAGAACCACAGAGAAAATACAAATGACACTAACTCGATGACAGTGTCATGCAGATGACCCATGAAAAGTGAAGGAATGGAGCAACACAATCCAACACTATGTGTTTCATCTGGGAGCACCTTCAATTTCTTTTCTTGGGTTTTTTAAATTTTATTTTGTAAAATGTGCAGTAAAGTGGGTTTTGTTTGTTTTGTATGGGGAAGCACCCAAGTCATGAACCCCCAGCATTGTAGCCTAAACCAGCGGTGGAATTTGGGCTCTCAAACTTCTGTGGCATCCTATGAGATGCTAAAATTTGGTGCACCCCCCCCTCTCGTGCTCTGTTCTTCAGCTTTGTTTTGGCTCCCCCTGCAGGGTGGCACTCATTGTGACTACACCAGTCGTGCTACCCTAAAACCACCCCTTCCTAAACCTTTGCAGTTCAGGAACATAGAGAGTTGCCTGGCTCAGTAGCACCTACAATGACCAACATCACCTTTCCAGCTTGGAGATTCTGGCAATTGAACCTGAGACCTTTTGCATGCAAAGCAACTTATCTACCTGCATGCAATTATCTATCTACATGTAATTTGCATTTCATTTTAACTACTGGTAGCTGTATTTCTTGCAGGCATTTATTGTGCTGAATGCAGGACTCGCCCTTAGCACAAAATTATACAAAGCGATCTCTATTAGTAAAACAACAGCAACAACAAAATCTGGTCCGGTTGCATCCTGTGTCCCTCGCCTATTTTCCAGCCTTGATGAATGCTTCTCATGTCCTCAACAAATGTTCCCGACAACATTTTCTGAAACGGTCTTGAGTGTAGCATTTCTCCTTTTCTGGAATGTTTATCTTGGGCAACCAGGCCGGGGTGATTTTCACAGATGCCAAGTATTCTTAACTCCGTTGAATGAGACAAATGCATTTATTAAGCTCTGAGGCAGAGTGCCAAGCAAAAGGAAGCTGGGGAAGATGCTAAGGCAAGGACGGTCTACCCTGCACTGAAGCAGAAAGAAATAATAAATAGGAGAATGGAGAGAGGCCGTATACCAAGCCATGTTTGGTAGAGACTGTTGTAACTTGATGCAAGTTCCTCCTGTTCATGCTCTGTTTACATGAGCATTTGCTGGTCACAATTATCAAAAGGTACAGTGGTGCCTCGCAAGACGAAATTAATTCGTTCCGCAAGACTCTTTGTCTTGCGGAAATTTCGTCTTGCGAGGCACCTTTTCCCATAGGAACGCATTAAAATTTAATTAATGCGTTCCTATGGGAAAAAAAGTCCGGGGGCCCCTCCCGACCGGCACCGGAGCCAAGCCAAGCCGCGTTTTAAGACTGCAGTGAGCGAACAGCAGCGCTGCTGTTCGCTCGCTTCAGTCTTAAAACACGGCGCCGCGGCTCTGGGAGGGAGGGAGGGGGCCGTGGGATGATGCCCGACATCGGGCATGATCCCACGGCCCCCTCCCGACCGGCACCGGAGCTCCGCGGTGCTGTGTTTTAAGACTGCAGCGATCGCTGCAGTCTTAAAACGCAGCTCCGTGGCTCCGGGAGGGAGGGAGGGGGCCGTGGGATGATGCCCGACATCGGGCATGATCCCACGGCCCCCTCCCGACCGGCACCGGAGCTCCGCGGTGCTGTGTTTTAAGACTGCAGCGATCGCTGCAGTCTTAAAACGCAGCTCCGCGGCTCCGGGAGGGAGGGAGGGGGCCGTGGGATGATGCCCGACATCGGGCATGATCCCACGGCCCCCTCCCGACCGGCACCGGAGCTCCGCGGTGCTGTGTTTTAAGACTGCAGCGATCGCTGCAGTCTTAAAACGCAGCTCCGCGGCTCCGGGAGGGAGGGAGGGGGCCGTGGGATGATGCCCGACATCGGGCATGATCCCACGGCCCCCTCCCGACCGGCACCGGAGCTCCGCGGTGCTGTGTTTTAAGACTGCAGCGATCGCTGCAGTCTTAAAACGCAGCTCCGCGGCTCCGGGAGGGAGGGAGGGGGCCGTGGGATGATGCCCGACATCGGGCATGATCCCACGGCCCCCTCCCCACCGGCACCGGAGCTCCGCGGTGCTGTGTTTTAAGACTGCAGCGATCGCTGCAGTCTTAAAACGCAGCTCCGCGGCTCCGGGAGGGAGGGAGGGGGCCGTGGGATGATGCCCGACATCGGGCACGATCCCACGGCCCCCTCCCGACCGGCACCGGAGCTCCGCGCCGCCGAGTTTTAAGACTGCAACGATCGTTGCAGTCTTAAAACGCAGCGGCGGGGCTCCGGGAAGGAGGGAGAGGGCCGTGGGATCATGCCCGACATCGGGCACGATCCCACGGCCCCCTCCCGACCGGCACCGGAGCTCCGCGCCGCCGAGTTTTAAGACTGCAACGATCGTTGCAGTCTTAAAACGCAGCGGCGGGGCTCCGGGAAGGAGGGAGAGGGCCGTGGGATCATGCCCGACATCGGGCACGATCCCACGGCCCCCTCCCGACCGGCAGCGGAGCTTACCTTTTCGCTGCGGTCGGGAGGGATGTTGTCCGCGTCTGCCATTTTGGATCGACTGCGCATGCACAGTCGATCCAAAATGGCGGACGCGGACATCACCCCTCCCGACCAGAGCGAAAAGGTAAGCCAGCTTACAGTGGTACCTCGCCAGACGAATTCGTCTTGCGAAAAACAGGCATAGACGAATTCGTCTTGCGAGTCAACTAAAAACTCGCAAAACCCTTTCGTTTTGCGAGTTTTTCGTCTAGCGAGGCATTCGTCTTGCGGGGTACCAGTGTACTTGTCACCGATGAGAAGTATGTGCTGCGATTCCATCCCATGTTGCATTGCAAATGCGGTCTCTTCAGAAGCCACCTTTTTCTTGACAGACCCCTTCAACCCTTTGCATTTCGTGGTCTTTTGGCCTTACTGTTCAGAAACCCTTTCCTCTCCCCCTCCCAGGGAAGGGTGTATAACAGGAGGGAGGGACAATTTTCAGTTGGAGGACTGGGTCTCCTTCCTCGCATCCTTCAAGGGACCACATGCTGGGGGGGGGGGGAAGGCCAGACGCAAAAGAGCAAAGTGAGTAAAGCAAGCCATATAAGGCAATGGCCTTCGAGTTTAGGGTAATGTGTACAACGTTTACAATGTATAGCTCTATATATTTACTAGCGAAGCTTTAAAAATATTTAATCCATTAAGCAGCTTTCCTGTGGCCCACATTTAGAGGTCACGTTTTAAAGCCTACAATATGATCAGGAGTCCTCTGCATTTTTCAGAAGCAGCACACAGCTCTTCTTCGTACCTGCAGTTGCACACTCTCCCATTCCCAAGGAGTGAGAGGTTCCAGCAGCCGAATCTGGGTACGGTTTCCTTCAGATGAGAGAACAACATGGAATATTTATACCATTTCTTTTATTTGCATCATTAGAGGCTAACAGTCACTCCTCCAAAGCAGCAACCTCCAGAGAACAACATTGGCCAGGCTGTAACCCAGTTTTAGCTAATTTCAACTAGAATGATCTGCTTTCTCACATCTGTCTGCCTGTGTCGCTTTCAAAGGTGCTAACTCCTCTGTCTTTCTTCTGCCCAAACCTCTTTTACACACACGCCTACCTTCTTCTATCCCTTTAGCAGAGAGTTACTACTTTCTGATGAGTAGCTCATTTTAAAAACACAGAAAGATTCTCCGCAACCAGGAGATCTCTGCTACCAGGAACTAAGCATTAGCATCTATCAACGAAGGACATCCAGCCATTAATTTGGGATAATCATCCAGCAATCTGCCTCACAAATAAATAGTCACTCAGCTCACACAAAATTATGGAGCTTTTTGACCCTAGAGCAAAGTATAGCTCCTGTTGAACTCAGAAAAGCAATACACTGTACCACAGGTATCAAAACTCTGAAAAACATAGCTCCAAACAGTTGTAGCTCAGCACCTGAGACTGATCTTAATCAGAAGCAGCCCAATACATTTTGCTGCCTGAGATGAAGGACAAGTTGATGCCTCTTTATTTCATGTACAGTAGCTAACCAGATTGGCTATGGAACCTTCCTTAAATATTGGGGAGGAGTTCACACCACTACACCTGGGGGAAGTAGGATCTCTTAAGGGCTGGTCATCAAACACAGAGATCTTTCCTCCACCACCATGCTACTGCTGCCACCACCTTTTACCTACTGCCTGAGGCAACTGCCAAATGATAGGGCAGGCCTTGAACTATTTCCCTTTTTATAGGCAGTTCAGTTTTGCTCAGGAAGGAGAGCTGCCTACTCTTGTCCTTGAACCCTTCTGATCTAAAGGGCAGGAACTAATTCTGGTATCAGGACAGGGGTGGCCAGTACTCATTGGGCAGAAGGCAGGAGACAAATGGTAGGTAGAGCCAGTGGGAATGACAAGTAGAACCAACCAGTTCTCGTTTTGTCTCCATCCTCCTCCCTGTTGAAGTTCTACCGAGGCTAAGGAGGAGGAAGCTTGCAACCAATGGCACCCCCCCTAAACTGGTTATGAGTAAGAAGGGCAGGTGTTCGTGTGCATGCTTCTGGTTAAAGGCTGCCTGAAATTGGAGTAGTGTTCCATTTGTGTTAATGGATCTGCGCCCACTGTATCAGAAATAGCTAAACTTGCCACATGCACACACCTTCATTGATTATCACCTTGAACCTAAGACATTTTGGGGTGATTTTCACAAAGCTTTCTTCCAAGCAAGTATGCCTTCAGTTTATTAGCAACTGCTGAAACAGTGCTATGTTCCCAGTGTGCCAAGCCGGCTGGTTGCATTTAGGAATTTACCATATGCCTGTAATCCTCTGTGCTGTCACCTCAAGAAGAAACATTGCTGAAAGAGAATGACTTGGTGCTTTCTCTTCATTTATTGTTCTAATAAAATCAATCATCCAAGGTCCAGCTCCCCAAAATCTGAACAGTGTAACAGAAGAAAAAAAAACCCCTAAGGATTATATTTTCTCATTGGGATCAAATGGACCAGAGAATGAATCACTTCAAAAGGTTAGATGAAAAACATACATGACTTTGAACTTGCCATCAACTTTGAAAAAACAATTTCTTGCTGGATACATTCAGACCAGCAGCCTTTGAGTGGCTGCTGCATGTATCTGTCTTAAGCTGCATGCAGATGCATAGAAATCCACTGCTTATCTTGAAGCGACCTGTACGCTAGCAGAATAACAATAATATCCAGCATGGTCATGCTGATGACAACCTGCACTATCTTACGACCCATTTGTGCAATGAGGCAATTTTAGACTTTGGCTTGGCAGGGCAGCTTTTAGATAGTAATGTGTATCCCCTACTGCATCTGGCAGCCTTCCTGATCAATCTGCTGAATGGGCCTCCTGCCCCAAAGGCCTTCCCCAACATCCTCACTGTTATCA
This sequence comes from Lacerta agilis, assembly GCF_009819535.1. Taxonomy (NCBI): domain Eukaryota; kingdom Metazoa; phylum Chordata; class Lepidosauria; order Squamata; family Lacertidae; genus Lacerta; species Lacerta agilis. The sequence continues at coordinate 85,898,764 of NC_046314.1, read as the reverse complement.
CCTATAAGAAAAGTGGAGCTAGTGGCTCATCCAACACAGCATCCTCTAACCCCAAGTCACCTTATCCAAATATATAGGTTGCTTTCAAACAACTGCAACTTTGGTTTGGCTGTCTCGGTTTGCAACAGGATCCTTTGCTTGCTATAGAACCATGGAACTATGGAATAGGGCACGTCTAAAGGTTTTCCGCACTGCCGTTCAGCTACCAAGGACAAATTGGAAAGGGAAAAATACACAGGGATTCTGGAATAATTGCAATCAAACTTCAAAATTAGTGTGATAGTTCTCCAGGGCTGGCCCTACAGAGTGAGGCAGCTGCCTCAGACTGAAGGTGCTTGGGGGTCGGGAGGCGGAAAACAATCCCTCAATATTTCCCACCCAAGCTACACTGCACTGCTCCTTCTAAGCTACCTTTTTGACTCAGGTGCAGTGGCGGATGTTGTCCCATTGCCAGTTGGACCCACTCCAGTTGGATCTAGTGTGTGGAATGAGGGGACAGGGGGCAGCTTATCCTTTGCCTCAGGCAGAAAAATGTTTTGGGCTGGTCCCGTGGCTCGCCCAGGTTAACTGACTTCAGAGCCAGTTTGGAGGCAACATTATCTGTATGGGCTAAATGCTGAATGATGCTGGTTCATGCCCCAGGCTTCGGGATAGGGGAGAAATTTGATTCAGTTTACCTTTAAAGGTGAACCAATCCAATTTCCTCTTTCTGAAATAATGCATGAACCAAAACACATCTATCCATCAAAATTCGCACTTCTTTGAATATTGCAATGCAGTTCTCTAGTCAATCTGTATAAACATGCATATACTAAGGCAAACTGTTCCTAATATATTAGTAAAAATAATATTAAAATGCACCGTATTAGGGAAATAGCTAAAAATGTGTATATTGTGCAAAATTGCCTAGATATGTATATATTAGGAAAAATTTGCTGATGAAGTTTCATGAAGTCCATTAATTAATTAATACATCTCAAACTGCTGTGGAAAGGTGGAGAACTGAACTTAAAATTGGAAGTAAATTTTCAGTGTATCTGAAGAAGTGTGCATGCACACAAAAGCTCATACCAAGGACAAACTTAGTTGGTCTCTAAGGTGCTACTGGAAGGAATTTATTTTATTTTGTTTTAAAATTGGAAAAATGAGAAACCAAGAGAAACCGAAATTGAAAGGTTTACTCACTCCTACTCTGCGTACCCTTATTTGACTTTCCCCAGCCTCTCACCACTTACCCACTCCTTACAAAATCTAGCCTTGTTTTGCAATGTGCAGGGTGCCAACAATAAATTAAGGGCTTGAGTGTTAATGCTCAGATTCTCCTACCATTAATTTCCTACCTCACTATGCTTATTGATTTCAGTGGCACTATTTATGAAGTCAGTTATTACTCATTGTGAGAAATGGTAGCACGATATAACCCTGAGGCATATGAACAAGCTGCAGATGCTATGAAAAAAGGAAATACAGGTTGGCTTTGGAACCTGCTCTGTTTTTTTGTGAGACTGCACAATAGAGATTGATAGCAATATGATTTTTGCATGGATCTGCCGGCAGCATGAAAAGAACCAATATGTCGTACCATTGGTTGGATAATATAACATTAAGGTTGGAAGCCCCTATTAGGCAGGAGTCCTTATGCCCATGCTTGTTTGATCTCTGCATATTTGGGGGTTTGCTACCCAAGTATGGCATTGAACATGGCTGAAAATTTCAGGTAATTTCAGGCTGCCGGGCCCTGTTGATGAGAACCAGTGCCTCCATTTTGTTTCTTATTTGACACAGGCCCTTGCCTAGTGAGAGGCCATGTGAACAGTTTCTGATATGTTGAACCCCTTTTGTGCCACAGGTTTCAGAAAACCCAGCAATGGTGCAAAAGCCTCTGAGATATTCTCTTAGTTCCTATGGTGTGCTGCCCTCTTCCAGCCATCACTAAGTCCTCTCCCACAAAAACCTGGCAATTTCAGCCTTGGGTATTTAGTGAAGGCTCAAAAACTGGACATGGGGATTTTTTTGGCATATGATAGCTGTGATGAACCTGCTCTAACATTTGGATCAGCACTGGCAGCCTCCAGGTGGCTTTCAAATTTGACGGTGTTTCCAGATAGGTGTTTATTATGGGATGGGTACACTTCATGCATGCAAGCTTCCCCCCCCCGGCATCCATGATGCCCTTCTGAATCTCTTAGTAGCATCCACAAGGTGTCAAAATGACAGCCCATATTTCCCCCATCCTGGCTCTCCCCATCTGGTGAGGAATGGAACTCACAACCAGGGGCATCTTGCCCATAGAGGCAAGTGGCGCGGGGCACCAGGGCTCCAAGTTCACGCCAAGTTCTGGAGGGCGCCTGGGAAGAGGCGGAGGCTGGACAGATTGGTGCATCCCGGCATAAGCTCACTGCCCCCAACCGCTGCGCCGATGCAGCACCACGCCCAGAGCCTCTGCCTACCGTGGCCACTGCGGCACAGGTGCCAGGGAAGAGGCGGAGGCTGGGCCCAGTGCCCTTGCCCGGTGTGCTGAAGCAGCGCCATGTCAAAAGCCTCCACCTCTTCCCTGCCGGAGGAGCTGCCCTCCAGCCACTGCCCACCTCCTCCAGCCCCACAAAGATGCCCGCAGGAGGGATCTTTAAATGGAGGGCACTATTGCCCCCCGCCTTGGAGGGATCTTTGAGCCACGGCACCGGATACCCTTAAGACGGCCCTGCTCACAACTCAGCTTCTGGCAGAAGCTTTTGTTTTAAGATTGGAGTGGTACATAAGACAAGTCAGAGGTTGCAAGGTTCAGAGGCTACATGAGCTAAGCACAAGCTAAGACATATCAACATGCTCCCTGCACATTCCTTTTGAAGGATGGGAGTAGGCACACTATTAAGCACAGCAAATGGCTGGAGTCCTGAGACTAGGCATGCAAACAAGCACTCCTTCTGATGGGCTGGCTAGGTGATATTTGTATCGCACTAGTGCTGGTGTCCACATAGCTTAGGTGTCGGAGGCAGGACTCAGTATCAGATCTACTCCCAGCTGCCTCTCCTGAACAGGGAGGATCTTGTGTACCAGAGGTACCTCCTAGATTGGAGATGAAGAGAGTATCATGTCTGGAAGGCAGGTAGCAGGAGACACATCTTAGAGTTTTCCTGAGCATGAAGCTGCTTTAATGGAAGGGAGAAGAATACAAAGAGCTACGTAACAGCTGCTCACTTTGCCCTCCAAGTAAAGAGAAGCTTAGAAAGCTATTTCAAAGTTTGAAGGTACCGTATATTGAAACTCTAAATGTTGCTGGTTATTAACAGGTGCCACTTACTCTTTTCTTAGCCAGAGCTGGAACAAAGAGCGCTTTTCTTTAATCCCCTGACAAATATTTAGATTCATGCTCAATGTGTTTGAGAACTTCCTCATTTGTCTCAGCTGAAGTGTTTCCTGGAGAACTCAGCTTTGGCATTCAGATTAACACCACGTTTATAGCAAACCAAAATGGGGGCCTCCAGACAAGCGCTTTATGTTGTAGGCTGCTCATGAGCTACCGTTTTCTTTTCAGTTCATCAGATTACCCCTGAGTCATGTAAATCCAGATTAAATGGTGCTGGGGGGTGGAATACAGGCTGACATTTTGATGTCAGTGTTGTTGTATGTATGCTGCAGAAATCATGGATGCATCAAGAGCCCCGATCCCACAACACACACCAACCTGGAAACGTCCAGTGATGATTCATTTTTTGTTTATGGTAGAGGCCTCTGTACAGCTGCAGAACAGGCAGGTATTCAGTAAGGGCAGACACTTCTCAGCATTTTTTGTTTATTATATCTATATCTGTCATACCTATCTCCATATATAAATTTGCTTTGTTGACTATTACTCTTGCAAGGCACCTTACAGCAATGAATAAATGTAATATACAAAAACAACAAAAACGTCAAAATCAAGCCAGTAAACCAAACAACTTTTATTAATTTAATTTAATTTAATTTAATTGCATTTCTAACCTGCTCATCCTCCAAGCAGCTCAGGGTGAGTAACATGGTCCTCCCCAGCGCAGAGACTCTGTAAAGTAGGCGCAACAGTGACAGGCCCAAGGTCACCCAGTTTTGTCTGAGAAGGGAACTAAAATAGGAGTGACTCAAACACGAAGCCAGCATAAAACCACCAATTCAATGGAAAGAGGAAGAAAAAAGGTTGTAGAAAACGACCAATGGTGTGTGTGTGTGTGTGTGTGTGAGATACTTATTTCCTGAGGAAGCATGTTGAAAAAAATGTGAGACTACCACTGACAAGGTGCAACCTGTCTGCATTTCTCAGCGAAAACCTGTTGGAATTTTCACTGCCCATCATTCCATTTATCTCTTCCCCTTCAAGTCTTCCCCACTTTTATACTTTCTCCCCTTCTCTGCCTTTTTGTACTACCTTCCTCCTTCTCCCCCCACCCCCTGTTGAACTTCCAGCGCCTAGTGAAGACCTTTTTATTTCAACAGGCATTTTAAGGCATTTCTGATTTTTCTGTTGATTTAATCTCTATTGTATTTATTAAGCTCATTGTGCACTACTTAGAGAGAATCTGACAATATGAATTGCCAAAATAACGAATCAATGAGCTAAAAACCGCTTGACTGTAGTTTCTCCCCACCTATGAGTTTGCAACCAATGTCTGGTTATCATGAGTGATAATCCTGATGTTGTGGAAGTGGTTTCCCACTTCCTTTGGAAATGGTAAGGATTTGTCAAGCACCGAAACCATCGCCTTTGCTTGAGCTGTGTTTTTCTGGTGCCCTGTGGCCATCCACAAGCTGCTGTGTTACTTGAGGTTCATTGTCTCATGGAACGAGCAATGAATTATTAAGTATTTCTGTACTACTGTCTCCCAAGACAATAGGTAAAGTTATCTCGGGTTTTTATCTCGGTAACAGAGCAGTGTTCCTCCCAACACAACAGCAGCAGAACCACTGGAGTACAGCGTTTCCCTGTAGCAACATGCCAGCCGTGCCATAGCAGCACTTAATTTAGGACTGAGACATTGCATATCAAGGACCTATGAGCCTTGTACTGTTTTCTACTACGGGAGGCTGGGTCAACCCAAGGCAAAAGGGAAGAAGGCACAGACCTTGCCCACCCCCATTCCACAAACCAAAGCCGACCAAACAGGAAGTTAAACTTCCTTCAACACTGATAGCATCTTCCTACTGAATCTGTGCTAACAGACTAGCTTAGGGGAGTGAGTCAGGACAGGGATGGTGAAGTTTTCTCAGCCTGAGGGCCATCTTCGGCTAAACATCTTCGGCTAAACATCAGGAAGAACTTTATGATGGTAAGAGCTGATCGACAGTGGAACGGTCTCCCTCAGGAGGTTATGGACTCTCCTTCACTGGAGGGTGTTAAGAAGAGGTTGGATGGCCATCTGTCATGGGTGTTTTAGTTGAGATTCCTGCATCGCAGGGGGTTGGACCAGATGACCCTCAGGATCCCTTCCAACTCTACGATTCTGTGATTCTATGGTTCCATTCTGGAGGTCCTTCCAAAGGCCAGAGGTGTGCAGGACCAGAGGCAAAAGTGGGCAGGTCAATAAATGTGAATTTTCTGGTTGCAGGATCTGTGCTAAATTTTCTGTAGAATTCTTGACCAACTGATGTATAAACTGTGTAATTAACTGACCAACACCAACATATATAACATTCTACCTATTACACCCTCTCCCATATTCCACTCCTCATCTGTCTTATTTTAGGTCAATAAATACCGTATTTTCCAGCATATAAGATGACTGGGCGTATAAGACGACCCCCAACTTTCCCAGTTAAAATATAGAGTTTGAGATATACTTGACCGCAGATTCTCCACCCGCCGTATAAGACGACCCCCGACTTTTGAGAAGATTTCCCTGGATTAAAAAGTAGTCTTATACGCCAGAATATACAGTAAAAAAGGAGCTCAGCTTTCATATTGGCTTATTGGCATATTGGCTTGCTCCCAAGACTTTTCTGTTGAGACAAAAGATAAGAAGTGTAAATTTGGATTATGACAAAGGTGTGATCCACTGAACAAGCAGCAAGGGCCCTGCAGTCCATTTTCCTCCCTGTGTGACAACCTTGTCTCAGAGCAAAGAGAGAACATTTTGTTCTTGCTTTTCATGATGGAAATAGAACATTAACGAGCTGGAGGCAAGCTGCCATGGATGAGCGCTTGAGTTCTAATTGTTTCTGTGTCCATCTTTGAAGGGCCATTTCCATTTTACTCCCTTTACATCAACCTTATGAACCATTTGATGTATTCTATCCCATTAGTATTATAAAGAGCCATCAGATCAATCCCAGAGTGCCAGAAGTACTAAGGGATTTAGAATGCTGGAGGGATCCAGGCTTCTCCAGGTTGTTCTTGCAGATGTTGACTACTTGGGATGTTTCCAGATGTGAGTGATTTAGCTGTAACACTCGCAAATCAAGTTGCCTTGCACCCACAGCTGGCCAATCTTTATCTCCTTAGGAGTAAAAATGCAACAAGAATGCATTTACAACAACACATTAACACTTTGCTAACCTTTCATGACGCCGTTAACCAACTGCCTGCACAGCCACCCCACTTTAACTCATGGGTTGGGAACGCCTGGCTAGCAGGCAACATCCTCAGGGGAGCAAAAGGTTTTCGATATTGTGAAATATGTTCAGTTTCAGAACTTTTTCTTTGCCAGATGGATCTCTTGGAAGAAGATCAAAGCCGAGGGGGAAATGTCTCGGTAGAGTTGTGTTGCTGGCAAATATGCAACAAATAGTCTGCATTTTTTGCAGAGGTGTGCATGCAACTTTCAGGATGCTCTTGTGTTTTGAAGCTTTGTTGTTGTTCAGTCGTTCAGTCGTGTCCGACTCTTCGTGACCCCATGGACCAGAGCACGCCAGGCACGCCTATCCTTCACTGCCTCCCGCAGTTTGGCCAAACTCATGTTAGTAGCTTCGAGAATACTGTCCAACCATCTCATCCTTTGTCGTCCCCTTCTCCTTGTGCCCTCCATCTTTCCCAACATCAGGGTCTTTTCCAGGGAGTCTTCTCTTCTCATGAGGTGGCCAAAGTACTGGAGCCTCAACTTCAGGATCTGTCCTTCTAGTGAGCACTCAGGGCCGATTTCCTTGAGAATGGATAGGTTTGATCTTCTTGCAGTCCATGGGACTCTCAAGAGTCTCCTCCAGCACCATAATTCAAAAGCATCAATTCTTCGGCGATCAGCCTTCTTGATGGTCCAGCTCTCACTTCCGTACATTACTACTGGGAAAACCATAGCTTTAACTATACGGACCTTTGTTGGCAAGGTGATGTCTTTGCTTTTTAAGATGCTGTCTAGGTTTGTCATTGCTTTCCTCCCAAGAAGCAGGCGTCTTCTAATTTTGTGGCTGCTGTCACCATCTGCAGTGATCATGGAACCCAAGAAAGTGAAATCTCTCACTGCCTCCATTTCTTCCCCTTCTATTTGCCAGGAGGTGATGGGACCAGTGGCCATGATCTTAGTTTTTTTGATGTTGAGCTTCAGACCATATTTTGCGCTTTCCTCTTTCACCCTCATTAAAAGGTTCTTCAATTCCTCCTCAAACCTAGCTTGTAAAGCAAGCAAACCTAGCTTGTAAAGCAAGCAAACCTAGCTTGTAAAGCAAGGTTTGCAGTTCCAACTGTGCATTGACCTCATTTGCATTCTTCTGCTGGGATCGCTTGGTTCTTTTTGCCTGTTGCACAGTCAAGACAGATAAAAGGTGTTGGAGAGCATCATCATCATCATCATTAGTAGTAGTAATTGTGGTTTTTCACATCAATCGGTGTCACAAAATAGGTACTGGTGCTGCAGTTTAGGTAATTTTAGACTCTGGACTTAATGGTATTAAGTGGGTGGGGGCATCAAGGTAATGTATATTCCTTCAGTTATTTTAAACTGTGGTAAGCCAGCCCTGCTGTGCTGTGGGCCATCCTGCTTATTTTGCTATGTGGGCCACTGGACATTTGTGCTAAAGTCTTGCCCTGATGACATAGCTGAACTAGAGTGGTCATATGCCACTCTAGGAAATGTATAGCCATGAAAGCAAACACTAGGTAGTATGCAACTAAGTTTTACGCAGAGTGCACCCACTGAAATCAATAAACACGGCTAAGTTATGTTTATCCTTTTTATTGCATTTATAAATTTGTATAACTGCAAATTTAGACATACTATAATTCAAATAAACATCTGGAGACCACAAGGAAATAGCTGAACCCAGAGCTGAAGACAGCTGTCTCAATTCATGCTAAAAGCATTTCAGTTGAGTATATTTTATATGAAATATAACCATGCCTATCACTTGCATTTTTTGCCACATGTTTTCCTTAAGTTCTCTCTGCTTCATCGCAGCAAGGAGCAACCAATGGCCCTTCAAAAAGTGTTGGATTACAACTCCCATCATTCCTCACTATTGGCCATTATGACCAGGGCTGTTGGGAGTCCAATAGCAGCTGGAGGTCATCACATGTTCCCCATCTCTTTTCAAAAGTAAGTTTACTGCAGTAATCCTCTTGACTGAGAGAGTAACCCACATTGAACATGGTGAGAATTAATTCAGTTAACACAGAAAGATTGTGCTGTTAGTATCTCTTGGTTGCCATCAAACCCAGGGACACTCCAGTTGTATATTGAGATCAGGTGGCTGCCCAAGGCCCCACAGTTTCAGAACTGCCTTCTCCCTCCCCTCTCACAAATTACTTAGCAGACAAAGCTTTCAGGACCAATTCTAGGGCCTTTGTATTTATTTAGTCTACTGGGGCATCTGGAACACCATATTGCAGATCAGCTAACATTAATTAAACGCCTTTCTGCAGCCTGCATAAAGGTGTGCACTCAATAATTCACCCAGGGCAGCAAAATCAGAAAACCTTGAGCTGACCCTGATTAAACCTAATCTTTCTCTCCCCACTGCCCAGTGGATCACTCACAAAATATCTAGCTCTAGTCAGCTCAGTGCCTTTTAAATTTGATCCAATTAGAAGAGATCACCAGAAATGGAATTAACACTTTAAAGCTTTGCAGAGAAGCTCAGATAGTAATTAGTTCTCCATTCTTCTTGCTTTTCTTTAGCAGCAAGAGATGTAGAGGCTGGTGGTCTCTGGAGAATGAATGAATGATTCCCCATTTCTGTGGAAGAAGTGAATCACTGTGTATTCTCCCTCCTTCATATTGATAGGGCAGGTGCTTTAGGTTCACTGACTAAGCAGGGTGTCCCAGGCTTTGCAGATGAGCAAAACCTGAAATTTATGTTGAAGAGTGCACAGTTCGTAAGCATTTAAATTGAAATGTGGTGTGTGTGTGGGGGGGGGTGCACTAAGGGAAGGATAGGGAAGCTGTGGCCCTTCAGATGCTGTTGGACTCCAACTCTGATCAGTCCCAGGAAGCACAGCAATGGTCTTTATGGGGCATAGCTACAAATTATCATGCAGCTCTATGCAGCATTCCTAGGAATCAGTGTTTGAGGGGGAGACTTGGAATCCTCTGTTAAAAGGCCCCAAACACCCCTCATATAAATATAGTTTTCAAGGTTCCCTTGGGAGAGGGAATTACTCTTAAGCCAGTTTCAGATCAGCCTGGAAAAAGTTGAGCAAAAGATATGGTTGGTCCTATCATTAGAAAGCATGAGGTGATTGACCCCCGTAGGAAATGGTTAGTTTGTTTTGTTGTCGTCATTTTATCTTCCCTCTTAAGGAGAGGTACTGTGAGAATTTTTGCCACATGTGGCTACTCTTAGTTACTATGTGCCTTCTAACACCTATCAGACACAGGAATTTAGGGGAATCTGGCACTCACAACTCATAATATTTTTTGGTTGGAGAACTGCACCACAAAACTCAGAGAAGTGCCGATTTCAAAGAACTGTGTTCCAGTTCGTGTGGGGGTTTTTTTTTTCCTCCCAGAGGTGCAAATTTCTCCCTCGGTCTCCCTCGGGAGGTTGTGGACTCTCCTTCCTTGGAGGTATTTAAGCAGAGGTTGGATGGCCATCTGTCATGGATGCTTTAGCTGAGATTCCTGCATTGCGGGGGGGGGGGGGTGGACTAGATGACCCTTGGGGGTCCCTTCTACGATTCTCTCCTATCCCAATCAATAGAAGCAACTACAAAGAAGGGAAGAATATGGAACCGTGGTGAATCTGCTTTGTAATCCTTCTTTAATTACACCGCCTGCCACAAATAAGGCATGAATGCTGACATGGTTCTTTGTTGCGATCTGCCTCAGCCCCCTCTGTGAGGGAAATGGCAGCAACTGATGATGATATGGCACTATACTGTGGTCCAGGGAAAACATTCTGCTGAGGTAGCAGTAGAGGAGGCACTTCCATTTTGTACGCCAGGCTCCCTTACCAGAGCAGCTGTCAGGCTCAACTGACAGCATTTACATCAGCTGTAGTCTGCTTGTAATTACTATCATTTTTATTATTGATTTCCCTGTCTTCTCTCTCTCTGGTGTGCTTCGGAGTGTGTGCAGCGAGGCAGCCTCTTGGCACTGTAGAGAATTGAATTCATCTTTCACTTGCTCTACCAAGTCCTGGCCTCAGAGTCTGCCCATTCTGCAGCCACTGCACTCAATTGCTTTTTCTTTTTTTTAACCCAAGGGCACAGCCATTGCACACAGCCTGAGAGAGTTCCTCATATGTTCCATTTTTTTTAAAAAAGAGGGAAATGGAAAAACAAACAAACAATGTGGCAAGGGATTAAATCTGAAAGAGAACTGCCCAACCCAACTCCCAATAGTTCCTGGTTATTTCTGCGTTTGGCTACCTTTTAAAGCTGAAAACAATAACTTTAGAAAGGAATCCACAATTCCCTGAAAAGCATTTGGCTGATAAAAAGCAGCCACATTGTGCAAGTGAGCAAATTCTGATTTTTATTTTTAAATGGTTTAAGTGATTTGCCTATGGCCATGTCTCTAAAATGGTGTCTGTGAGCACAACAGAGCCCTCAGGTGCCATTCTTGTCACCCATCAAAGTCCCCTGCTACTCTCTCTCTCACACTTATGGCTCTGTAACTCTGTGAATGTCCTGGGAAAATAGGGACACTTGACAGGTATGCTTTCTTTTAGTGGGATTTGACGTTTTCTACTTTTTTTTGGGGGGTCTGTGTTTTATTTGTTGTTGGGGAGATGTCATTGTCCGTTTCTCTTATGTGTTATAGGTATTTTGTGGTAACAGTGACAGTTTCCAAATGTACCACTCTAGTCCAACTCCCCCATTTCCCACAGTGAGCAACCAAATGCCTCATATGCTGGGCATGAGGGCAACAGCTTTAGGCTCTCCCCCCCCGCAACTGATGTTGAGGGGCATCATTTTCCTCCAGCCTAGGCCCAACAGCTGACCTTCTGTCAAGATTAGGTGGACAAGGCTTTCTGTTACAGAGAACAGATGGGTCCTAGCAGCAATTCTTTTCTGTGGTGGCATCTTTCCCACAAGTTATTCAAGGTTCAATATGTGTTGTGACAAGATGTGGAGTGGCAGCGGCCTTGAATGATTTCTCAAGGATCCATCCTCCTAGCAATGGGGAAGACATTCAAATCAGTTTGCATGTGAAGGCAAACCCACCTAATTCTCACAACCTGAAACAATATGTGAAATGAAACGCAGGCCATCCTTCAAAATTCTCATGTCTCTGAATTTTGCAACATAGTTATCCAGCCAAGTAATGTGTACAAAAAAGGCATATACTAATGTAAAATGTTCATATGTTCATGTAAAAGATATACAAAAAATGTGTTGCCATAGGGGAAATTAAAATATTTGGGGAAATTTTCTTCAAAAATGTGTATATTAAAGAGAAGTTTACACTAAAATGCAGGTGAATCTTCATGAGAACTTTATTGATACAGAAATGTGGGGAACTGAACTGAAGTTTGTAAAAACGTGAAATTGAGAAAATCCAAAATGGACAGATTCACCATCCCCCCACCTCATCCCTGAAACTCCAATTGTTAAAAAGAGTGGGCCAAACTAGTTGGACCAGTGTAGCCTGGTAGATTATCTTTTGCTGGTAGGATTGACACTAGGGAGCTTACATAAGCAAGGAAATGTCCAGAGATTCCTCCTGGAATGGAGCATGTTTTGATTCCCGGCGGATGATGTCATCCAACTGTGTTTGTGCAAACTGAGACTGCAGCTGGGACAGACTGGGAGAAAGAAACACACACACACAGAGAGAGAGAGAGAGAGAGAGAGAGAGAGAGAGAGAGAGAGAGAGAGAGAGAAACACTGAATTGCTCTTGGTAAGAAAATCTGAGGGTGTTCCCCAAGAAATCTAAGGGGAAGTAAACAAACATGGGGTACCTGTTGGAGCTAAGCTGCACCTCCATCTGTGCTCGATCTGAATCCCATCAAACCACTTTAGCAGGATTTGAAAGATGGTACCACACAAACCAGGTGGAGCACGCCACCAGCGTCCTGCCACTAATATTGGGGTGGAGAGACTGCCTGCATGATCCTGCTGGTGACATGTGTTTTCATCCCTCTGCCAGACTTTATTGGAACAGCATGAAATCCAGCCTCAGGGAAGTCACATGGCAATCATGCCACTCGTAGGGCACGTGTTTTGTTTTTTTTTTTTTATAAGAATTTATTGACCTTTTTCTTATAACAACATATACCCACACCCACACCTACAATTAAACAAATACAAAACAAATACATTGATAAAACAAATACAAACAGTGTCAAGTTTTCTTGTTGCATCTTTTCTTTAAAAAGAAAATTTCTATTTCCATATCTTGACCATTGACTTCCCCTGCCCTTTCTCCTTCGAGTTCATATCCTTAATCTATTTTATAACCATTTCTCCTGAAATTCAAATTCAATTATATAGTTACACACAATTATATATTCAACATTTAACTAACAATGCATCATCGTAATAGTATCTCATCATAATTCTTCTTCCATTGCAATCTTCACCAATCATTTATATCATGTCTATCTCTTCTATCCTTTAAACTGCTGCTAATAACATAGTACCTCAAAATATCTCCTTTCATATAAACAAAAAATAAAACAGAAAGATTGTTGACAGTATTCACCCTCCGATTTCAAAATTCCATGACAGGTTACTTCAAATTTTACTTAGTGTTTCACCCCACACCCCCTCTGTCCATTATTCTTCTCCTGGTGGCATCAACACTGAATTTCCCTGTGACTTCCCTCTCCAAGCGTCCACAGATCCAGGCACAGTCCAAAACTCTCCTTGCCACGAGCTCCAGGATGTCCATCTCGTCGTCTCTCAGCTTCTCCGGTTCTTTGTAGCATTCCTTTTCTTCTTGTAAAAACCATAATTCTCTGTCCCTGGCCCCCGAGCTCACACCTCGGGGACTGGATATAACAAATCTTACCGTCGCCTTGGGACTGCCACCCCCAGAAGGCGAGTTTCTTCTCCGAAGTAGCTCACTCATTTCTCTCCATCTTCCCAGACATCCTCTCAGCTCTTTGGCAAGACTTTCTTCCAAAGTGTTAAAAGTTTTAAAAGCCTCCTCTGTGGGCAATTGGTTCTCTTTCAGACCCCCACACAAGACTTTGACTTTCCTGTACAGCAGTTCCACCTTCAAAGCAGTGAGCCTCTGTTCGTCCGTTAGTCCAGAGTTCAATACCAGTTCAAGGACGAAGCCCAGCATACTGGTAGAGGGGGAGGAAGTGGGTATCAAATTTCTACTCCTGCCTCTCTGTTCATCGCCATTTTCCCAAACTGGAGCGCAGATACCGCAACTTTAAATGGAGATATTTTCCACTAATTTACTTCCCAAGAAAAAAGTTTGCCAGTCTCATGTATCAATTTTAAGCACATTGTAGCAGTCCTGTAGCAGCAGTTGCTCAAATTGGTTAACTTCTTTAACTCGAAGGGAAGAAGGCAGGCTGCCTTTCTCCTTCCCCCCGGATCGTTCCAAAAACTCGATTTCTGGTCAAATTAGTTACTCACGACCACCGGGTTCCTTTGGCTCCATTCTTCAAAGGTAGAACTAAGACGCTCACCGCGGGCTTTGTCGCCGCATTTGCATCCCGGTTGGGGCATATCCCCGTAAGCCCGGCTCCGTTGTCCCTTCACCCCCACTCCCCCTTTACAGGGGGGGCAAGGGAAGGGTTCGGAGCCTCCGTGGGCGCAGCCGGGGAGCCCAGGGTGCGGGACGCTCTTCCCGCACCCCAACCGGAGCCCCGCTTTGCGGTTGCGGGGCTCCTAACCCCCGGGATGGATCGGGCGCCTCGCAGCCGAAGCAGCCCCGACCACCCGCTATGGCGTCGCCAGCTGGAAGTCCCGTAGGGCACGTGTTTTGAATGCAGAAGGGCATAGGTTCAGTCCTTGGCAAGGCTGGGATTCAGGAAAGACCCATGCTTGGAATCTTGAAGAGCTGCTGCCCTTCAAGTGTGGACCAAAGTGACCTAGGGGGACTGATTCGGTTTCAGCTGTGTTTTAAAATGTGTATGTTGGAATGGTTTCGAAAGGACTCTTGTGTCTTTAAGTGCAGCTTTGCCTGCTAGCAGGTGCTAATGCTTATCTCCATGTCATGAAAAGCAACGCTGCTTTTGCAGATCAAACTTTTGCTGAGGGCACAAAAGGTTAGGTGAGGCTGGTGTTCTGTCACACACACACACACACACACACACACGTCTCCCCTGGGCAGTTTATATCCTTAGTCAGGATCACTTCTTCAGAATTTTGTCAATTTGTAACTGAACAACACAGTCCTAACCATGTCTATTCAGATCAGAAGAAAATCCTATTGAATTCAATGGGACTTACTCCCAGATAAGTGGGGTTAGGATTGCAGCCTCATTCAGGGCCCCTCCTTCCCCCTTTTTTTTGGGGGGGGGCTCGGCTTGTGACCACAGTTAGCTGCGCCCATAAAAACAGGATGAACTTTTTAAGGCTGATCTGCCAGCAGGACTGCACATTTCAGGAGAAGTCACCACACAGGTTGCTATTGCAGTTTTGATGAAAAAGGGCATTAAAACCGCAACTAGCTTGTCTGTTTTCTCTCCCATGAACTCTAACACTGGAGTACCGAAAATGTCTAAGTAAGGGTAGAGGGCTGAAAAATCTTTGTGCGATGATTAAAGTGCTGGTTCATAGAAGCTGACGTCAGCACATGCTCCTAGGGTGACAGAAGGCTTCGTCCATCCTCTCCTTCTTTGTGTTCCATCTGGATGTATTCCAGGTGGGAGGGAGGGAGGAGAGGAGAGGAGCTAATGCATTTCCAATAGCTTTTGGACACCCCTGACTTTATGCAAGCAAACAGTCCAGAGTGACCTAACTTTCAATTACCCGGTTCAATTTTGAAAAGGGAACTAAAGGCAGCCTGCGCTTGCAGTCAAGCTAAACTATAATTAGAATCTCATAATGAATGGGAATAGTGGTACAGCTCCAGAAAAATGACTGCATGAAAGGACTCTGGCTCATAAGGGAAGCGTGACGATTTAATAATTTACACAAGTAGCGATGGCTCCCACGTGACCAATGAAGCACAGCAGATGAATCTTCCCCTCCAGAAGAGTGTTTTCTGTTAAGTATTTGGTTTCTACAAGTAGGGGCCTGCGACAAAATATTGCAGTGTGATGTGCAGCCGTTCAAGGTTCCAGCCCTGCACACTTCCAGGAAACTACTGTCCATTCCCCCCCCCCTGCCCCACAACAGTCAGTCAGCACTGCATTTCCACTGAGCATGCTGTCTGCATGGGGTTGTTTTCGAGATCTCCCCATACCCCTCAATTTATTCATTTTAAACTCGCTAAAGGGTCCCGTCCCCCCGTATATTTGCAAAAGTTGCAGCTTGCCGATTCAGATGGGTGATGCTGTTTTGGCTCCATAAGGACCCACACTTGGAGAATGAGTTCACTGTCAGTATATAGACTGAAGCATACAGATGGAGGGGTATTAGAGTCCTAGCTAAATCTCAGCCAGAGGTCAAAGGACACCTTGGGTCAGCAAGGATAGGAAGTGACTTTCCCCCAATGCAGCAAGTAGTTCAAGTTTCTGGCATCCTTGCAGGATGTGGGATTATCTTCCGGTGACACCTCTAAGTAGGTCATCTCAAGCAGCTTTTCAGGAGAGCTCAGAGTGCTAGGAACTCCCTAATAAGATACAAATAGGCTGGATGTGGGACATTTAGGGCTATAATTCTATACACATTTGCCCCTGAGAAAGTCCCTCTGAATTTACTTTTGAGTAGACATGTATAGGATTACACTTTTAAGTGTCCTTTGGTGCTGCTGAGATGCTAAAGGAAATCCAAATTTTCCAGCATTATAGGTACACCTTTCCAGTCTCTTTGTTCATGGCAGATTAGAAGTGTCAGTTCCATGGTACACTTCCACTAGGATGGCAACTCAGTTATTCAAATATTAACCCATCCATCATACAAGGTTTAATTGATTAATATCGTCATTAAATTTGCATCAATGTGTATAAAGATAAAAACAATGTTTCTGAAGCAAGATAATGCACACATATGTCATAGCAGGCATCTTTTGAATTGGTGCACTGTCTTTGTATTTTAGACACGGTGTTGCCGATTTTCTCTTTTTATGCTGTTGCTGCTATAAGAATTTGCATTTCATTATGTATTCCTTATTATTATTATTGAATTTATATAATTGTTTTGATTTTTTAAATATTGTATACAGTAGGTGTATCATGCAGCACCTTTGTGTTGTATGTTGCAAACTGCTCTGTGGTCTTCTGGTGAAGGGATGTCATATAAGTTTAATAAATCACTGCCTTCTTCTTAGAAGAGGCATTCCAGAGAGAAAGGAAGGGAGGGAAGACAGAATCCCAAAATAAACTGGAAGTGAGGGATGAAAACCACCAACAGCCACCTGCAGTTTTTATAAGTGCATTCACAATGCATTCAAACACACACACACACACACACACACCTTCCCTATTAATCATGACACCTTTTTAGTTGATGGAAGGTGTAAAATTAACTGAACTGAGTAATTGATTAAACATTGTAGCCCTGATTTCCACAAGTGATGCTAGCAATTTAACGTCTGAAGTGGCAACACGTCTTGGTTTCACAGCGTTTCTTACATTTGGTGAGAAGACTGATGCCATGACTAGCAGCAGATTCCTGGAGGGCAAGTTGTCTGCAGTGAAGCAGATGTTTGTGCAACTCTGACGTCGCATGTACCGTGCACACAATACTCAAGCATTTGATCAAATCCCCTCCGTTCTGCCGCATTGTGAGGCTGCTGTGTTGAGAGTCTCTCAAGGCTTTCAGAGCTTTGCCGGCTTGGCGAGGGAAATGGTACTGGCAAAGGAACTGCTTGGGATGTGTGTGTATGTCTGTCTGTCATACAAATGGGGCTGTCAACAGGTGGCTGTTATCCCCTCACCCTCCTTAGTGATCATTGCAGTGGATCTGGATCCAAACCAGACCATGATCAGATGCCAAGTTTCTGGCAATGTGGCAGGAACCTTAGCAGCAGGAGGAGGCTCTGTGGGCAGCATGGTTGACCACGCTGGGGTCATCGCCGAAGGATGTCATCACTTTGAGTTGTCACTTGGGCAGTGGTAGCTCTCACTCAGTATATGGAATTGTAGGCCAGGCACTGTGGAAGATAGACCTGTGACCTTCACCTGGGGGGAAAGCCTGGTAGAGGGGAATTTTGGTTTGTGGGGTCCCCCCGAGTCAGCGGCAGGGAAGAGAAGAGTTTAAGTGGACTCACCATCTTTCTCATGACATGTGAGATGTCCCTACCACTGGGCATCAGCATATTATCTGTGGCCCTAATCCCCCAGTTGTATATGGGGATACTGGGTGTTGTAGCTAAAATGTGTCTGGGTGGGCAGATAGCACAGAGTTACAAGGGTCCTGTTCCAATTTCATTTGTGGTGGGCAGGGAAATTACTCTCGCTGACCACCATCTGAAGCGGAGGCCTAGATGTTTGATCTCTGTTCCTTGTTCCAGTCATTCCATTTCTCTACAAGGAACTAGTAGCAATTTTTCCATATCCTCTGGTTTGGTGGCACTGTTATTGAAGGCAAGATCTGTCCATAATAAGACCATGCTTATCCATGACTTGATCATGGATGAACAGGCTTATCTGCCTTGCATTACTGAGACTTGCACAAGTGACCAGGGTGGGCCTGACCTTACCCACCTGTCGGGGTTTGGTTGCTGGAGCTCCTCGTGCACGAACTTGGACTGATCATGCACGAGGTACCAGTTGCGGGGAAAGCGGCCAGCGTTCCGCGTGCTTTTGAGCACGGTCGCCGGCCAAGTCTCACAATCCGAAGGAAGCTGAGTAAGCCAATTGATGACTCCGAAGGTGTATGAGTTCCTAGTTGCCTTCTTAATGAAAAGTTGCCTCGTGAAATAGATATACCCTGACTCCGAATAGATGGACCAACTCAAAGAAATTAAAATTTTTACTTTAAACCTTTTACTCCCCCCTTTTACCCCCAAAGGAAGACAGACACCGGTTGTATCTTTAGTGGCTTCGGCAGAACCCGCATAGGCTCGTCCCCTAAGCTAAGTTCTCCTAAGCTTAAAGTCCCTGCGCGCCCAATCTTCCGCGAGGCTAGCTAAATAAGACTAAAACCGAAATATCTTCCGCGGGCCTAACCCTAGGCTAAACCTAAAAGGAACCTATCTAAAACTAAACCGAATGGTCTTCCGCGATCTAACTCTAACTAAAGAAAACCCATCCAACCCATCCAGCCCGCTCCCAATACCCTTAAACTAAACCCTGAACTTAAAAGAACGTCGACTGACTAAACCAAAGAAACCAAGGAAAAATGTGCCTAAGCGGGGTGCCTCTGCCTTTTATTAGGGAACAAACGTGACATCATCATTAATGCCTCAACCAATAAAATCACTGTTGCTGCCCTCCAAAAAGGCGGGAAGCAAGTTTAACGCTCATTAACAACTTTGAACATGACCGGAACTATAAAATAAAGGCGGATTAATCTCATAAGTGAACCACACTATTCATTCATGCTTTCACTTTCGCTTTTGCGCGTAGTTATACCAAAAGTAGATCTCGAAAACCTCATTAAATAACTAAATAAATATGAATCCATGGCGGATCCGTGAAACGTATTCCGACACCCACCTGTGCCCACCTGGGTACCTGGGACAGCATCAGGCTATACTGAGGGTGGGAGGAGGGGACTGAGGGTGGTTCTTGTTATTGTCCATTAAAGCACCATCTCTTTAACCAGGCTACATCTTGACCTTGGGACAAGCTTGGAGAATCTGCAGCTGGTATTGGGCAAGAGAGGTAGATTAGTGATGCTGCTGGTTCGGTAGCCACCCTATTGTCCAGAAGTATCCCTGATGAGGCTGGGGTATTGTTGGAGGACTTCAATATTCATGGCATGCATGACAACTTTGGGTCTCTCTCAAATGGTCATCAGTCCAGGCAGGGCACACCCTTGATGTAGTCTTGGTACCAAATAATATGAGAGATAAACAAAGGATGAGGAGAAGTACGTTGGAATTTTAATATTTGTTTGGGTTATTTTTCATATAGTTAGATAGCTAGCCCTATGTAAAAGACAAGGGATTTATGTTTGTGGCATGTATCTCACAGGTTAATTGAATTAGTTATTAGGATAATCACTCAATGACCAGAAGCTGTGACTTGCCAAAACTCAGGAGTTCTAGGGGAAGAATCCCATGCCATCTGTACATGGGTTGGGCAATGGCCCTCTGCCTTCTCTAAATGGCACCCCTGCTGCAGTAATTATGGGAATGGATGAAAGACCAAACTCAGGTGGCCTTTAAATGTTTTGCAGGCCACTTGGGAGCCACTTATTTGTGAATGAATCTGCGAGAAGATCTAAATGGCCATATGGGCAAAGCTGATGGCAAGAACCAAAACCTATGTCATAGGCCTTGCCAGTGCAGTTTGGTCATTTAGCTGTTCTCCCAGCCATCTGAGATTTACTCAGGCAAACACCACTTCATGGCTGGGAGAACATTTAAAGGACACCTCACACACAAAACAAAAGCAGCCATGGTCTGCTATACTCTCTAAATGTTGTTTTTTTTTTTTATAAGAATTTATTGACATTTTTACTTATAACAACATACAACCTTAACCACACCTACATTTATACACATACAAAACAAATACAATTACACATCTAATACAAAAATTGCCATGATTTTTCTTCTTACTTAGACATTCTCAAAAAAAAAAAAAATTCCTTTTTCCAATCTTGACAGTTGACTTCCCCTGCCTTTTCACCTTCGAGTTTATATCCATAATCTACTTTTTAACCTCTTCATTTAAAAAATTAAACTTAATTATATATATAGAATAAAACATTCGTCTTAATCTTCATCTTAATCTTAATCTTCTTAATCTATAAACTTAAACCACTTAAATTAACTTTATTTATACTACATCCTCATAAATCCTCACACATCGTCCTCATCAAATCTATCTCTTCTATCCTTTAAATTGCTGCTAATAACATAAAAACTTGAAATATCTCCTTTCATGTTCAAACAAATAATAAAACAAACTATTGTTGACAGTGTTCACCCTCCGATTTCAAAATGCCATAACAGATTGCTTTGGATTTTACTTAATACTTCACCCCACACCTCCTCTGTCCATTATTCTTTTCCTGATGGCATCAGCATTGAACTTCCATGCAGCTTCCCTCTCCAAATGTCCACAGATCCAGGCACAGTCCAAAACTCTCCTTGCCACGAGCTCCGAGGTGTCCATCTCTTCCTCTCTCAGCTTCTCCGGTTCTTTGTAACATTCCTTTTCTTCTTGTAAATACCTTAATTCTCTGTCCCTGGCCCCCGAGCTCACACCTCGGGGACTGGATATAGCAAATCTTGACATCGCCTTGGGGCTGCCACCCCCAAAGAGCGAATTTCTTCTCCGAAGTAGCTCACTCATTTCTTCCCATCTTACCATCCATCCTCTCAGCTCTTTGGCAAGACTTTCTTCCAAAGTATCAAAAGTTTTATAAGCCTCCTCTGTGGGCATTTGGTTCCATTTCAGACCCCCACACAAGACTTTGACTTTTCTATAAAGTAATTCCACATTCAGGGCAGTGAGCCTTTGTTCATCTGTTAGTCCAGAGTTCAATACCAGTTCAAGGACGAAACCCAACATACTGGCAGAGGAGGAGGAAGTGGGTATCATATTTCTTCTCCTGTCTCTTTGTTCATCGCCATTTTCCTAAGCTGGAGCGCAAACACCGCAACTTTAAATGGAGATATTTTCCACTAGTTAGCTTCCCCAGAAAAAAGTTTGCCAGTCTCATGTATCGATTTTAAATACTTTGTGACCAGTTCTGTGGCAGCAATCCCTCCAATTGGTTAATTTCTTAAGCTCGAAGGGAGGGAGGCAGGCTGCCCTTCTCCTTCCCCCCGGATCGTTCCAAAAACACGATTTCTGCCAAGATTATTTACTCACGACCACCGGGTTCCTTTAGCTCCATTCTTCACAGGTAGAACTTAGACGCTCACCGCGGGCTTTGCCGCCGCATTTACATCCCGGTTGGGGCATGTCCCCGTAAGCCCGGCTCCGTTGTCCCTTCACCCCCACTCCCCCTTTACAGGGGGGGCGAGGGAAGGGTTCGGAGCCTCCGCGGGCGCAGCCGGGGAGCCCAGGGTGCGGGACGCTCTTCCCGCACCCCAACCGGAGCCGCGCGCTGCGGTAGCGCGGCTCCTAACCCCCGGGATGGACAAGGCGCTTCGGACCCGAAGCAGCCTTCGACCACCCGGCGATGGCGTCGCCGGAAGTCTATACTCTCTAAATGTTGATAGGAGCATTGCTCTTTCCTTGCCATCTAAGTTTGGCATTAGCATTTAGAAAGGTGGCCAGTTCAATTCAATAGCAGAAGTGTCAATAGGGACTTCATTGGGACTGTATTCCCTTGGGTGTCTTTGTCCTGCTCAGCACAGAAGGAATTCCTTCATCTTTAGAGCAGAAGGGAACTCTGGTGTATCATCTGATTAAGTAGGTTACGTGTTCTAGTCACATAAACAGTCCGTGAACTATAAAGGCGTGAAGCGTGCACATCTAAACATTCCCTTTCCTTCTGATGATTCTTGTGCTATTTTGTTTTTGCTTAGGTTAGGGATCACCAACATGGTGCCCACTGGCACCAATGCACCCACAAATACTGTCTATGACACTCATGGAAAGTCTCCATAAATATCTCATCAAAGATCAACAATACCCGAGATTGTTTACTCTTCCTGCTCAGTTCCTGTTGTACTGGCTCGGCTTCTCCTAAATCAAACACACACCCTTAAACACTCCTACATCTCATTGAATGTCAGGGACAGAGGGAAGGTGAAAATAGTTTCTTCTCTGTACAGTGGTGGCTTATGTGGGTGCCTTTTTTCCATTGATGAGGAGCACGCTTGCACCATGTTGTGTTCCTGTCTCTTTTTCTGCTCTTTTAGATGCGACAGCCATTTTTGGTTATGCCACCCTCCCACAGCAGCCATTTTGTGTTCTGGCAACCATTTTCTGGTGCCCCCACAGCATTTCCTCAAAACTCCAAGTGTGCTTAGTGGCCCCTAACAGTTTGCGACTCACGACTTAGGAGAACTTAGCTTCTGTATTAGAGTAAATTTCATAGTGATTCCACAGCAGGCAGTAAGGGTTTTAAACTGCCACAGATTCCTCAGCACATCCCTTTGCCTTTGTTTGAATGCAACAGACAATGCCAATCCACTCTGTAGGGTGTTGAGAAATGTCAGGGAAATGTCAACAACATTTGCAAAGTGTTTTTGAGATTCTCTCGACAAAGGCTGGACAGAAGGGCAAAGTGTTATTACATTGTTAATTGTTTAATGTAAACAAGAGGCAGCCTAAGGAATGTGGCTCAGCTACACAGCCTAATTGCCAGGCTGACTCATTTCATTATTTTGCAAGAACGATTACTGCCAGCCTCACAGAGGGAGGGTACCGCACGCGGCTTTGAACTAATAGGGGAAAGCAGCTCTGTGGCCACAGTAGGGAGAGCAGCAACAGTTCAGCTCGTGCCACAGAGGCTGGGAAAATTGGACGTTAACTGGATCTTGCTAGAGGCTGACAGGCTCCTGGAGGAGAGCCATATGGTATGGCCCGGCTGGACAGCTGAGCCTGTCCCCTGAGGAGAGCATCACCAGCGGCCCTCGTGATCAGCTGAATTGTGCGTTCTGCTGTCTCACACTAAACCAAAAGACAAAGGAAAATATAAATGGCACTGTTTTTAACTCGTGCCATTTGAGGGCAATCGTGGGGTTTGAACATTCATCCTTTTGTGCTAGAACTGTCAACCAGGCATAATTTATATAGGCCTGGTCAGTGTCAGGCCTTCCTGGATGGTTGGACAGAGTTGGAGACTGCAGAACCATTGGTATGTGGAATCCCAATGGGCTGTTTTTGTTGCTATTGCTCAGGCATGGATGCATACGGATGGCATCACACTGGATAAGTGCATTTGTAATGTAGCGCACATATCTATGCTATGAATGAAAGAAAGGGGCTGGCACTCTTGTACAGCACATTTGCATGCAAAATGTACCAAGTTCTTCCATCGCTAGTACCACCAGGTAGGAAGGTTGGGAAAGGTTATTGTCTGTAGCCTTGGAGAGCTGCAGGGGTGGGGAACCTCTTTGCCCTGCTGGGCCAGATCTTCATCTCCCACACCCCAGGAAGCCAACTATGACAGGTGGGCAGGACCACCCGCCAATCATCTGACATCATAATGGCCAGCTTCAGAAAGCTAATCTGCAGGGAGTTCAACCCTGATTTCTGCAGGGTTTGGGAGTACCAGCCAGTTCCTTGTACTAAGCAGGACTGAACTCCCTGCACATCGGCAGATGCACAGAGAGCTCAACCCTGCTTCCTGCAGCTGCATATCTACTCATTGTCCTTTTGGTGCCAGTGTGCACATTTGGAATTTGAGAAAGTGCAATGGGAGCCGGTCACAAAATGGCTGCCATGGAGTGTGTGACCCAGTGCAAACAAGAACTGAGTAGTGAGAGCAAAGAGTCTTTTGGGCTTTGTGGGTTTTTGAGGGGTTATTTACTGAGATCTTTTGCGAGCACCGAGTACTGGTGGGTGGACTGGTGCCCATTGGAATCATGGTGGCAACCCCTGATTGGTTGGATTCAGGGCTTGACACTGTCCCCTCTAGGGGCTCTCTCCTGTTCCCCTCCCCATGGTGCTGCTTGGAACATGCTAGGTAACTGCCCCTCCTGTTGGCTCCAGGCAGCCACCATTTAAAAATTCATTCAGAGCCCTTGTTGCTGCAGAGCATTGTGGGAAATTGTAAACATTGTTTGTAGCTGCCTGAGAAAGGGAGCCAAGGCTGGCTCCACTACCAATGGGTCTGTTGGACTACTAAGGCCCAAACGGCTGCTTGAGGGTGTCTGGTGCTGACCCTGGTCCTGATATAAGCTGCGTACAAACCACGTTTTATTTAAAAATCAATGGAGATTTTGTTTTTTCTGTGTAGTTCACACACAATCTAGAACTATTGCCCCTGAAAAGCCCTTCTTAAGAAACTGGTTTCATTTCAAAAATAAAAGTTCATTGCAGATTGATTCTGCATTATGCCACAGCGTGTTCACCTGAAAAGAAATGTAGGTAGTCCTAGCAATTGTGTGTGCGCGCACCTGGCCATTGATGTTGTGGGTGGGCCTACAGCAAGATTGCAATCACCATTTCTTTCTTCATTCATTGGGTGGGGAGCCAGTGCAGAGAGCAAAAACCCAATCAAGGGGAGGGTTTTCAAATGTGTATCAAGTAACCACATGTGCCTTCATGGATGGCAGGATCTAGAATCATTCTAGATTAAAAAGCAGCATGTTGTGGACAGGCATGAATAATTCTGGGTTGAGGAAAAACTACATTTTTTGTTTGATAGAAGCAGATTACTGCACATGCAGCCTTAGAGCCTCAAGCCAGGCATGTGCTGATGCAATCCCGTGTCTATGCTGAACACTGCACATGTCTATTCAACCCATGCTCTCATCATATCAAAACAGACATATTAATTGGCTTGACCTTTTTATCTTCCTCTTGGAAGCTAGCTCTCCTATATATTTCCTGTGAGAATTTTAACCTAAGAGATTCTATCTCCGCCTATACAAATAAACTGGGAAAAGTTGGCTTCTTGAAAGGCTTTTATTTGGCTCACTCTTAAGCCAGGATGGCAACTCTAGAATTGATAGCTCTTCATTCGTAACACTGTTGATTATTGTATTCACTAAATGCTCCCAGATGCCATTTAAGAGGCCAGGATTAAGAGAGCAAACCTGACATTTGCGGATGAATCTTCAGTGGGAATGCAAAATGCACGGACCATTTAATCACCATATAGAAGCATTCTTTATCTTGACGTTTCCATTACAATAACAAATATCCTATTTAAAATCAGGGAGGGCCGATATATTTGGAATGTTCTTGCTTTAATAAGCTCTCCCTATGTATCTCATCTTCTAAGCTCTGGTCTGCAAACAGTTACCATGATGTCTGAGCCGATATTCCTTCTCCCACTTTTAGATGGATTTTTTTTTGTTTAAAAATAGTATGTGAAAAGCTGCTGCTAAGCTCCCATACTGCTTTCCTCATGTTACTGGAGGTAGATGTTGTGTTAGATCTCCTTGGTGCAGGTGCAAATTCAAAACGTTGTTACTTTCTCTCCAGTCGCTGTGTTTCCTGAATATGGGCGTTTGCTGGCTCTCCGAGTGGTGATCACCCAGGCAATGAGGGATCCTGCCAAGATTCCAGCTGTTGCTGCCACAATCGCAGCCCAGTAGGGCACCTTGCCTCCATTGTTCTCTGCATCGATTCCTGAACTCTGCGCTTTGCTGTTGCTTGAGGTGAAAAGAAAGGGATTTTCCTGCAGCAGAAAGGCACAGTTTACAGAACAGCATTCAGTCCTTACACCACCCAGAGCCGTCTCAAGGGGATCTGCCGCCCTGGCGCGGCTATCCCTCCGGCGCCCCCGCCATGCCGCCTCTCCGCCGCCTCCCTCCCGCGCTTGCCGCCCCTTGGGAGGGGGGTGGGCGAGTGGGGGATGAGGGGCGTGGCGCTGGAGCGGCGCGGGGCTCTGCGCGCCCTTCCAGCGCTTCCGGGATGGGAGGCGAGGGCGGCCGGCTCGCGCTCCCGTGCGCAGCCGGGCAATTCGCGCTCCGCGCGCAGCCGGACGGCGCGGCTGGGCAGCTCGCGCTGCATCGGGCGGGCGGGCGGCTGCGCGCGGAGCGCGAGCTGGCCGGCTGCGCCGCGCCATCCGGCTGCGCGCGGGAGCGCGAGCCGGCTGCCCTCGCCTCCTGTCCCGGAAGCGCTGGAAGGGCGCGCAGAGCTCCTGTGCTCTGCTGGGCAGCCAGAGGACGTGGCGTGGCCGGCCAGCTCCCTTGCCGGGAGTCAGAGGGCGCTGCCGGCAGGCGCTGCCAGCGGGGCTGGAGGGCGGAGGCGCCCTCCAGGCCATTGCGCCCTGGTGCGCCGCGCCACCAGCCCCAATGGATGAGACGGCTCTGACACCACCTAAAGATGTAAGAGGGGACCCTCCCACCCATGAAGTACAAAAGCAACAAAATAGTATTTCCCCATCTGCTATAGCAGAAAGATTTACCACCTTAAAATTTTCCTGAACTATAAACTAACATGTTCCCCTGAAGCCTCTCCATTTGGCCTCCAGTGGATCAACACTGCTTTTAGCACATTTATTTTAAACCTCCAACTGGGGGTATGCAACTCTAACAAACCCTGTGAAATAAAACTTCTTCTTCTTTTAATGAAGAGATTGAAAAGTTTAGGGATTAAATCCAGGTTAACATTTTTTCCCCTAAATGCACCTACTATTTCAGTTTAATAAATTAAACCCATTTAGGAACAAGAGCTCTATTCGTCACCTGTCTTATAAATAACAGCAGCAGGTTTCAGGGCTTGTCCCGCACTTAGAATGCATGGGTCCAAGTGGTTTTGAATGAGTGGTTTCACTTGTTCTGAAACTTCTAGGCTTGGGTCTGAGTGGTTTTGCCCTTGTTTCTCCCTGGAAAAGTGGCTCTTTTGCAATAAAGCGGAGCTAATGTTTGTCTGGAGAAAGCCGGACTGATGTTTGCTCCGATTCAGCGGGAAAGATTGAGCTTCCCCAAGGGAAAGTAGCAGGGCAAGGGCAAGTCCTCCCTCTTTCTTTTCACCCATCTGGCCTGATTTGTGTTCTGCTTGCAAGCCAAATCCATTGCAAGCTCTACCGTAATTGTCATGCTCTTCAATCCTTGGTATGGCTTGGAAAGAGCTGGGTCTGAAACCTTGGATCCTGCTTCTGACCAGTGTTAACAACATTGAGTTAGAAGGACCAGTGGCACAATGAGGTAGCTTCCTACACACGTGCCCAGGGCTGGGTTAACCATTAAGCAAAATAAGCATGTGCTTAGGGGATCATGGGAAGAGGGGCAGCACAGAATGTTTCCATTGCCAGATTTACCATGGACCATATAATGGCACTGGCTCCCACAATAAATGAAAAAATTACATACATATATATGCAATAATAATAATAATAATTGTAATAATAACATAGTAATAATAGAGTTTAATAATATAAAGTTAATCATTGTTTATATTTTGAATTAGATATATATGAGGGCACCAAAACACTTAGGGCCTCTAAAGGTCTTAATCTAGCCATTAGCAGCAGCATCAGGACTGGTGCAATTCTGAATCCCAAAGAATCGCGCTTCACGTCCTGGGCTCTTGCCTCTTTTAGTATCTAGTTCTGTTTGGGCAATCGGATTGCTTTCATGCTACATAAAGCTTGTAAAGGGGGATGGCACATTTTAAGCCATTTAAAAGTTATTTCAGAAGGAGTGCAATGAATCAAAAGTGAGAAGAACTTATTTTGTTGTGGGGAAGCCGGATGTGGGATTGCATAGGCCTCGTCTCTTGATTCAGGAGGGCTCTTCCTATGCCTGTGCTATGGGGCTATGTGTTTCTGCAGACCTTTGTTACTTACCGAGGTTGGGCACTTGAGTTTTGACCTTGCATATGTGAAGTTATTGTATGACTGCTTATGACCAACTGGCTCCAGCTGAAAGAAAGGAGGACAAATAACTCGCCCCTGAATCGTAATTCTATATTTTCATGGAACTGGGTATGTTATAATGCACCACAAAAACCACACTAATAAAATATCACCATTAAATTGCAGTGCTCAATCATTATACCTACTTCATTATTATAGTATTGTATATATCACTGCTCTGTATTCTGCTATATTATACAATTATAGCTTGGAAAGTGTCAGCTTCTTTCTGCAGGTACAGAATAAGATTTTTTTTTAAAAATGTTAAGCATACTGTCTTAAGGTCATGACAGCAGGCTATAAAAACCCTGCAGAAATGTAATCTATGTCTTAAGTTCCAATGCATAAAAGCAGCCTTTTATAGCTTCTATAGAGTTCATGGGAAGTGGCAAATTAATAGGATGAAATATCAAATGTATAGTGAAGGGCCTCAATACGTGGCAGCTAATGTAGTCCTCTGGAAGGGAATTTTATGCAGGTGAAACCCAATTGACTCAAGAGGGATGAGAAAAGATTAGATCTGTGCAACCTGATTCTCATTTCAATGGGATTTGCTTCCAGGCAAGAATTGCAGTGTTTTTCCTAGCCTTTCAGAGCTGGCCAGAAATGTAGGGGTGTGCTGGCTGTAGATCTGTGATCCAGAAGTTACACATTTATGCTGTGTGCAAGCCATAATGTTTGGACAGCCTGTCCAACAGGGTTGCACTGTAAATGGGAGATTAAATTAACCATGCCAAGCAGGCGATATAGCCAGCTTTATCTGCCCTTTTTAGGGTGCAGTTCTAAGTTGCCTGAACACACAGAGTGCTGCCAAGAGTACTCCCAGGCACATAGGAAATGCATGTTGCAAGAACCCTAGTCGGGAGACCAGCTACCCACCCACCTATTTGCTTCTTCCTCTCCAAGAACCATTTAGCAGGTTTTCATTGGAGCCCTGCGGACTTGACTTGAAGCCTGACCACACCGTGGTACTATAAGAAGTTTCACACCAGGGTAGAGTTTTTGCTCCTCCTCCAAGTTGCTCTACCTCCGGGATGGACAACCAGTGGTCCCTCAGATATTGTTGGACTCCAACTCCCATCAGTCCTATCTAGCCCCATGGGTCAGAGGTGATGAGAGTTGTAGTCCAGCAATGCCTGGAGGGCCCACTCAGGTTGCCCACCCTTGCTCTACACCAATAGGTCTAGACTACTCAGTGATTTCTTAGGTGAAGAGAGACTTGGTCACTTACAGGTAACACACATTCGTACTTATTTCTTTGGAGGATTTACTGCACAGCATTGCATCAAGCAATTGTTGTTGCTCATTCCAGTGGATTTCCCTATTGCTTTCCATATTTAAATAACCCACTCTTTAAAAAAGCAGGTTTGTCGAGTGAGAGTGCCAAATC
Source organism: Lacerta agilis (assembly GCF_009819535.1). Taxonomy (NCBI): domain Eukaryota; kingdom Metazoa; phylum Chordata; class Lepidosauria; order Squamata; family Lacertidae; genus Lacerta; species Lacerta agilis. Next base: position 85,869,358 of record NC_046314.1, on the reverse strand, counting down.
CACATTAACTGCACAACCTGAATTTTCCAGTATGTGATTTGATCCCTCCTGCAAAATAGTGGCAGTTTGAAAGTGCCTTAGCTCAATAGTTCAGTACAGTCGTACCTTGGAAGTTGAACACCCAAAATGTTCAAAAACCAAAACGCGGCTTCCGATTGGCTGCAGGAAGCTCCTGCAGCCAATCGGAAGGCGCAGAAGCCCCATTGGATGTTTGGCTTCCAAAAATAGTTCGCAAACCAGAACACTCACTCACATGTTCGGGAACTAGGCTGTTTGACTTCCAAGGTACGACTGTATAGAGTCCATGCTTTGCACGGGAAGATGTCCACTGCCAATCCATGAGATCTCCAGACAGAACTAGGATGATTCCCGCTTGAAGCTCTGGAGAGCTGCTTCCAGTCACTGTATAAAATACTGAGCTAATATATTGAAACAAATGGACCAATATCCTGACTCAATATAAAGTAGCTTCCCAATTCAGATTTCCCTGCCTCTGCATCCATTAGATTGCAGTAGGTCTCATCTTTATTTTGAACGTTGCTGAGCAAAACAGACTGGCATGCACACCCTGTGTTTTTTTTGGCACAGAGGACTCCTGCAGGCACAAACCCTTCCCAGGAGAGACAACGTGGTACATCGACAGGGAACAGAACAGCTTTAAAATCCTGGGAAGGCCAGAAAAGTGGCTGGCTGGAGCAGCTGAGAATGCGCTGATTTGGCACGCAGCCTTTGCTGGCCGGGCAATGGCAAGAATTCTACCGGAGATTCCAACATTCCCTGACCCAGAAAAACCTCAGGCGAGGAGGCAGATAAAAACGCTCTGAGCAATCATTCCTCTACTCCAGCAAAGAAAAAGGTCCTCGCTAGTCTAGGAAAGTGAACCACGCTGGTAAATCAAGAAAGTTTAAAAACCAAGAACCCTGAAACAGAAAGGAAATCAGCACAACTCTTCTGACCTAAGGTCAGAACTGTATGAGATTTCTGGCCGTGAGGCAATTGTAAAACCCAGGAACTAGGAATATGACTTTGTTATTCCACATCTGGTGGGAAAACACATTCCGTTTCTGGTAGAGTGGCTCCCTCAAAAAGCAAATAAAAAACTCTGCTTATAGATCTTTTGTGGCCCTCTAGGTGTTGGATCCCAGCTGCTACCCGCCCCAGCCAGCATGGCCAATAGGCAGGGATGATGGGAGTTGTAGTCCAACCTCTGGAAGGAACCAGTTTGGCAAAGGCCGAGGTGACGCAGCAACCAGATTTGCTTGAGGGGCAATTTGGCCTCAAGTGCTGGTTAAAGGGGCCACTTAACATTCTCCTCCTGTTAAAGGTAACACTTTCCACCAGTCATGCCTGGAATGAAGCTTGCTGGAGAGACAACATTGCTCTTGCTATGGTCACCTGCTAGGCTATCTCTTAATTAAAGAAAATGAGGGATATGCTCTGGCCACTCATTTATAGGCAATGGAGGAAATAACTTGCCAGGGGCTATCAGTCCGTCATATGACATTCCTAGACTAAGGTACTCTGGTCCCAAGTTGTTTGGGGTTTGTAGGAGAAAAACAGCACAGTTATCTCATCCCTAAGTATTTTGGAGTATTATGGGTGGCGGGGAGCTGTGGCCGAGTACCAGAAGAAACTGCAGCAAAAACCTCCAGGAAGTCATAGGAGCCTTAAAGGGCTTGGAGCAGGCTGGGTTATGATGTTGGATGTGAGTTTGGGCTGAATTCTGTCTCTCTCTCGGGTTCAGCATTGTAGAGCAGGGTTTCCCTAACTTGGTTCTCCAGTTGGTTCTGGACTACAACTCCCATCACCCCTGAACACTGGGTCCTGCTAGCTAGGGATGATGGGAGTTGTAGTCCAAAACCAGTTGGAGAGCCAAGTTTGGGAAACCCTGTTCTAGAGTAATGTTTGTTATTGCTGCTATTGTTATTGTTGCTATTGTAGTGGAGTAAGTGCCGAGGAGGATGTAAGTGTTGGGAATTACACTCCTCCCACGCTGCAGATATGTGGGATTGTTACATGTCACATGTCTGTTTACATTCCAGCACAGATTGCTGGAGTCCTGTGAGCGGAACATCCGCTCTGTATTGATTTTGTTTTTCTCTCTCTCCGAGAAGGAGAGAGGCCATGTTTTTCTTTGTCCTGATTTATGTGTAATAAATGTGCAGCTTAATACAGTAGCCACGCCTCGAGCCTGATCTGTTGTGTGTTTACACTGCTGAAGAAATGTGTGCTCCTGCTAAATAGCTCGAGTCACAGATGCACGTCGGAGGAGGATGACTGATGGATCTCTGCAGTGGCAAGGCTGAGAAGGGAGATGCTCCGGCTGGGGCCAAGCCAGATGGCTTTCCATCCCACGGTTCTGACAGTAAGGTGTTGACACCTCCTGGAGAGGCTGAGGGTCAAACCATACCTGCCTCGACCCCCCAACCTGAAATAAATAGGCCATGTTGCTGGTGGCAATAGCAGTTCAAAACATCTGGAGGCACCAGGCTGGGTAAGCCTCAGCTACACACTGTGCTTATTGTATAGCGTCCATCTATGCAGCTGCTGTTACTGGGATCACAGAAAGCACAGAAACTACAAACCAACCCTGGGATGGAACTGCTTCAGGTTCTAGTAGGCTAGAACTCATAGGAAAACATGAAGTGGACTTCTAAACATTACATCGCCTCAGCAGGAAGGCATCAACATTATATTTCCAGGATTATGAATGGCGCCTTGAGACAAATCACACAGGAAAATGGGTCCTTGTTGATGCAGCAACAGTGATAAGTGTTTTATATATGTTAAAGGATGAATGTGAGCTAAACAGCAGCCACTGAACTTGTTCTGAATAATAAACAGATTATAAAATCATGATAATCTTTAAACTTTGCACAATCCTGCAAGCATGTGCAGAATCAGTCAGTAACTACAGCTAGTTGCCATCTCTAGGATAGAAGAGAAATTAATCCAGACCGCTTTTTAAAGCAAACTGCTTCCCTTGGAGGTTCTGGGACCTTTTCGGTTCCACAAAATGTGGACAAAAAAATTGCATTGTACGGGAAAATGCACAAATGCATATTTTAGGAAGAAAAATGCATGGAATTGTGGCTGGGGCAACTGAGCCAGATGGGCGTGGTATAAATAATAAAATTATAATAAAATAATAACATTATTGTTGTTGTTATTACAAAATGTGGATAATTTACATGGTTTTTCCTTGTGTGTTTTTAAATCTTTAGTAAAACAGGACAGGATGGACCTATGACTATGAGCCTGCGTGAAACTGACAGGGAAAGGAAATAGGCTGTTCGTCTATCCACACCCCCATATATGTGGTTTCTGTACCACCAAGTATGTTTGAATTCATACAGCCACCCTCTTACCATATTATTCCAGAGTGCTATGGCCATCTCTGCATGGCCTCTCTCCGAGAAATGAAAGCAATCCACTGCAAAGAAACTCAGGTCTGGCTTCCCATCCTGTGATTTAGTACAAAATACAATTATTAATCTTCATAATAGATTTTATCGCTCACTAGTCAGGCTCTGGCATTTCACATGTATTTTTTGGCCCATTGTCTCTTGGTGCCGAGCCAATCAACAGTCAAATCCTGCCTCTCAAAAGAAGTCACGTGGTTTGTTTTTGTGTTTAATACACTCCTGCAGCAACCACCAGCTAGGTATAGATTTTTTTGGCATAATGTGTAAAAATCGACTAAGTCAACTATCAACAGGGATGTCAGTGCATGCTTTCTACAACTTTAAATGCTGTTAGATTGAAAGGGCAGTATAATAAGCCTTTTTTCCAAGTGGTATTGATGATAAATGGTTACTTTTATTCCTCATATAAGCAGCAATCAGCAATATCAATGGAGCATCTCGCCTCCAGGTCCTTTCAACATACTGATGCTCTTGGGAGGAGGACACAGTGACTCTGATGCAAGGACATAATTCTCCAACCTGCAAATAAGCTATTTGTTTCAGTGAATGGGCAGAATCCTTTGCTGCAAACAGGGAGGCCTGCAAAAGCAGTAATTACATGGACTGAGCGCGCTGTGACATACACAGAGTTCTAGACTGGAGAGTGAAGGAGCCTATTCTTTAGAATGGGAAACATTATCAAATGACATTATAGATTTTTTGGAAGCGCAAGCCATAACGGTTAGTTCACACGTACATGTGACCAAAGAAGAGATGTAGAGAAGGCACCTATATAGAAATGAAAAGATGGGGAGACCTCAAGGGTGTATAGAAACCAGTTAAGTAGGGCTCAATGCTTTTCAAGTCCATAGTTTCTTCTGCAGGAGAAGCTAAACCAGTTTCTTCAGACAAACTGCTTAGATAGTCTTATATGCTTCTTCAGATGTGGACTCCAGTCTACAGAAGTTTATACAGTAAATATAGTCATATTTATTGGGCCACACGACTCTTCATTCTTTTATCTGGTTAAGTAGCCTTGGCCCCCAATAAACTGGTACATATGCACTTTTGAAATCTCCTTTCCCCCTTCATCTTTCAATGCTTGCAGCCTCGAGTGAAGACTAGCATGCAAAATGGTGTGCGGAATCACAGATTAATCACCAAAGCAGAGCTTTCATAACATTTGCTGTCTCCTCAAATTTTAGAGGCCGTTCACATTTTCAGCTCTGATGCATCGGTTGATAGATGGTGCGGCGATGAGATGTTGAGATAGAGATGCATATAGGAAGCAGTCCTACGACAATGTCAGTGCTGCAACAATTTCAAAAGGTTACTTCAGATACGTGCCCACCTATCATTTCTCTGGACTTGGCACCAACCTTTTACACAGGTCTCCTTTCCCTTTCCCCCTAAAGGCCTTTTCTGTTTTGAACAATTAGAGCAGGGGTCAGCAAACTTTTTAGCAGGGGGCCGGTCTACTGTCCCTCAGACCTTGTGGGGGGCCGGACTATATTTTTTTGGGGGGGGGGATGAACAAATTCCTATGCCCCACAAATAATTCAGAGATGCATTTTGAGTAAAAGGACACATTCTACTCATGTAAAAACACACTGATTCCTGGACCGTCTGCGGGCCGGATTGCGAAGGTGATTGGGCTGGATCCGTCCCCCAGGCCTTAATTTGCCTACCCATGAATTAGAGGAATGATTTATTTGTTTCTGCTTGCCTGCCTGATTTGTATGAATAGTCAGATGTGGACTTGTGGCATGTATCATATCAGTTATATGTGAGTGACAAATGTCCTTTAGACACTCTGGGGTCTGGATCTGGTGCCAGTTCTTGTATGCATTTTGAAAACCAGAAGTGGTCCAATTCATTTATTGATATATGTTCTGAGGGCCTGTAATCCTATCAACAGCATTGGCTCCCAATTGCCTCTAGGACTGACTGTTCTATCTGTCTGTCTATTTTTCAGTTTCCCTTGCAACGCTACATGGTTGTAAGGATGATGTAATCCTCAGCCTGTATCTCTTGTCATCTAGAACAAATCCTGGAACACTGCTTTGAATGCTGCAGGTAGCAAACGGTGACTCACACTGTCTAGTGGCATGATGGTGTTTCGGAAAAACGGCTGCACAACAACGGCAAAATCCTCCCGCTCCGTGTAGCGACTGCTGTTGACCATCCTTGCGCTTCTCTCCTGTTTGGGAAGTACACAATGGCAAGGTCAGCGTTGACATGGGGACTCCTTTAGCTCTTTCCCCTCCAGTTTACAAGTTCTGACTCAGACCAGACGGACTAAAAGGGATGAGTGCCAAGTGCAGGGGGGTGTCACAGGAGAAGAAGTGACAAAGTACACAGTAAGGGCAGCACAGCTACCCCATTAAAGGTCATTGTGGAAGTCACACCAGCTGAGCTTATGTCCTGAGGCAGTCAGATGGCAGGAACACCCGCTTCACAGAGCTCTTGCAAGGATAAAGAAGAAAAGGAGATAGATCCTTACAAATCATAGGGTAGGCTTAGAAACCCAACTTGCTATTATCGCCACCATTTCTCAAATCTCTATACTGGTTCCCAGCAAGCCTCCTAAAGGAAATTAAGGCTACCAATGGCTCTCAGCCACAATGACTATGTACTACCCCCCCTCCCGGCTCCCAAACTACATTGTCAGTATGAGTCTGAAATACTCCTGGGAATTACAAGTGAGGGGAATGATGTTGCACTCAGGTCCTGTTTTCAGGGTTCCCACAGGCATCTGGTTGGCCCACAGGATACTGGGCTAGATAGGCCTTTTTGATTGCGCAGACTCTGTTATGTTCTTAATTTACAACAAAAAAATCATTAAAATAATAAAGCCATCCTTATAAAACTACAAAACCGCAGCACTATAAACAAGTAAAACAATCAAGAGAAATAAGTTGGCAGGGAGTAAAACAGCTCCAGTTCAGCTCAGAGGAGCCGCCTCCAGCTGTAACCAGGAATGCCAGATGGCTCCCAAGAAAGAACTGCCCAGAAAAGAACTCCTAAAAATGGAAAAGCAGAGAGGCTGAGGCTGAGTTTCCCTGAGCAGGGATTCCCATTAGGAGGGCACGAGCATCAAGAAGGCTAAAAGACTTCACTGCTTCCCACTGTGCCTCAGACAGTGGGGGAACACATAACAGATAAACACACAATGCAAATAAATACACAAGACAGAAGAGGTGAAGAAGAGGCAAGGATGAGTCACGGAGCTCCAGGCACAACGTGAAATGCAAGAGAGTGGATTTATGTGGCGAAACAGATGACATCAGCGACGCCAGCTGAAACAAGAAATCGCTCTCAGGTACTCTCAGCACCAAATCAAGTCAACAAAATGTGGCAGCGTGGAGGGTTCCAGTCAGCTTTGCCATTTTCTCAAGGGAGGCTGGTCTGTTAGGCCCCACCAACTCTCAGCCTGCCTTCTCCTTTGCATCTAGTCCAGGGAGTGGCATTTCCTGTCAGCCCCCTCCTCCTTTGTCTTCGTGTTGCCCTTGTAAAAAAAAAACAAAACTCTGCAGGGAGGAGGACGGGACAAAACTAGACCTAGTTGGCTCGGCCTGTCATTGACCCTGGCTCCACCTACTGATGATCTCCCTCCTTTCTGCTCTACTAGTTCCAATGGGCATCAGTCAACCACTGCATTTTCCGCTCCACCCAACCTCAAATACCCAGCCAACATACTGTAGCATCTGAACACACTTGGTCCTCCTTGGGCTGTTTCAGGTTCCTTCCCTTGGAGTGTGTGTGCAGACCTTGGGGTTTCTCCAAGCCAGCTGACACTTTTTTTTCCCCTTGTGGGCGATGCTGCTTTAGCTACATATGGATCCACACTCAGAGAATGAGTTCACTATTAATATGTAGGCTTGACTTCTACAGGAGGGGTGCAAGCATCTTGAGTGGGATTCAGCCAAGGAGTCTTGTCAGTGGAAGCCCTGCACAGAGATTGCTACTTGTGCACTGGTGCTTCCCTTGTTCTCCCAAAATTGGGTTGGGGGTGGGTTGGGAGAAGCCCCTGGAAAAGTGTGGGGGGGGAGGAATCGTTCTGTCCGGCAAGCCAAAATGCTTGGGCTAGCAGAATGATCGGAAGAGCATGATGTTAAATTCCTCCCCTTGAAATCAGTAAGAAAGGAAGTGCTTGCTTTACCTGAAAATCTCTGTTAATTCTTTTCATTTCCTGTAGTTCAGGGGAGTTTTCCTGGGGGTTTAGAAAACACGGGCAAAGGCTCCTGAAAGAGAGGGATGCTAAAATAAACACAGATCCTAGACAGCACAGATCCTAGTCCAACCCCATGCAATAGTGCAGGTAACAAAATGGTTTGATTTAAAATAGATTAGAAAGAATGTAAAGTATTAGATTAGGGCTTGGGAAACTCCAAAGGTTGTTGGACTATGATTCCCATCATCCCTGACCATTGGCCATACTGGCTGTGGGTACTAAGAGGAGCTAGAGTTCAACAACATCTGGAGGGCCATGGGCTCACCACCCTTGTGATTATGTTTGTGGAACCACAGAATACAAAAACCTATGCCTTGGATTAAAAAAATACATTTCTTCCATGAACTAATAACAGACACATCAGAATAATGTGCATACATACATGTCACATGACTTACCCAAAATAATTCTGGGAGCTATAGTTTGCTAAGGGTGCTGGGAATTGTATTTCTCTTAGGCATAAACTAGTTTCCAGGATTCTTTTTCAAAGGCTGTTAAGGTGTTGTATAAATGTGCTTTAGATGTATGATGTCGATGTGGCCTTAGGTTCTAATCCCACTGCTGCCTGGGACTTTTGCCTCGCTTGTTGGTTTACAGAAACCTCCCCCAGCTGGGAGCCCTCCAGAATTTTTGGACTGCAGCCCTAGCCAGCATTGGCCATGATGGCAGGGGCTGATGGAAACTGTAGCCCAAAACATCTGGAGGGCACCAAGTTGGGGAAGGCTAGTCAAGGCATGATTCTTAATTGGGATATAAGAGCTCCTGGATTCAACAGTTTGGACCTTTGGATTCTGGCGTTCCAAACCCTCTTTATAGTTGGGTAGACAATGACACTGGCCAGATGGGAAACACACCCACACTTCCATACAGTGGAAAGGGATGAGCTTTTTGTGACATGTTTAGCACACACAAATTTTTGAAGAAATGGAAGATAGCTTTGCTCGGACGCCAGGTTAACACACGTCTCAAATTGGCTGAACACAAGAGATCCAGCATCAGCCAGACTTTGTGAATCACTGCCTACCTGGTTATAAATATCCGTACAGAAAACAAGAAGCCCAAAGCTACTCTCTTAAATGGCTGCAGCTCTAATGGAAATCAATGAAGATTGCTCTTGTGTGAGTAAAGGGAAAAACTAGACCCAATATCCTCATTATAATTAGAGCATCTGCTGGCTCACAGCTCCCAGGTCCAATAGCATCTTCCAAGGGACAGGTTTTTTAAGCTCTTTGCGGTTGCTTTATGAATAACAAAAGTATAGATTGGCCCTAAAAATAGCATACAATACAGATTGCTGTGCGATCTGCTCACTTACGCCCCTGAAAGAACACATCCGGATGCTTCCCTTTCTATCTGACGCAGTCCAGTGAGTTCCATTATCTCCACCATGTTGACAAAAGCCCGAGGGAGCTGCAGGGATTACAGTAACCAGGTACATTGATGCACAGAGCACAAGGCAGAGCCAAACAGCAACACAGAGAGGTTGTGCACAGATCAGTAGTCGTGAGAGCTTCTGGTTGTCATGCAAAAGGAAAGGAAATGTACAGAGGGCCAGTGGCAATGAACCAAAAATATTATGTCGGTGCGATAAATTTTATAGCTATAACTGCAGGCTGGGACCGTTAGCCAGCTTGATGCAACGTCGAGCTAGATGCAATGGCGTTTGTGCAGTAAGCGTTTATGGCAAGCAAAGAAATGTGCATGACTTTGCCACAAGCCTCTACCACAGGTGGGAAATCAACAGCCTGCAGACCACAGAAGTTCTGTGTGGTCCACCGGGAGTTGCTGTCACCTCTTCCACTACTAAAATCACCTTGTGTCCTGTGCTTCCTTCAGACCACCAGACAGCTGTTTGGGAGGCTGCAGGGGGCACAATTTACAAGAAGTGGGGGTTTGGAGATGGTGGGTTTGGTACACCTTCCCTCCCCTCCCCCATGTAAATTATGCCATCCTCGGCCCACTTAACAGCTGCTTGGCAGGTGATAGTCTGCGCCATCCTGCTTCCAAGGGGCCATTTATCTCCCTAAAAGTTGAGCTCAGAAAGGCTCTTCTGAGACCATGGACCACACTGGTGACAGCCACCTTCCCCTGATTTCAAAGGGTGGGTCTGCATATTTTTGTTTGCATATATATGTGTATGCCCAGAGCGCTGGCATGCGGCACACAAGCACTTACCCACTGCTCCTTGTGGGCCTCAGGGGCGAAAAAGGTTGCTCACCTTTGCTCCAAAGCAGCCTTCTCTAACCTTGAACCCCTCCAGATGCTTTGGAGTACAACTCCCATGAGCCTTTGCCAGCTGCTGTGGAACTAACCCTCAAGTGCCCTTCCTGAAGCGAGATTAGGTCAGCAGGCCTGAGGAGACAGTGGTCTTTCAGTGGTGGCCCCCAAACGGTGGCACTCCTCCTGTCGCGAAATAGGATTGGCGCCCTTCTTGTTGTCTTAAAACAATATTTCTGAAGGTGTAGATTAGGTGTCTGTTTTACTCTCTGTTGGGTGGCTGAAGTGGATGCCACCATTTAATTCTTCCTGCTTATCACAGCATAGTGTTTTATTGTATGCCTTTAAGATCTTTGATAAGACTTGCATGCCACCTTCGGAAACTGCTTCATTTTGACAGGCAGCAAACCAATTTATTAAATAAAAAAATGAATAAAATACCCAGGAGACTCTGAGCCACCAATTTCAATAACTAGCTGAGGTTACTTAACAGCGCAGACCAGTGGAGGCTGCTTCATTCGGGCAAATGGGGCACTGCTGTGTCAACTTCAGCCAGCTCCCACATACCTTGTTTGCTTACTCACAACTAGTTCAGGGGGTGAGACTGCCTGCCAGCTTCCTTCCCCTTAGCCTCAGTGTTGCCCTTGTAGAACTCAGCAGAAAGGAGGGTGGGGTGGGGACAAAAATAGAATTAGTTGCCTCTGCTTGCATTGGCGCTAGTTCCACCTGCTGCCTTCTGCCCTCCCAGCCCCCACGGGTGCAAATGGTTTTGTTTTTTAAATTTATTCTACCTTTCCCCTTTCATTCGTTTTGTCTTCATCCTTCATCTCAATAAAGCTTCATCATTTGAGAGCCAGGGTCTGACTGCATACTTGTGGCAACCCATGGATCTTTGTTCCAAACTTTGACGCTACACACTGTGCCCGAGGCAATGTAAGGGGAAAACAGAGCAAATTCACTCTGTAGCAACTCACGGTTAAGCTAGACTGAAAATTAATCTGTGATTTTGCTCAGCATGAACCAAACCGGACCATGCAATCATCACCTGAAGCTCTTTTTTTGTGTGTGCCCCTTCAATGAAAAGTCCAGAAGGCGCCATGGAGCAGCTCCCCATTTGTGGAATGCTCTACCCAGAGAGGCCCGCCTGGCACCTTCACTGCCTATCTTTAGGTGCCAGGCAAAAAGCTTCCCCTATAACCAGGCCTTTAGCCATTAACCACATGTTGCTCTTTAGAAGTGGGTGAGATGTTTTTAACATGTTGCTTTTCCTCCTTGGTAATAATGTATCTACATGGGGGCGGGGGGGGGGAGGTTGTTTGCTTGTAAGTTGCTTTGGGTTGTCCTGGGCAAAATAAAGTGACTAACAAATGAAAGAAAGAAAGAAAGAATGAAAGAAAGAAAGAAAGAAAGAAAGACAGAAAGAAAGAAAGAAAGAAAGAAGTTGGGAGTGTTGCAGATGCCACGCAAACTTGTTATCATGTTTGTCCATCCATCTCCTTTCCTCCTCTGCTGCACAAATACCCCTAAGTCAGGGCAAATAAAGAATTGGGGAGGATGGACAGTACATCCATCAGCATGGTAGACAAAGAAGAAGAAGAAGAAGAAGAAGAAGAAGAAGAAGAAGAAGAAGAAGAAGAAGAAGAAGAAGAAGAAGAAGAAGAGTTTGGATTTGATATCCCGCTTTTCACTACCCGAAGGAGTCTCAAAGCGGCTAACATTCTCCTTTCCCTTCCTCCCCCAAAACAAACACTCTGTGAGGTGAGTGGGGCTGAGAGACTTCAGAAAGAAGTGTGACTAGCCCAAGGTCACCCAGCAGCTGCATGTGGAGGAGCGGAGACGCGAACCCGGTTCCCCGGATTACGAGTCCACCACTCTTAACCACTACACTACACTGGCTCTCAACAGCCTGCTGTTGAGGCAGCAGCATCTTCCTGCTGCAGAGGGCTTTAGGGGCCAGCTCCACCTTGAGAAAAGTGAAGAAAACCTTATAAAATGCAAACACGTTCGCCATGGTAGAATCTCACCGCTTTCCTAGTCATTAGCTATCAAGGTCATTGGATTACCCTCCAAATATGACTGTACCAGCGCCAGCTATCTGAAAGAAGGTCCTGAATGAAACATGATCGTGGAAACTCTGCGAGGGGTGAGAAATGTTTAAGTGCCGTTGCCAAGAACTCAGCCTTCTAGAGTGTCTTAATGTCTTACCTCCTTGTAAAGGATATCAAGGGTGTCCTGGAGGTGTTCTACATATTTGTCCACTGAATAGGTCTCCTGAAGAAAATGAAACACTCAGTTATCCATTTTCAGTATTACATGAAAAGTTGCAGATTAATCCATCCCCACACACTCAAAACCAGAAAGGTCTATGGAATAGCTTGACTTGCAGGAGACTGATATGATGATATAATTTGTGCTAGCAAAATCTTGATATATTTAGAAGGAAGTATTGCAGAATTGTTTCCCAGTTGCAGCATGCATTTGACTTACTCAGCACACATGGTGTTTGGACGTGATTCTTAAATTACCAGTCCATCTGAATTAAAAACAAACAACTGATGCCCAAATCAGGAAGAGTTGGATTGGCAGTGCCGATTTTGATTCTCTGCAGCCAAACACTGGATGTGGATGTAATTCAAGAGGTGAAATCAAGCCCACTATTTTGCAACAAGATTCAAAATATGAAATGCAGCTTCAAAACTTTCGTCCAGAAATGTTAATTTTTTAAAAAGGGGAATCACTCAGAATTTTGAAATTCAAGTTCATAATCTTGAATGTTATAATTGGAATTCATATTGGTTTCTCATAAATGGGGAAGGGGGCCTTTTAAAGTGGCACAACATTGTGAGGGCATGGTGGCATACTGGTTTCACTCATTTTTATTGATGTCACAGGTAAACTTAATTCAGAATGGGACTGAGTCTTTCAAAAAATTGAATAGAATTCTTAGAAAAAGACTGGCATTCCCTCTTCCTCCAAACCTACCTCAGTATGTCCCAACTCCCAATAAAAAAATGTGTATCCAGAAGTATTTTGTATTTCCAAAATACTCCATTGTATTTCTGGGGACACTGGGAACTATAGTTTTAATACTTATTAGCTCAGCACATGGATTGTTGTTGTTGTTGTTGTTATTCCCCCAATGGCTGGCTCAGTTGTTTTCCATTTGGATGACAAACCTCTTTTTTGGAAGGTCACTAAAGCCAATCACCAACTTTGAGGACTGGGGCGAGAATCAGGACAAAAGAATGCTCATTTCAAATAAAAAGTGACAGGAAGTACTATCGTTTTCAAACCAAGCCAGCTACAGCTTTCATACCTTGTCTAAGCAATAGTTACAAAGGTCATTGCCTCCAATGAAAATGGTGACTAGCTTCCAGTCCTCCTTATAGTTGATGCTCTGGTGAGAAACAAAAACACTACAATATTAGAGTAGTCCACGGAGGAGCAAAGAGAGTAATGAGTGATGTGACTTGCTCAGGATCCCATCGATTCCACTCTCCAGAACCGCTGGAATCGTCTCCCTGCTCACCTGCTGCGGAATTGTTATAGACATTGCTTGGGGTTGCAGAAAGTCAAGCCAAAGCACGTACACACTCAGTCCATCTCCACGGGAAAAGGCCATTTGAGAGTAAATTCACAATCCCATATTTCTCATGTCGCACATAGCAATTGCAATGGCATGCTATCCTCATTGTTTGAAATGCCACCATGCCTATGCTGTCTTTGTGACAGCTTTTTTCAAGGGCATGAAGGTATTGCATGCCCAACGGAGGGTATTCGGTATTTGAGCTGAACTTGTTGCATTATCATTACCACATGAAAGGGTTTGTCTAATAGGACAGATAATAGAGAATAGGAGCAATCTCTCTCTTTCCCTCCCTCTCTCTCTCACACACAGACACAGACACACACTGCCCCCCTTTGCTGTCTGAAATCCAAAGTCTTTCATTGGTGGGTCAGACTGAATAACAGGGAGAGTTGTGAGGGGGGTGGGATACAAGCCAGGGGAGAAATTGGCAGCTGCCCTGGAGTGTGATCATCTAAGCTGCATCTGGGCTTCTGTTACACAGGATGCTTTCTATTCCAAATAGACTTTGGAGGTGAAGGGTGTAACCGGGACTGCTAGCCCTTGGCACTTGTACGGAGTCAAACATGAGAGACAAAGAACATTTTCCACAATGATGCACCAAATGCTAGTTGTTAGTAGCCGGAGTCACTGAGAACCCCTGACAGCGACACGTTACAGGACTGTTGAAAAAAAAGGAAGGGAATGCCCAGAAGAGTGGACATTTGGATAGTGAGAAGGAGCCCTCAGATAGGTGACTTCGCTGTGCTTAGCCAAGGCCGGCAGCTGCTTCAACCTACGTCATTGCCAGCCAACAATAGGGGCTGCTGAGAGCTGTAACTCAGTGGAAAACATTCTGTAACATGCAGTACAAAGAAAGGAATGGATGGTGGCTATTTTTAGAGCAGCAAGTTTACATAACAAGCATTGGTGAATGTGTCCTAAGGAAACCAAAGGCCTGGGAATCACTAACAGGGCTGAATTCGCATCATTAATAGGATTTGTTTTCCTGGCCCTTGACTTCAGTTCACGTTTGCTTCAAAGAGGTGCCCGGGGGGGGGGGGTATTTGACATCATTCCCTCTCTGATTTCAGAAGGCCAGGATCATGGTCTCTGAAACCTAGGAGCTGCTCTGACTTTTGCTTAAATGTCAGTGCTTCCACTCAGCTGGTGTGTGTTTGTGTGTGTGTGTGTAAGAGAGAGAGAGAGAGAGAGAGCACATGCGCAGGGAAAATGCAGAAATGCAGAGAGGAAATGGATTCTCGTTTCTGCTTATCACAGTATGCAGCTAAAAAGAACATGCAACTAAATGCAACTAATAAGAACAGAAAAACTGACAGCAAAGTCAGCCCTCACACAGTACCTGTCACACAGGCCTAGGTTTGGGAAAGCAGTGGTTTTTGTTTGTCTTCCAGCCCACACAAAATGATCCATCAATAGTTTGATGGCACTGGTTTCTCTTCCTTCCCTGCAATGGCTCCTCTCCCAAAGCCAAAGGACTCAGGTTGGTAATAACACAGTTAATACACCCTGGTTGCATTTTCCCTCTGCATCTGAGCTCAGCCACCAAAAGCTAACATCAACTACATAAAAAGGTTTTGCAATGCTTCCAAAAGACACTCGGGCAGACCTACAGGGAGAACAAGTTCCAGAAATGTGGGGCAGCCACCGAGAACACCTGTCTTCACATGCATTTCATGCCCTTCCTTGACGCACAGATCACATTAAGGAGGTGTTTTTTGTCTGTCCAAGAAGGTTTAATGCCACATAAGGACCATGGCAACCTCACAGGTATATTAAGCCCCTTACCAGAAAGGGCTTGCCTGGTCATAACCACTTAACTTGAATTGCACCCAGATGAGGCACAAATGCACATGGTAAAAACATTCCCTCAATTTGCTCCTGGAAGCCGACTCTCCTCCAGAGGTGAGCCCTCTGGTTTTGCATGTCTTGAAGCTACTGAACACTCATCACAGCACAGCTCTGCATTCTCTGCTCCACTGTTATTCTATTTACTTATTTAGCAAAAAGGCACGTACTGCTGGATTGTAAACAAGCAAACCACCCAAAGCTCTTTGCAACAATATAAAACAAAATATTAACATTACATATATAGAGAGAGTTAAAACGGGTTTTAAGTTATTGTAAAAGATTAAAATCAACACTAGCTGTCTCAGGAGGCTTGCCTAAGCAAAATTGTTTTAAGCAGGCACCAAGAGGAAGACAGCGAAGGTTCCTGCCTGCCTGATGTCAACAGGCAAGGAGTTCCAAAGCACAGTTTGCTGCTGCACTGAAAGATGGATTTCTTACAAATGTGGAATGGGTGTTATGCAGTACCTGCAAAGGTGCCAGTTCCACAGATTGAAGCTGTCAAGTGGGTATATATGGGGTAAAGCAAATCCTACAAAAAACAACAACTGGTCCCAAATTGTTAAGGGCTTTATAGACTAATAACAACAGCTTGAACATGGGCTGGTAGCAAATAGGCAACCAATGTAGATAGCTGAGCAAAGGTGGCTTTAAAAAATAAATAAATTAAAAAGTCCACATGAAATTTCATCAGCATTTTGGTGCAAATTTCTCCTCCTAGACGCATTTTTTTGTATGCAGCTTTGCCTAATATACAGATTTCCCAAAGCTATTTCCCCTAATATACTGGATTTTTGTACACATTACTTGACTGAAGAACAAGATTGCAAAATGTGGGAAAGTGTGAATTTGGAAGGACGGATGCGTTTTGGTTCATTTTTTGGAAAGCATGACTTAGGTACCGGTAAGTTTGCCTGATGTCAACACAATCAGATTTCTCTCCCGTCCCTAGCTGCAGAAGGTACGAGTGCCGTCTATTCATGTGGCAGGATGCCTGGAGCCAGCCCCTGGCACTGCACTGAAGACATAACGGATGGGCTCAGAGGTGCCAACTTGAATAAAATATTGTGTGTGTGTGTGTGTGTGGCACAGGTAAGCCCCACCTTGCAAAATCAATCACACGACATGGTGCATGCACACCATTTGAATGGCAATGCCCATCAATTGGGGGGGGGGCAGCCTTCTCAAATATTTTATGGTGGGGCGTGTGCACGAAGCCCTCTTGGCCCCTATGGATGGGCTTTACTCTCATTCAGAGACTGCTTGATCTTGGTATTTTGTATTTGGATAGGAACTTCCCTTGTGTCACACCAGTTTGATCAGGGGATGGCTTTGCATGACCTGTTATCATGACCTGTTATCTAGAGCTACTTGCTCTGTGGGCATTTTGCAGCAGTGCTATAATCTCTGATTGTGGTACCATTGCAACACGGGTTGTATACAATGTCTTGTGATGGGGAATATTTGGCTCCCAGTCCTCGGGGCATGGTGGGGCTGTTCACAAGGCTAAATATTTTTAGCATCAATATTTTAAAACAGCACAAATAGCATAAGTTGGTTTAGGTGGCTAGAGGATGAAATTTGTTCATGCCTACCCCCCACTGCTTAAACACATATATTGCAATACATTAACAAAGAGAGGGTGACTGGGTTTTTTTTTATATAATGACCCAACATCTTAAACACAAATATTGCATTCTTGCATTCAGCAATATTATGGGTGTCTTCCTCACCCAGCAGTTTTTACAAGCTGCCAAACTTTTCATTCATTTTCTGTAATGCAGATACTTACTGAGCTGTTTTTCATTCGTGCTACCAATCCTCTTGCTTGGGCTGGGAGATTCCTATGGAAAGAGAAAAGGAGAGCATTCAAATATGGCAAGCTCAGTGGAGTCAACCAACAGAATGAGCATCACTGTGGAACAGAACTAGGATCTGAGAGTCCTTGGTTGATGTTCACGCTGTGACCCAGAGAGTCATTTCTGATCAGTCACCAGCTGCCAAGTAGGATGAAACAAATGAGCAAAAAACACCCTCTCATGCAAACCATTTACTCTCATGAGCAATGTAGCTGAGGAACCACAAATATTGTGTCAGCTCTACCATGAAACGAAACCCTGCAGGTCGCTATTTTTCTTTCAGAAAAATATGAGCCATGATCTTGCAAGAACTCTCTGTTTTAACATTGCACCCTTCATGTAAGCAGACCACTTGCATGAGTCTTTTTTGTTGCACTTGTCTGTTGCCAGTTTGTCATCAAAACCGACTCTGAGCTCTTGTGCAAAATTCAGGTCAGCTCTCTCACAGATTCTCTACTGTTAAGTGTATGTATGTATTTATTTATCCTGCCCTTCCTCAAGGACCCCAGGGTGGTGTGTATGCTTTATTGAACCCTGACTTATCGTCACAGCAGCTCCAGGAAGTAGACTAGGCTGAGAGATAATGACTGGCCCTTCACTGAACTTAATGCCTGAGTAGTGATTTGAACCTAGGGCAACTGCACTGCCCTGGCTCTCGGTTTGAAAAGGAACATCAGTTATAGCTGTACTCCTAAGGGTACCACCCTAGCCCACTAGGCAATTGTACCATTTTATTTGGAAGTCAAGGGTTAGATATGCAAGACAGATCTGTGTCATTTCCATGTGGTTTTTATCCTACCTACATAGAGCTGCAATGTTTATGAATAAATCTCCTCTAAACATACATTTGCAATTATCTGTATTAATACATGTTTAAATGTGCAGTTTCTCTCAAAATACATATTTGAATGAGTGTTTTTATATCTTTAAGCCGCTGAGAGCTCTGTTGCAACATCTGGGAAAGGGCAGAAATCTATTGCAGAGCTAGATCAGGTAATGTCATCTTGGAATTTGCAAAGTCTGAGTTCCTCCAGCATCCTTAAGATTTGGAATTGGGCGGCTTCTCTCCATCTCTCACTTTATAAAATGCTACTTCACGACCAATAAGAGCTGCACAAGGAAAGGAATGGTCAAGAACAGCAAATGCAGTATAAGGCATTTAAAGCAATTCCACCCACCCCCCAGGAATCCTGGGAACTGTAGTTGACTTCTCACTGAGGCCACAATTCCCAGCACTCGTAACAAACTGCAGTTCCCAGGAATCTTGGGTGTGTGTGTGTGTGTGTGTGTGTGTGTGTGTGTGTGTGTGCTTTAATTGTATGGTGTGTACACAGCCTAAGTTCCCTAAAAAAAATGTCTGCACAGGTGACTACCACAAACTTCAAGACACTACCAGCCAACTTGCCTGCCAACCAGCTAGCATGCGAGCCAAACAGCAGAGAAGTTCAGATCAATTATTTTTGTTGAAGGATTGGCTCTGACAGAGTGCATTTAGAGCTAAAGCTCTAAATTTTCAAGGCTGCACTTGGAAGCTCTGCACTATTTCACAGCCATGCCACCTGACCTCTAACTCCCTCTGCAGTTAATTTAGTGCTTGGTGAAAGGTGATCGATTGAGGACCTCGGAGGCTAGAGTTGCCAAATGTATTTAGACAGGTACAGTATTGCAAAAAGATTTTATAGCAAGACTTTATCCTTGGATTCTTAACCAGATTTACACCCCAGAAGGGGATGAGGTGAAACACAGGCAAAAAACCTCAGCTTTGGGGCAACAGTTTAGGCTTAACGCGACAGTTTTTCCTTGTCCCGGTGTCTTACTGTGCGGTGGCTCCTCCTACTGCCATGTTGAATCCGGGCGCTTCATTCTGGGTGCCAGTGGAGAAGCCAGAGAGGGTTGGGTTAAACTTTTTCAAAATATCTGGCAGAGAAGGGGGAAAAAATGCAAGGTTTGGTGAGCAAGAGCTACTGCTGACTCGCAAATGCCAAGCTGCAGTTGGGCTAAATCGGTAAGAACCTGCCCACATTTCATGAATGCTCCCGAAATTACAACCGGTTAACTAGCATAGGGGAAACTGTAGAAAAGAGAGCCAAGTCTTCCCCATCAAGTTTTTTTGGCTCTACTACCCTCAACAGTACCTTATGCAGAGTGAGACCAGAAGCTCACCTGGCTCAGGTGTGGGGGCCAAGCGAAGACTCTCCCCCAGGCCACACCCTCTCACCAGAGGGCTCTTTAGGTCTCCCATGAGTTAAACTGAGTTGAATACCACCCACAGACATTTATTTTACATGGGAATAAGAGTGAAATTTGTTTTGTTCGAGGCGGACCCCCCACCAACACCACACAAATACTTTGAGGTCACTGTAGCTCACTGAATTCAAATGGGGTAGGAAGCACTAATTTTCCTATCCAATAGAGATTGGAAGAATATAGCATGTGAAGTGGTTTTAAGTAGGGATCCAATATTAGGGTTAGCCCAGGTGTTGTTTTTACTGCCTTTGTCTTCTTATATGCTGAGCAGCAAAACACCTCCATCCTCAACGCATCCTTCCCCAACCTGGTGCACCCCAAGCACATCCCTGCTGGCCAAGGATGATGGGAGTTGTAGTCCAAAGCATCTGGAGAGCACTAGGTTGCTGAGTTGACTGGGATGCAAACTTTTTATTTTCATTTTTAATCCCAGTAATTTAGCTATCACCCTATCGTTCTCTATATGAGTAGATCAGCTTGCCAATTTACTGGACGTCACCACTAACCGATTAGTATCTCCGTTTCGCTTTAAGTCATGTACTGGGAAAGTGGAAATCTCAGGGTGTACAGGCAAGGACTCTTTCTCAAAGCTATTTTACACAAGTAAGGCACACAGCCCTGGAATTTTTACACCCAGGTGGTTGCCTGGTTTTCTTTTGTAGCTGTTCTTGCTCTGTGCAGTGTGTGATTTCTTAACAATCACTTCGATACAAGATCAGACAGGCTTTGACCGTGTTTTGTATTTTGAGCAAGCACTGTGCTTGTGTGCTCCTCTCCTCTCACGTAGGGCTTCATTCATTGCGTTCTGTTAGCATCAAACCAGTTTGCCTTGACATCCAAGCTGGTAAACGGTGGTTTTAGTCTTCTCGCCAAATCAGGATTGCAACACAGGATGAAAACATGGGTTGCGGAGCAGTTGGCGGGATCACGCAAACAATGGTTTGCCAAGCTGGACATCATCACAAACTATGGTTTCATTCAAGCGGCAAGTGAGGAATTAAGGCCCACACGTAAGAGGGGAAAGCATGTAAACACAGTGCTTGTTCACAAACCTTCAAATTATGGCTTTGAGAGGATTAATATCGTCATGAACATTCCTCTTTCACGCCATGGTATGTCAAAAGATACTCACTAGATAAGGTTGTGTGAGTCTCCAAGGTTTCATCACCACCAGCGCTAGAAAAAAAGGATAATACCAAATCAGTCACTGGCATTAGCACTGTATCAAAGGGCATCTACCATCTGTCCTAGAAACACACCTTTATTAGCAAGGAGTAGGGTAGAGATGAATTAGGAACAAAAGTCCCTCAAAACTACACAAAACTCCATGGGGGGGGAAAGCCACCCAGCCTTTAAGGATAAAAGGATAGGAACAAGTGTGAATGAAGGGGAAGTTTTAAAATCAAGTAAAATAGGCCTGCAGCTAAAACAGATGTAAGCCTCTAGCAAGAACACACAGCTAAGAACTTAGAAATGCTCCCCTTTATGCTGATATATGTAGTACATATGGAGATCTGACCTCCTTTAATCTGATCTTGCTAATAATAAACTAGATTTGTTAACATTTGTTCACTGAGAGGCCAGACTGTGTTGATGCCTGTCAGGAAACCCCCCTCACCACAGCAGGTAGCGTTCCTGGGTCATTTGCAGTACAGGGAACCACCCTCTCCAGTTCGTAGTTCGTCCTCCTCCTCCCCGAGCGGAGGAAGCGATCGTTCCTCCAGTGGGGAGGGGGAGATGGAAGCAGGAAGTTGGGGCAGGGGCTGTGACAGGATCAGAGAGCCTCAGCACCAAGCACCAAGCAGGAAGCGGGGAACAGGGACCTTTTCCCCCGCCCCGATTTCGCAGGGAGGACGTGGAAGGGGGAGGCGGGGGTTCAGGATCCCGCGCCTCTTATGCTGGACCAAGAACCGGAAGCAGACATTCCCGGACTCTGCAGAGGGATGAGTTGGACGCTTTTACTGTAACTCCACTGTAAATATCTGCACAATAAAGAACTTAGTTTGTAGAAATTCAGAGTCAGCCTGCTTCCTCATGAGCAACCACTGAGAATCCTTACAATGCCCAATAGATATTTGGGGTTCTAAAGTTTTAGGAGAGTGTGTTAAATGTCAGGGCACACTTGCTCATTAAACCTTTTTAGTGCAGTTCAGTGCACTATGTGGTTGCACACGCATTTATGGTAGTTTTCCTTTCTATATAATCCCATATTGATCCAAGATCTAATAGAAGCAGATTACCCTGATTTCTGAAAAAGCAAGGTAGCCTCAAAATTCACCTTTCAGACATGTTCATTTATGTGCATTCACTGCATACAGGGCAAGATGACAACTGAGCAATTGTCAGAAGTTTCCAGATAATGTGTGATAATTACCATCTTATTCTTCTTCCACATTTTGTGCAATAACGACCACTGCCTGACTTAATTTTTTTTTTTAGTAAAATGTCCATTCTTGCCCAAAAATCTGTGTAAGGAAGGGAATCTGCACCAGGTGACTGAGTTGAACAGATCCAAATCAACGTACGTAAGCATGAAGCAAGCTGTGTGTTGCTGTTTCTTAACCTGCCACTCCACTGTGCCACTCCTAGTGGAAGCTTGTTCACTTGGGAGTAATCTCAAACCTTGATCAGTTCAGAAATTATTTGCTGAAGTACAGCTTGGGAAGAAGTGCAATATGTAGCCCGCAAGATTGCTTGATGGCAGTGTATTGTTATAAGGGTACTAATAAGGCTTCTAGTTATTGGGAAAAGAACAGCTTGCATGTCTGGGCATGAGGATGTGCTCAGACATGTAGCTGCCACATACACTTTCTGTTCTCATTTTCAGCTATATAATGGCGCTCTTCAAAAAGGTGCAGAATCTGGGATAAATTCTAGGAAATATTCTACCTCCAGGAAAGCCCCCACCAAGCTGTGGTTAGATCATCCAAACCAGTTGATTTGGCTCCTACAGCAGCCTGTAAATGAAATACATATAAATTATACACATTGCAAGGGATGATAAGACGAGAAAGGAGTGGAGTAGGAAAATCTCTGTTGTCTCTCCGAAAAGGCAAAAGTTAAACGTTTTAAAGATCGCTGCTGGTTTATGAGGCCATGAATAATGTTAAGCAGAATTAGCCAAGGGGTTCATGCAATCTGAAATGTGAATCTCTCTCTCTCTCTGGAAATTGTAGCTCTCTGGGGGAAACTACAGTTCCCATGTTTCTTTGGGGGAAGCCGTGGCTGGGATTCAATTAATGAGTCCCACTAGCGAAAGCCCGTGGAAGGACTTCGGCTAGCACATTGGGGCTTCCCCTTTCTCCCACCCTCTGCAGCTCCCCCCGCCCAAAAAATTGGCTCTGTGGGTGGGGATAACCCCCAGAACAATGTGCAGGAGAGGAGAGAGGGAATAGTTCTGTCTGGCAAGCTGATGGAACAACTGTCATGGTGTTCGGTTGAATGTACCCAATGTGCTTTAAATGTATGGTACAGATGTGATCTTTATGACTTGCATCAGACTTCCATGATGGCTAAAACCACTCCCAGGGTTCTTTTCAAACTCAAATGTCAGGCTAAGCATACAATATTCCAAAGCGTTTAGGTGATACCTTTTATTGGACCAAGTGTGCTGGGCATGAATTCTCCTTTGCTAAGTTTAACCTTATTGCTGGGTGTCGATTGATACCACAGCATCCTTGTGGAGAGCAGAATTTCCCCATGTGCTGCATCCCGTAGACCTACCGTCAAAGAATCGCCGAGGGCAGCTATCACTTTGATGTCAGAAGGTTGTAGCCTGTGGACTAGATAAGGGGGTGGTGGAAGGAGGACATCATAGGGGAAGGGTGTCACTGGAATGGTTTTGTTTGTTTGTTAAGATATTCATGAACTGCTTGACACAAATACAATTAAACAAAGTCCAATCAAGCAACCAGTAAGGATACTTAAAATTCTACACGGACCAGAAATTATATGCTGAATGGGCTGAACTTGGAAACTAAAGAGATGGAAGCTACTTTTAAGTTGCAATCCTATGTACGCGTACCTGGGAACAAGCTTTTATTAAACCCATTTGGGGCTTTCTTCTAAGTAAACATGCATAGGATTGTAACAAACAGATCAACAATGCTAAATATTAAAAAAATTCTCACTAAGCAACGGCACAAATATTCCTTATGAGACACATTTTCTAAATCCTGAATTATCTTGGTTGCCATATTCTGAGTTTAATTCTCTCTTTGGGGGGCAATCCTGCAAGCAGTGAGGAAGCTTAAATTCCACTGAAGTGAACAGAATATTCATTGCGTACAGCATTTCCACCCTTATCTATACCCGCAGCAGCCCTAAAGGTACTTACGGTTGTGATAAGAGAGTCTTTTCAGAGCTCTGAGAATACTGGTTTTAATTTCAAAACAAGTCTATAGCCTTCACAGATGCAGAATTTGCAAGCGCAGAAAAATGTGATGGACAAAAATGCTAGAATCTTAGAAATAAATCAAAAAATGATAAAGAAGGCCACGTTTATCTACCAGTTTCCCTCCCCTCCTCCCAGGTAATGTCGCAGTAACACCCCCCCCTCCAAGACTTTTTAAAATGCAAAAGAAAGAGATAGCAAAACTCTGTATTATGTGGTCTTTCTGTATCTCCTTATTCCTCACCTGATGTTGGGACTTTTTGGGATGGAGCCTGTGCAAGGCATGACAGATCGCTACCCCAGCTCTTAAAGACAAATGCAAACACCACATCATTAGAAGCTTTTCAAATGAAATGAAAATATATTGAACATGCAAGAATTTCAAGTCATGGTTCAGAAGCCCAAGAAATCCCCATTTCCAGCGTTTGGGGGTCTATACTAATCAGCCTCCATTTATTCCCCTCATCCCCAGGCTTCATACTAGAGATAGCATGCTATCATGTAGTCCTAGTTTTACATCGCTTTCTGGGTGACCAGTCAACTCTTTGCCCCATTTCTTTAATTTTATTACGTTTTACAAGCTCACTAAATGAAAGAACACAAAAAACAACAACCAACTTGATAGCAATCACATAACACACTGACAGATGTTCTCTCAGCTCCAATACATAACATCAATAGCTGAATCCTACTGTGACCTGATTGGATCATTGCCAAAACAAGATGACACCTAATTGGCTCTCTAAACATTCGTGCTCATTGGCTACATTCAAATGAAGGAAAGCTACTGCATATCAACCTAAGTAAGTGGTGCTTCCTTTTTTTCTGGTTAGTTAGCTATAATTTTTGATAGAATACAGATAATTGAACAAACTTTGTTGCTTTACATTCTTTATTAAATATAATTCCATTGATATATAATTTTATGGTATTACTCCAAATAAAAGTGGTGTTATGAGCCATCAAACCTTGGAAATACACTTTCCCCAAAAGGTTTCCACAATTTTGGCCACTAGTGCACTGTTACTTATAATGTTACCACACCTTTAGCATTTGCACATAGATTTACAATCTTCATTTTGTTTGGTCTTCAAACAGCTCATTGCAGGAGGCGCTGGCTACATTTGCACAATCAAATCCATAGGCAGGATTCAAAAGTCAAGTTTATCTCTTGCAAAAGTCAAGTTTCTCTAAAGAGAGCTCACCTCCCTTAACAGTCACTGTAGGGTGCTTATGTGAAGTGTGAAAAGATCCTGTAGACAATAGAAGTTCAGTACTATGCTCACATGTATAAGGCACAGTAAATGAGAAAGGAATCACCTGGCTTGGTTTCTGTGTGGGCTCCAGAGGCGAATGCGTACCATTGCTGTTCTTGTAGGTTCCCATAAATGGTTGGTGCTAAAAAGAAAGGAAGTACATTTCAATCTCCAAATACTGCAGAATTTATGCCAGCACCAGAAGGACGCATTTATTAGAGATGAGGTCTGTGAGGCTTGCCAGTATGAATTCAATTTAGTTCTGCAGTCATGATTCTCAAAAAGAAAGAAGAGTTTGGCTTCGGGAACCTATTAGAGAGAGAAGAGTAGACCAGGAAGTGGACCTAGCCCAGAATTTAAGGATGGAAAACCTTTACCCTGAAGGTAAACAAGGACATCAAATCAGGGCAGTATCACAGTTACTTTGGAAAACTGTTTCTATCTCTCCTATTAATTGAAATTGTATTGTTGCATTCTGCTATGTAGCAATCTGTACATTTTTCAAATAAATACTAGAATATAATAAAATTTGAAAATTAACTTTTGCACATAAGTGGGATGGACTTCTGAGTAAATGTGCATATGCTTGCACTCCTAGTCCATGTAAATTTATGGAAGTGAGCCAAGTGAAATGTACTAGTTCTGCTTGGAGAAATGAGAAGCACAAGGAACTGGCAACGCCAATAAGAAAAGTAGAGGTGTATTGTGGAAAGCTGAAGCTTTCTATTTGTTTTCTCTATTTGGCTTAGTAACCCTATATAGATACATAGATGAACTCAGTGTTGTAGACTGGGACAGAAAGCTTCCATCTATGACAGAGAAAGCTTATGTGTGTACAGGAGAAGGGGATAGTTTTGATGAAACTCAGTACATGTACCCCCCTTAGGCAGGGGTTGCATTCTGGGGCCCTGCACACATAAGTGAAACCACGTACCATATGTGGCGAACTTGTACTAAGGTTAAAGCCTACTGGGATATGATATACAATGAAGTGAAAAAGGTTTTTAAAAATACCTTTATCAAAAAACCAGAGGCATTTTTGTTGGGTATAATTGGAGAAGAATTCCCCAAAAAAGATATAAATTTATTTATGTACGCTACCAGTTTGAGCAAGGCTATAGTGATATTATGATATTAATGGATTGTGATTATGGTAAAAATAATGTAACTCAATAAAAAAAGTATATATATATCACATAAAGTGGGGAGCATCCCTAAACCACCCTTTAAACACCCTCTCTGCTGCTCTCTCACCTATCTAGACTAAAAATACTGCATCCAAAAATATCCAACAACTAGAATTGAAGCTCTGGGCCAGCAGGAGGCTGGAGGAGGTGCAGGGAAAACGGCCGCTGCTGCTGCTGTGCTACCTCACACACCAGCTGTTAGGCAGGGAGGCTTAGCAGCATAAACAAAGCCCTGCTACACCTCCGGTCTCTTTGGGGTTTCCTCCACCCCCACTGATGTCCTCTTGGCCTCTGGGGAGGGCTTCCTCATGAGCCACGAAGACTCTCCAGCTCTCTCCTGCCATTTCTTGGCTTGAATTCAATTATTTCCCAGCACCGCGCACACAGAATTGCGTGTGAGTCGGTTGTGCGTAGGTAGGTATTCTAAAAAGAGGGCTTAGTTGGAGAAATAATTGATAACATAAGACAGTGGCTTATCCTTTGAGTGTTACGATTGCTGACACCCACATTTAACACCTTTTGCCCTGAAAGATGATGTTATATTTACCAGAGTTGGGCAGCTCAGGGTTACATTATCTGTAAAGTTGAAGGAAATGGATTTCTTCCCTAAAGGTTGAAGCTGCAAAACAAAACAAATGGTTATGTAACAGTGTGTCTTCTTTTCCCCCCCTAATAATTGTCTTTTAAAATAAAAACTAATAAATACTATGAGGCATTGTTCCATAATTTGATCCCCAAGGCACTTTGCAAACTCATTTTCTCAAGGGTTCTTGGTTTCATTGCTACTGAAATTTAACTAAAATTCTAAGTGAGTGATGCTGCAACTGTCTACAGGACAATAATTTCAGAGCAGTGAGAGCAAGGATTATCTCACCCTTTCCTGAAAGCCTTTGGATCACCCCACCCCCCAGTCCCTATGCTCTTATGGTAACTTATCAAAATACATGTAATAGAAATAATCATATATTCTTCTCCTGCCTACCGTTGTTTCCATATTCACCTTCCTGTTGTTTCCTTGTGTCTCTTAAGTCTGTAAGCCCCTTGGGAATAATTGTTATGCCTGCCTCCTTGGAAGGCCCTCATGTACATAGTGTTACTATACCTACTATATATATCTTAGAAGTTGTGCGTTCACTATGAATTGAACATCCCTTAAATAATCGCAACCAATTTTTGTATGATGGTTCAATGAACTTTGTCTATGTCTGGGTAAGATTGGACAGCATCTTGAATCAAAATGGTGGGCTAAACCTTTCAAAGTGTGCTAGTTTTAAGCACTTTTGTTCAAAGCAGCAAATATTTTTTTTTAGTCTCTTAGAATTCCCGAGCAATGCCAGGTATGAGGCCTGCTAGTAAAACAAATAAATACATAATCTGAACACAACAGGAGAAAATCTGAACATGCAAAATATACTTTAATGGCATAAGGTCTTCGTTACCCAGGAGATTTACACTGCCCAAATAAGAGTACATTAGCATAATTATCAAATCCCATTGCCCTACCATATGTTCCAGAGGGCCCGAGAAAGCTGGGAATGCGACTTTTGACTGAGATGAAAACAATCAGGTTGCAAAGAAGGAGATGTCTGGACGCCCATCCTGAAAAGGTTGAACACATTAGATTTTGAGGGGGTGGGGGATTAAAGAGACAATCCCTAATTCAATCCAGTGAAAATGTTTGAGGTCTTTAGTGTCTAGTCTGAACTATCAGAGACTGCCTGAATTCTCTAGTAGCTAATATTCCATTCCAAGTCAATAGCAGGGGGTGGAGGCATTACACTGTATGTGTCAATTTTGTAAGATTTAATGTGAGCTCTTTCAGGTCAATAAAGTTATTGCTTTGCCAGAACACGTTTTCTTAACTTCTCTTGCAGCATAAAACTGCTTTTTAAAAAGTTAATTCAAGCCTGAAAGAACTATGAAACATGAATAAAAGGATGAACAACAGAATGCAAAAATGATAGGTCACATTTATAAATTGCAAAAGAGCAATTTATGTAACTGACAAATTACAACTTGCTGCAAAAAAAAAAATGTAAAACGTTGAAATCAGTCAACATTTTCAAAGCTGATGTAACCTTGTTGGTGTTTCTTTAAGAGTGACAAATAAAGCAACTGTCAGTCACAGTGAATACTCAGCCTTCATCTATAGTTTTAACAAGCCCATGTCATTTCAGTTCCACTTTCTAAAACAGTTGCACAGGATCTCAGTCTAAAACGTTCTTGTATGGCAGGACAGGTTTTGTCCTTGCCAACAAAGCTTCTTCTTATTTTTGCTTTGTATTGTGCTTTGTATTTTGGTATATACGTTCCCAATCCCAGAGAAAATTAAGAATAGCTGGTGCTGGTCTAAACCAAAGGGTACTGGGTCTTCATAGGAGCAGGAATGGAACTCATTACATATTTTAACTTCTGTGCGCAGTGTAATATGGAATACTAGACCACTGGTTTGAGTGTTCTGTGAACTCACATGGTAGTGCTGGCTGCTGTGCAGGAAGTCCTTCTCATCACCTCAATATACTGTAGGTCAGTGTTCACAGACTACACGCTATGCTCAGTAAGGATCAGGCACAGTCTAACCACTGCATGAGCAAGGCAGGATGAATGCTGAATAATCAAGCCACCCCCAGAGTCCAAGACTCAATCCAAATTGCATCATAACACCCTTACGTCTAGATTTCAAGATCCCAAAGAATGTCCTGAAAGTTCTGCAGGTTTTCTTATAAGGTAAGCAACATACGGGTACACATCCACGTACAATCCAGCCAAGACGCACCTGTAGAAGCGGAAGTACGATGCTTTGGAGGAAAGGCTGCAGTACTACTGTAAAATCTTCTTGTGTGTCATACTTGCCAGTCTCCACTAGGCTTTGCAGACCGCTCTGTGGCATAAAAATAAAAGGAGTTCCTCAAGAACAAACCATGGTTTCATATTATGATTTGCAAGATGTAAACAAACCACAGTTCAAGGCACACTAAACTATGGTATACTGTTGAACCATGATTTAGCAGAAAGTGTGGGCCAGGGTACTGTTGGGAAACTAAATTTCTGTGCCAAAAACAGCACAGAAACAACACAGATATATACCGTATATACTCGAGTATAAGTCGACCCAAATATAAGCCGAGGCACCTAATTTCCCTACAAAAATGTGGGAAAGCTTATTGACTCAAGTATAAGCCGGTTCACCTTTGCCACTGTGGTAGAGGAGGAACGAGCAGCCCAAAGCAGCCCTTTGGGCTGCTCCTTCCTCTTCCTCCTTTGCTGCTGTGGAGCTCACCCCGTCGCAAGGTTTCGAACCGCCATTCTTCTGATCGGCAAGCCCTAGGGCTCTGTGGTTTAACCCACAGCGCAATGTTCCCTTGTGTTATACAGAGAAGGCTGGGATCCTGTCCTGTTCAAGCGGAGCCAGGGAAAGTGAGCACCTGTGGGGTTTTAATACTTCCTTAACTGATAGGCTTTCTGCCTTCTGGGGTCTAAAGTTTGCATTTATGTGAGCAGTTCAGGAATGGAACAAGCTGCCTGGGGAGAGTAAAGAACCGC
This sequence comes from Lacerta agilis, assembly GCF_009819535.1. Classification (NCBI taxonomy): domain Eukaryota; kingdom Metazoa; phylum Chordata; class Lepidosauria; order Squamata; family Lacertidae; genus Lacerta; species Lacerta agilis. The sequence goes on along the minus strand of NC_046314.1, from coordinate 85,839,584 downwards.
CGTTCTTGTACACTTCTTAAGGAATGGTTGACTTGAGTATAAGCCGAGGGCAGCTTTTAAAGCACAAAAAGTGTGCTGAAAAACTAGGCTTATACTCAAGTATATACGGTACATGGTCCAGATTATAACAAATCATGAAATGTTGGTGGGGTTCTCTTGAGACAGTTATCCAGTTTTTGTCTGTAGAGTGTGGTAGTTTTTAATCATGTCGCAGGATGTTCCAGAAGAACAATATATGGTTGCTTTTGGGTATAATGCAACAACATTCATACAAAGACAGCAGGTAACATGCAAAATGCCAATATTGATTCTTTGCAGATATACCTGATAGGCTTGGACTGCTTCCTTCATCCTCACCAGCTCTGGTGAGCCTTCTTGAACGGTGAGAACACACTCACAATTCTCTCTGCGTAGGAAATTAAAGGGAGTGCATATATAGATAAAGCAGGACTGCCATATTTTGGAACTACGAGTAGTTATCATGGTCACTATCTGTTGGCTGTTTCAGGTTATACTGATGTTTAAGAGGATAGATTATCTCATTGTTATCTGTGCTATAAAGTACACAATTTTTCTGTATTTTTGGGTTTCCCTTTTTTTTTTATATTTTTAGGATGTTGTAAACTGCTTAGAGATTGTATTTGAAATAAGAAGATTTATAATTACCCGAGATAGATAGATAGATAGATACTGTAGATAGAAGAAATCAGAATTATAGAAGTAATGGTACGGGATTATACTGGATCCAAGGACTCAAATACAATTTTAATGTTTCACTTTTGCCATCGCAAGAAACCAAGGATTTTCAGACCGGTTACTACTACTGTAATCTTATTTGGCAAAAAAAAAAAAAAAAAAAAGCAACCGAGAAATTTATAGGACCTTAAAGACTAATTTACCATAGAATAAGGTTTTTGAGGACTGCAGTCCACTTCATCGGATGCTAAGGAACGAAGACAGACTAAATATATTTATTCTACATCTGTGTTTTGTTTCCCAAGGAAATCTGCTAAATCGTGACTTGGTAGGGAAAACACAACCTGCACAATATGACATATTGAGGCTACCACACATGGCTTGTTATGACAGATCCTGCTGGCTTGTAATTAGCTCTCTCAAAATGTCTAACACAAAGGCATTTCAGAAAGTTTTCCTATATCTGTTCCATCTTGGGCTTTTGTCTCATTTTAGCCGATTAAGAATTTGCAGTCCGAGAGATGCTTCCATTTCAAGCCCTGTGCTAGAGTATAGCCATCCCTAGACATACCATTATAATGGGATCTCACCTAACATCCAGTGAGCAGATCACTTGCTCACCATTCGCCACTGTACATTTAAAACACATGGCTTCTCCCAGAGAACGCTGGGAGTTGTGGTTCTGTGAGAGGTAAACTACAGATCCTAGGATTCACTGGGGGAAGCCATGTGCTTTAAGCACCTGGTGGTGTGTGTGCCATGCAGAATGGCCCTAATATACTTGGATGGCATGGGTACAAGAAGAGACCAAAGCTGGCTTACACTGCTAGATGGGCAGGGCAGGGCAATCTGCTATCCAGAAACAGTTGTCTCAGAGGAAGAAGGTCCATTGCATTCACCAGATTCACCAAAGCTTTTGGCACCTGGTGGGAAAGGAAGCGCTAAGTTATAAGAGACAACAGCGTGTGAAACACAGGGCTTGCGTTGTTTCTAACTCTATGCCAAAGCAGCCTGATACATTGCTCATTGTTTGACCCACTCCCCCCACATCCCTACCCCTCCTCCATGTGGAAGCTTTCCAGGAAGATTAGACAATGGAGATTAATGTTAATGTGAGTGTGTCACGGTCACCTACAGAATATAGTTGGTGACAATAATTAGCAATATAGTGGCACAAGTCCACCACCCCTACCCAATCACATTATATTACTCATTCAGGCACGTGTCATTCCAAAGTCCTTTTGGAGAGTTTCATACCATAAAGCTAAAGGCTTCCCTGCACAATCAAGCACAGAACACTCCAAGTGCATATTATCCTTTCCAGGATATTCACACATTTCTAAATAAATCATATGAAGACCTATGACATTATTATTATTATATTATTATATTATTATTATTATTATTATTATTATTATTATTTTAATTTATATACCGCCCTATACCCGGGGTCTCAGGGCAGTTCACAGAATAAAATCAATATATAAAATCACAGAATAACAATAAAAACAAGAACCCAATAGCGCCCCCCCACACACACAAAATAGCACATTTTAAAAGGGGATAGGATGTAAATCATATCAACCAAAAGCCTGGTTAAAAGGGATGTATAGCCTGGCACCTAAAGGTGTATAATGAAGGCGCCAGGCAAACTTTCCTGGGGAGAGCATTCCACAGATGGGGAGCCACTGCAGAGAAGGCCCGTTCTCGTGTTGCCACCCTCCGAACCTCTCGAGGAGGGGGCACATGAAGAAGGGCCTCAGAAGATTATCTCAGGGTCCTGGTAGGCAGTGGCATAGCAAGGTCAGGTGATACGTGGTGCGGAAAATTTCTTGTCAACCCCCCCCCATTTAATTTGTTTTTTTTTGCCTGCAAAAATGGTTTGACTTTATTTCATATTTTTGGGAGGAGCCAGAGTTCATGAGCTTTTTTTGGCATCTCGGAGGTGACACCCGGGGTGGACCGCGCCTACCACACCCACCTTGCTCTGCCCCTGCTGGTAGGTTCATATGGAAAAAATGGGATAACATGGAATAGGCAGAGAGAAGAGGGTGGAATTTGCCACATATTACTAGACATATTCTATGTGCTATTTGAAGGGATCCCATGACACCTATTTAACTGAATCCTCCATAGCAATAGTAGATTTGTATGTGCATTATTTGAGTCCATGTGTAGGAAGGGGAGAATTGCATTTCTCCAGCAACCAAGTAATACCACTTCAGTACTGAGATGCGGGTGGTGCTGTGGTCTAAACCACAGAGCCTAGGGCTAGCCGATCATAAGGTCGGCGGTTCGAACCCCCGCAACGGGGTGAGCTCCCGTTGTTCAGTCCCTGCTCCTGCCAACCTAGCAGTTCGAAAGAACATCAAAGTGCAAGTAGATAAATGAGTACCGCTCCGGCGGGAAGGTAAATGGCGTTTCCGTGCACTGCTCTGGTTCGCCAGAAGTGGCTTAGTCATGCTGGCTCCCTCGGCCAGTAAAGTGAGATGAGCACCGCAATGCTAGAGTCGACCGCGACTGGACCTAACGGTCAGGGGTCCCTTTACCTTTACCTTTACTGAGAAATTGTATGGATGTGGTGGAATGTGACCTCACTTGAGGTTGGGTGGGTAGTATGAAATTGTAGTCAGCCTCAGACCATTTCAAGTGATTGCTCTGAAAATCTCCTTAAAAACAACAACTGTGTGATTATGGAGCAACATCCTAAATAAAATGAAAAGATGCTCTCCAAGCAGCAGCCACCTACCTCTGCATGAAGAAGGTCAAGTGCTTTTTGAACACGGCTTGAAAAGTTTACAGCTGAATAGTGATCCTGATACAAGTAGAGGACAGAGAGAGAGAGTTACTAGTCCTAAAAAAGGTAAAAGTGACCTTTGCAAATCTTATAAAGACACAAGATTAATAATGTAAGGCACTCCTTACTAGGAAACATAACACGGAATTCATGATGTAGCTTAAAAAAAAAAAGATTCTAGTGAATTTGTCCATCCCAATTAAGAGTTACAATGAACAAATAAAACCTTTCAATAATTAATTAATTAATTAACTAATTAAATGTGTATACCACTCTCCATCCATAAATCTCAGGGTGGTTTACAACATAAAAATACAAGATAAAAAACAAAATACAAGATGCTCTTAACCTGGCTGTCTTGTCATTGTGGACAGGACAATAATTATAGTGTTTTTGCATAATCTGACATCTGCACAATCTTGGACCCCCTGACTAGATGCTTCCCTGCCTGTGGTATATCACATCCTTCAGCTCTTGGGAGAGGGACAGAAATAGCATACTGAATATTCTTAAGACAGTGAAGGAGTCAGAAAGTAGAGAATGAAATGGATGTTCAGTGGTCTACAAATTTCCAACATGATCTGTTTGTATAGCAAATGCACTATTAAGTATCCACCTTTCTTTCATCTCAAAGAAACAAACCCTACAGGAAGGTCACATTTGGAACATCTTGTGGCTGGGGATGTGAGGCAGACTACCTCTTTTCATAACCATCTTTAACCAAAACCAGCATCTCAAGAGTTGATTTGATACCTGAAGCTACATCTTCAACTTCAAAAAAGCTACGGGGACTCCCTAAAATTTGAACTTCGCTGGTCTAATAGTTCTGGCACTCAGGTTGTGGGCAGTATTAGGCTGCTACGGCTGTTCAGATTTTTTTCCTGTGTGGCTAGTCTAGGCCTTTTGTAATATTAAGCAGCCAAAATGAACCACACAAAAGTGTGGAGTTTATCAACTTGTGTCCTTAGAAAACCTGCAAACTGTGGCCAGAGCAGGTAAGAGAGTCAATCTCCTTCCAGCTTCCACATAAAGCCATTTTTTTAAAAAACCCAGAATGATCCTTTAGGCAGCACAACTACCTTTGCTCTGGTGCTAATAATAGCTAAAGCCTCCACTGAAGCCATCTAGGCTGCATTAGGGTCTCCAAGCCATGGGTTTTTGTCTTTTACTATCACAAAGGAAAGCCTTTACTGATTCCCTGCAAACCACGGTTTTGGCTTTCATCCAGCATCTCAGAGCTTTGAGAACATCCCCATAACTCACCATATCTTTGCAATAGTTGCACAGATCATGGACTCCAATGAATACAGTTATGACCTTCCAGTCTGTGTCAAAATTGATTCTCTAAGCAAAGAAAAAGAATGCACGTATTACCATTGCTGGCTTATTCACACAGGTATATAATGCACAGTTGCCAACCGACATGAAGCAATTATCGGCGACCCTTCATATAATGTGACAAGTAAGCAAGTTTCTTGAATGTTGTCAACCTACCGAGTCGTTTTTCATTAATTTCACAAGGTGCTTTACTTGGTCTGGTAATTTCCTAGGAAAGAGGGGACACGGTAAAATGACACGGGGCATATATTTGATGCCTGAATGTATCTGCAGACTCATCCTTGAAAACAGGTATGTACAGTGGGAAGTGGCTATTCCCATTTTACCAAGAGAGAACTGCAGTCCCAGAAATGGACACGACTTGCCCAATCTAACCTAGTAAATCATTGGCTAAAATGGAATTTGGATTTCCTGAGACCCAGGGGGCACTTTAAGACTATATTGTCTTTGTTCACAACTGGATTGGGAAAACAGGACCAAGGAAAAATAAGTCATCTATGAAAGTGTCCAATGACTCATTTCTAACTGCAAGGGAGCCCCAGTCCTAAATTTGTCCTCTGGCAATCCTGGGCCACAAGAAGGGAGAGCAGGAGTCTTGAAGGTGCTCCTCAAAAGTTAGCATGTGGACAGCATCTGGACGGTTTATGCAAATGTGTCCTCTTTCTTTGCCCTCTTCTTTGTGCTATGTTTCCACCCTTTCAGTCCCCATAAGCAGAGATCTTGACTTCTGCTGGGGTACTTTAGTGAGAACACACAAAAGCGAAAAGAACATTTGAAATTTCCTTTTGAAACCCTAATCGAAACCTGGAATGAACTAGCGATGGCGGCCTCCAAGCGAAAACTGCTCCTTCTTTGAGTTACTTTTTTTCAACTCCTAGTTTTGCTCCATAGTTTCTGACTGAAGCAAGTGCATGAAAAAGTAGTTTGCAAAAAACAACAACCCAGAAGACTAATGGTAACGTTAGGCTTTTAAGGAAGCTCCAGGGCTCGGAATGAGCCGAAACACATTTCATTTCTTTCCCATGATTAGGACTGTGTGACATTTCAAATGCTACTTTGGGTTCTTGGTTTTGATTTACATTCTTCGACAATGAAAATGAAAATAGAAAAATGGCTTCATATCAGCAGAGAGGAATAGTCGGATTAGGTAAGGTAATTCCTTTCTTCCTTTGGTTGCTGTATGGAAATCCAGGAACCATATCAAGTTTACTTTATCTCTGCCAGATAAGGCTGTAAATACTATGTGGTAGAAATGACTTCTAATATGTGTGTCTTTGAGAGTTCAGGGACATCACCATAGTATCTGAGCACATAAAGAAAGACAACAAATGAGACCATGGGAAAGGGGAGCACCTGCCTTCTCTCACTGTACTAAATATGAACCATATGGATAAATATCTATGCAAGCAACTTCCTTCATGTTTTCACAGAATGACCTCAAGTCAAAGAAGCTGGGTAATACTTAGGACCCACCTCCTTTCTATCAAGGCCTAGTTAGGCTGGGGTCACATCCACACTACATATTTAAAGCCACTTTAATTGGTACCACTTTAACAGGCATGGTTTCCCTTGAGAGTCCTCACGGAGCTACAGTTTGAAAGCATGCCAGTGCAAGTTAAATAGGTACCGCTGCGGTGGGAAAGTAAATGATGTTTCCGTGTGCTCTGGCTCCTGTCATGGTGTCCCGTTGCACCAGAAGCAGTTTATTCATGCTGGCCACATGACCCGGAAAGCTGTCTGTGGACAAACACTGGCCCCATTGACCTGAAAGTGAGATGAACGCCGCAACCCCACAGTCGCTTAGACTGGACTTAACCATCCAGGGGGTCCTTTACTTTTTTACCTTTACAGTTCCCTTAGCAAATTACAGTACCCAGGATTCTTCAGAGGAAGCCGTGGCTGTCAAAGTGATCTAAGTGAGTTAAACATGGGGTGTGGATGTGACCTGGGGGGGGGCAGAGGGGCGGTGGCCCCAGGCGCATTTTGGAGGGATGCATTCTGCTCCTTGCTGCTCTGCCAGCCCTGTGCTGCTGTGCTGCTGCCCCCGCATGCCCTGCTAGACCAGTGCCACTTTGCGATGCTGCAGGGGCTGTGTGAGGATACACGACGGGCATGCCCCACACCGCCTCTGCGAACTGAACAATTTCTGCATGACACTATGCCGTGGATCGACATACTCAGCTGGTGCTCTTGGAACTGCTTGGTTGAGAAAGGCAGTTGGCTTTCTTAGGTCTCCTGTGCCAGTCGAATATCCCGTGAGGTTAGCATTGAACTCACGGAGGATATCTGAAAGAAAGAAAATAATAACTTTGGTGGTTTAAAAAAACCTTGTTTTCTTGTTGTTCAAATTGTTTACTGGTTATCGTTTTATTGTTGTTACCACTTTGAACACTACTCTCATAAGCAGAAAACAGGACACGTATTATTCTAGTAAATGAGCGAGTAACTTGGAAGTACATAGGTGAAATAATTGATGGGGAGTCAGGAACCTGAGAAGACCTTGGCTGGGTGGCTGGAGAAGACAACAGGATGACAAAGTAGGGGAAATGTTGGAGGATGTCAAGCCCTGGGGGAGTGGCAGGATGGCACCAGGCAGAATGGATTTAGGCTGGAGCCTAACTCCATTCAGCTTAGTCATGTGACCTGGCAACCTGGTGGAACTTATGCCAGCAAAAAGGGAGATGTAAGTAAACTGCATTTTAAAGGCTTGCTTTCCCTCTGCCAGGCTTAGGCCAGGTCAGCTGCAGTAGTCCCACTCCTGAAAGGAGTTTGGAATAGGGGTAATTTGTGCGTGTTTAATTTAAGCTACCATAAATTCCACCAGCTTCCTGTTCTTAGGATTGCTTTGTAAATCTGGATCCAACCCCTTCCTTGACTTTTACTTACTGGGCAAAGTTGTTACATTCCTTAATGAAGCATCTCCTCCAATGCTGCAATAAGAGTCAGACGGAGAAAGAAAGAAAGAAAGAAGAAAGAAAGAAGAAAGAAAGAAAGAAAGAAAGTCAAGTTTTAGCCAGTAAGAGGAACAATGACAAACACCAAAAGGTACATTTCATGCTTTTGCAAGGGAGATAATGTGGAGAGGTGCCTGTGGGATTTTCTGCTTCGGGGGCCAAAATACCTTGACACAGAAGATTTTCAAAATTCAACATTCACAAGCTAGTCTCCCTATTAGAATAACTGTAGAGTTTCCTTTTGTTACTTCCTACCCCTTTTATTTAGGTGGGAGGCAGACTTCAGTCTTTCAAATCTCAGTGGCGCCCGGTGTGAGGCCCAAATTCGACACCCACCCACCTCTCGCCTTCCGTTCTGCTCAATTCACTACATCATAGATGTGACGCCCTGCAGTGTCCCCTAGGCTCAGTGCCCAGTGTGGTGAACCCAGACACGATGCCCTAAAGCCACCTATGTGGGAGGAATATCCACAAATGCAAGTCAGTGGCTATTTGTGGAGCAAAATCACAAGGATAGTTACCTACCTCCAAGCCAGCCCCCAATACTGCGTATTCATATCCATCAGGTCATTTGGTTTTGATCCAATGCCATTACCAGCCTGCCTCAGAGAGACCAAAGAGATAGATGAAGTTGGCAACTCACGTGAAAAGTGTACTTTTAAGGCTTTGGGCTCCTAGAACAAGGGCAGCCGACCCTTTTTTTTTGTCAGATCCTCCGTGGCATTTCAGTTGCTATGTACACTGTGTTCCATCAACAGGATTTATGGCTGCATGAAGCAGGGTTTAGAAACATTATCAGCATGACTCGAGATAACTGGACAATAAATGGGGCAATTAATCGAGAAGTGGCACCCAATCAGGCCAATGAACTTTTACAACACCCTGTCCCATATTCACTCTGTACAGGATAATACAGAGAATGTGAAATGGGGTTGGTGCGTGTGTACAAATGACTGGCTGGATTAGATGATAATTTGGCACTTTACATAAAGTGGCATATGGGGAAGAGTTTTGGCTATTTTTAGTTGGGTTTTTTTTGTCCTGCCTAATGATAATCAGAATATTATAAATCACATAATAAAATGCAATAAAACAGCAATGATATCAAAGAACCCCCAGAAAATACCAGGTAGGAAAAACTTCAGTAAGATCAATAAAAACACCAGCTAAAACTTATTTCAACACATTTACAACATAGGGGAATGGCCTATTTAAAGAAAACTTTATTGGCCGGACAGTGAAAGGTCTTTGAAGATGGGGCCAACTTGGCGCAGTCAGCCTTCATCCCCCATCCTGGCTCCACCCCTCAGCTTGCGCCTGATAGGGCAATTTCAAACTTCGTGATGGCGGCTGGCCAAGGAGGCGTTCCAATGGCTGGCCACCATGGTGAAGTCATTTTGCCCTCTGGGGTGTGAGGGGTTTCCACACTGGGTTGCAGCCGCTGCCCATCTTCTGACGAGGTAGTTGGTCATTATAGGGGAATGGCATATCAAAATAAAACTTGATTGGTCTGCCAGAAAAAGGTATTTGAAGCTGGACCTCAACTGGCAAGGAGTTCTAGAGCCTTGGAACCATCACCAAGAACTCTGGCTAGCTACATGGATGATTGGGAATAAGGAAATCTACATGTGGAGCGGTGCATGCAACCCATCTTACATATACATGTGGTGGCCACTATCTCCCATCAGTGATGACACACACCCCAGCTGTAGCAAATGCATAGCTGTCAAGTTTTGGATTTGAAAATAAGGGATCAGCAGCCTCACCTATCCCAGGGACAGTCACATGGCAGTGGTGGGCGGAGCCAGAAGCAAAAGTGGGCGGCACTGGTGTGAACGCGCACAGTAGGCTTACTGTATTTTGGAAATGCTGCCCGTGGACTACGACGCCTGTAAGCGCGGGAAATGGCTCCCGCTTGCTTAGAGGCTGCAAGGAGGCGAGGTCTTCACAGTCCCTGGCCAGCAGGGGGAGGGAGAGGAGCTGCTTCCTTTGAAAAAACGGGAAATTAAAGGGATATAAAAAATAAGGGATAGCAGCAGGAAACAGCTTGAAATAAGGGAGATTCCCGGGGAAAACGGGATACTTGACAGCACTGAGCAAATGTTCCATCTGCTTGGCATGCTGAAGTATTCTGCATGCTAAAAGCCAGTATGTAAGCCAAATACTCTCCTCCATCTACAGTAAGCAAGCAAACTGTGATGCAGCTCGCTTTGGGGGATGGCAAAAGGAGCAATGTTTCTACAGTCAAGGAATCCCCCAGGGCAGCAATTACTTGCACGTCAGCTGGTTTCAAGCTATGCACTAAAAAGAAAAAAAGGGGGGGGGATGTAGTTAAATTTGCAGCAGGAAGGAGAATTATGTTAATCATAGGATGTGAATTAGTGAATGTTTATACTCCAGTGCTGAGAGACATCAAACGTGCTCCGATTCACAAAATTTAGCAGTTTTATATAAAATAAAACAACGGCCGTGTATGGCAAGATAGAAGCATACTGATCAATCTATCAGTGAAGCGGCTGAATGCCTAAGCTCCCATTAAGGATTTTGATTATCAAAAAATCCAAACAATAGGATCAGGCTGTTTAATTCTGTTTGACACTGAATCTTTGCACAACACAAGGAGTTGGTACTCCATATATATGGCACACCTATGCATTATTAGATACCAGCTCTATCCTACTCTGGTATAAGATAGGCAACATGGTGCCCTCCAGATGTCGTGGAGTACAACTCCCACCAGAGCCAGCGAGCTTGCCCCATGGTCAGGGATGATGGAAGTTAACACCTTAAGGGTGCCATGTTGGCTAACCCTGAACTGCACTAATTCTTAATAATAATTTAGATTGGGGAGAGAAGTCTGAAGTGGTACCACACTCCTCATCCTGCTCTTATTTTATGCCCATTTAACATCTGAAGGTACACAGATTTCTAGGAAAGAGTGAAAATGGGTTGTGTTTATTTTGCATCTGGTGGTCAAAACACAGGACTGGAAGTTTACATCACAGGAGACCTGTATTCCAACACAAAGCAAGCCAAGCTTCATGTAGGATGAAACATCAGTTGTGAAACCCACTACCTCTTCCCAACATCAACCTCACTGTGAGTTGGAGAGGATGCAACTTCTAATAGCATTTAAGGGGATGCCAAGCTTCATTTACTACCAGCAGCATTATAAAAGTATAGCCAAGTTCTGAGGCCTTGAAGTTGCAACGAGTTATTTACAGCAAGTCAGCCTGCAAATTACCTGAAAGGATGATTCCTTCTAACTAGCTGAGCAAGCATGCTGATGAACTAGCTGAGCAAGCGTCACATCATCATATTTCGGCAAGTTATGCAAACAAATTGCAGAAAGAGAGGAGCTGTTCTAACACACCGCAGGGTCAGAAAGACAAAGAGACCTGTGGCACCTTAAAGACCACCATAGGGCTCTTGTGGACTGTAAGTCCCATCAGCTCTAGTCAGGGGTGGTAGGAATTGTAGTCCAAAACATCTGGAAGGTACAACATTGGCTACCCCTGTGCAGCAAATACCCTCATTGCGACAAATGCTTTTGTAGATAAGAACCTACTTCAGCAGCTGTGCAAATGCATGAAGTAGGATTTTTAAAAAACAAATGTTTATTGATTTTTTAAACCAATACAAATACAGTAACCATGAAACACTTATCCAGCAGTACAGCTAATGATGTTTGTTTTATCCGCTGTCTCTAGACATACACATTCAACATTCAACCATATTACGGTACTTGATGTAACCTATCAACTAAGAATATTGAGTGGTTGGTATGACCTGGTCTCAGTGGCGTAGGAAGGGCGGGGCGTACGGGGCAGGCCACCCCGTGTTCCAGGGGAGGGGGTGACACTCCCCGGCCCCTCTGCCCAGCACCCCATCCGTGCTTCTTTATGGACGGATGGGGCAGCCCCACAAGCCGCTGCTCGCTGGCTCGCCGCGGGAGCAGCAGCACCAGCCTGGATGCACTACGCATGCCTGGAAATTCGTGACGCACCGCCCCAGGGGGGTGGCTCCGCTCCGCCGCTCCGGGCGGTGAAGAGGCTTCCTCCACCACTGCCTGGTCTTGATTTGGGCCATTAACATAATTAAGAAATGGGGCCCGCGTTTCTTGGAAGGTGTCTCTATTCATTATGCCTTTAATTGCCCTCCTGTGTCTGGTGAGATGCTCAGTCATTGCTGTATATTACTTTCCCATATGTTCAGGGGTATTTCAGTCTGGCTCTTCCATTGCTGAGCTATTGCTAATCATTTTGCTTTCAAAAGTAAATAAATTAAACTGTAATCCTATATGCACTTCTCTGGGAGCAAGTCCTATGGAACTTAGTGAAAGTTACTTCCACCTAAGCACACACAAAGGATCAGAGGCTGCTTAGTTTTAAGGCACAACTTTATCCCTATGCACTATTTATATGAAGGGCACTCACTCGTAACTGGAGAAGCAGGGCCTGGGCTTCTAGCCCTGGCCATGACATTGCAGCTTCATCGCTATGTGTTGAACACAGACCTGGAAAAGTAGCCCCATTCAAGCAAGACACCCACACATTTGGGTGTCCTGCTAATGAAGAGCCCCTTTTCTGTGAGCAGCTGCTTGCACGGAGGAAACCCTTTTCAGATCCATGTGCTCAACTCGCAAAGCTTGAGAGCTGCAGGGCAAGAGAGATGCAACACAGAGTAGAAGCACAGTCCTACTCCTGGTGTAAATGCTTGCTTCTGTCTTATGTGCAAACCAAGTATTTCTCCTTGCCTTAAAGAATGCCATCCCACTGAACTCAGTACAGTGATGGACTTTCCCTTGGCTGGCTGTGATGTCAAGCATTACCTGAAGTAGGGAAGTTGATGGATGGAGCTCTATCCTCACACAGCATCTGGCTTCCATAATCTGCAGTGGTCTCACTGGTGTAGGTATAGTTGCTGTTCCGGTATGTCATTAAGTATGGCTGGGCCTATGAAACCGGGATACACAAGTCAAAATAAATAAAGACATTGCCCTAGAGAGCAGAGATAGCTATGTGTATATACAGCAGCATATAAATATTTTTATATAAATAAACCAATGTACATAAGAAGGCAGGAAGGTGGGGATTGGCTGAGGCTAGGCTGAGGTTGGCGGGGCAGTGCATCCTCCAAAATGAACCAATCTCCACTGCTCAGGCCTGTCTGGAGAACAGCAAATGTTCTTCCGCCATCAAAACTAGTGTGTCCCCTTCCCAACGCCATCAGTTCGTGACAGCATCCTGCTGTTTGTGTGAATTAAGCCACAGCTGCATGTGTTCCACCAGAGAACTAGCTGCCTGGTGCGCTTCCTTCCCACTTGGTGAGTTTTTGCAGTTCTGCAGTTCATAGGTGATATGCAGTTCAAGATTGTAGCGATGCTAGTTTCTCTCTTCAACAGACAGAGCAAGCAAGGAAGGAAAACACACCTATCAAATCATGCTGGGCACCAGCTAGTTAATAAGAACAACGCTGTTAAATATTCCTGAGAAGATTTGCTTTACCTGATCTGGACATTTGAGGGTTATCACCATTTCAAGCGCTTGCAGTTTTGACTTCTCCCCAAGGGGTTCCAGCTGTATCAAAGAAGAAGAAGAGGCGGCAGCACACGGTGAGGAATAAAACATGCAGGGAGGGGGGAGTCAGTCACCATAAGCTGCATAACCTTCAGGGGAGGAAGAAGCCGGTGCATAATTGCAGATTCATTGTTACATTGCCTTCTGAACTAAAACACCATTTGATCCTGCTGGATCTTTCACTTTGGGATGCAAAAGGTGCAAAGTACAAGGGAGAGAAGAATTCAGTAGACAGGACTTTGGCAAAGAGTCAACACAGGCCATGTCTCCTGCAGGTCAATCTGCTCGTTCATCAAATTCATCACATTTATAGTCATAGAGCAGATTTCTTTACAAGGCCCCACCTGCACCATATATTTCAAGCAGTATTATACCACGTTAAACACCTGCAGCTTACTGCCCACCCGCCCCCCAGAATCCTCAGAAATGTAGTTTGTTACAGGTGCTGAGAGATATTAGGAAGACCCCCTACCCTTCGCAGAGTTACAATTTTCAGAGTTCCTTGCAATTATGTCATTTCCCCCCTCCAAGTTGTGAGCATGGTTTTAACTATGGAAAGACAGCATACAAATAAAATGATGAAGGAAGGAGGGAAGACTGATTGCCTGTTAAACCATCCTGAGAATTATTGCTCTGTGAGGGCAAACAACTCTAGGCAGCCTTAACAAAACTAAAGTTCCCAGGTTTCTTTGGGGGAAAACCATGGCTGTTTAAAGTGGTATATACTGCTCTAAAAGTATAGAGAGCCAGTGTGGTGTAGTGGTTAAGAGCGATAGTCTCGTAATCTGGTGAAACGGGTTCGCGTCTCCGCTCCTCCACATGCAGCTGCTGGGTGACCTTGGGCTACTCACACTTCTTTGAAGTCTCTCAGCCCCACTCACCTCACAGAGTGTTTGTTGTAGGGGAGGAAGGGAAAGGAGAATGTTAGCCGCTTTGAGACTCCTTTGGGTTGTGATAAAGCGGGATATCAAATCCAAACTTTCTTCTTCTTCTTCTTAGTACGGATGAGGCCTAGGTGTCTGCTTCTCTGCCAGGTGAGTATAGCACCTTTCCCCCCATGCATTTGGATTATTATGAAGTAACTTGGTTCTCTTTGGGAATGTGTAACTGGACTACAGTCGAGAATGAGGAAATAAAAACTCAGGCAAACCTGATCTTTTGGTTTAGAAGTAATGGAGTGAATCAAGTGGTAGAACCAATGCCATATTTGCAAGATTTTTGCCTGTAGATATTCTAGCCCAGTGATGCTCAAATGGTGTGGAGTGTCACACTGGCATGGCAGGAGAGGATACCAAGTGTGGCAAGAAGATTCCAGGACAACCAAAGAAAATTTAAACATTTCAGTGCAGTGTAGTATAGTATAGTATAGAAATATTTTTTATTTTTTATTTTGCAGAATATGGATAAATATCCTTTCAAAATGAGAGCAAGAGCCTCAAGTGATATGGAGGACAACCCTAGCTGTGTTTTCCAATGTATTTCTTAGCAATAAAAAAGTGGTGTTGCACGATAAAAAAAAATTATTCTGAAAGTGTGGCTCAGAAAAAAAAGTTTGAGAACCGCTGCTCTAGCCCCAATCTAATCAGCTTCTTTGAGCACATTTCAGGAGTTTACAGAGCTAGTTCCCATGAGTAATGTAAAAACATCTACCACAGAGAACAATTCAATTAGCCCTAATCTGCCAGGAGCATCATTGAAGTTCAGCACAAAATTTGAAAGATAATTGTAAACAATTAACAACACCAGCAGGGTTGTTGTAAGAAAACTTGCAATGTTAAGGATTTGTACCTTTTTATATTTATTTTTTAAAAAATTGATTAACGGAAGCAGTGAAACATAAATGGGAAAATGTATAAATTCTATGAAGAATAATGAATTATGGAAACCATGAGACAAATATGTAATGAGTATAATAAGGCTTTGTTTAAATGTGATAAAATGGAAACTTAATGAATATTTTTTTAAAAATCATTGAAGTTCAGCCAAGCTGATGCAATTCTTGGGGTGTTCTTTTGGGGCAAGTCACATTCACTGGAAGATTTTAGAGGTCTGATTATTGCATTGAGAGAGATTTTTCTTACCATGTTATTCCACAGAGCCCGAGCACCTTGGGAATGACCCTTCTGGCTGAAGTGGAAGCAGTCCGGGGCAAAATAGGAGGAATCGGGCAACCCTTCCTAAGGACAGAGACAACCACTTTATGATGGGGCTTTCAAAACGTGGCACGAAGGTGGGGAATGAAGAGCCTTGCAGTACCTTAAAGACTAACATTTGTGGTTGTGGAGAACTAGCCCAATGCCAGGTAGGGGTTAACTTTTCTGACAGTTAGAACCCTCAGGGGCGGGCTTAGCCTGGGTATAAAACACCCCTCCCAGTGGGCAGTAAGGCAGTTGAAGTTGTGTGAAGTGTGGGCAGGAGAGAGTTAAGTGCGGGGAGTTGAAGTGTGAGTCAAGAGATAGAGCTGGGAGTTTAGAGTCTTAGGTGGATGTTAGCAGAGAGGATAAAGAGATTGTGAAACGCATTGTTATTGCTATTTAGTTAACATTTAGAGGTATTAGGCCGGTAACATTTTAGAGGTATTAGGCCGGTATAGGACAACTGTTATAAGCTTATTGAACAACTTTTATTTTATCAGCAACCACAAGCTTTGTACGCAATAAACATCTTTTTAGTTCACAATATCCTCGTCTGTGGTGAATGAAGTAAGCAGGATCCAGCTAGTAGTCTGAAGGGCTGCAGCTGGGGACTGTTTGTCGTTGGTGCAGCACTCATAGACCGTAAAACGTCCGGGGTGGGCTGTACAGGGCGAAGGGCCCGCGACATTAAAGTGGTGGCAGCGTCGGGACGAAAGATTGTCATAAAGTGGTGGTCACATTGAGATCAAAGATCTAAAGTGTTGGCAAGAAGTGCCAAGGTACAAGAAGGATTTAAGGGTGACGCATTGTGTGAAGTGTGAGGCTTAAAGAGGATTTAAGCAAACTTCAGTGAGACTCTACAATCTAGTCAGGAAGGGGATCGCATACACCTGGAAAGGGAGAAGGGGAATTCAGAGAGGAATTACCTGGCCCTAGGTGTGGTGTGATAGCGCCTAAGACTGTGAGATTGTGAGAGAGTTACAAAGATACTTTGCGTTTGAAACTATTTCAGGCAGAAAGGTTTATAGTGAGAGGTCGAAAAAGTACGCTGGACAAAGTGCACTGAGGTAACTTTAGGCGTGACTTTGGACCTAAACTGTGGAAACTGAGCCTGGAGAAATAGTTTAACTGAAACATCCTTGATTTAAGTACAGAAATAATACCACCAAATAAATAGAAAATGCCACCTAGAAAGACTAAAACAGCTCTTAGGGACTCACAAGTAGAAAGCTCTGAAGAAGAAAATGGGGTTTCCCAGATTGAGGAAACCAGTACTGAAACAGTTAACAAAAATCCTGCTGAGGGGACTAGTTTTAAAGCCTCAGAGGAATTTGAGAAATGGAAACTAGAACAAGAATATAAACTGAAGGAATTAGAAATGAGATTGCAAGCTGAGGAAAGAGAGAAAAAATTGCAAGCTGAGGCAAAAGAGAGAGAATTAAAGTTACAAGCTGAGGCAAAAGAGAGAGAACTAAAAGAGAAAGAAATGAAGTTAAAAGAGAAAGAAATGACCTTAACTATTGAGAGAGAAAGAGAACGGGAGGAAAGAGAATATTTATTAGAAATGAAAAGACTTGAATTATCAGCTGTAGATAATAGAAACAACAACAATAGTTCCACACAAAATCCTAGCAGGGTGGATTTAAAAAGATTCCCTGACTTCAGAGATAAAGACGATCCTGAAGCGTTTATCATTTCTTTTGAGAGGGCTTGCGAAGATTTTGAAGTAAAAGATGAGGAGAAAATGCAAATACTGAGAGCGCGTATTAGTGGAACATTAACAGAGATTTATTCTCAAATGCCATCTGATCAATCTAAAGATTTTGAAGCATTTAAACAGTTGGTTTATGTTAGATTCGGAATTACTGCAGAACAACTGAGACAAAAGTTTAGAACAATAAAAAAGGTGCGTGAGGAAACATTCGCTCAATTAGGAGCTAAAACAACAAATTATTTAAACAAGTGGCTAGAACAGGAGGGTGCTGATTCTGTGGCAAAAATAAAAGAGGTGATCGCATTGGAACAATTTTATGACACGATTAATAGTCATCTGAAGTATTTAATTAAAGAAAGACGACCTAAAACCATCCTGGAAGCTGCTAATCTGGCAGATGAAATAAATGATCCGAGAACACGCTTATGATGCCCCAAAATATAAGGACAAACAGTGGGAAACAAATAAGTTTAAGAGAATGCAACAGCCCACAAAGTTTACCACAGAAACTGCCAAGAAAATTTTTCCCGCCAATGCAAATGTTCCCCATAACACGCCTATGACAACGGGGGGGACTGAGGGAAAAGTAAATAAATATGAGGGTAAAAGGCCTGAATTAATCTGTTGGCAATGTGGGAAAAAAGGCCATAGACAACTGGACTGTAGAACTGAAATCAGAACTAGGAGTGCAAATACTATCCCTCAGAAGCAGACATATTGTGTCCAAACTGTGGAGACAGAGCCAACTGCCAACATGGTTGCCACGACAACCGAGGCCCAGTCAGAGGCTGATGAGTTACCAGTGGCCCAAGTTGTGAGGTGCTATATAATTCAACAAGATGACATGCTATTACACAAAACAGGAGAAGAAATTTGGGTGAATGGTAAACAATTAAAGGCTTAAAAGACACAGGGTCTCAGATTAGTATTGTACATCCTGATTTGTTAAAGCCAGAAGACTTTATTAAAGGCAAAACAATCAGTTTAAAAGGAATATCAAAACAGCCAGAAATCTTGCCAGTCGCATTAGTTAATCTGGCATATAAACAATGGTCTGGAAAATGGCAAGTAGCAGTTTCACCAGAAATCCCAGCTCCAATGTTAATCGGGTGGGATCTCCTTGACCATGTACAGAGTGCATTTGTAATAACTAGGGCACAAAAACTGCGACAGTTACCTCAGGAGGAAAGGCCTGATACAATTGCTGAACTGACACAAGATACAAGTATAATGCCAGTTACAAATAGTCAAGCAGCTAGTTTTGCAGCCAAGCAGAAACTAGATACAGATTTACAGAAATATTTTCAAGCCACAGCCGTGAATACAGTATTAACCCCTGAAAGCCCGGAGCGGTTTATAGTCAACAATGGGTTGCTATACAGGGAGATTCTTTTAAAGCCTAATAGAGGGGGTAATGAGATCCACAGGCAACTGATAGTACCTACTGAAGGGATACTTTGGCTAGTAACTCCTCTGATACAAACCTAAAAAGGAGGGAGGTATGTGGAGAACTAGCCCAATGCCAGGTAGGGGTTAACTTTTCTGACAGTTAGAACCCTCAGGGGCGGGCTTAGCCTGGGTATAAAACACCCCTCCCAGTGGGCAGTAAGGCAGTTGAAGTTGTTGTGTGAAGTGTGGGCAGGAGGAGAGAGTTAAGTGCGGGGAGTTGAAGTGTGAGTCAAGAGATAGAGCTGGGAGTTTAGAGTCTTAGGTGGATGTTAGCAGAGAGGATAAAGAGATTGTGAAACGCATTGTTATTGCTATTTAGTTAACATTTAGAGGTATTAGGCCGGTAACATTTTAGAGGTATTAGGCCGGTATAGGACAACTGTTATAAGCTTATTGAACAACTTTTATTTTATCAGCAACCACAAGCTTTGTACGCAATAAACATCTTTTTAGTTCACAATATCCTCGTCTGTGGTGAATGAAGTAAGCAGGATCCAGCTAGTAGTCTGAAGGGCTGCAGCTGGGGGACTGTTTGTCGTTGGTGCAGCACTCATAGACCGTAAAACGTCCGGGGGTGGGCTGTACAGGGCGAAGGGCCCGCGACAGTGGTGGGTTAAGCTTTCGGTGACCAGAGCCCACTTCATCTGATGTATGAAGAAAATTATAAACAGTGGGAGCAAATGGCAAAGATATGCAAGTGACACGGTCTGTGACATAATTTTGTGTAAAGCTTAGAGAAGCCCAGTCACCATTCACACGGATTATAGTTTGAATAATATCTGCACCATCCCGTTGCTGTTCTCTATATACTATAGTTTTTAATATTTGATGAATCATTGTATTTTAATATTGTTGGAAGCCGCCCAGAGTAGCTGGGAAAATCCAGCCAGATGGGCGGGGTATAAATAAATTATTATTATTATTATTATTATTTTATTATTATTATTATTATTATTCCATTGCAGCATCTGAGAATGGAGGCAATATGTGGGACAAGAACAATGACTGCCCATACCAAGGAATATATTATATTGTACCCTCACTCCATTTTCCAGATAAGTTCTAGGGGTGCAGCACTTATCCAGGTTTTTCCCCCCCCTTTGGAAGAAAGCAGCTTAAACACTGCAATGGAAAGCCAAAGTTTCCACATCCAATGTGCAGAGAAAGGCAGCAGGTACCTGAAAATGCTATTAGCTTATGGCTCTGAAGTCAGCTTTCTGTCTCTGTTTTGTCTCTGATCCTTTCTTAGTCTTTTACTCAAATGGCAGTTCACTGTTCTTTACTCACACCTAGCTAGCTGGCTCCATTGCCCTGACTAGAGTGGGAAATCAGAATGAATCATTTCCTCCAAAACAGTTTTTGGGCCATCCAGTACTTTCATCAACAAAGGATGTGCCTCTGTTAGGAAACATTTGTAGGCATCCTGGGACCATCAACTTGGTCTTGTCCAAACCCCTCCCCATTTCACACAGGAGAGAGAGAGAGAGAATTCACCAAGTTAGTGTGAATACAAGCTGTTCACAGACCAATGTTACGTGGCTAAAGGGTCCTATGACACGTAGTCATGTGGAAATATGTGCCCTCCCTGACAACTTATTCCTATTTAAATGAGCTATAAATGTTGGGAACGTGGACAGTAAATTAACAGTTTAAAGCAAAACACATGCATGCATGCAATTTTGTACTTTACCGGAGTCTCAGGCATTCTCGCTTCTTCAAAAAACGGTTGCACAACCACTGTGAAATCTTCCCTCGTGTCATACCTTCCACTCTTGACTAAGCCATGAATTCCCTCCTAGCAAAGCAAAACCCACAGTCATTGCATCACAGTAGGGCTGCTAAACCAGAAATGGAAGCCAGACACCTCAATGAAGAAATACTGGGCAGAGAACCTCCATGTGGCGAGAAAGCTCTGGGTGGCTACAGCAGCCAACATTCTGGCAGCTGCTAAAGCCACCATTGGAGAGAGTTTCCTTCCGAGCCTCTCTGAGCAGTGCTTACTTGTTTATTCCCCCACGAAGCAGTGCCTGGCTTCTTTTTAGATGCAGAGCAACAGGGAAGAACATCACAGCAGGCAGTAGGACTAGCTCCTACCATCACTCAGGGCCTTATTGAGATGTAAGCCTAGTACACAGACTAGTGTGTGACAAAGACACGGCTTTAAAAATGAGATATGCCAATGCAGGGTGCAAGCACATTGTCTAGGACATTGCATGGGGATGGAGAACTCTTAGTGTATATATACTTTGCTAGTGAACTCAGTTTTTCAGATTTACGGAGATGCCAGTGTTTGCAGAAAGATACCCCCACCCCAAAGAAAAATCTCTAGGCAGTGGTCAAGGAATGCATTCAGTGGCCAAAGAATGTTGGCTGACTGTTGCAGGGTGGGGAATGGAAAACCAGGGTGGCATTCTACACTAGTTGTGGCTTCTGGACCATCTTCAAGGGCAATCCTATGTACAGCATATTACAATAGTCCCCCTTCCAAGCAGCAGGAAGACAGACAGACAGGCAGACAGAGAGACAGACAGAGAGAAGGGATGTGGATGCTCTGGGGGGCGGGAGCCAGCCCACCATAGGTGACTTTTAGCTAATAACCAAGGTGGAAGATCTAATTACAGATTTCCTATACAGATTTCGTCAGGCTCACAGTTCACACTCTCAGCTGCTGCACTATAGCAGCTCTCTCATATGGTATCAGAGTTCTCCCATTGAAATCCCTAGTAAAAAGAGATTCCTTTTTCTTAATTGCAGGCTGTTCCAATCCATTTTCTATTCTCCTGCAGCGACCCTCCCTCCCTCCATGCTGCCTTTGTTCACTGTCCTACTAAACCACATTTCAAAGCCCCAAAACACATGTCCTTCCTGAATCCTTTGCTTAATCTTCATTTGCCTCTAACCAGGTCACCTAATACTTATTTGAGCACACAGCAGCTCCTCTGTCTTTTCAAGTCTTTTTGTCCTTTCCACAGTATTCAGTAGAGAAGGTGACATTTAATTCTTTTCAATATTATACCATAGATTTTGTATTCTGGGCATCCTAAGCTTAAGGCTTAGGAATACTGCGGTGAGCACCAAGACAACATGGCAAAATATGGCAATAAGATGGCGTTAGAACATGGCTTGTGACTAAATATTGGGATTAACCTTTTAAAGTTAGTTCTGTTGTGTCGTGAAAGATCTGATCACACCTGATAAAGAGGCAGTAGACTTCCTTTCTCCAGCAGAGGTTGATTGGAAGGAACGTGTTACACATCAGGGACGGATGCTCAGCAGAGACTATGGGGTCAGTAACTGAGGAAAGTGTCAACCCAGAAAAGCTTACAAATCAAAAATTGAGAAGGATCCTGCTGAAATATACCAACGGGGTCAATATTCTATAGGCCTTAGTTACGATTCCACACGTTCGGTGGAAACTGATGCAAGACATTAAATGCTGGATCCTTTCTTATGTCTTGCTGCTGCTGCTGCTGTTGTTTTCTGTTGTAGGGCAACTGATAAGTCTTATTCATTGCCAAGTAGCCAACTTCCCTCAGTTGCTGCCACAGACCTCTGTGAATGCATGCCCAAAGCTTCAGGGAAACACTAAAGTGAGGGTGAGGAAAGAAAAAGTGACATTTTTAAAATATTAAAATTGGCCAGGCAAGCATGCCTCATCTAGTTTCCACTGGAAAAGGGGGGGGGAGAGAGAGAGAATGTGACATAAAATTCAGGTATAAATTTATTCAGCAAATGTCACTGCATGGATAAATAATTCAGAACTCAGAAACTTCTACCTAGCAGAACTTTATGAAGGTCATTTACCTGCTGCTGCTCTTCTACCTCCCTTAGATTTTTCTATATAACCTGCTGTCAAAAGTTTATACAGAGGAGGTGAATCAGGTCCTCCCTCAAAGAGGGCATGTGATGCGGTGCGACCTGGCAACCAAACCCTGTGTTGTGGGTGGGATCGTTTGGATAGCCACAACACCCTATTGGTAGGTCCCTCGATTCTGAGAGCAATCTGACCAATGGGACACAAGTAAAGGACATCGAGGGACCTGAGCTTCCTCTTTGGGCCAGTGCATCGAAACACCCGCCCACCTCTCCCTATATTTAGGGATTGCGCTTGACCTTGCTATGCCATCGTGTGTTGTCTGTTGTTGGGACAGGGGCACGGCAGGAATTTCCCCCACTTGGCTGATTGGCTGTTGCCACTTGGGTTTCGCCTGTTGCGTAGCAAATCGTCACAACTTGTAAGGTTGCGGATAGGCTCTGGTTCAGGTGATAGGGATGGGAGAACGGTCTCCCCATCCCTATGTGAAGGATATTCCAGTAAAGGAATCCAGGGACTCAATGGTTTGGTAAACCCAGGGAGGGGTTGTGCCTGTGCCAGAGTCCAAGGGGACATCCGGGTGGCAGACTGGTGGGGTCCCGCTTTCCATTGTCCCTGGTGTTCACCCTTGGCTGACCTACAATAGAGCTCTGGGTCAGCGCTGCCTGCAAGGGTTCAGGGAGCTAGTCAAACCAGAGCCCATGCAACCACTCACTTGACTGTAATCAATAAAGTTGTGGCCTAAATTCTGCCAAAAACCAAACCAAAATTTGAGTCTTGACTGAATTTATTTCTAGGGGGTGGTTAAAAGGTCTAAACACGCAAAACAACAACGATTGGCCCAAGTTTGAATATTTGCACTACCATTGCCTATTGGGGCAGGAGCAGTTGGTGTTACCCGCCCCTGTCTTCCATACTTTCACTGATGTCGCTACCAATTGCCTGGACGGGGGGGGGGGGAGGAAAATGCTGTGGCCATGAGGTAAGAATGAAGTGTGCATAAGAGGCAACCCATTACGAAAGTTTCATCTATTTGATGCTTGCTTGCAACTATTACTTGAGGAGTTGGGTCTGGCAATCTGTTTCTAAATGTGATGAAAGGGGAGATTATTAAGTTTCCTTACCTGATATCTTTTGTTAAACAACTCCAACATCTCAATTTCAGTTGAGTTATCATTGGGGTTCAAAACACAGGTACACAGCTAGGAAAGGAGAAAAATGGTACATGGCTCTTCAAACAGTAACGCACCCCCTAAATATCTTAAGGGAAGATGGAGCAAGCTTGTTTCCCCCTGCTTTGGAGAGTAGGAATCGAACCAATGTCCTCAAGTTACAAGAAAGGAGATTCCGACTAAACATCAGGAAAATCTTTTTGACAGTAAGAGCAGTTCAGCAGTGAAACGGTGTGTCTGGGGAAGCTGTGGACTCTCCTTCCTTGGGGGTTTTCAAGCAGAGGTTGGATGGCCATCTATCATGGATGCTTTAGCTGAGATTCCTGCATTGCAGGGGGTTGGACTACATGACCCTTGGGGTCCCTTCCAACTCCACAGTGCTGTGATTCTAAGTCAGAAGGCGTTATGTCCATGAAAACTCGAGCAGCAGAACCTCTCATTTTAGAAATTTAATCCCTGAACTTGCTTCAGGCTTGCAGATTTCCAAACAACTATAGTCCTTTCCATACGGTAAGGTCCACAAAGCCTGAACACATAGAGTGGGAACAGGATTGTGTTGCTTGTTGCTACTCCTGATCTCCATGTGTTGGCTCTGTGCACACATATGCCTTGTATGTGGACACAGTGCTGATCAACACATGGAGGCTGAGCGTAGGGTTGGAGGCATGGGCATAGCCAGGGGGGCAGGGAGGGGCAGCTGCTCCCCCTAAATCAATAAAAATCAATACAAATACAAGCTAACTGAGGTTCTGCCCCCCCAAAAGGCCACACACACCCCACACAAAAATCCCAGCTACACCCATGGGAGGCAGTGAACCCATTCACTTTCCACCACTTCAGCCTACCTGGGCTTCTGATCATGTAAAAGGGAATTATAGTTTAAGTCAACCTGGGCATTTATTTGTCTTTCCACGAACACTTATCTCTCCTGTCTCTTCTTCTGCAACTTCCGCACTGGAATGTGTAATCAGCATTCCCTTTTGATGAATGCAGGGCATTTCCTTGTTTCAGAAAGGCTGGATGCAATCTGTGTGCACTGCCTTTGTGTGTTTCCTTTACAGCTTCTCTTTAACAAATGTCATTTGCTGCAAGCACAGGCTTATCGCAAGATTCTAATAACTAGACAAGGACTGGGACGAGAGCCTAAGAGATTAAAGATGAGTTCCCCTGATCCCTTAGAAAAACGATTATCTGAAGATATCTGTGACCTTTTCTATCCTTCCCGAATGCCCTGATTCATTATGTGCAAGAATGCCAGGGTTAGGAAGGCAAGAAGAGTAATCAGGCTGGCTTCTAGCCAAGCACACCGTGATTTATGTAGACTCCTTCTCGGTGGATACTAGCTTCACTGCCATTGCAATGCATTTCAATTTGCAAGGCAATGAAATTTCACATGTTTCTCAAACACTCTGAGCTGCAGAACTGCATTTGGCACTAACTACTTTCTCTGTACAGTGGTTGCTATTCATTATGAACAGTAATCTAGGATGTAAACTGATGGGCACGCTTCTTTATATCTGGAAGTCAAGATAATATTTATATCTGCATGTGTGTGTGTGTGTGTGTGTGTCTATATATCTATAGTAGTAATTCCATGACTGCCAGTAACTCTAGAATATAGAACACACTTATAGATAGACAGATAGATGGATTTCAGTGTGGCATACATAAAAAATTTAAAATCTATAATACAATATTAAAATAAGATAAAATATTAAGCAACAGTACGTTGACAATGACCATCCAACCAAACTTGAAGTAAAATAATTGGAAGTGCCTCAAAGAGTAAAATAATAGTGTTGATAACAGGTGCACTTTCTTTTACACATGTGTAATGCAGTTCGCCCACAGGTGGAACGTGGAAACTAGGTGCCTCAATCAGATATATTGCAGGGTTTCCCGAACTGTAGGAAAATGAGAAGTCAATTCCCTACCTCATGAGAGTCTTGGGCAGTAAACTCTCTTGTCTTGATACAATTTCCTCAAAGTTGCTATGTGAAGGATGGAGACCAGGTTCACAAATGTACGAGGAACCTGCCAAAAGGTAGGTGCAAAATGCAATAGGTAGTACCAGCTTCTTAGTACATTTGGCCTTGTGATCAATATAACACATTCATCGTCCACTGACCCAGTCTGCACAGTACACACTGAACTGATGAAATTATTGGCAGGACAGCTGCCACCCCCTGCCCCCAATCATTCAGAGATCCCTACTCCTTATCTGTAACGGAAGGGGCTGTGCTATGCAATTCATAGACTACAGTCCTGCCGAGAGCAGTTTCCAGAGCCAAAAAATGAGAAGAGCTTCATTTCAGTGGTTTGATTTATTGTGGATTACCAAGAATTAGATGGGCGCCTGGATGCATAAAAACTGTAGGTGTGATACACCACACCCTGCAATGGAGAAACATCCTTTAAATTGTGTGTTCACAATGCACAATCACCTTGTATCATTCGGTCCTGTGGCAAAAATGCAGTTGCTTTAAGTGAGGTTCTCTAAAGATGTGTGACACACCCACCCCGCAAAGCCAATATAGCCCAATAGTCAAATTTGGCAGCCTCCTGGGGTCTTGAAAATCCTCCATTTTTGAATTCCCATAGTAAATAAATAAAATATTTCATGTTCTAGAGAGTAACCTATTCACTACTATAAATCAAACATCTCATTAACTTCCCCCCCACTGGCAAAGCGTCCTTTCATACATACCTCTTTATGGAGTATGTCCAAAGCAGCCTGTATATTGCTTACAAAAATTTTCAGGGGAATAAAGTACCTATAGTATGAAAGAAAAGGGGGGGAGTAGAGGTGAGTTGTGTGCACAATGACCTGCTCATAGTCTGCTTCAAGTTCTTTCCCAGTAACTTCATTATGCATTCATATTTTAAGGGGAAATTTATACGAGAGTGCACACCTTTTAAAACTGACATAATAAGTAAGAAATTTTGAGATTAGAAACTTGAGAAAAAAGCATCATGTGAGGAAGCAGTGTAAGATTTGCTGGGCGCCGGCAAACTGAGCATGGGGCTGTTGGGGGCAAAGCTATCAATGCATCAGCACAACACTTGTGTTGCATTGCAAACATTTAGGATAAGGGTTCCAGGTAGGCATTTAGAACTAAACTTCAATCCACTCAGTCCCTAAAGGTGGATAATGACTGGTAATGGCAAACAGTCACGCAGAGCTCCATTTGCTAACTCTGCCACTTACATTGCATGAACAACTGTATGAACATGGAACATGTGTATGATGGAGCTGCCTTGGCCACAGAAGTGAATGAGGAAGTCGCGCTGCACATGTAGAGTCTGGGAGCCCCAAGGTCCACATAGAAGCTCTTTCACATGTAAATAGCCTGATAAGGTTGCAAATAACCTGCTTGCACTGATTGTTCTTGAGGTGCCATCCACAGTTTCAGCCCAAGCCGCCTTCAATATTTTGACAATATTTCTAAAGGTTTTGGTGTCCATAAAGGGATGACAGTTTCACAGCTGTGGAACAGCCACCCTTTTTCCCCTTCCCCTGTGCTAACCTGATATGCTAACCTGCCGCTCTGAAAGGTTACAGCAGGGCTTAGAGGAAGTGGCAGATTTTCAGATTTGCAAGATCCATGGCATGATAAGTGTTCTAATTATTAAATATCTATATATCCGTTATCTAAACGTTTGACTTTATCAAGAGAAAGTTATCTTTAAGATGAAGTCACCACAATAAAGTTCTCAAAGATATGCTTTTGTGTGATATTGTCTTCAGGTTGAATGACCTCTAGGTCCCATCACAGGAGAAGGTGACATGACTAGATGCTTAAAAACCCATCTGACATTAACTCCACTATCACACACATGATAAGCCACGCCAGCTCACGGTGTCCAATTGCTCCTCTTCAGTTAGCCATGAAGCTTTGGTTTGTCATGGCGTCCAAACCTTGATCGTGTCTTGTTCTCCCTAGCAATCGTGATCAGCAAGTCAGCAACAAAATATGATTTCACATTGGCTAGTGATTCATGATTTGTTCAGGAGGACAACAATCCCAGTTCAGATGGCTTGTTGCTCTCACCTGCGCCACGGAGAAAGCAAACCAGGAATGTTTGGGCAGAACTGAATGACTAGCAAGTGGCAATCTTATTTCATTACTAGTACTGAACAGAGTCCGCCACAAACCGACACAATAGAGGCACAACACAAGCCATGTGGCATAACACAGCTCTGTCCTCCAACAGGAAGAAAGGCCTGGGAGCTCAGAAGGAGCTGCCCACCACTTGCCCCGCAACATCTGCCGCCTGAGGTGGATAGCCTCACTCTGCCCAATGGTAGGACTGGACCTAAACCTGAACATTACTCAGCAGGACAGAGATAACATGGAGTCATTCCAATATCATATTAAATAATGTGAAGGACAGGTCCTGTGTAGATGTATCCCCAGGGCATCTGCACCATTACCACTTAGGAATATTTATGGTATGAGCACTCAGATACACAAGTAAGATTTTCTTGCTGGGTGTTGTATGGGTTGAACAGAGAAAAACACTTTTAAAATAATGTCTTGGAAACTTACAGGATCTTTGCAAGGTCACACAAGTCATTCCCTCCTATGAAAAGTGTTACAAGTTTCCAGTCTTCCTTGGAAATTTATTTTCTGCATTAAAGACAAAGAAGATGAAACATAATGAAAAGCAAGAAGGAAAAATACTTGCGTCAACAGCCTAGAAAGGATTAATTAAATTGCTCTTTTAGGGGCATAGTCAGCTTATTCCTTTGGACTTTTACAGAACCTAGGAAACCAGGGCAGCAATCTAAATTAGGTCTTTATGCGCCACATGGTTATATAAAACAAAACAAAAAAAAATCACAGGTTTACTTGCAGTGGCCTATTTCAAATCACTATGCTACTATAGTGTCACCTACATGCCTAGTTGTATACTGTTACATTAGGAACTGGGCTCCAGATCTCCATTTTTAAGGAGCACAATTGCTCTTAGGGCAGATGCATGCTAGGCACACCACTGCCAAAGAGCTGCAGCTCAGTAACAAGGGATATTGTCTGCATGTATACAGTTTTAGGATCAATCTCCAGGGCTGCCAAGCTAAAGGATCACAGGTTGCAAGGCCTTTGGAGAGCTCCTAGTCGCCAGGCTGACCTCCTGTGGCAACAACATCATTGGTTACGCTTCAGCACCTTGTACTGTAGAAACAGAACATTGCAACGAAAACAGAAATCTATCAGCCCAGTTTCTCTGCAGTGATTTAATGCAACCTCAGAAGGTTCAGAGGAGTTTGATGGGTTGTTTTTTGTGTATCTTATTAAATACACAAATGATTTGCAGGCACACACCTGGCAGATGCAACGCTGGACTGCAGTGATGCTTGGTCCTTCTTGAGCAGCCCAAACTGGCAACTATGTGAGTTACTTAACACATGTAGTGAGATGAGCACCGCACCCCATAGTGACCTTTGACTGGACTTAACCATCCAGGGGTTCTATATAGTACATATTTACATAACTGGTTTAGCAGCACTCCCCTTTCTCCTGGGAGATGCATGAATTCTAAGCTTCAGAACCAAGCTTAATTCCCAGGGTTCTTTGCAGGATAGTAGAATGATTAAACTGGTATATAACTAATCTAAGTTTATATGTCTTGTTAAATAGTTACATGTTGAAGCATCTGGCATCCCATCTGTTTAATAGTTGGTTTACTGTTTTTCCTGATGTGTACTGCTGAGCCACTAGGGACTCCACCAGGCCCAGCCTGTTTACCGAACATTTATCCTGATTTGCATACACAACACTTAGGTGGTAGTTAGCTTATGTCCTGTCTTCTTTTATTTAGCAATCATTCTGATTTCTTTGTGGGCAGTTATACAACAATGAGCATTCAGCCTGAACTGCTTGCAGGGAGTTTGCATGTCCTTCCTGTTAAGCATTTGTTCATCCCACATGCTTCAGGGCATTTCCCTGGTCACTTCCTAACTGCAAAAAGTCCTTTGTTTTTATAACTAATTTGTCGTGCTTGGGTAAGTGCTTAGGTCACTGCAATAAACTATAGTTCTGGTATGCTCCTGAATTTCTCCCACAAAATAGTGACATTCTGGGCACCCTCTTGAAGCAGTACCATAGCAGCCCAAAGCATGCTAATTCAGATATGTAAATCCTAAAATCCATATTCAAAAAGGGTTCAGAAATCTGACCACCACCACTCCTGTCAGTTGTACCCATCAGAGCTCTTCTCTCACTCCTGCCTGCCGGCCCACAACCTTTGGCCACTGCAGCTTCTGGCATTTTGAACTACTAGCACTATTATGAACTGCATCAGCATCTGCATACTTTTTTTTTAAGTCTACTCTGTTTGGAAGATGTTGTGTTGCTGCAGCAATGCATGGTAGGCAGGCACGAGAAATAGCAACCCTTCCTGGATATATCTTCATACATCATATCTTCATGACTAAAATACAGTTTTATTACTTATGGAAATTTTATGGAAAAATTAAAGGCAATAATTTTAAAGGGGTGGGGAAGCATCTTTTCTATGTTTTTAAATCAGGGATAGAGATTCTGTGGCCCTCCAGAATTCCCATCATTCTTGACCATCAGCCACACCGATGGAGATGATGGGAGTTTTGAGTTCAATCATGTCTGGAAGACCATAGCTTTGCCACCCCAGTTTTAGATGATGGCTGCATATATCACAGCAGGCACCACAGTTTTTTTTAAATATATAAATAAAAAGCATTCCCTCTTGTGTGAGAGTAGGAGGGGGTGCATCTTCTACAAATATGGCTTTTATCTGCAGTTTTTCTGGGTATTTATATTCAAATCAAATTTAAAAAAGAAAAGAAATGTATTACACAATTAGTCAATGATCCCTTGTGAGCCATTCTATGTGTTGTTCATTTCTATTTGATTAAAAAGTGAACCCTTCATTCTATCCTTAAGACCTTAACCTCCCCTTCCGAAATCGCGTAAGATAATGCAACCCATTAAGAAAAGAAAAGAAAGGCTCGCATTAACAGAAACTCACAGAATCAGTCTTCATCAAGTCTATTAGCCTTCTAGCTTGAGATGGGAGGCCTCTAAATATATAAAAAAAATAAGGCAAGTGATTAGAATTTTGTGATCAGTAACAGGCCATTGAGAGTGTTGTTCAAGGAATATGGTAACAGGAAAAGTAATTCAAATGGTACTGGCCTGTGTCCATAAATCCCCCCCCCCCCCGGCAAAAAAGCCACTTAATTCAACAGACAGTGCACAAAGAAACTCTGATATGGAAACATCTTTAAATTTGCTTTAATGTTCAAATAGCCAGTCTCAGAGGGCAGACAGGTCAGATTACTGTGCCCATTTCTGCATATGGAACTCCTTGCACAGGCAGGATCGCATCAACAGCTCTGGCCTGCCGATTGTGCAATGCTAATCTTTATGATGAGGATGAGAGGATGATGATGATAATAATAATAATAATATATAATATATAATAATAATAATTTATTTATTTATTTATTTGTAACCCCACCCATCTGGCTGAGTTTCCCCAGCCACTCTGGGCGCCTCCCAATCGAGTGTTAAAACAATACAGCATTAAATATTAAAAACTTCCTAACAGGGCTGCCTTCAGATGTCTTTTAAAAATAGGACAGCTGCTTATTTCCTTGACATCTGATGGAAGGGCGTTCTGGTTCCCTGTCTGGTTCCCTGTAACCTCACGTCTCGCATGAGGGAACCGCCAGAAGGCCTTCGGCGCTGGCTCTCAGTGTCCGGGCTGAATGATGGAGGTGGAGACGCTCCTTCAGGTATACAGGACCAAGGCCATGTTTAATGATCCCACATGTGTTGGCACACAAGGATGCCGAGCCGTGGAACTGCTCTGCTTTCTGTGTACAGTGGGATTCCCACAATGGGATGTGCCCGTGGAATAGCAGCTCTATCCGGGCATGCAATTCCCTGCCATTTGCAAAAGTGGATCGCTGGCCTGGGGCCAGGAACAGAAAACAGACGTCTCTCACCCAAGCATCAGCTTCTATCGGATAAATTCAGGGTTGCATGATATCAGCTGTGGGCATGAAATATTATCCCCAGCTATTGTCATCTAACTGAGCTAGGAGAGATGATAACGCTAATCTAACGGCACAATTAAATCCAGTCGCTTTGCATGCAACACTTCCGTTCGTGCTGCCAGAAATGGCCTTTGCCTAACTTACAGCAGTGCTGCACTGATGACTCAGAGCTGATTTTTGCAGCCACCACTGGCATGAGCCGCTCCTGCTGCTGACCTCCAGCTGAGATAGCCATTGCTATATGCAGAGGCAGTCCTGGATGGGCTGACATAACCCACAGAGCTTTGCATGCCTTTTTGCATATCACTCCATGTCAAGCTGTTCTGAGCATGCAAAAAGTAAATGTGAGCCTACGCATTGTGTTACTGGCTCAGACGTGGGAATCTGCCCTCATGATTCAGCATAGCCTCACAATGCTTCTCAGCAGCATTATAGGCCAACCCAGGGTTAGCTAACCTTGACCTTCCCGCTGTTGTTGGGCTACAGTTCCCATCATCCTCACCATTGGCCATGCTGGCTGAGGCTGATGGGAGCTGGAGATCAACAATACTTAGAAGACATCATGTTTAATGATCCCTGTCTTAGCCATCCCACTTTGACCATGCCTATTTTAAATTATGCATTTGGTTATTTCCCCCTAATTCGTAATACATCACACTTTTGGAAAAAGAAGCAGGTTAAATCTTATGTATAATTTTGCAAACAACCAGAGCTCCAATTTATCAAGGACATTTTGAATTTTCATCCCGTCCCTGTGGTATTTGGAGTCCTAGTTTTCTGTAATGTGCAAATCTAATGAGCATTATACCAACTCCTTCCTCCAGGTTGTTAGAGGGAGCAGCAGCTAAGCTAAGCTTGTAGCATCCTGAGATACTATGCCTCTTTTAATAACAGTTTCTGTGGTAGCAGCAGCACACAGGGAATGCTTCTTCTTGCTGAGTTTCAAGAAGGCATGCAGGTCACTAACTCTGTGGTACAAGTCAGTTTGCCTGGTTCTCAAACTAGCATCCTGTTTGCTCATCTTTGAACATGTGGCATACTCAGCATGTTGTGGGGGTTAAACATCTAAACCTTTTTGTTTAGACAAGTCCACCCAGATATGCAGATTGGTGGTGTGTGTTTTTAATCTGCTTTTAGTTTATCACTGATTTGATTTTATTTTTGAATGTTTCAAATACTTTTAACTGTTTTCACCAATAATTCTATGGTTTAATTCTTTCTGTAAACCGCTTTGATGTGTTTCTGGGCGGCTTCCAACAAAATATTAAAACACAATAATTCATCAAACATTAAAAGCTTCCCTAAACAGGGCTGCCTTCAGATGTCTTCTAAAAGACTGGTAGTTGTTGTTCTCTTTGACATCTGGTGGGAGGGCATTCCACAGGGCGGGTGCCACTACCGAGAAGGCCCTCTGCCTGGTCCTGGTTCCCTGTAACTTGGCTTCTCGCAGTGAGGGAAGCGCCAGAAGGCCCTCAGCGCTGGACCTCAGTGTCTGGGTAGAACGATGGGGGTGGAGACGCTCCTTCAGATATACTGGACCGAGGCCGTCGGTCCAGTATATCTATGCATCAGGACAGCTGCCAAGGCTGCAGCTCCTTGAAAGGAGCCCCTGCTGACCTGCTGCTGCTAGTGAGGAAAATTGGCAGCCCCATCCACCTGCCCTCTCATGGGGCATCAAGCTTAACCACTCACAGGAGGATTGGGTCCTTTCTGCAGCACTGGGCCAGTTGCAGCAGTATCGGTTTGTGGGTTTCTTTGGGCACCATCTTACCAAGGGCTCTCCCCCAAACCTGGAGCTGGCCCTTGTAATGGATAACCCATCAGCGAGTTGTCGGTTTTTGCTATGTTTGCCACAGTGCAAAGTTGCACTGGATGCTTTAGCTGAGATTCCTGCATTGCAGGTGGTTGGATTAGATGGCCTTTGGAGTGCCTTCCGACTCTACGATTCTATCCTGAAGGGTTGCAACGAAGCAGGTCAAGGGAAGGGAGTGTGCAGCCTGTTCAGCATGGACAGCTTTGTTACTTAATAATCTCCCTTCACAGGGATGGAGGGAGGGAGCTGAACCCTTGATGCGCGAATGATATTGTGTGCCAGTGGAACAGATAACTGCAAGGATTCTGCCGGCAGAGATAATGAGTTTCAAAACGCAACGGTGGTGGTGATAACTGCTGGAGTGATCAGCTCTGCACTCTGTTATTGTGTGCTATCACCTCAGTGAAATTACTGTTATTATGTGGCATCAATGCATATGGTACAAACTGTGACTGACACACAAGGATTCACTGTTTCTCCAAGGTGAGAGGGGGCTCTTTTTTCTGTGCATGGAAGTACTAGAGAAGAGCCAAGCACCTTGTCAGAAAAAAAAGCCAAACTGTGCATGAGTACATACATTTAGAAACACTCGAGACAAATCAACCTAGGGCTAGTTCAAATGCTGCCACCCCTGGATAATATTTAACTGTGCAGAAAAAAGAGCACCTCTGTGTAGAAGGTTCAAGTGGCTGCGGGGGTGGGGGGGGATTAGCAGAAGTGGGGAGGTCCGCTTCTGACATGAAGGGCTACATTCACACAGGGGATGTGCAAATCTACAAGCAGGGGCTCCCCCCCCCCAAAAGGATAATTGATATGGGGATGAGTCAGAGCTGCCGCTGCACCAGAAATCACACACTCCCAACGTTTTTTAACCCATTAATATTGATCTATTAAATCTGCAGATGAGGAAAACATCATTGTTCGAAAGTGGGGAAAGCATGCATCCCTTGTTTTTTTGATGATGCACACATGTGTTACTGCAGTTGTCCTGCAGGAGGAAATAAGTGGTATCCAGCAAAGTAGATGCACTAGTGCAAGGGTTTCCGTTTGCACAACAGAAGAAGAAGAAGAGTTTGGATTTGATAATCCCGCAACAGTACCATTACAGAGAAATTCCGAAAAGGCTTAACACATCTGCAGCAGACAGGTCTGCACAGACAAACAAACATGCCCAACATCTGTTCTTACTCTGCACGGGCTCCTGCCACAGCCTGGTTCAGATAGGCATTAGATGTGCTCTGGCTTCCTTTGCCACTGGAATAGCCTAACAGAGAAGGGTTGAACTCACGAAGAATATCTGAAAAATAAAGGTGGGATATCATAGAGGTGTACCAAACAATGAATGGATAGCATAGATCTTTCTGTTTTCTAATAATGGTCGCCTTCTAGTACTAAGAGTTGGCAATGAAATGGATTTCAAGACAAACAAAAGGCAACACATTTTCACCTGACAGCATTAATTTAGGGAGGCCTTAGATGGTCATAGAAGGGATGAGACAAATACATAGCATAGGCATTAGTCATGGCAGCAAAATGGAACACCTGTGGCTCTGTGGGTGAATTTAGACATCCAAGCAACGTGTTGGGAAGGGAACATGTTGGAGGAATGAGGTTTCATGGATGGATGGATGTAACAACAACAACTACTACTACTACAAACCTCACCCTCAGTGTCACTTTTGCACTGCCCTGAACTTCCCTTCTAAGCATGTTTGGATGAACACTGCTGTAAGTCTCTACACCATCCAAAACTTTAATACTAAATCAGATGGGAAGGGGTATTAGTAAATGGTAGTAGTAGTAATAGTTAATGTAGACTAATGATCTTGTGGAGGCTTCTAACTACATTCAGCTGGGCATGGTTTGAAGCCCCATTGCAGGTTTCCCAGAGGCACCTGGTGTGAGAACAGGACGCTGGACTAGAGGGGCCTTTTATGTTCTTTTACATTTTATGTCTCCTCTCATTCTCTTAACATAAAAAAGCATATGCTTAAAAGCAATATGAATGTCATGTGCTGGGGTAAACAATGGGAGATGGCTGTCATCACAGCACTCTGTTTTAGCTTCCAGAGGCACCTGGATCTCCACTGTCAAAAGTATCGATGAGATTCGGCAAAATGCCACTGTGGAGGGAGGGGGAGGATGGGTGCCCCCTGCCTTTCATCCTGTTCTCTAAGTGCCCCCCCCCAACTAAAGTAGCTGCTTGGTTCCATGAGCTGCCTGTAGTTTGGTGTCCGTTGGCTGTCTGTAAAAGAGTTCCAAGACACCTTTCTTTTCCCCATAAAAACTTGCACAAGGAGCCTGCCTTGCTTATTTGCTTAATGCATTCCAAGATCGTATGGAGCTGAATAATAATTATGCCATATATATATATATTTAAAAAGCCACTGAGAATTCGAAGCAACTAAGGCCCTGGGAAATCATAAAACACACACTGTTAAGTCATGCACAGCAAATTGCAGTGTTGGCTGTGAGAAGGCTTTCCCCTCCCCTCCTCCACCCCCATCAGTCTGGGGTGCTGAATACAAAGAGGTTTAAGTCTGTCAAGCCTGCCGAACCTTTCCTCAAGTTTGCTCCATAAATTATGAAAGAGCTTCACAAATGCACTAACCTTAGGGAAATGGGCACTTACTTGCTAATGTTGTGACTGTGCTTATGTTTTCATTTCCACCAACACTGCAGAATTTGGAGGGGGGGCAGGGAGGGGAGGGAGGAGAAAGCAAACATAAGTTAGAGAATATTTGCTTGGAACAAGTCACAGAGTGCCCCCTGGTGATGTTTCCAATCCTCAGTTATCCCTTACTTGAACTGCTGGTTTGAATGCTTGTTTTATTTATTTTACTTGTATCATGCATTGAAATGGGGCTTCCAATGGTATTCTATAGGGCTATCTATCTATCTATCTATCTATCTATAGAGGGGTGCGGGTGGCGCTGTGGGTTAAACCACAGAGCCTAGGGCTTGCTGATCAGAAGGTTGGCCCATTGCTCGGTCCCAGCTCCTGCCCACCTAGCAGTTTGAAAGCACATCAAAGTGCAAGTAGATAAATAGGTGCCACTCCGGTGGGAAGGTAAACGGCATTTCTGTGCACTGCTCTGGTTTGCCAGAAGCGGCTTTGTCATGCTGGCCACATGACCCGGAAGCTGTACACCGGCTCCCTCGGCCAGTAACGCGAGATGAGTGCTGCAACCACAGAGTCGGACATGACTGGACCTAATGGTCAGGGGTCCCTTTACCTTTATTTATCTATCTATCTATCCATGGCCATTCACAGGATCCTTCTCAAGACTATGGTTAATCATTCAGGTTGCAGAGACTATGATATGGCAGAGGCTTCGTTGCTAATGATATGCCCACACACTGCACTGTTGTCTTTGTTCATAGGTATTGTGGGGTTTTATAACAGCTCCACATGCCTGTGAAACTTGTGTTAACTATAGAATGAGCAGAGTCCCTAAGATAGTAAATGTCCTGGGTTTGGCGGCCAGCCCAGAACTGCAAATGCCAACAGGGGGATCAAGCAGCTCAAAAACAACAATGCATGGTTGATGTGCTGTGTTTCGATTTCTGTTATAAACTTGCAATTTAATAAATGGGGAGGGGGTAGTTTCCCTAGAGTGAGTTATAATTTGGCCTATGAATATTCCTCTTGAAGACTCTATGCATTAGTTTCATTTATGTACATGCACCAGTAAGCAATAATCAAATATATCCATATATGCTGAGTCTGGATGCATTTGAAGTCAGAAGCTTTCACTGTAATAGTGACAAATGAGCAGGACTGACCTTAGTCTGTCATTTCTGATTTTTGACTGTATGGTATATATTAGTATAGGATTGCCATATTTCAAAAAGTAAAATCCGGGACACCCCGAAAGATAAAAGACAAAGTGCCGCCTTTCAGAAATTCCCACCAGACGTCAGTTCCGCCTTTGAAATCCCAGTAATGTCCGGGAAAATCCAGACATATAGCAAACCTATATTAGTATCTGTTACAAATGTTGGCGCCTACTGATTTAGCAGCAGTTAAAAGCAACACTAGGAGACTAAAATTATATATGCAGCAAAAATAGCAAAGTAAAACATCAGAAAAAGAGAAAAATAATAACTCTTCACTACAGTGGTGCCTCGCAAGACACAATTAATTCGTTCCGCGAGTGTTGTCGTATAGCGGAAATTTTGTCTTGCGAAGCACGGTCGGAGGAAGCGCGGTTTTACGGGGGGGGGGGAATCGCAAAACATTTTCGTTTTGCGAGTCACAGCCATAGGAAAATTCGTCTTGCGAGTCACCCTTTCGTTAGCAAATGCCTTTCGCCTAGCTATCGGTAGTTTTTCATCTAGCGAGGCATTCGTCTTGCGAGGTACCACTGTACTCATTTAAAAATCATCAGTGGAGGAACCTTATGCACTGATCTAGGAAAAGAGTTCTATAGGCATGTGGCCACCACTGAAAAGGCCCTGTTTCTTGTGCTTGCCAGTCAAATACTCTTTGGTAGTAGGCAATGTATGCTACAGGCAAATTGAGCTAGCATGTTTAATAGAACCAGTAAATGGATTGTTACTCTCACCATTCACTGAAATGCACCGGTTTTGTACAGGGAAGAAAGGAACTGCTATCTGCTTGACTGATATCGTGTAAGAAGACAGAAAATAAATTATCTAGAGACACAAGCTTTCTCGCGCTTATATCTCATTTCCAGTCCCTTCATCACACTCCATTTGAATGCTGCTTTCAAGTACTTGCCCTCATCAAAGTGAAAAATGAATGAGGTGAGAATATGAAAAGTCAGAACATTTGTAGAAAATGGTACTTTCGTTAATTTGAAGAAATAGATAAGTCAATCTACAGGAACTTGAAAAAGGACGAAGCCATGCGTAAACAAGAGGATGGCTCCTATATCATCAGAGAAGCCTGAGGCCACATCTGCCAGAGCCATGACTCTAGTTACAGCTTGTGCAAGTTTTAAGAGTGCCAAACTCAAGATGGCTCTGAAGTAGCAATTGAGGTCAGCAAGGAGGAGACTGCAGTTGGTTGGTTTCGAAAGCCAGCAAGAAGAAAAGAATAAGAACAGACTGCAGAATATCTAAAGATTTGATTTGTGGCACTCACCTCCATGAAAGGCCTCGATACTGTGTCAGAACATCTAGGACATTGTTTGGTGAAGAACCCGCTCCATTTCCTGCCTGATATCAAAGAGGACAAAGGGGTTTGGGAAAGTCCTTTTAGAATAAGTTGCTCACTGATTCGGAATGGGATGGTTGGAAAGAGGCCACTTTAGATGACACCCCCTGTAAATATCCCCCACTCTCGCTCTGAGGAACCTTGAGAGTATTTTAGTTCTGCCTAAAAATAGCACTGGCATCCTGTCTACATTATCATGGGGATAAGCAAGCAGCGGAGGACTGTCATTGGCCAGGGCTAAATTTACAAGCCTACTTGGAATAAAATCCATAAACTGATGGTTGCTGATCAAAGAATAATAAACCAATAATTGCCCTTCCATTAATACTTGTTTCAAGAATACCGATGGGTACAGAAGCGATAAATAACAAAGCATATTGCAACAAAGCAACTTAGGGTTATGAAGGGGGGGGGTAGAAAATAACATTAATTGTTATTGCTGTTGACTGAGTTATACATTGCTAGCACATAGGTACTGCAAATGTGGTAAGATCCCCCCCCCAAAAAAAATATTATAGCACCTTCATGGAGCTTCCACAAGTAAGGGATTTTCAGGTTAGAAGTGGCAATTTCAAACTGGCCTTTAATCAAGTTCTCCTCTGCAATGAAATGTCCACATGTGGTAGGAAAATGTTTGAAATATATATATATATATATATACATTTGTATCGATTAGCATTTGCAAATACGCAATGGCCCAAGGAGGTGGCATTCCCAGCCTGAAGCAGATTAAGACTGCAGCATTATGGGAACAAAGCAGAAGAAAGCATCGGAAATTCAGTTTGCCATGAAGATCCCTCCTTTTTTCAGATCAGAGTTCAGAAACAGCTTTGACACCACTCATTTTAATAGAGCACATTTTGGTGATCTGCACTTACAGTTATTGAGTCCCCAAGGGCGCCTATAACTTTAATGTCTGCTGGCCTCAAGTTATGAACTATAAAAAAGAAAGAGAGAAAGAGAGAGAGAGTGATGGGACTCTTAAGAAGATCTTTGACATTCAGAACATATTTCTTCAGAAGAAGTTGAAAGAACTTGAGATCTTATTTAAAACTCATATTCTGCCAAATTGCCGCAACTCTTGTTAGTCCCTGGAGGCAAATATGTGATACTTACCAGAATACCTAATTCTCCTGCAACTGTTCCTCCCTAGAAGCTAGGATTTTTCTCCCACAAAATTATTATGCTGAAATAAAATCCGAGGAGCTGGTATCTGACAAATCTTCAGTCGGCGGTGGGGAATCATTTTCACCCAGAGATGGCCACATGCCGGTGGTGGGTGGAGCGAGAGGCAACAGCAGCCAGAGACATTTATGTGGGGTTTTTCTTTTTCTTTGTACAGTGTGCTGTTTCTACATACACTCACACAGCCTTCTCCGTTCTCCATCCAGACAAGCTTTAGAAGAATTCAAGGCCACATTTCAGCCAGGCAAAAATGTTTGGGGTGCAATGCAGGGCCAGTAAGCAGCCTGGCCTGAAGAGAATTTCAAAGGCCAGATAGAGAAGTCTGGAGGCCCACATTTGACCCACAGGCCTGAGGGTTCCCAGCTGTGGTCCAATGAATCTCAAGTGTTGTAGGGTCATTTTCGATAAAGGCCAGGATGCCCCTCAAAGACTGGCCTTGCTCTGTGTGGTGTAGTGGTTAAGAGCGGTAGACTCGTAATCTGGTGAACCGGGTTCGCGTCTCCACTCCTCCACATGCAGCTGCTGGGTGACCTTGGGCTACTCACACTTCTCTGAAGTCTCTCAGCCCCACTCACCTCACAGAGTGTTTGTTGTGGGGGAGGAAGGGAAAGGAGAATGTTAGCCGCTTTGAGACTCCTTCAGGTAGTGAAAAGCGGGATATCAAATCCAAACTCTTCTTCTTCTTCTTCTTCAAAATGTGCAAGTCCCTTAAACCAAACTATTGTGTTGATAGCCACAATATTTATTTCAGGTGTTACATGCTGCTCTGTAACCAAGTTTCCACAATATTGTTTGCAGAATGCCATGAGCACCTGCATCCCTATGTGCTCGTCATCCTTTCTTTGGTTAGCAATACTCTTCTGAAGCATTGCCAAAGAATGTGTTGTTGTTTTTAAATCAGCTATACTAGTGCTTTGATGTTATAAGAAGGAAACTTTTATTACCCCAAAGATGCACACTGCGTAGTTTTGAAAAACTGGGCTTTGGGTAAATTGGGTTTGTATGTGGGCAGGGAGGAAACTCTTAATACCAAGCCGATAATTCACACTATGAAAAGCACATAAGTCAACTGGAGAATGAATGGAGGACCATATTCCAGTGTCCCTGGAATCACAAATTGTACAGCTTTTAGACTATTCAGAAATTAGATTGCAGATTCTATACTAGCTGTGGATTATCTCCAAACAGGACTGTAACCAAGGTTCTTTGAGGAAGGGCTATAGTTCAGTGGTTGCACGCAGAAGGTTCCTGGTTTGATTTCCACCATCTCCAGGTAAGGTTGGGAAAGGCACCTGCTTGAAATCCCAGAGAGCCACAGCCAAGCAGTTTAGATAATACTGAACTAGAGTACCACAGCTTCCTAAATTCACATGCCCACGTGTTCCCAGTCCCTAGCCATGATGGAGGAGCCATTCTTCAGTGACAGACCACCAGGTTTTCATGTAGAAGGTCCAGTGGGTTTAATCCCTGATATCTAAGGTAGCTTCTGCCTGGAATCTTGCAGAATATACCTCCCAAGGCTTACTATTTTCTCCCACTCATCCCAGAGATGTTCCCACTTGTAAATGAAATTAACAACCTTGACTAATTTTAAAAAAAACACAGTCATCTTCCACTTTCCCCAATGAGCGTAAGCCAGGCATTGGAGGGGTGTTATCATATTATCTCCTTGCAACAGTTCTCTGAAGTAGCTAGGAGGGCCCAATATATTTTGCTGCCTGAGGCAAAAGACAAGACAGCAGAATCGAACCAAACTACTAGCTGAATCTTATTTCAACATTGGCAATGAACCAGCTATTAGCTACCGGTGTGTAAGACAGAACCTATGATGACTGAGTAAATCCAGAGATAAAAATCTGTACCTGAGGCAGGAATTGTGTCTGAGGGGTTGCGGTCAGTACATGGAATGTCCGTCCCATAGCTCCTTTGCTGACAAAAGGACAGAGAACAATGCATTACAAATGGCCTTTAGCAGTTCCAGTAGAAAGAAATTCATACTTCTTCAACAGACTAGAGGAAGAGCATCACCCCCTTGAAAATAACTGCAAGGGATATACAATGTTCTTATGTCAAATACCCATTCTTCTCCACCAAAAGGCAAGCAATAATAAAATATTATGCAGTTGGAGCTTTCCCTACTTGATACACTGTTTTGGTTTGTGACTCCACAGGAAAAGATGAGTAGTTGCTATTCTTGAATGTGAAGAAGTATGGGTTCTCCTGCAGAGACAAGATAATGAAAGCAATTAGGGCGGGGAGGGGAATCATCATGTTGCACCATGGTTGAAGTCAGAAGGGCATATTCAGCAACCAAAGTTAATCATTTCAAATTCTGGCTTTAAAGGGACCATTCTAATCTCCAGAGGCCATGGCCTGCTTATGGACTTCCAGACTCTAAGACAGGTAGGGTGAACCTTTGGCCCTCCAGCTGTTGCTGAACCTCAGCTCCCATGATTCCTGGCCATTGCGACTGATGTAGTTCAGCAACATCTAGAGAACCAAAAGTTCCCCACACCTGCCCTATGAAGAAGGGCACATGTGCTTTAGCATGGCCAAGACAGATAGAAACTTTCACCAACCTGGTGTGTTCCAGATGCTTTGGACTACAGCTGGCTGGGGCTGATAGTTACTGTACAAAACATCTGGAGAGCACCTGGTTGGTAAAGGCTAGTGTAATATTTTATTTTCTTTGCTTGTTTTATATATTGACCTTCATCTGAAGATCTCGTGGCAATTCACAAGATAGAATCACAAAATAAATAGTTAAAACAAAAACAAAAACAGCCCCCTCAAAAAGACATTTAAAAGGCCATAAAACATTAAT
Source organism: Lacerta agilis (assembly GCF_009819535.1). Lineage (NCBI taxonomy): Eukaryota > Metazoa > Chordata > Lepidosauria > Squamata > Lacertidae > Lacerta > Lacerta agilis. The sequence continues at coordinate 85,796,888 of NC_046314.1, read as the reverse complement.
TAGCCAAAACACAGCTCTCTCTCTCTCTCTCTCTCTCTCTCTCTCTCTCTCTCTCTCTGTGTGTGTGTGTGTGTGTCTATCTATCTATGAAAAAGAAATTATTTTAGCAGATAAAACTCAGGTAAAGCCATCTTACCCACACAATAAATTCCCCACCCACCCCTTATGAGTGAAACTGGATAACTTCTCTTTGCCATAACTTGGTTAAAATTCAGAAGGGTCAGCACTAATTTTTAAGAAATATCACATTGCTTTGTGTGCTGCCAGAAGATCTAAACAACAGGGGTTTGTTTGTTTGTTAATGATCATTGTGCCGGTTTGATATCCTGCAACATTCCCTTTGTCTTCTCCAACTTCACCCAGTCCAGACAAGTTCAGTCAGAATTCTCTTGAGTACACGCACAATGATAAAGGCAGATATCAAGGGCAATTTTCAACTACCATATATACTTGAGTATAAGCCTAGTTTTTCAGCACACTTTTTGTGCTTTAAAAGCTGCCCTCGGCTTATACTCAAGTCAACCATTCCTTAAGAAGTGTGCAAGAATGGCGGTTCTTTACTTTCCCCAGGCAGTTTGTTCCATTCCTGAACTGCTCACATAAATGCAAACTTTAGACCCCAGAAGGCAGAAAGCCTATCAGTTAAGGAAGTATTAAAACCCCACAGGTGCTCACTTTCCCTGGCTCCTGCTTAAACAGGACAGGATCCCAGCCTTCTCTGTATAACACAAGGGAACATTGTGCTGTGAGTTAAACCACAGAGCCCTAGGGCTTGCTGATCAGAAGAATGGCTGTTCGAAACCCTGTGATGGGGTGAGCTCCACAGCAGCAAAGGAGGAAGAGGAAGGAGCAGCCCGAAGGGCTGCTTTGGGCTGCTCGTTCCTCCTCTACCACAGTGGCAAAGGTGAACCGGCTTATACTTGAGTCAATAAGCTTTCCCACATTTTTGTAGGGAAATTAGGTGCCTCGGCTTATGTTTGGGTCGACTTATACTCGAGTATATACGGTAAATAACCGTATCTCCAAATTTGCTCTGAAGAGTTGAGGGGGGAAACCCAGAACAGAGTTAAAGGATGTAGGGATGGAGTTGGTGGGGAGAGAATATTCCATGCACAGGGAGAAATCCTTGCACTGATGGAATAATTATTTAGTTAACACTGCTTTGAATACAACACTATGTGTGAATGGGTGGTCACTGATAAATTGCCATGATGTCTGGAAATTCTCTGAGTGGGAAGGCCTCTTGCTAGCTCGTGCCTTTCCTTCTATGTCTTGCATCTTGATTTATGTATAGCACCTAGTTAGAGCAGGCATTCTAGAAATAAATCATAAAGCGCAATAATTATAAATGCAAATGAGCAATGATGGCATTTTTCTTTTCTGGGAGAAATGGCATCTCTAAAGCCATTTTCACAAATGACCTTTGAATCTCTTTTTTCATTTCCCCTTTCTGAACAACATTAAATGAAAAATTTACATTGGCTGAAAAGTACATTTGATTTCGAAATGTCTCTCTCCTCTCATTACTAGTTCAGCATGAACATCATTCAGGATTGATGCAGTGCAGACAAGCAAAATGTCTTGAGTACTACTAATGTGAAGGCATTCGGGCTACTCTTGAGGAATGCCTTTAACAGCCCTGTTCATCTCCTGCAAAGGTGCTCATAAAGGAAGATTATTTTTTTAATGAACTAAATTCGTCACCAGCTAGGCACTTAAAGTTTCTGCCCTTGCAATACTAACCATTTGTCCAAGGTTCAATCCTGTCATCTCGCAGAACTAAGTTCCCTGTCCCTCTCCTCGGTCATTCAGTTCCACAACACAGAGAACTTCAAACCTCAAAGCATTTACTGTGGTATAGTCTTCTCGCCAGGTTCAGAAAAACATCAGAAGAACTTTGCTGGATCAGATCAAAGTGTCATGAAATTCTACTCAATATTGATCCAGAGCAGATTCCAACATACAGTTAGCAGAGTAAAAAAAAAAATAGACCAGAGGCAATTGTATTTCATCCAGCAGAGCTTTACTGCTACTGAAGGCAAATGAGCATCATGGTCACAAATCCAATACATTCAGGATTGGCACGGTCCATAAGAAATCCAGTTGCAGCAGACTTAACTTAAACTTACAGTAACTTATAATAAGACTAGACCTTAACACTATATACAGAACACCACACCAGAAGGAAAAGAGATAGGAAGAGAGAGTGAAACCCAGGCTCCTTCTGGCCTATTTTTATAGTCAGCATGACCTTGACAGAAAGAGATAAGAGAAGCAGTTTAAGTCAGCTGTACTCAACTTCTCTGAAGGAATAACCCAAACATCATGAACCTTCTGCTTGTTCCTTTCACATAGAGAAGCTTCCAGAACCCTCTTGAATTTAGTAGAATAGGAGATACCTCTACACATCAGATCAATACTTTCTGCACTAAAAAATGCAAACTGACACAAAGGTCTGCTGATTAAAGGTCCATCCTGCTCTCACAGTGGACAACCAACTGCTTCAAGAACCCACCAACCTACAACCAGGGGATTAAGGGAATAGCGCTCTCCGGCTGTTGCTGTCCAGTGATTGGCATTCCGTATTATACTGCCTCTGAAAGTGGAGTGTCATCATGCAGCCATAATGACTAATGGCCACAGTTTATTAGCTGTGTGCCTTTACTGCTGTGATATTAAAATATGTCGGTCAAATGGGCATTTTGGAGGTAGGAAGTCTGTGATTTTGCAATATTTAGGAATGGTTGAGAAGACTTGAGAAGGGGATTGCATTTGCTTAGAGAAAAAGGTCCCTTGGGAATCGGGGAGAGAGAGATAAAATGCAAAACTGCATGTATAAAAGAAAACTGCTCCTACCTGAGAAGGACATTGCACCTCGGGCATCTCTACAAGATAATAGGGCTGCTTCTGTCCATCAGGTAACAGCTGGAAGACAAGATGTGAGCAGTGTGAGACTCAGTTCAAAGGGTGCATTTTAGCCTCTTGTAGGCTAGCCCTACCAGTTCTAATTCAAGGCAATTAGCACTACATCTGATGAGGAGGTAAACTTATTTATTGACTAAAACCCTTGAGACTGCAGACGACGGCTCATCCAGGCAACAAAATGTCCCTCCTCCACTAAAAAAATTTAAAACGAAAAACCAGCCACATCCCTGCATTTAGGAAACTAGCATGTCAGTCAGAAGGCAAACCAGACAAAGAACAGATCACTTCCAGCAAGTGATGGCCATTCGAAGTGTCCCTAAGAGTTTTGCTTTCCAACTTTTCTCAACTTTTTGTCTTTGATTCAAGGAAGCTAACGTCACGGAGTTGTGAGGAGCGTTTTAGATTTAGGGAACCGATTGGTTAACAAAGTGAAAAGGACACGCTTGGCTGGCACACAAAATAATGATTGAGAATAGAACAGGGATATAATGAAGAAAAAATGAAAATTGAGAAATAAGACCTCATGGGCAAATGAAAATTTCATGAAACTGAAAAATGAATGGATAACCAATTAAAATAATGCATTCGCAAGCTGTTAATACTGGCAGTCGTTTCCACAGGTTTAAGATTAAAACTACTGTACTATAGACAAGCCTCAGATACTTACCGTAAATAATTAAGGAACAAAGATTCAGCCACACCAGAGAAAACCCTTTTCCTTTTAAAACAAAAGCATAGGCCAGTTTTCCTGATAATTTCTAAAGGGGGCTTGCAAAAAAACTGAATCATGTCTTGTGGGTCACTAAAGCTTTTTCCATCTCCCTTTGAGACATGAGTGGCGCTGGGGACCATTTGGCAGGGGCATGTTTGTAGCATAGATGAAATCTTAACTATATTAGATGGGGGCACATCCAGAGGGACAATGTCTTTACAACCAGGTACAGAAAACATCTCAAAACCCTGCTGGGATGACTGATATCTAAATTGCTTAGGCCAAGAGAAAAGCAACCACTAAGCACTTCCATGCCAGCCGCAAACAGCTCAAGAAGAAGAAGAAGAAGTGTTTGGATTTGATATCTCGCTTTATCACTACCCGAAGGAGTCTCAAAGCAGCTAACATTCTCCTTTCCCTTCCTCCCCCTTTGTGAGGTGAGTGGGGCTGAGAGACTTCAAAGAAGTGTGACTAGCCCAAGGTCACCCAGCAGCTGCATGTGGAGGAGCGGAGACGCGAACCCGGTTCCCCAGATTACGAGTCTACCACTCTTAACCACTACACCACACTGGCTCTCAACCATAATGCTGCCCATATGCAAAAATGCATCTTGCTATTGTTGTTTGCTGGAGGGTGGTGCTATTAGCCCAGTGCTTTGATTGATTACAGGCCTTTCCACGTGCCCTGTAAGAGAACGAAGCCAGGGGGAGGGGCTGCGGCTGGGAAAATATGAGTTGTGGGGCACTGGTTGCCCCAATGTTCTGAAATGGAGGATGGTACTTTGAGAATCCTTCTAGAGAATAGTGCGTCCCTGGTGCCATATTGGCAGGAGCCCAATGAGCAAAATGAGCAGGAAAGCTCCTGATGCAAGGGCTGTTTAATATGCATTAAATGCTATATATTTAAAATGCTATGCACAGCGGTCTGCATTAGGCAGAAGGTTTAACTACAGCAAATGCAGCAAGGGGGGTGTTTTAGGCTAACTGATGACTCATCCCAGGAACCCAAGCAGAGATCTCTCACAACAGGAAGATGAAATCTGAAAACTCAAGAATATTAGTGCTAGAGCCATCAGCAGCAGAAGCACAGCTCAGCAATCCTGAACAAGCAATATGCTTGTATATGAACTCTCTTTCTGGGACCAGAGAGAGGAAAGTTTACTGAACTGTATTAAGGACTAAAAAGAAGACTGGAACCACACTGTTTGCTGTTTAAGAGCAATGAGTTGATTTGTATTTTGTAACATTTAATTTTAACAATTTTAAGACTGTTCTGCAGCAAAGCTTTGAGACTCATTTTTATGGTGGAGAGCAAATTCATTTCCACTCTGCAGAAGGTCCAAATCAAGGATTTAGTTTTGCAACAACTCTACCAAGGAATGGCTTACAATATCAACTTAATGAAGTGTTCCCATCTAGAGAGGAAGGCCCCACAAAACAAATAAGCCCAGAGTCTAAAATAAGCCAGCTACACTGTCCCAGTCATCTGCATAGCCCTTGAATATATGCAGGCGTTCTCCCAATTACTGTATGCATAGAATTCATCTTCCCAAATCACTATAACTTTCCTGTTTCTCTGATTTTCTTCTGGAGTTATATTCCCAAGATTTATAGAACAGGGATTTTTGGAGACATTTTACTTTTAACATGAAAGAAGGTTGCCTATAAGGGAAACCTCTTTCTCCAAATAAAAATAAAAGATACATTTTAAGAAATAATCAGACAGTGATGACTGCAGTGTGCAAATAAGCTGCTGAATACATTTCTGTACAACCATGTGCCAGGGTTTTAATAAGTCAAAGGCAGAGACCTGCTCTCTGCTGACTGTGTGATGGCCAGGGTTGACTGGATTTTAGTGCAACAACATTTGGAGGGTCACAGATTTCCCACCCCTGACTTAGCAGAATGACACCCAAGTCCAAGCTGCTCCAGGATCTGGCAGCTTCCCCAGGAGTAGCGTTGTTATCAGTATGGCTCATTGCCAGTCCAGTAAGACAAGAGAGACCAAGACCTCAAAGATGGGAAGCAGCAGTGCAGATAATTTGCAAAGCATTGATCAAATGGACCTTTTAAAACACAGGTAAAACAACAGTTGTGAAAACGTGAAAGGCATTCATTGCCGTATGTCACCATATTTAAAGTTCTTGACCTTTATGTTACACTAGTTCTCATTCTGATGGGCCGAGGTGGTTTTGCATTAGCTTGTGGGTTTTGTTGTGCTGTTCTGACGGGAGCAATAGAGTCTCCTTGTCAGAGATGATGATCAGATAAACTCGCCCTGTGCTTTTTAAATACTGACAGTATCTTGCATGTCATCTGACCTTGCACAGATTGCAGCCAACCATCCAACAGAGATTAGTGATAAAGAAATTACCCAGGGGAAATAACTTAATGCAAACCTCTGTTAACTTCTCCTGGAAGCATGAGAGCCAAGATGTTGGCAGCAAAGTGGCTCTTTGTTTTTTTAAAAGTGTGTGCACTAAAACTCTGTAGAAGACCCAAACTCCTCCTAAACAAGCAACCATGCTTGAGAAAATCTCTTTGGCTTTTGCTCCAGACAAACCACACACAGTAAGCAAGTATTGTTTTTGGCTTAGCACTCATTGTTTGTTTGGAGGAGACAAACCATGAGTCTGGCTTGGGCATAATGCTAAGCCAAACCATGGCTTAGGTCCCAGCAGCACAACAGCAGCAGCAGGAGTAGGGGAGAAATGAATAGATTATGATTTCCCCACCATGCAAACAGCTTGCTTGCTTGTTCACACAATGCCATAATATGGTTTAGTGTTTCATGCAAATATGAAAGGTGGCCTTCAGCCTTGGTAAAGGAAACCTTACGTTTTCATGCTAGGGTGCTACTAATAGTAGTGTAATTTTCAAAAAGCATACAAAGAGATTTGCTCATAGGGCATCAAAAGAATAAAGGTAGGGTAGCTTATAAGGGAGGGTTGGTTACAAAGTGGTACCTTTCCATGTAACCATCCCCTCTTAAGTCAGTCAACAGCATCATCCTGTCAAACAGTGGATTTTGAAGGTCCGTGGAAAGGAGAGGGCTGCATTCATCCTCCTTGGCAGACGGCTAGATTGCCAAGTAGTAACGTGAACCCTGGTGATAAGTGACCATTTGGTAAATGGTCTTCTGTACACATGCACCCAGTTGCAAGGCTCTTTAAGAAAAAGACTGGGGAAAGGGGCAGTGGCGTAGGTAGCTGCCCGGGTGCCTCGTGTGGGGTTGTCTCCTGCAGCTGGGGGCAGGGGCGATCCGCCCATGGGGGCGGGGCAATCTGTGCCCATGAGGGTGGGGTGAGCCTCTCCGATGCTTGGAGCCTCTCCATTGCCTCCCCCTGAGCTGTAGAGTGGCTAAGGGAGAGGCATTAGGCAGACACAAGTCCCACACTGCCGTTTCAGGCAGCACAGAACCTGCAGGCACCTAAGCCACCACGTCACTCCTAAAAAGTTTCGTGAGCTAAAAATTTTTAAAAACCTCTTTTTGTCTCACACACCCCTCAGTGATGACACCCGGGGTGGGCCACACACCCCGCACCCCCTTCCTCCACCACTGGAAAGGGGGCACCCACAGCATTTGTGGGGGGGAGGTTAATCCAAGTTTCTCTGCTTAGCTGAACAGTGGGTGACATTTCAAGGCTAAAACACAAGAGAGAAAGTCAACCACTTGTTTGCCGTGTCTATCAATCTGCATAACTAACTTTAAATTAGAATTCAAGCATGATCAGCTCACAATCCCCCTTCCTGATTAAAGAACTCAAATGCAAACCAAATAACCCAGGAGGAGAACCCACTTTTGTATCTTATCAGGGCATCCGACCTGCAATAAAAGGAGGGCTGAGACAAGAACTTTGATGTTATCCTTGCAGGTGTTTATAAACGAGAGGAAGATCAAGATAACCGTAAGCAGTTCTTTTCGCCCAAGGTTGCAACCTTGATTCCAGTCTTTATCTCTTGGCCAACCAGGCAAAATGCACATGGCATTAGAGTGAACTGTATGCAAACAGGAGTTGGTGATCATCCTGGGGCTTTAGCTGTAGCTTCCACTAATGGCTGTATCGCCTGGCAAGGGGTTTTTGCTTCCTCTTTCCGGGATAGATGCCCATGTACACCCAACACTTTCAGTTGTTTCATAACAGGGCAAACAGGACTTTCCACTGCACCAGGGGTCCTTCCAATTTAGCAAGGCTCTAACACACCTACACACTGACACACACACACCAATTCATCTTTTTTCATCTATTGTTCTGTGCAGGAACCCTGGTCTTGAACAATGGGAACAGCAAGAAGGGGAGAATGTTCCCACAGTACTTTGGATGTTATAGTCTACAAGTGGGACCCACAACAACAACAACAACAATTTTATTATTTATATGCTGCCCCAGCCACACTGGACAGCTCCCGACAAAATATTAAAAACACAATAAAACATCAAACATTAAATACTTCCCTATACAGGGATGCCTTTAGATGTCTTCTAAAACATCTAGTGGTTTATCTGTTTGACATCTGATGGGAGGGCATTCCACAGGGCAGTCGCCACTACCAAGAAGGCCCTGTGCCTGATTCCCTGTAACCTCACTTCTCACAGTGAGGGAACCACCAGAACGCCCTCAGTGCCAGATCTCAGTATCTGGGCTGAACAATGGGGATGGAGACACTTCTTCAGGTATACTGGGCCAAGGCTGTTTAGGGCTTTAAAGGTCAGCTCAGAAACATACTGGGAATCAATGGAGATTCTTTAGGGCTGGTGCAGAGTGCTTCTGCTATCCTCCAGGACACTCCATAGCTAGCAGGACCAGTGGTCAGGGATGATTGGAGTTGTAGTCTAAAAACAGTTGGAGATGCAAGTTTGGGAAACCCTGCTCTATTTCATTCTTCCCTCCTAACCAGTTTTTCATCCCCCACCGCCCAAGTCAATCAGTATTTCATTGCCATTGAGCAACTCATTCTTCATTGGGCTTTTTTGGGGGGGCGGGGATAGGGTATCCTCTCCTTTGGTGACCTGTGCAGGAGCTGAGTGCGAGAGCACTCTCCTCTCCTGCAGTCTCCAGCAGCTGGTATTCAGAAGCTTTGATGCCCCCAACCATGGAGGAAAAGCATAAGCTATGGCACCCTTGCCTGAACATCAGAAATGGGCAGAAATAAATGAATGGCTGTTGATGGCGATGCTGCAGATTGAACATCAGACTTGGGGCTGGGAGAACCTGGGCTCAAATTCCTGCTTAGTCATGAAGCTCTCTGAGTTACCGTTGCCTAATCACTATCTCATAGGATCATCACCATGAAGATAAGAAATGGGATACACACCCATGTGATCTCCCTTGTGCCCCTTCTGAGGAAAAACAAGATGCAGCCATGACAGAAAGACAAATAGTCAATCTGATCACAGAACAGATAAAGTTTTTTACAGCCTTCTGAGGAGTCCATGTCTTGGGATAGCATGCCTGACCTAGAGATTTACAGGAGTACCAGGTTGGGGGGGGGGGGGGGAATAAACAAAACAGCAACAAAATAACTTAAGAAGGGAAGGGCCAAAAGCAGCCCAGTAAAGATTAAGCCTATTCAGTCTCCACAGAATGCTAACTGTCTGCTGAGATGGGAAATTAGTGTGCGTCATGGTGGGGATGTAGGTACCACTCTGGGGGGAAGGTAAACAGCGTTTCCGTGCACTACTCTGGTTCACCAGAAGCGGCTTTGTCATGCTGGCCACATGACCCAGAAGCTGTATGCCAGCTCCCTCGGCCAGTAATACGAGATGAGCACCGCAACCCCAGAGTCAGACACAACTGGACCTAATGGTCAGGGGTCCCTTTACCTTTAAACTCAAAACTTGCAACTGGAAAGGAGAGCATTAGTTGGCATTGGATATTTCAGCTTTGCTTTTCTCGGTGAAAAAAGCAGTTGCCAGCTAATTTCATCCTGTCATTGTTGCCCTGATTCCTTCATGGTATTGTTAAAGCGGTAATACCCTCTCCAATGATAGACCCCCCCCCCCGAATGGGCCAGTGTAGTCATGCAGCCATGCTCTACAACCTATTGAGCAATCCCAATGTCTCTAGTGCCTCTTACCATATTGTTCCAGAGTCCAACTCCGAGAACAGCAAATTTGTTTTTCACGGAAGTCTTTTTTGTGGAATAGTCATTCTCTCGCCTGCCCTGGAAGAGAAAAAAAATTATGGTGAGAATATTACAGGACAGTTTTGAACTCACTGCCCGTTCACTCTAGCTGTGGGCCCATGTGCAGTGAACGTGGGGTTACCAGGATCGGGAAGCAACCCAGCAAATATTTGACAACATGGCACCTGGGAGTTAGCAGTGTTGTTTTCAATACTTTATAAGCTCTCACAAAAAGAAGGGCTGTAGTTTAATGGTAGAGGGTGTGTTTTGCATGCAGAAGGTCCCAAGTTTAATCCCTGGCATCTCTAGATAGGGAAAGACCCCTGGCTGAAAATCTAACCAGCCACTGACAGTCAATGTGGATGATAGTGAGCTAGACGAACCAACTTTCTGGTACAATACAAAACAACTTCTTGTATTCAAAGACTGTCAAGGTAACAAAAGGGGGAAATAGTTTGCTGTTTTTTATGTTCCCTTTTTCATATGAAGAAAATAAAAAACATTTCCCTTGTAGGCCAAAAATCATATCATCTGATTACTCTCTTCAGGGTACAATGATTTTTCTAGGACCACCAGGTATTAACCAGAAGGAGCAGCTCAACCATAGCTCACACTCACTTTTGCAGGAGGCATATTTACTTCTTGGAGAGAAGTCTGGAGAACCACGGCAAAATCATCCTTCTGGCCATACTCCCTTGATGCCAGCAGATCTTCCAAAGAATTCTGCATATAAGGATAAACAAACAGTTAACAGGATGAGCTCTGTCCCCGAACCACAGAGAACATAGCACAATGCACAGATTTGCCCATGGCTTAAATGAGTTTCAGAGCCATCTCTACTGCTAATAAGCCAGAATAATCAAATTATACAGTCAAAACACAAAAGTAATTCCATGAAAAAGCATCTTATGCAACCATTAGGAAATGACCCAGCGGCTGCGAGGTGAATTGCATAAGGCCGTTTTCTTAGAAAGAGCAGAAACTTAGTAATTACATCACTTGGTTGGCCCTCCATACCCTGCATAAAACTCAGAAACAAGAACATCCCAGCTAGCTAACAGTACAGGATATGGGCAGCTTTTGCCACTTGCTAAATATTCCGACATGCTTTTGCAGTAGAGACAACATAATTAACCAGCTTAGCAAACAGAGCTTTCACTAGCAACAGCTGGGATAGCACAGATCCTCAATTCTCCCCTCAGCAGTTGAAAATTTGAAAATTTTGGGATTTCAGCTGCCATGTATCACTAGGATATGCAGGGCAGTCGTCCCCACCCCACCCCTGCTGTCCTGGAAGGGAGAAAGAGGTGTTCAAGTAACAGACACCTTCTGTTGGTATTTTTAAAAGCTTGCCCCAACACTGGCATCTCCAGTGCTGGGAAAGAATCTTTTCTGTCAGTCAGCATAGGCAATATTGAACTAGATGGACGAACACTTACACTCTGTATAAGGCAGCTTCCTAAATATACCCCCGCTCCCCGGTTGCTGACACAATTTTTTTAAAAAAATAATAATGAAGGCAGCATACCTTATGCAAATGCATTATGCAAACTAGACAGCTTTACACAGTTTGCAAAACTGATAGATTTATGTTGAAAACAAAGAGGAAGGGTTGTATATTAATTGTGTTTGGAGGCCCATAATGCTCAAGAGATGTAGACACACTGGCATCTGCACTGAGATTCCTGAGCTGGACAGAGTTGATCCTGGGCCAACTCTGTTGCTTGAAGAGGGGAAACCAAATTCATTCATCAATTCCCTGCCGCCGTAACTTCCTTGGAGGAAGAATGCAATACAAACTTGAAAGGGACACATACACGATCCTAAAAAGACTAACGTTAAAGGGATCTGAGATTCTAAAACTATTTAGATGTCATGTCAAATTAATTTTTGGACAGATATACATACACAAATGAATGCAAGTCCTCCCTTGCACAGTGCTCACCTGATAGGACCATCTCCACACAACAAGCTCCAGACTGGAACAATCACTGGGACAAAGGCATGGCTTGAGGAGAATATCCCTGGAAGTTGGCAAAAGCCAAGCCAAGCCAAAACATAAATAAATGAAATAAAAATTGCTGTAGCTTTTCATAAACATGCAATCTTTTGAAACACAGAGAGGAGAGATTTGAGCTGTGATTCATATGCATTTTATAAAAGTATATGTTTCATAGGGCTTCTCCAGACTGGTGTCTTACTGCGAGGGTATTCAGCAACATGTTGTTGACACAATAATAGTGCATGCGTGGTGGGTTTATTCTGCTGGAGTTTGCTGTGTGATGTTTCCTCAATGCTACCACATGATGAATGTCTAGAGGGGCTATAGGGCAACAAAAATGGGGCGAAAGGGGGATAAACCATAATGCTGTTTCCTTTTTATTGCACAGTAGAAGAAGAAGCCTTTCTGCTGTTTGAATTAAAATGAGAATATAAGATCAGAGTGAATATAGGACAAAACCAAATCGAAGCATTTATGGTAGAAAAAGTTACACAGTGTCAACAATGATACACATTGATTGGAAATGAAGCAGTGTTCCCACCTCAAAACTTTTGCAGGCACAAACTCTATTGAATGTGGAAATGGGTATAACCGCCTTGCTAGCATCCTGAGCACAATAAATCATGGCATTTGCCCCATACGCTCAACAGGCGGTACCACACTTCTAAAAGATAAAGAAGCTATTGAATTGTGCTGGAAAGAACATGACCAGCATCTCCTTAACTGTAACTCTGCCGTAGCTGCTGAGGTCCTCTCAAAAATTCTCTTAGGGATGCCTCTAGCTCTGTGGTTCTTATATTGACTGAGCAGGAGGGACAGACGACAAGACCTATAAGCCCCCATTGCAATTCCATGGAATCTCCCTCCCTCCTTCTCTAGCTTAGAATTCGACATACAAAAAACAATTTTCAGTCACCCATATCAAAACATTTCCAAATCAGACATAATGTGGCGTGTTTTCCCCTAACTATGGTGAAATGTTCTCAGAGGTCTGCAGAAATAACTTCCAGCACTCCAAAAGGAAGACAGACCATCACAGGTATATCCACATAAATAACTAGAATCTGTTATTTGATGATGACGTAAAATGTGGGTAGTGGAAGAAAGCTGATTCACCAAATGACTTTAAAGTTTGGCAAAATGGCCTGAGTAGGGTCAAAGGGGAAGGCTTCCCACAGTTGGTCGTAATTTCCAACATAGAGAAAGCAGCCTGCTTTGGAAGTTGTGATTAGTTGAGGTGACGGATGTTTGGCAGACCAAGGTGAACCCTTTCAGAAGTGCAATCAGGATGACTATTGATTTGGTATGCGGTACAGCAATCTTTTTATATCCCTGTCACAAAACGCCTCTGGAGAAAAAGGAACATTCCTCACCAAGGAACACAATGAAAGCTCTTGGCTCATCAACAGCTGAAATAAAATGGGATTTACCTGACATAATTCTGATCACTGTGTGGAAGAGGTGAGACTGTGAGCAGAGGAGAATCCACCAGGTTTACAAAAACTTTGGGCATCTATAGTGATTTTTAAAAAAAATGATTAGGAAAAGCTAGCAGTTGTGGGCTGTTCACTTTCACCAGAATATTTTCTCTTAAATATTCCTTGTATTCATCAGCGTCCAGCCATACCTCATCTCAGTGTAGACTGCGACTCCCTTGTGCCTCTCTTAATTCCCCTTTCTCCATGCAGTGTTCTCCCTCAAATGCTGCTGCCCCACACTTTCTCCCCTCTAAATCTGGAGACTCCCTATGCTTTGGAAATGCAAATAGGAATCTACAGATTTAGAGCGCAGAAAGAACAGGACGCCAGTAGCTGGAGGGAGGAGAATGCGTCGTGGTTGAGGGGGGATTGCAAGACACACAAAGGGTTCACAATCCACATAAAGGCAAAATATGGACTGGCCCTCAACTGATTTCTCTCCTGGACAAGGGACAAATAAATGAACACCGGCAGTTTCTGCTCCCATTTCCACAGGAGATAGATATTATAAAGAGCAATATATAAATGCCTTATGTAAACGAACTAATACATTGAGCTGAGATTTCTGCATTTCAAGGGGTTGGACTAGATGACCCATGGGGTCCCTTCCAACTCTGCCATTCTATGATTCTATGATCTGAATCAGGTATTGAAAGGGGTTTTACGTGGACCTTGTTATTTTAAACCATGTGCAGCCATGCTCACTCATTCTACATGCCTGTTTTGTAGTTTGTTTTCCTCTTTTAAATTTCATCTGTTGTTATAATGGTTCTCTCTGTTTTATAGACATTATAAAATGAAATGAAATCACTACCCCCCCCCCCAAAAAAAAGGAAGGGGGAAGAAAGGTGGTGAAATCTATGAAATAGCTCTTACTTCTTCATATAAAAAATCCAAGACTTCTTCAAGTTGTTTTATGCTGTCAAGGTGATAAGTTGTCTGTTGGAAGTGAAAGGATTTATGTTAGAGAGTGGATGACGAGGTGATGGTTCATTTTTATGCCAGACGAAAGGTTGACAAAATAGCTGTCCCCCAGCATTCACCAACATGTGAATGAATCAAGGTTGGGAACTACAGACTAAACAATCGGTGCAAGAGGCAGAATCGCAACTTTCAAAAATGAAAGGCCTCCGACCTTACATAGAACTGAAATATGCCCATCAACTCTGCAATGAGAATCTAATGTTTTTACGTATCATAAAGAGTTCCCTAGAATGGCACCAAATGGAAGAACCCAGGGGCAATATATTGATCTATATTCTTCCAGCACTTTGAGAGGAAGCAATCAAGAGGTGAGCAGACAATCCAATTTGAACTAGGCTTTTTCCAAGACTGATTAATCACTGGATGAGTAGCCCTTAGCTAATAGTTTGAGGATTGCATTCTTATGAATTTTAGAGAATGAGAGAGGAGAGTGGGGAGCAACTATTGCCTTTCAAATATTCATATACAGTTATCACCTCTGCAGACTTCAAACAAAGTAATTTGCAGAGAGTTGATTAAAGCCCTGAGGAGGGAATGTTGCAGAGCCTACCATATAGCAAAGGCTGTTTGGTGCAATATGCACACAAAGGTAAAAGACCAAAAAAGAAAATTCAGCTTTGTTCTTTGGAAGGAGTTGTACGGACCAAGTATAAATTTGTAGCATTGGCAGGGAGGGAAAAGTAAACCAGAAATGAAAATCATTCACACCTTCAATTGATTTGAACAACGTCCAAATGGGGATATTCGTGAAGTTGATTAACAGTATGCAGAAAACCAGAAATGTTCAAATATCAAGAGCAGAGCAAAATAAATAAATAAATAAATCCCCCTAAATGCTTGAATGGCTCAGTGGGGCAGGCAAAAGAGAAAGCGTGTTCTCTTTCCTGGAGAGCATGTGTTGCGGTGGGGGCCAGCAAGACACGCCTCTGTTGCTGGGCGGGTTAGGATAGATGGTCTCTTGTAATTGGGTTGTAATTTGTTGATTGTATGTTGCAATTTGTTGATTGACAGCCCAGGGTCTATATATTGTCTAGCACGCTGCTCATTCCTCCTCTTCGCTGCGTGCATCAGATCTCCCGCCCTCCCTCCCTTTTACTAGGCCTCTGCATATGACCTTGCTATGCCTGTCATGGGGTCGTCTGCTTTTGGGCCAGGGGCCTGGTAGGAATTTTTCCATTTGGCTGATTGGCTGGTGCCATCTGGTTTTCGCCTACTGCGTAGCAATTAGTCACAACTTTGTAAGGTTGGCGGTTAGGCATTGGTTATTATTGGTTGGTGGAGGGGTCAGAAGTGATGGTGGCTGCCCCTCCAATGCTGCTGCTGCACGGGGAATTCCGTTAAAGGAATCCAGGGGCTCGCTATGCTTTTGTCCGTATCCCCCGGTCAGGGGCCAGGGCCACACAAGAGCCCCTGGGAACATTTGGGGAGAGGCGAGGGCCAGACCCCCGGCTCCAATTCTCTCCCCAAAGAGGGTTTTCCCCTTACTGACAAATGTCAGTTCTGTCCCTAGAGTGACAGATAGTCTGAACCAATGCCTAAGCAACCACTCATGTAATTTGTATTTGAATAAAGTTGTGGCCAAATTAATGCCAAAAACCTTAAACTTAAATTCATGTCTGAAGTGTGAATTATTTGAGGGGTGGTCTGGGGACCTCAACACGCAAAATACAGAGGTATCAGAAACAAGGTAAGAAATAGGGAAAGAGGCTAGATTTAAAAAGAAAGAATCTTGTACATTCTAGACAAAGCTGAAAGAAAAAGAAATATATTATAGCACATTTTTTAATGATATGACCTGCTGTGGAGCTGAGGGTTATCCATGATAACATCAACATTTTAAACCATATTATCGAACCTCATTCCTTGGTCCATTTGCCAAGTCAAGACATGGGACTCTTACCTGAGAGATGGAAGCTTGGAAAGGACATGGATGAAAAATTGTGATGAGCTTCCAGTCGCGTTGGTAATCTGTCTGCTGCAGGGCAAGAGCACAAGGAAAAACAACTGTCACACTGCAGATTAATAAGGGAATAGGAATCAAGGTGTGTATGAGTGGAGGATTCCAGCAATGAGTGGGGCTGGATGTGGCCCAATCACCCTCTCAATGCGGCCCGTGGATGGTCCAGGAATCAGCATGTTTTTACATGAGTAGAATGTGTCATTTTATTTAAAATGCATCTCTGGGTTATTTGTGGTGCCTGCCTGGTGTTTTTACATGAGTAGAATGTGTGCTTTTATTTAGAATGCATCTCTGGGTTATTTGTGGGGCATAGGAATTCGTTATTTTTTCCCCCAAAATATAGTCCACCCCCCCACAAGGTGTGAGGGACAGTGGACCAGCCCCTGCTGGAAAAGGTTGCTGACCCCTGGACTAGTACAATAGGAAGCTTATTCACTTTGGCTCTGACACAAATAATGTGGCATCCATGTCTCTTTTTAGAACTCACCTTATTCTTTTTATTCTAAGATGTTTTAAACTATTTTTAATATTGGGTTTTAACGTAGGATGAAGGACAGGTAAATGCTAGTACTACTACTACTAATAGATTCAAACATATATTATGTAAGTCCAAATGCAGCTGGCAATAGACTCTGCCCACTGAGCCGCCATTTTGCATCTAGCTTGACCCCCGCCAGCCACTGTTTTGCATCTAATGCCACTTACTGGATCTCAGGTTTCTAGTTCTTTAAAAAAAACCAAAGTAGACCCCACAGGTATGAAACCTGCCCACCCCTGTTTCCCAGATTTGGTGTGTGCTATTTTTCCAACTAAGAACACCCAGTGATATCTGCCCTGCAAACCACCTTTCTTCAGGTGGTATCATTTTCATTTTGGAGGTGGGGAGGTAGATGTGAGAAATTACTGGTGTTCGGGGAATGCTTTGGGAGGCCCTTGTGGGGGAGCAGAACCATTTGGACTTCACTACAAAGAACAAAAACCCTGTATCAGCAACAGTGAAACCACTTCAAGAGGCAATCGCAAACATAAATACCGGTAAACCTTTGTGGGCCACAACTGCTCACTGGTCTATAGCATTGGTTAGGGCTGTCTTAAGCATATGTGGTGCCGGGGTGCAAAGATCCGCCCGGCGCCCCCCCCCCAGTTGCCCAGTCCCAGGCGTGCAGGAGGGCAGACCCAGCCTGTCGCCTCAGCATCTCACTGGCTCAGTTGCCCCTGAACTCGCGGCGCAGAGCCATCCACAGCAGAAGAGCCCACTGCAGCGCTCCGACTGATGGGTGGGCTCTTCCCGGGACTCAGGCCCTCTCAGACCCTGGACTCTCGGCCTGGTGCCCCTGAGAGCCTGGCGCCTGGGTGCCCTGCACCCCTAGCGCCTATGGGTAAGACGGCCCTGGCATTGTTATACCGGTACATACCTGGCTCCCTTTCATGTTCTTCACAATTTCTTTTGCTTGATCTAAGAGATCTCTGCACCGCAAATGGAAAGGGGAAACCGTCAAACCCTTTTTTCTTTATAGGCACAAAGATGAAATGCTAACAGCGTCAAAATCTAAAACACCTTCCCCGCCTTCCTAATTGTTTTGGATGAGATTGTGTGGCTCGATCCTACAAGTACTTAAGGGCAGTAACTCTTTTAAAAGTAAAATCTCAGGCTGAACTGATTGTTACACTTCAGCCAAAGTGTACAGCAGCATTTGTTAATTATAGGCATCGGGGAGGGTTTTTATTTTATTTTATTGGAACACAGCACAGTAAACCTCCCCATCTGTGACTGGGATGACAATCTGTCCCACCTCCCCACCCAAGCGGCTAGGAGGCAAAGCCTATGTATCCATCATACATTTTAAATTTGAACAGAGTGGGGTTCTGCTTTTCTTCAGGTAGAATGTGGGTACCTATGGCAGAAGTTTGGTTAATGCAGAAGGCTAGAGGACTGTTTTCTATGTAGTTCCTATGCAGAATATGGTCCTGGCATGTACTGAGCAGAAGGCAGCAGACCAGGTATTCAGTCTATAAAGTAATTACCGGTAGGTCACTGGAATGATCTAGTAAAGGTGGAGTGGTTTTTTTGTACATTCCTTGGTTGTGTGAAACTAGAAAGTTTTCATTTGCTGTGTCTTTTATCACCCAAATAAGCCTTCCAGTTCAATATGAAGTAGCAAATAAAAATAGAACTTACAGGGTCCCACTTCTTGGCACTGCACTGCTGTTTCGAAGGGAAGAGTAATACTGCACGGAAGGATTAAACCTGCTAATAAGAGCTGCAAGACATACACCCAGTTCAGTAAATTTGTGGGCTCTGTATTTGCTTGTACGAACATGAGATGACAATGGGCAACCACCAACCTGTTTCTTTGTTTGGGGTTGGTAGAAAGCAGGGAATAGGGCCCTTTGGTTGCCAAGAAATAATACATATTTTTATTGATAAAGTGTTGGGCAATAGATTAAATTAAAGAGAGGTCTCATCTGTAAAGTCAAACAGTCAACAGAACAGGGAAAATTTAAACTATAAGTCATACCTGTAATCGTTTTCATGCTTGCTGTGATAAGATCCCTCTCTGTGCTATAAACAGAAATAATTCATGTTTTCATATCTGAAATAGTCATGGTGTGAAATGCAAGGTGTTTTCATTTGAATTTGCTTTTTTCCTCTTCTCTCCCCCCATCCCTTTCGCCTTATGTGCCATGCCTTCTGGACTGTAAAGGTGACTCTGTTGTTGTTGTTTGTTTGTTTGTTTGTTGTTTTAACCCTTGGATCTGACCCACCAGTGTCCCTGGATCATAACTTCATTGTAAAGTAGGAGGAATTCCTCTTTGGTCTAATGGCAGGACACTTTTCTCTTGGCTACTAAAACCCACATCTTTTGGGTTTCCCTCTGCACTGACTCCAGCCTGTCACCATCAGGATTCTTTCACAACTGATAAAGTAACTGGCACACATGGCAATTGTGAAACACATCTGTAGTTAGTAATAAACATGTTTTATGGACATGATGAAAAGTTGTACCTTTGGAGGTCTGGCTGCTCCAGCTTGGTGTCCCCCATCTGTAAATAAATATACAAAGACAAATGCATCAGGACTTTTAAAAAAAACACACACACACACCTTGTCTAGTCAGTGTCTGAAGGATACACTGTGAATGACCAAAACAGAACTTGGCATCTTTTCCTGTAAACCTTTCTTACTCTGTCTATAGCTGTAGGAAGGGGGTGGGGCGGAACCTGTGAAACTAAAAGCCTAAAAAAAAAAAGGTAAGCTGAGCTGAAAAGCCTAAAAAAAAAAGGGTAAGCTGAGCTAAGATCTAGTACAGGGATAAGCCAAATGTGATTTTAATAATGCTGCCTGCGCTGCCTGTAGTTCTGTGGAGTTCTGCTACAGCCTGTTGTTCAGTGTGTGTGATTGTGAGGGTGAAGCTTTGGTATTACAAAATGGACAAATGTGAGCACGTGTATAATTCAGTCCTCTATATTGGATTATGCTTCAACAAATGAAGCTTTGGGCATTGTTTGGCTAGGTCGGTGCAGAGCCTTGACATGTTAATTGAACCGAGATGTTTGCAAAATAAATAAAAAATTCCTTCCAGTAGCACCTTAGAGACCAACTAAGTTTGTTCTTGGTATGAGCTTTCATGTGCATGCACACTTCCTTCTGCAAGGGAATACACTGGGAAGCTAACAAATGGGCAAAGGTCCCGGAGTTTAGTGAATCGAAGGGACTGGGTGTTCAGGGGCAAGAGATCAAATGAATGGTAGAGAGTAGGCAACAGAATAAGAGGAATCTGAGGAAGGTGGAGAAGGAGACTGAGGAAAATGAGGGTGGGGAAAACAGGGCACTGATGCAGGAAAGGGATTCTGTAAAAACTCAACTTAGGTCCAATTTGTCTAACCTTCTTTGAAAGTTGTCATGCTCATACACTATGTTGATATGCACTTAGACATTCAATGCCAAATCCAGTGCGTGCAATTACATCGCCTGTGCCTGATCTTCCTACTGCCTCACCCCTCTCCTTAGAAACCCTGGCATTGGGAAGCCAGGTGAGTGATGCCACCCTGCTGCCCACGCCACCCTGCCAACCACTATTGATTGACTGGCTGATATCTCGCCTTAATAAAGTAGGTGACGCTTGGATGGTCTTTGCTATCAAGTGTCAACATGAATTATCGTGCCCTTTTAAGAATCAGTGACAGGTGGCAAGTGCACTAAGTCTACTGCAGCCATCCATCTCAGAAAACAAACCAGAGAATATGCAGGGAGCCTTCCTGAGACAATTTAGCTGATTAGCAGGCAGGGACAACTGGTCACCCTGCTAATCCAACCCTGAACTATTTTCTGCAGCTGAATGTTACAGGAGATTGTAACTCAGGGTCAAAAGAGTCCTCCATTGAAGGGGGTTGGACTAGATGACCCTTGTGGTCCCTTCCTGCTCTACGATTCTATGAAGTCCTGAGAATAACTGATTTGTGGTTTATGAGTGGATTTTGTGTTTTGCTCTGCCAGTTTTCCTGGTTCTGTAACAGGTCATCAAATACTGAGCGGAAGGGCCATAACTCAGTGGCAGAGCATGTGATGTGCATGCAAAGCCTACTGTCAGAAGCACAATATGCCTCTCAAAACCAGTTGCAGGGAAACATCATTGGAGAGAGGACTCTTGCGCTCATGTCCTGCTTTGCGGCTTCCCAGAGGAATCTGCTTTTGCCACAGTGAGAAGAGGATTCTGGATTAAGGTGGCCTCTGGGCTAGAAGATGACTCAGATTTTTGCCACAGTGTTCTAGACAGAGGCAAGGAGGCTGAAGTGAAATCATCAGAAAGGAGCACACAGCAGTAGCCAGAATGAGGGAAAGAGGGAAAGAACCATACACAGTATATATTTTTTGCAGTGTAAAGGGGGAGGCTGCTACAAACTTGGTGATGGTATTCCTGTCTTCGACTGGGACAAGTTCCCCCCACCCACGCAAGTTGGTGTCTCCCAGGAAAGGGGTAGCTGGCACCAGCACTGGGATGCCCAGTTGCGGGGGGGGGGGGGGGTAGGCTGTCCAGGATTCAAGGCCACTCTGCCCCCTCACCCTCTTTCTCTTTGTACAGTTTGAGAGGAAGGAGCCACGGGGCTTGGAGCTCCATGGCTTTTAGCATTCTTTTAAACTTCTGCCCACTGCCATGTCTTAGTCCAACCAGCCGATCCACTTATGGCCAACTGGTTGGTGCAGATCAGCTGGGTGGCCCATCTGAGTACAGCCAGATGATCAGTGGTAAAGGGAGATGCTGCACAAATTAGTGATGGACTGACTATGGAACAAAGGAGACAATAAATACAAGGCTTCATGCCAATTCAACAGGTTCCATCACCATATTCGACCTGTTCACACATTGCACGGAAGACATGTGCAGCCCTGCTTCTCTATAATAAATAATAAATAATTTATTATTTGTACCCCACCCATCTGGCCGAGTTTCCCCAGCCACTCTGGGCGGCTCCCAATTGAGTGTTAAAACAATACAACATTAAATATTAAAAACTTCCCTATATCTACACATGTACAAGTCTTTATGGGAAAAGAATGCATGCCCATTGATTTGTATACTCAACTGCTGCATGCAGAGGCACACAGACTGTGCACTTGTTGAATATGACACATGAATGTGCAACTCAACATTTTTTGCACAGGTGTGAACACCACTTTTGGCAATGGAAAAAGTGAGCATATTAGAAGGGCTTGGGAAGAAAGTCAGGGCGTTCAGATGTATTTGGTTTGAGATGCTGATGGAAAAGATAGGCAGTTGGAGATAGAGAAATGCTTGCTGCGGATCAAACAGCTATTGAAGGCACAGCTACAGGAGCCAGCTCAGAAGTTGGCAACCCTCCTGATGGGGACAGGAGGTAGAACAAACTACCCATGGAACATGGGGGGGGCCACTTCTTTATTTTATTTTCTATACTAAACAATAACCACACACTACATAAATAAATATCATAAACATCATAAATATTAAATACAGTTTTGCTGAAAAGCATGTTACCTTTGATCCTTTTTCCATTGTTATACTCACATTTCCAAAACCTCCAATAGCAGCAACTACTTTAATGTCCGATGGACTCAAAGTATGAACTGTAGAGATAAAACGTGGACTGCAGTTTAGAAAAATAGCAGTTTTCCTAATGTCTATTTGCATTAATCAATTTGGAAGTAATGTGTAAGAAGCTACAATTAAAATTTAGCATTTGTATCAGGTTTTTCAGAAAGGTTTTTCACAAAACTGTTAGTGCTCAGTAGATCTTTAGCATTGCACTTGTCCTTTAAGACTCAGTGTTTGTGCACATGCTTGCTTGCTTACCTTACGACTAGCACTGAAGACTGCTTAAACGAATTAAGTGGTAACTATTTTTAGCTGCTTTTATGCTATGTTTGTGGGACGCGGGTGGTGCTGTGGGTTAAACCACAGAACCTAGGGCTTGCCAATCAGAAGGTCGGCAGTTCGAATCCCTGCAATAGGGTGAGCTCCTGTTGCTCAGTCCCTGCTCCTGCCAACCTAGCAGTTCAAAAGCATGAAGTGCAAGTAGATAAATAGGTACTGCTCCGGCAGAAAGGTAAGCGGTGTTTCCATGCGCTGGTCTGGTTCACCAGAAGCGGCTTAGTTATGCTGGCCCCATGACCCGGAAGCTGTACACCAGCTCCCTCGGCCAGTAAAGCGAGATGAGCGCCACAACCCCAGAGTCGTTTGCGACTAGACCTAATGGTCAAGGGTCCCTTTACCTTTATGCTATGTTTGTAAATTGCCTTGAGACACATCATGTAAAAGGTTATCCATTAATTAATTAATTAATTAATTAATACACAAATACACACATATATTAATCCCACACTCAAAGTATCCATTTCTTTGACATCCAGAAAAGTGAACCAAGAACTCTGAAATATATTACCAAATTCTCCCCCCCCCAAAAAAAAAATTGTTGAGAAATAAGGTTCCATTATGTCTTGTTTTCATATGGTCTGACTGTTGTACATTATATACAGTGCAGTCCTGCACATGTCTAAGCCCTATTAAGTTAAATCGAACATATTATGAGGTATGTGTGTGAAGGACTGTAGCTTAACAGTTCAAAAAGTTTGTCTAAGCTTCCATACACACCATATGTTTAAAGCACACTCCCTCACCCCCCCAAAAAAAAACACACCCTAGGAACTGTATTCCTAATAGACCTCCCCAGCATCCTTAACAAACTACAGTTCTTAGGATTTTATATTGGAGGGGGGGTGTTAAATGCATGCTGTGTATACAGTCTAAGAATTGAGAGGGGAAAGTAAGCATAACTCCCAAACTCTGTATTCAACTCAGTGAATGTCTTCTGTTCTAAATATGTATTTCAAAAACAGATACCTGAAGGTGAAGATGAGTGAGGGGAACTTAGCATCTTGCAGGAGAAATGCAAAGGCTGAAAGAAGAAACAATCATTTTTAAAACAACATTTAGTTTGCTCTCTTTCCCCTAAATAAAAAGAAGACCACATCACTATAAAATACAATATCATTTTTTGAAAGTAAGAGGTAGCAATATGGCTGCCCACACTGTGTAAGTCAACTATTTGCTGTTACTTTCCACACACATTTTAAAAAGGTACTCTCTCTCTCTTTCCAGTCTGAATTTTGAAGTTCTGTCTCCCATAAGACCCACATCTATTCCAGCTATCCTTTAGGAAAGCTGTGCGGTTTCTCTGAGGTTCCATTCAGTGGTGATGAAAGAAAATAAGAAGCCTTGAAAACTCTCCAGCCACTAGTTTCCCAGACCTGGTCGTTGGGAGACATGTAGAGTCAAGGAATGATGTCTTGTGGTGAAATGGGATCCTCAGCTGTTTTGAGGACCCTCTCCTTCCCTGGAACATCTTTCCCTGAGTCAAGATGGGTCCTTCTCCCACCAGTCAAGGCTTTGCACCATAGCTATCTCTGCATCCAATGAAAACATGAGGTAGCACACAACCCTAAGACCCTGGTGTGGGTGGGTATCCTAGAACATGTTGCAGAACTTCACGTTCTTAGAACATAAAGTTATTTGATAGGAGATGATCCTGTGACATTTCCTCATTCCCTTTCAGCAGCTGAGGCTTGGTATTGTAGCTCTAAAGAAGTCTCGACAGGGGGGCTATTGTCTATGCATGCAAACCTAAGACTGCAGGCACAGAATTGCAGTCAAGAGCCTCCATGTATTCATCTGTAGTTAGTGCTGGGTTTGGGCCTCAAGTGGAAAACTAAGTTTTAAGAAAGCCCAAGTTCGTAAAGTCTGAGAAACATCAATTATTCCTTTCTTCCTGCCATCATGCAGAAACAGGTACTTGCCTCAGTTTCCATTTCTTCCTTTGCATCATTTTTGGGTGTCAGAACATGAGCTGCAGTCCCTAGAAGACAAAGGAATATGGGTTTTGTTTTATTTCCTTGCTTCCCCCTCCCCTTGCAATCTATGGCTGTTGGTGCATATGGCTGCTTTATTTTTGTGAATTTATGCATTCATTTGGTAATGTCAGAGGCATTTTAACACTAGTAAATCACAGGATGCAAACAGAGAGGGCAAACATGTGCATATAGCTAAATAACAGCCTGCGTATTTTTCACTGTATTTCAAGTAGAGATGATTACGACCCTAAGACTTTTCCTTGGAGTAAGCTCCATTGAACTTAATGAGGCTAACGTATGACTGGGCATGCATAGGATTCCACTGCAAACTATTATCTAAAGAAGGGAAAAGGACAGTTGTGCTGTAAAAATTGGACCTAGAGAGAATAATTTGTCTAACCCAGAGTTAGAGAACCTGTGGCCCTCCAGATACCCAGAAATCACCCTTGGCTGTGACTGGTGGGAACTGGTGGAGTCCAACAACATCTGCAGAACCATAGGTTCCTCATTCCTAGTCTAAAGAAAAACATTATAATTCTGTCAGATAACTCTGTTTTTGAGCTTTTCATAGGAAAATCGCTTAGATGATTTGGTGTACATGGTGCTATTTATTTGAGTATATCCATACTTCAAATCCAGTGGTAATTGAAACTCCTGATGAGGAAAGCAACTATCAGCAATCTGTCCCCCATGGTCACAGGAAACATGTCTCTACTCTTCCCTCTTATAACACACAGACATCCATCTTGGATATAGAGAAAGTGTGTGTGTGTGTGTGTGTGTGTGTGTGTGTGTGTAGAAAGTGGTAGGATTTAGGTTGAGGAATGGCAATGGAGGAAAGGGTGAAATACCTTATTCCCAAAGAATCACTTCCTCAGTCTTCATAGTAGCTACAGCAGACATCAAATTAGTTCCAAAAAGAAGGGAAGTGGGAGATCCAAAATCACAGATCTCTTTCCCTGCACCACCAATGTCTGATATGCCCCTTGTCCACATATCCTAAATTGCCATTCATCTTCCTAGTTCCAGAGGCTCTGCTTTTTGTTCTGTCTTTTCCAGTTGGTTATTGGATGTGCCGATACAAGTGGTTCCTCCAGACAACCAGCTTATTGAGCATTCATCCTGATTTGTTTACACGGAGGTTATATGTCTCCCTGTCAATCAGTCGCTGTTCTGCACTTTGTTGTGCAAATATTTCCCCACCACTTTCCTAACTGCAAACTCACCAAATTTTAAAAATCATTGTACCAGAGCACTGTCATCCACTTTAATTGCACAAACATAGCCCCTCGCCCCAGACATCCTTTTTATTGTGCATGAGGATTCATGCTCATGGTGGTGGTATTAGGGGGGGTGGCACTCAGTCCTACTTTCAGTATTGTCTGAACCTGCAAAGGTTTTGAAGAAGAAGAGGAGTTTGGATTTGATATCCCGCTTTATCACTACATGAAGGAGTCTCAAAGCGGCTAACATTCTCCTTTCCCTTCCTCCCCCACAACAAACACTCTGTGAGGTGAGTGAGGCTGAGAGACTTCAAAGAAGTGTGACTAGCCCAAGGTCACCCAGCAGCTGCATGTGGAGGAGTGGAGACACGAACCCAGTTCACCAGATTACAAGACTACCGCTCTTAACCACTACACCACACTGGCTCTCCATATATACAGCGTCATTTCCAATCAATGCATGTCTCCTAACTTCCTGCTGAAATCCTGCAACTTTTCACACCGCAAACATTCCAAATTTTGTTTGTTTTTTTGTTCCACCTTTGTTGCACTATAGCACCACAGTGTCCTTCCAGATAGCAGAAATGTGTAACACTGAAGAAGCATTGCAGAATTAGTGTAGTCGTAGTACTTATGCACCCTTCACCCAAAGTCCCAGTGTGCGTTGCAACAATTAAGCCACCATGTTAAAAATGGTTTAAAACAATTTACAATCACAGAAATAAGCTGGGTCCTAAAAATATGTTTCTCAAGTGTCAAATACAGGGTAAAGAGATGTGTTGAGTGAACAAAGCAAAACGATCAGGGGTCAATCCAGTATCAATTCACCACTAATGCACTATTATCGCATCAAATCCTCATCATGATCAACTCCCGCTTGGAAACCTATGTCTCCACTGTAGAAGGATGTGCGGATCCAGAATTGGCCTCCACAGTCATTTACGGACACATTGCTAAGATTGGAAAACATTCTTACTCAATCACAAGCGATTGCTGAGAGAGAGATGTTGTAGAATGCACCTGCCCCCCGCCAAACCCTATCCCAGTCTGGAGGGCCCCTTAAACATGATATATAATTGAATCCCTCCTTCAAAATAGCAAGTCTGGAGGTGACCATAGCGTCATATCTAGAACATTTACAGGTGATAAGGGCCTTACCTAAGACAAAAGCCAACAGGAGGGAGAATGCCAGCTTCTTCATGCTTCGTTCCTTCCTTTATGAATGAACACTCCTGGAAAGGTGTGAGTTTTGATTTACAGCGACCTATGCGTGGTCATGAAACGGTCTCGTCCTCTGACTGCTTTTTATACCTTAGTGAGCAGATAACTCAGCTGTCATAAATTTTATTGCCCTTTTCACCATTGAGAAAGAAGGCTATGGGAGCAAAATGATAAAATATTAACATTTCAATGCCACTGCTTAATGTACTTTACACATTGTTACATCCTAGGAGAAGAAGAAGAAGAGAGAGAGAGAGAGAGAGACTGACTAATTTGCCCTTCAGATGCAGGCAGGAACTGCTTTGCAAGTTCCCTTTTTCTGTGTGTCAGTATCCCGTAATATGCCCATCCAATATATCCACACACGCTGCATCCATTACACTCCTCTGCTCACCTGTATTTGAAAACTTCTTCATAATGGTACCAAGTTGCTTGATGCCAAGCTGCATTTGCATATCTCATCAGATGTTAAAAGAAAGATAAACCCTAGACAGGATTTGTAAATCCCCAGGCACAGATTTAAAAGGGAACTCTTGAAAAGTCTGCCTTGCTTATCTTAATGAGGTAAAGGAAGTGAGCTCTTGCAAGGAAGTCTCCTTTGCATGCCAGTCCTGTGGGGTTTAACTGCACTTAAGCAGAAGGGAGGGTCTGTTTTATCAGCAACAACAGCGCTGTGCTTGCCAAAGGAGCACCAGTAACAGTTCTGCCACGAGAATGATTTACTCAATTTTATTCATCGTTTTTATTTATCCCACCCTTCCACCAAGGAACTCGGTATATTGCAAATGGCTCTCCGACTCCCCAGTGTGTCTTCACAACAACCCTTCAAGGTAGGTGAGCATGAGACACAATAACTGACCCAGATCACCCAGTGAGCTTCATGGCCTTCTCAGTAGTGGTTCCTGCCCTGTGGAACACCCTCACATCAGATGTCAAGGAAATCAACAACTATCTGACTTTTAGAAGACATCTGAAGGCCACCCTACATCAGGAATTTTTTTATGTCTAATGTTTTACCATTTTTTATGTGTTGTAAGTCACCCAGAGTGGCTGGGGAAACCGAGCCAAATGGGCGGGGTATAAATTTAAAATTTTTCATTATTATGATTATGGCTGAGCAGGGATTAGAACCCAAATCTCCCAAGTCCTAGTCTGACACTCTAATAAATGTCAGTCAAAGGCGACTATGGGGATGTGGCACTCATCTCCCTTTCAGGCCAAGGGAAGCTGGTGTTTGTCCACAGACAGCTTTCTGGGTCATGTGGCCAGCATGACTAAACTGCTTCTGGTGCAATGAAACACTGTGAAAGAAACCAGAGTGCACAGAAACGCTGTTTACCTTCCCGTCGCAGTGATATCTATTTATCTACTGGTATCTATTTATCTACTGGGACTGGTGTGCTTTCAAACTGCTAGGTTGGCAGGAGCTGGGACAGAGCAAAGGGAGCTCACCCAGTCATGGGGATTCGAACTGCCGACCCAAGAGGCTCTGTGGTTTAGACTACAGTTCTACCCACGTCCCTATTCTAATTAAGACTGCATACTGGCTCAGATGCAGCAATGCCTGCCTTGTCTTAATATAACCCAGAAGCATACAGTGGTTAGAGTGAACACTTATATGTATTCAATATACTAAAAGTATGACATTAAGAATAAATGTTAACAATAAAAATGTGCTAGCAAGCCAATTGGAAAAAAAAGGTTACAGGAATGCTTCACAACTGCAAAATTATTTCTTCGTTGGTCGGGTTGTTTCAAGAGTTCTTAATCCACAAGCATAACCTAAGTAGGTTCTACTGCTGAGTTAACCACTAGGTTAAGGTTTTAAAACATTAGCTCAATGCAGAGAAGCCAGAGGAGTTTGTGGCACAGCTGTATTGCCAGAAAATATTCCCTGAGATCATCTACAAAGAAGGGACTAGCTCAGAGCATTTGACACCTGCGGAAAAGGACAATAGAGTGTGTGTGTGTGCCCACACCCCCATCCAATTCAATGCGCAGAAGCCAAAACAACTGGCAGTCGAATCTTACTTCAGCACTGACAACCAGACAACATCCCTGCACTGAGCACAGCAGCTCATCTTAGGGGGCACAGGGCAGGACACACAAATCGTTCCATCCTCCAATACCTCACCAGAGCTGAATGCTCAGTGCCTGATTGCTGCGCACTTGAACAAATGCTCCATGCAGCAGCAGCAGAGTGCATTGTAAGAGAAAAGTGTCGCAGATGCACTAGGGGTGGGCGACTTTATCAGCTTCACTTTCCCTCAGTTTTTCATTTTCCCAGTCTTAACTTCCGTTCTCCATATTTCCACATCCGTTTGCAAATTTTATAAGAAAAGTCCAGACACCGGAGAGAGGGGCCCCCCACACTCATTTTTCCTCTGGCACAGAGCCACTTCCTTTGTTACCTCGATGGCCCGTGCTTAGGGAGCCATTACCAAGAAGCTGGCCTGGCGATTCTAGCAATTGAATCCTCCATTTGATTTTAGCCCTCGCTGGATCCAGGAATTAGAAAGGACTCAGGCATACAACCTAACCCCATTCCTAACTCTCAACGCTACATATATTTGCAAAGCAATTTTCTCTAGAATATGCATTTGTGCATGTCATTTTCACTAATATATATTCATTTCTAGGCATACTTTACCCCAGTCGATGCATTTCTGTACACATTAAAACAGCACTGAAAAATTCAGAGAACTGTGAATTTTGAAGAACGACTGTTTTGTTTCTTGTATTGTTCCAGTAAGCGCAAATTAGGTGCACTTACCTTTAAAAGTGAACTTGATTTAATTTCTCCCCCATCCCTAATGTACACCCAGAATTCCTTCTGAGATGCATGTCCACTTACTTTCCCAACAGTGCTGTCTACAATGTAGTAGGCAGTATTCTTCATCCTTGGGTGCCGACATGTTATTGGACTACAACTCCCATCATCCCTCACCAGCTGATGAAGATGAAGATGATACCCCTCCTTCTGCCCTGATGGGACTCAAGGTAGCTTCCAGCTCCGCCAGTGGCATGGATGATGGGAGCTGTAGTCCATCAACATCTGAAGACCCAGCATTGAAGAATACTGTACTAGAAGACAATAACTGGGTAACACAGGCAGCGGGCCTGCCCAGGCTAGCAACAAGCAAGCATCACTGCTGCTAGGAGAATGGGAATGACTGATGGGGGACATGTCTCCCCCACCTAAGCTTCCACACTCTGCCTAATGGTGGGGCCAGCCTTGTGGCTGGAAGGTGGAGGAAGTGGAGTGGTACTTACATTTCAGCATTTCCATCCAATGGGTCATTCGCGGTCTTCTGAACTCTTCTCCCAAAGATGTGATGAAATGCACTGCCTCAGCTGTGTAGCATAGGAAACTGGAGCCATGTCATTTACCCAGCTTCTTTGTCTTCTCGTACCATTGCTTTTTTGGTCATCATGGGAAAATTCAAGTCTGCTTTGCCTTGATGGACATTGGGAGGGCCAACACGCTCAGCAGACGTGGAGATTATACAGAACATCTCAGGGGAAAGCTGGAGGGTCATCCCACCGCCCCAACCCACCCACCTCTCCCCACCCCCCTCTGTGGTAATAAAGTCTATCTGTCCATGCAGTGTGCTGCTCCGGAGCTAGTAAAAGCTTTTAATGCAGGCTAGGGAGTAAATGGATTTAAAATGAAGTGCCTTAGGACAATCCACAACACAGATTTGTTTTCTATAGGCACATCATACAATCTTGGGTCTTAAGTGCTCCAGTGAGGGAAAAGGAAAAAAAGAAAGACATATAGCCAACAGTCTCAATATAGTCTCACCAGCACCATATTTTGTGGCCTGCCTAGTTGCCTTATATAAGCAAAGTAAAAATGCAATTTTAAGCTTAAAAAAGGGGGAGAAGAAGCACTCTGTCCAATGGCCGTGCCAGTCTTCCCTAAATCTAGCTCTAGATCTGCCTTGCCTACTCCCCTCCTTACTTTGGGTTTCATTTTCAGCTCGTATATTTCTGATCCCTTGAAAATGCCTGCTTCTCAACCCCACTGGGCAGCTAGGCTCCAGATCTTCCTGAAGGAACACCAAAGTGTTGCCTGGTGTTCTCTCTGTGCATGTTAAAGGAGCACCTTCTCCCATTGGCAGGTCTTTGCTTCCTTGACAGGCGATGCCTGAGGCAGCCCACAGACTATGCCACCAGTTGGAAACATTTCCTTCCCAGTCAATCTGTAAGAACAGCAGGTTCCTCACAGCACCCACCTGAGATCCGTATCCTTCCCAGCATGCAGCAGGCGAGGGCAAATGAAGCCGAGAGGAAATGGCAAGGGCTTTAGCAACATGGTGGATATGGCCCAATAACTGTTCTGTCATTTCCTTTCCCACGACTACTACAAGAAAATAAGAAGACAGCGCAATTTAGGTGGCAGAGCAGTATTTCAAAGCCAAAGGTCTACTGTAAAATAAGAATTCCGGGGACCAAATATCAAGGCAGTGTATACACACTCAGGGACTTAAATATAATAAACTCAGATGGGATTCTACAAACCAGTGAACGTTAGAAGCTTTTGATCCCTTAATTCAGGCATGTCCAACAGGTATATCGTGATCTACCGGTAGATCACTGGACGTCTGTGGTAGATCACCGGCAGATCAGTGGCTCCCTCCAAAGAAGCTAAAAAACTTTGGCTCCCCTAAAAAAAAGCTCAGCATCTTTGCCCTGCACCCCTAAAATGACATGAACCACCAAAAACAGGACTTTCCTTCCTAAAAAAAGCTCAACATCGCTTTTCTCTTCCCTAAAGAAGCTCAACAACTTTTACGTGAACCCCCCAAAAGGGGGTAGATCACTGCCAGTTTTTAACTCTGTGAGTAGATCACAGTCTCTTGGAAGTTGGCCACCCCTGCCTTAATTCAATCTTGTGGCATGAAATATATATATGAGTTTCCTTTCCCTTAACAACAGTACAACAGCATGGCAGGTACGAGAAGGGATTAAACAGCCAAAAAGCCTCACACCACAACCTCTTTTGAAAATTGCAAATATGAAACAAGAAAGTGAGAGGAGGGAGAGGAAAAACAACAACTTGAGCTCCCATTAAAAATAAGAAAAATCCAACAATCCTAATTTAAACACATATAAGCCATCCAAATAGGTATTCAAACAAGATAGTTGCTTATAAGATGCGGAAAGGACAGGGAAATCTTGAGATGCCTGAGTGATTATATTCTTCCAGCCTTGATGTGTAAATCTGAGAGCCGCTATAAGGGCTCACAGGATCCATAGGAACCTAGGAAACTGCCTTATACTGACTCAGACTATTGGGTCCAACTTGATAGCTCCGCTGGTTAGAGTGTGGCACTGATAACACCAAGGTTGCAGGTTCAATCCCCATATGGGACAGCTACATATTCCTGCATTGCAGGGGGTTGGACTAGATGATCCTCAGGGTCTCTTCCAACTCTAGAATTCTATGAATCTATGAGCGCAATATTTTTTCTACCCTGACTGGCAGCTGTTCTCCAGGGTTTTACAGACAGTGTTCTCTCCCAGCCCTCTGAGCTTATGGCCCTTCCCCACTTTTGCTATACATCTCTTAGTTCCCCACCATGCAGGAATATTGTTTGTGGTTCATTCCACATCACAACCTCTCCCCATTTCCATCTTTCCACCTCTGCAGTGGTTTTTGTTCAACTTAAAAGGACCATAAAGAAGGCTGATCGCCGAAGAATTGATGCTTTTGTATTATGGTGCTGGAGGAGACTCTTGAGAGTCCCATGGACTGCAAAAAGAAATCAGCCCTGAGTGCTCACTAGAAGGACAGATCCTGAAGTTGAGGCTCCAGTACTTTGGCCACCTCATGAGAAGAGAAGACTCCCTGGAAAAGACCCTGATGTTGGAAAAGATGGAGGGCACAAGGAGAAGGGGACGACAGAGGATGAGATGGTTGGACAGTGTTCTCGAAGCTACTAACATGAGTTTGGCCAAACTGCGAGAGGCAGTGAAGGATAGGCGTGCCTGGCGTGCTCTGGTCCATGGGGTCATGAAGAGTCAGACACGACTGAACGACTGAACAACAACAACAAAAGTGTGTGGTCAAGGTGATGAAGCAACTCTCCCCAATGCGGAAAAGTTGCACCATTTGGGACTTCGCGGTTTAGAGGAAATGTAAGAAGTGACATGACAGAAGTTTATAGAATTATTCATGGCATGGAAAGAGAAAAGTTTTTTTTTCCTCCCTCCTTCTTATAACACCAGAACTCCAATGAAGCTGAATTGCGCCAGGCAAAAACATTCCTTTTCTCTTTGGCCTTTGGCTAATTAAACAACCCATAGCCTTTTAAACTGCGTTTGTATTGTTTTGTTTGTTATTATGGTATGTATCTTTGTGCTTTTATATTGTAAACGGCCCTGTGATCTTCGGATGAAGGGTGGTATAAATTTTTTAACAACAACAATTCAGGACACATAAAAGGAAGCAGATCTGGAAGGCTCTGCCTGCTTTGCTAAGCATAGGTTGTCATGGTAGATAGGTCAAGTCGAGGCCCTGTTTGCATCTCCATGGCTCAAGTTATTTATTTTGGATTTATTTTTTGCACCACCTCACTCTTGGCTCAAGCAGAGCTCCCGTGGAAACGAAAAACAACTGGAAAATAAAAACACAGACAGGCCCTTGTCCTGGCTGGCAATAGAAGAGGAGCCTTGCTGGATCACGCCAAAGGCCGATTTAGTCCAGCACCGTTTTCTCCCCCGTGGACCTGTGGCAGCAAAATGTAAAAATGGTAGCTCCGTCCTAAATATGTTCACTCTAGAAACTAATTTCTATCGGGCTTATTTTTATTTTAACTGCAAAGGAAAATATCCTCCAGTAACCGACCAGAAGTGAGATCACAAGAACTTTCCTGCCATCTGCTGGACACAATGACAGAATTCTATGCACCTCCAAATAATATTTCGTATTATTCATCTCGGGGACTATGCACACCAAGTTGAATGTCACACTTTGCATCTATCTGATTGCAAACACCTATGTTTTCTGGAGTGGAGTGCTGGGTGGAGTGGGAGGCAAACCAATGGTAAAGATTTTCCAAGCTTGCAGAGTAAAAGAATGTCCCTATTTTCATCAGATAAATGTTGTAGGGTATGGTAGGAAGTCCCTGTTTTTATTGGAGAAATGTTGAACGGTACGGAGTTATCCGACTCCCGGGCCATCTAAAGGCAGCCCTGTATGGGGAGGGTTTTTTATGTTTAATTATGGTTTAATATATGTTGGAAGATGCCTAGAGTGGCTGGGGAAACCCAGTAAGGTGTGTGGGGTATAAATAGTAAAATGTTCATTACGGAATGGGACGTCCCTATTTTCATCGGAGAAATGTTGGAGGGTGTGAGGGAAGCAGCAACACACAATCAGAATGAATGCTCAATAAAGACCAGGCATAGATTTACCAACACATGCACTTTGTGCAAGCAAATCAGGATGAACGTTGAATTAATTTGAAAGTACAATGAGGCGTGGCCAATCCGGAAGACTCTGCAGCTATTTGGTGGCCATTTATTACTTATATGTCTCATGATCCAAAGAAAACCACCCCAACAACCTATGTACTGAAGCAGCTGGATGTTGTTTGGAATCACATGTAACTTATCACCCTGCTTATTTATGATTTCCCCGTCCTATTGAGTTCAATTTATGTGTTTCAGATTTCATATACGAGCTGTATGCTATTATAACATCCATGAATAATCCTGTCCTTGCCCAGTTTTCCTTGGATCCTTTGTATCATGACCCATATTACTCATGGTTCTGTACCCTTATTACTTTTTATATTTGCATTCGTGTGGTGTAGTGGTTAAGAGCGGTAGACTCGTAATCTGGGGAACCGGGTTCGCGTCTCCGCTCCTCCACATGCAGCTGCTGGGTGACCTTGGGCCAGTCACACTTCTTTGAAATCTCTCAGCCCCACTCACCTCACAGAGTGTTTGTTGTGGGGGAGGAAGGGAAAGGAGAATGTTAGCCACTTTGAGACTCCTTCGGGTAGTGAAAAGCGGGATATCAAATCCAAACTCTTCTTCTTCTTCTTAATAAAAGAAAAAAAGAAAAGAAGGGTGAATGTTGAATAAACTGCTTGTGTGGACAAGCCCTTAATATACTTCCGCCTCTGCAATTAAATAGAAATCATTGTGAGCCAGCT
Organism: Lacerta agilis; assembly: GCF_009819535.1. Classification (NCBI taxonomy): domain Eukaryota; kingdom Metazoa; phylum Chordata; class Lepidosauria; order Squamata; family Lacertidae; genus Lacerta; species Lacerta agilis. Next base: position 85,761,704 of record NC_046314.1, on the reverse strand, counting down.
CCTAGCAAGTGACTCTGATCCAGAGAACACTTGGATGGGTTGATTCTCAACCAATTCCCCCCATCAGTTTAACTGTAAATTGCCTCGGGGTGCCTCATAGGAAGCAATTCATAAATGAAATAAATTATTCTTATTTCAATGGGACTTAATCCCAGTAATCTAAACCAACCTGTTTTTGAGGGAGGCAGGGATGTGTGTTGTGCTCCTTGAGGTATCACTTAAGCAAAAGCAACCATAGATGAAATCCTGGGCACACTCTTGTTTTGGCATAAACATGTAGATAGGAGTATACTTACATGGGAGAAATCTTGTGCAGGGTTGCTTAGGAAATCAGCTACTGTTTTCTCTCTGACAAGAAGGAGCAAAATTACGTAACCTCAAAGTTGCAGCTCACTTGTGTGCAAGGCATAATAACGATGATGGTGATGTTATGGTGCTGGTTGTAATGGTGCTGTCTGGTGTATTATTCTTATTGTTATTCATTGTGTTGACAGCCCTTTTTGGTTAGATGCATTTTCTGTGATTGGCCAATTCTTTGTGACATTTCTGATTTTCTATTTTTCTTTAGTGCAATTTTATATTTGCTGTACACAGCTTAGATATTTAATCCACTTTATGTGCTCTACTAGGGTGACAGAGCTCTTTAACTGCACAAACCTAAATTTCTGGTATGCACCAGAATTCCTCTCACAAAATAGTGGAACTACCCCTAATTGGTTGTTTTCTTGAAAAGGCCTGCAGAGTTTCTAACTACTTTTGAATCTTTGAAAGACAACTTGTTTCCACTAGAGGTCACCAGATAATTGCTGCATTGCTGTGTTTGATTTCCAAACCATGTTCCCTACTGAGGTCAAAAAGCAACTCTCAAAACACTTCTAAAGTGCACACAAAAGCTCATACCAAGAACAAACTTAGTTGGTCTCTAAGGTGCTACTGGAAGAATTTTTTGATTTTATATTTTGTTTTGACTATGGCAGACCAGCACGGCTACCTACCTATAACTGGAACTATGGAAGGCACCACATTGAGCCGCATGAAATGGAAGTCGAGTGTATCTGAAGAAGTGTGCATGCACACGAAAGCTCATACCAAGAACAAACTTCGTTGGTCTCTAAGGTGCTACTGGAAGGATTTTTTTTTATTTAGTTTTCTCAAAACAGAATAAGTGTTCTTACACAGCCATGGTTTGGTTTGGTTTTTTAGGTGGGGCCTCATTTATCATTCATGGTCACTTTTTTTTTTTAAGATCCCCCCTGACTGCATGATGCTTGTGTGGAAATAATCAGTGTTGGTCTAGGACAGTGGACAGCAACAGCCCCAAATCCAGATCTTTAAGGCACCCCCCAATTTAGGCTTCATCTTCCAGCTCACCGCTAAGCTTAGGTACCTGATGTTGATGGTCTAAGCCAGGAGTCAGCAAACTTACCGTGCCTCGGGCCAGTGTCTCCAGCGCCGATCGCATGGCGGGCTGGAGGGCAGGGGAGCGTGCGCCCATACGTGTGCGCACACGATATTTCCGGCGCACCTCCATGCCGGAGGAGCACCAGAAATAGCTTGTGCGCATTTGCATGGGCCTCCTCTGACCCGGATGTGCACCGGAAATAATGCTTGCGCATGCGCGCAAGCTATTTCTGGTGCTCCTCCGACCTGGAAGTGGGCAGGCACACAGCACAGTGCCGGTAAGAGTGGGCAGCGGCAACGGGCGGTGGGGGTCACTGCGGGCTGGATAAACAAGTCCCTCGGGCCTTATTCAGCCCGCGGACCTTAGTTTGGGGACCCCTGGTCTAAGCTGAAACCTGGAATCCAAGTAATCAACAGCATGCACTGCTCTCTTGCCCAGGCAAAGGCCAAAGGCTCCTCAAATTTATGCCAACCCAAGTCTGCCTGGCAATCACTGCCCAGCCCTTTTCCTCCCCTTTGCCTGAAGGTGGGTCTACACCAGCACTGGGAAATCTCTGACCCATGGGCCTAATCTATGGGTGGCCAGGCCTCTGCATTTGGACCACAATACCATTTCAGCCAAGCCAGGCCCACCTGCCCTACACCTGGGGTAATATGTCTGACACCAATGGCTGGGGCAGGTAAAGACGTGAGTGGGCTGAAAGAGGGATTGTAGGAACCACCAATCAGCTGATTGTGGGCATCTGCAAAGCCCCCTCTCTGCTCAACGCTTTGCAAGTGCCAACAATCAGCTGAGTGCTGGGATTTGCAGACTCCAAACTTTATAGGAAAAACAGTAGCTTATTAATTCTTCCATGAAATCATTTTCATACCACTTCCCCCAAAATTCACCTTCAGTTTTTTAAAAAGCCATCAACTTCATATGTTTAAAACCGCCACTAACAGAGTACATTAACAAGCCACAAAAATCTGTATTTGTTTGTTTGTTTCTATACATGCACATTTATGTACAAGTTGCCTTCTGTTCAACTTGACTTAACCTCCAACCCTGCTATGCGGTATATATATATATAAATAACATGAAGGTTGGTGTCTCTCATCCCTTGTTGTTGTTGTTGTTCAGTCGTTCAGTCGTGTCCGACTCTTCGTGACCCCATGGACCAGAGCACGCCAGGCATGCCCATCCTTCACTGCCTCTCGCAGTTTGGCCAGACTCATGTCAGTAGCTTCAAGAACACTGTCCAACCATCTCATCCTCTGTCATCCCCTTCTCCTTGTGCCCTCCATCTTTCCCAACATCAGGGTCTTTTCTAGGGAGTCTTCTCTTCTCATGAGGTGGCCAAAGTACTGGAGCCTCAACTTCAGGATCTGTCCTTCTAGTGAGCACTCAGGGCTGATTTCTTTAAGAATGGATAGGTTTGATCTTCTTGCAGTCCATGGGACTCTCAAGAGTCTCCTCCAGCACCATAATTCAAAAGCATCTCATCCCTACAACTAGATATATTCAGGGTTAACCTAAGAGCCTGAGAAGAGCCCATCTAGTGCAGCATCCTGTTCTTACAGAGAGCATTCCTCCCTCCTGTGATTCCCAGCCACTGCCATTCAGAGGTCTATTGCCTACTATGGTGGAGAAGCCACTGATAGTCTTATCCTCCAGGAATTTGTCTAATCTTCCTTTATAAAGCCACCCAAGTTGTTGGCCACCCCCACACCGAATCCCATCATTTAGCTATGCATTGTCCTTCTAGGAAGGATCTCAGAAAATCAAGAGAGGCGGACAACAAAGATGACACAGCCTGGTCCCATTCCAGCTGAACCATCTGGCGCCAGCTCTGAATCTGTCAGAGGTGTTTTCCTGGGCCAGCTCTGTGCATATGAGGTTGGAGGCACTATTTTGCCCTTCATTTTGTGGGCTTGGTTCCAGAGAGAAGCATTGAGTGATTGTGCCTTGGTGAACGTGCCACAGGGCAGCCATTGCGCTCTACCTCCTGTCAACAGTCTTTTGGGAGTTAGGTTGGCCATTCCTTTGTCACAAAAGTGGCTCCACCTCATGAGTGATTCCTGACAAGGCAGACTGAATGTACCTCTTTGAGGATCTTTGCCTTCCGCCCGGAGCTTGCCTTTCTTGCTGAGCCGCCCAGAGATGATCAGCTCCGCAGGTATCTCCTGTTGAGCTGGACCTTCATTCCACCTTCCTGTCTGCTTGTGGTACACCCTGCACTAAATTTATGTGGCGAGACCCTTGGTAGGCTGGTTTGCAAGGGATGGTGTTTGCTGGTAGGATGGGAGGGGAGAAACAAATATGAGGTATCAAAGAGAAAGGGAAATAATAATACTAATCAGGGTTGATTCATTCCCCTCTGCCTAGTACATAAGCTTGTAGCCATGAGGAAAGCCCTGCCCCACCCCAACAAATGAGGGCAAATCTTGCCCTGTGTTTATATTGTTTCTATGGAGTTCAGTCTCTTTGGGTTTTTTTCCCCTTGTGTCTCTTCAGTCAGAGAATTATGATTTTCAACCAGCGGCTTTGTGGTCTGAGGTTGCAACCTAGCCTGGTGAGCTATCATAGATCATATATATGCAGTGGTGCACTTAGATAATCTTAGACTCTGGTCGTAATGTTCTTACAGGGCGGAGGTTCTTGGGACAGCAATGTGTGTTACTTCATTTACTTCGAAAAGAGTAAATGTTCATTGTGAGGACCTTCGTGCTCATTCTGCTGAGTGGGGCCCTGGGCTTTTCCTGAAGTCCTCCCCTGATGGGCTCAATAAAAGCAGTATGCCCTTTCCTTCTGCCCTGGAAACACCCTCGGTGATACCTCCCGCCCCCCATCCCGGTCTTGTTCTAGTTATAACTAGTGTGGGACATTAAAATCAGTGTTGGCTTGGCATTTGATCTCATCTTAGTGTAACATTCACATTTCTGTAGTGATGGGAGTTGGGCTGGAATCCCTCACATGGCTGGATAATTGTTGAGAGCCTGTTGCTAATCTGACATGACTCACAATGACAGCTTGACACTGTGCTGTCAGGTCACGGATGGTCAACCAGATGTAACATCATGCATGGCACACAGGAACACACACACACACACACACTTTTCCCTGCTTGAACTACATTGCCGAGAATGATTAATCTTCCACAAGGTAGCAATGGATCGTTGACTGTGGCGGTCCGCATTCAAACTTCGATCTGCAGTCAGGAATGAGGATGGCGGGTGGCACATCTGCTTCTCCCCTTGTTTGATCTATAAAAAGATGGGAAGGCCCTCGTCCCCTAGGGGTGTTAAGCTTGCAAGTTGCCTGACATTTGTGTGGGGCCTCATTCAGCAAAACATTTCAGCCAGGGCTCAGCATCCTAGCAAAGCCCTTTAGTCTGCGCATCTCAGCACGGGGCATTGGCCCTGCTGAAATCAATTGGACGTGAGCGTGTGTCTAAATTTAAATGTGCTTGGTATAAGTTCACTTTTGTCAAACAGCCTTGGGGAACATTGGGATACTCAGAAGTTTGGACCAATGGGAATCCTGTTTACAGTCACATGGGCCTGCAGCGGTGCGTGCACAAGCAAGTATGGTGCATGCAAAGTCCACAATCAGTTTAACTACCGGTAACCACAAATCATCTATAGCAGACATTCAGATAATGGAACAGTAATAGGGAAATTATTTGTTTGTTTGTTTGTTTGTTTCTGAGAAAATGTTTACCACTAAATCAAGATTTTAATCATATGCATGAAATGGGCAGTTATGGAGTTTGTTTTTGGAGTCCATTGATAGAGAGATTTGTTTAAAAATAAGGGTGAAGTAAACCAGTTTTCTTACACACACAGGAACAGACACATGCTATCCCAGGGGTCAGCAAACTTTTTCATCAGGGGGCCGGTCCACTGTCCCTCAGACCTTGTGGGGGGCCGGAATATATGTTTTTGGGGGGAGGGGAATGAATGAATTCCTATGCCCCACAAATAACCCAGAGATGCCTTTTAAATAAAAGGACACATTCTACTCATGTAAGAACACGCTGATTCCTGGACCATCCACAGGCCGGATTTAGAAGGCGATTGGGCCAGATCCGGCCCCTGGGCCTTAGTTTGCCTACCCATGTGCTATCCCTTTTCCAGCATTAGTAAGAAACTCTCTCAAGCAGGTTCAGCTAGCCGGTCGGTGCTGGTTTCCTCATCCTGGTTTCCTCCATCCAGCAAAACCTCTCAAAGTCCATTGTGTGCTGGGGTACTTAGTACAGCCAGTCACAACAATCAAAGCAGTACTCTGAAAGCGAGGGCATTAATAGGTACCTAAAGGGCCGTGTCACAAATTTGCAGGACTTTGCATATGCTCCTTGATCTTCTGCTGTAAGCTACAAGTGGAATTGCAGTTGCCTTTCCCACACTATCGATATCATAGTCCCTCATCCCCGTATCTTGGTTCCGCCATGTTCCATTCAGAGCAGAAGGGGCTAAAGGACAGGCTAGCCTAACACTGCACCCCTGTGCAGTCTTTTAACTTGGAAGTAAGGCTCATTGAGTACAATGACCATTATTTCTAAGTAATGGTGCATTGGATCAGTCTGCCTAGGTCAGTTTCTTGGGCTTGTGCATTGAAGCTGTGGGGTTCAGTGGGATCCTCCAAGTCCTCACCCTTTCCTGGTGGTCTCCAAGGCTTTCCAGGCTCAAAAGACAGAATGCTGAAACTTCCATCTTGTATCATTTCAGGCTGAAGATGGAAGCTTATAGGATCAAATTACCTCCATAGAAAACACCCCCTGCACACATGCAGTTGGTCTAGCTTAGCGTTCTTCTTGATATCAAGTTGGGGACAACTGTCAGGGGAAGTATATGATGGGGACAAACATTAAGGGAAACACGATTTGCAAAACAAAATGTGTATATTGGGGAAATTGTTTTGCAAAAGAGTGATTATTGGAAGAAATTTGCACTAATATATGCAATAATGTGCACTAATTTTCATGAGGTAAAAAAAAAAACCCTCCCAAACTGACATGGAAAAATGAATTTAAGTCTGAGGAAATTAGAAGCTGAGAGAACTGGAAACTGACAGATTCACACTTCCCTACTCTTTGGTAGTTGTGTCAGCACCCTGCATATAAACTCATTGGCTGGAGCCCTTGGGTTCTTTCCTGTGAAATACGAAACAGGCAGCAGATCCTTAAAAGGAGCTTCTGGGAGGAAGAGTCTGGCAGTTCTTTCGTCTCCTGTTTCCCTCAATATTGGAGCATGTTACCAAAGCAGCCCAGTTTAGGAGAGTTAAAGTGAAGTGTGGTCTGAAGTAATCAGCCAAGCTGCAGTATTCCAAATTCCAAATCAAGTTTTATTTCAATGAATAAGACGACACAGAGAGAAATTAAACAAAGTACAAAGTAAAACAAAACACAGCTCACCTAAGTACAGTTTAGAATAAGGGAGAGAGAGCAGACTTCAGACTTGCGGGATTTATTTTGCTTTGTGTTTTTATTAGTACCCTGAGATCCATCACCTGGAGCCTGATGCAAAATACATTAATTTAGGATTAAGTAATTCTTATCCCAGAGATTCGTTTTTAGTATCATCACTGAACTGATCTCATGTTACTTCCACATGCAAAAATCCGTTGCTGATTACCCCAAGCTAACTTCATCTCAGCACTATAATTTAGGGTGAGTCATTGTGTTGCTGCTGTTGTCAAACAATTGGGAGTCGTAAATTCTTGACAATTTGCACACAAAGATCTATCAGAAGATCCAGATCTGCCTCCTGGTCTAGAATTGTCACTGATAAACCAGGGCACATGGATTGCTGGGTATTCTGATAAGGACTGAGGCATTAAAAAAAACACAAGGGGGTGGGGGTGGCAGCATGATCTAGAGCAGATTAGCAAACATTTTTTTTAAAAAGGAGAGATATACTAGTCATGGGAGACTTCAACTACCCCGATATCTGTTGGAACTCTGCCAAGAATGTAAGGTCCAACAAATCCCCCCATTTCCTCCTTGACAATTGCATTTCCAGAAAGTGGAAGAAGCAAGAAGTGGGGGTCATCTCTCTTGGACCTGGTCCTCACCAACAGGGAGGAACTGATTGACAAACTGAAGTACTGGAAATCAGGATGCTCTGTGGATACAGAGAGGTGCTGCAGTTCACCTTCTGGAAGTCCAAAGGTAACAGAAATGGCAACAGATGTGGGAGGAGCTAGCAGGCCATTGTGATATCATCTATAAGTAAAATGGTAGCCACGTGAGTGTCCAAATAGGATTGGGACCGCAGCACTTGGTGATGAGAGAGGGGTGGTTTAACTCCCCTTACACACCATGTTTTCTAATTAAAATTCATTTTCCCCACCCAAACTGTGTCTGTATCTCTCATGTCACATCAAATCATGCCCCTAAGCTGTGAGTGAGAGAGAACTATGAGTAGGTCTAGTTGTAGGGATGGGTGTGAGTGTGTATGTGTATGAGAGAGGTCAGCATTTCCATTCAGTTTTACAAATCAACATTAGGTTATGTGATGTCTGTACCCTGCAGCTGTCTTTTGTGAAATGAAGAATGCCCATCTGCACTATACATTTAAAGGAGCATTGTATCACTTTAAGCAGCCATGGATTCCCCCTAAAGAATCCTGGGAACTGTAGTTTGTTAAGAATGCTGGGAGTTCTTAGGAGACCCCTGCTCCTCTGTCAGAGATGCAATTATCAGAATGGCTTAACAGTCAATCCCTCTTCCTAGGGAACTCTGGGAACTGTAGTTACATGAGCACAGCAGGTGTCTCCTAACAACTCTCAGCAGCCTTAACAGACTACAGTTCCCAGAATTCTTTGGGGGACGTGCGTTATGTTCTCATCCATGTATATGACACACTTTCTTTATGCCAATAAAGGAGATTTAATTCTTGGGGGGCTACTGCTTTAAATGTCTAATGCAGATGGGGCCTTACTTACGAACATTTTTGCACCACAAAATCCTGCGCTGGACTTCTTTGAGAATATTCTGCAGAGCTCTTCCCTGCCCCTGAGCACGTACAGACCAGCGACTTCCCTGTGTGCCATCATACATAGCCCTGCATTGCAATATCAGCAGCAATAATGAGGTCTCTGCACATCCCAACTTGCCTTCTGAACACACTTCCCTTTTTTGGTGGAATTTCTCTTCCCTTGTTGCTCATACTTCTGGAAAGACGAGTAATGTCGAGCGAGTGAGTCATGCCTTTTGTACGTCATCGGCAGTCTGCTGCAAGGCGGGGTGCATGAGTTCATCTGTCCACAGATCAAGGTTCATAGAGAGGGTGGGCCTGTGTGTTTGAGAACCCAAGAAGGGGAAGTGTTACGTCTGTCTCCATTCCGATCATTGCTCCAAAATTCCTTACATTCTTTCGTCTGAGCTGTACAGGATAATATTCTCTCCCCATCCCCACATCTGCAAAGGTAGCACTTGAGGCTTCTGCCGAGCATGTGACTTAAGCCTCTGTCATTGGGGAGCACTTCCTCCAGTTCATAAAATGAGAAACTGAGGTGCAGGTACATTAGCACATCAACCCTATGGCTCCGCTTCAGCAAAGCTAATGCTGGCGAAATATAGCCGCTTTCCTTTCGAAGCCAAGGACAAAGTAAATGTAGAAACAAGCACCAGAGCAGCAAACATTGTCAGCTGCTCCCACAGCTTCCCTGGAAACTCCAGGGAAGTAATCCATGGCATGTATTACTATGTCACCCACCAACACCTCCCCACCTTAGTTGTATGCGCTTAGAAATAATCAGTCGACACAGGGTGACAGCTGAAATGTCTCATGATGCCACCCAACCCAGTATGCCCATGCCTTCCACACCTAAGGACACCAGTCGTGGTGGTGTCATCCAGGTAGGCCCTTGGCTTGGGCCTACTCAGCAGAATGGTCATGAGGTTGCTCCTCTGTGCAACAGGGAAACTTTTTGAGCCTGAGGACCACATTCCCTCCTTGACAACCTTCCAAGGGCCACAAGCTATTGGCGGGCGGCCCCAAAGGCACAGGAGGGAAGAACAACATATGTGAATTTTACTTGTGTAAAGGAGGCTACACACAGCCCTCCCAACCCTCCATCCAGGCAAACTAGAAGGATTATCAAAGTTCAAAAAAACAACAACGAAACATTCTATCCAGGCAGAAACACTCAAGTGGGGGGCAAAGTCTGGGAAGAGGGGTGTGTGGCTGGGGAGAGACTGTGGCATGAGGAGAGTCCCTCAGGCCAGACAGATAGGGCTCATTTGGCCCTGGGGCCTGAGAGTGCCCATCTCCAGTTTAAAGCAGGGAGCTTTCATAAGACATTCAAGTCCAGAATCTATTGTTGCCTAGCTGCCCTCGTGACCAGGCAGCCAGAAAGAGGCCATAGCACCTTCCCACCCACAAGCCGCCATCCATGGTGCTGTGGGTAGGAGGCCTGATTGAAGAACCCAGACGCTCCCTAAGGAGAGCTGGAGCCTTACTGTGGGAGCAAGACCTGCATTCGGACCATGAATGAATATATTTTGCAGGGCAGAGAGGTGGGGTGGGGAGGCACATGTAGGCCTACATGGAATAATGGGAGCGGCATCGCAGAGCTCACAGCAAGTGGCACCAGCAAGAAGTGCTGTCCAGTGTGCCATGCTACATCAATGGATGGATCCTCTCAATAAATCAGCACGCAGATTACCTTCCCGCATGGGTTGGCTTACTTCAGGCACACCTTCTCCACCGTCACTGTTACCCCAGCTGGCAGATTACTGCCATCCAGTTTTCTGAGTGCAGAGCCTGCATGCATTTTGCTAGAGAATTTGTATTTTCCAAACCACTGAAGGCATGTCGTGGATAGGAAAGAAATGTGCAGATCATGCGATCTTAGTCTTTGTCGTGGCAACGTGGATCACAGTTGCATAAATATTATTGGTATCTTTGGGTTATGTTATGGTCAGCGACGCCATTCACGACGTAGAAGCATGCAGCAATCCCCCCACCCCCACCCCAGGCTTAATGACATTCCATTACTTGCTCAAACAGATAGTCTGCACACCAGACCACTAAAAAATAAAATAAAAACCTTTAAAAGTTGCTCAGAAGTTGGTGTGCTCTCCGAATCCTCCATCCATCTGAGATTCCCATATTTGACACAAGTTTGTGGGCTTGAATAGCTTGGCATTCAAGCACTCTGACACTCTTTATTTCCCAGGCATCGCTTTGATTTGCTTCTGGGTTTGTCGTTTAGGATGTAATGTGCATTTTCAGACACCACAGCAACTCATTTCCCTTCTGCTGCCCTTTCCAGGCTTCCTAATGCAACCACAGTGGTATTTTATTCAGATTTGCATGTTATGTGCTCAAGCATTTAACTGCTGACGTGTTGCTTGGATGTGCTTCTCGGTGGCCTCATCATTCGGGAGTGATGATGCAACCCTGCAACAACTTGGGCATTTGAGAGCACATTTCATGGTCTGTGTTAGAGGAAAAAGAAGGCATCAAGGCTCAGCGTCACTTCTAGAGGAAATAACTCGCTTATTACCCTTATATTACACGGGTGCAATCACTAGAGGTTACTTAATTGTTTTATTTATTACATTTATATACCACCTTTCTTTTCCAAGGATCTCAAGGTGCTGTACGTGGTTCTCCTCCTCCACACAACAACCCCGTGGGGTAGGTTAGGCTAAGAGATTGTCTGTCACCCATTGAGCTTCATGGCTGAGTGGGGATTCAAACCCTGGTCTCCCAGGGCATAGCCCAACACTCTAACCATTACACCACAAGGGTTCTCAGGTGGCTTCCTGATGATTCATAGCAATAATCAGTCATTGCTCTTCCGTTGCAATTGGCTTTCTACAGTGTTGGGAGCATTGTGCTTTCTTTCTGTGTGTACATCTGCTATGTTGTCTCCACCCCAATGGGCATGACATGTGACATAGCAGTGTTGGCATATTTAAACTGAGTAACTGCGCAACAAAAGGCATTCTGAGGAGACTGCAAAGTATAATTAGGAGTTGTTTTAATTAAAGAAAAATAACAGAAGTTACATTAACTACAAGAACGTTACAGAAACATGACCCACCACCTAGGGTGCTGAGAGAGGTACGCAGACCTCTTTATATACTGTATCCGATTGCTGATACGCCTTAAATCAATACAAACTTAACATCACCTGCTGTACTGCCCCACAGCTGCAAAACTAGGTCAGTTCATTTCCTTCTTTCTTTTAAAGAGATACACATTTCTGTGGAACAGTTGTTGTTGTTCAGTCGTTCAGTCATGTCCGACTCTGTAATGAACCTTAAACTGTAACCACTCAACAAGCAGGTGTGGGTGGGGCCAATTAAAATTTAGCACAGATTCATTATAGCCTTTGTGGCGGGTGCCATTTTATGAGCCTTGTTTATTTTTGCCAAAACACATTCCTATGTAAATAGGAGTGTGTATGTGTGTGTTAATGAAAGATAAGTACTGTACAGTTCTCTGATACCATACTGGTATAATGTTATTATGGTGCCATAGTGCTGTAAAGTTGTGCTACTATATTGCTATGGCAATATGGCTATAGTTAGTCTCTGGGTTGTGCATGTGCCTCTTCCTTCATGCATGAGGAGAGTGAAGGCTTCCATGTATTCTTTAAAACAAACCAGTTTTACTTTACATTCAAACTTTACATTTGATTTGTTCTAAGCAAAGTTAGCTTACAAATCACAGTTTCAGATCCTGTTTTGTTTAAACTTAAGTTTAGTTAGAAGAAACCTGAGTTTCCTGGATTTTACTGTAATACAGAACTGTGGTTTGTTGTAAAGAAAAGACAAAGTTTTCACCCTCTCATGTATAGGGCTGCCATACAACGTCCAGGAATTGGTCTGCAAAATGGCATCTGGGAGGATTTTTGCTGAATCTGCAAAATGCCCAGGAAAACCCAGACGTATGCCAAGTAGGACTATATTTGTATTTTTTAAAAGCTTATCTTGCAGAGACTCAATCCTGACCACTCAAGCCATGGTTTTGGTGGTCATTTGAACCAGGCTACTATTGGTACAGAATGCTTATGTGGGAATAGCAGAATGAGTGATGCAAAGGTGGGAAATACTTCAATTGATCATATGGCTAAAACAGGCATAGGCAAAATCCAGCCCTCCAGATGTTTGGAATTACAATTCCCACCACCCCTGACCACTGGTCCTGTTAGCTAGGGATGATGGGAATTGTAGTCCCAAACATCTGGAGGGCCAGAGTTTGCCTATGCCTGGGCTAAATCCTTGAAGTTTAGCCAAGGTGCTTTTACCAGCCAGGCAGTGTTAACCAACAATGAAACTCAGCATCAAACACCAGAACAGATTGTGCATATCGTGCTCAGACCATTCAACCATAACTTACTTGGTTTCACTTTGTCTTTGAAATGAAAAAGCCCTTGTGAATGAAAGCATGCTTTGTATACTCCAAGCGCACACTGAGTGACGCATTCATGATTTTGCCTTCCATAGGCTCTTAGCACCCTCTCCTAACCTTCTTTTAGCTGTGTTATAGTAATGGCAATATGGCTGAAAAAGTATCATAAAATGTGTCTTCTTAATAGCACCCAAGGGCCTCTTTAGAGGCCTCAGGAGCATCCTACTTCCACCTTCAAACAAACAGGAAACAGCCACCACTGGCCCAATTACAGTACTGTGTTTGCTTACCCCAGCAGAGCATCTAGAATTACATAGTAAGGGACGGCCCTCCCCTCACTCGTTTGCATTTGAATATTCATGAGGGATAGCTCAGTGGGTAGAGACTCTTAATCTCAGGGTCATGGGTTCGAGCCCCACGTTGGGTGAAAGATTGCTGCATTGCAGGGGGTTGAACTAAACGATCCTCATGGTCCCTTCCAAATCTACAATTCTATTAGTCTAAATATACATTACCCAATTAGGCGTGGTGAAAAATTACAAACAGAAGGAAGGGAAGGGCCGGGGTAGCTTTTGTAATATATTGTGTTGTTGTGGTTGCTGTTGCAGCTGAAGGGAAATGCAGATTTGATCTCTGCTGTTTTGCAAGGCCACCATTACAGATGGCTGTGAGTGTTAATACCATTTCCAGACCGGGAGAGATATGACAACCCTTGAGGTGAATGGGGCACTGCCTCACCAACCCTGTCTGCCCTCAACCAGCCTCCCACTTACTTTTTCCACCTTAATCTTCATTTTGCCCTTGTAGAACTCAGCAGGGAGAAGTAGTTAGCTCTGCCTGTCAGTGGCTCCAGCACCAACTACTGTTTGGCTCCCTGCCTTCCACCCTACTGGTTCTAATGGGCACCAGACATCACTGGGTTCCAGGTATGACCTATAAAGATTCCTACCCAGCCTCCTCACTTCTAGATCAGGTGAAGAGAAAGGTGTTTGACTCTGGTCAACCAACTCCTACACCACTCCTGTGCAATACCCATAAGGTGTGGTGGGAAGAGTGAGGGACAAAGACTGAGGTGACCCAGATTCCACTCCGCAGTCATCCATGAACCTCACTAGGAAACCCCCCCCCCCCAACAGTTGTGGGGATAAAGGGAGGGAAGAACCATACACACCATATTGAGCTTCTGGTGGGAATAGCGGAATATGAATAATGATAAGTAATATGTGGCACCATAAAAACGAACAAACTTTCTTGTGGAATACACTTTTGTGGTGTAAACTCCACTTCATCAGATGCGGCTGGCAAAGTGGACCCCATTTAAAAAGTCCATCTTGTGGCAAAATAAAATGTGTTGGTCTTTAAGGTGCCACAAGAGATTTTTTTGTTTGTTTGTGCTGCAGCAGACTGACATAGCTACCTTTCTGGAACTAAGTAAACGCCTTGGCTCCTCTGGCCAGAAGACAAGAGAAGCTGCTGGGGTGAAGACCTCAGGAAACACTAGCTTTCCAAATGGCCCCATACACTAAATCGGCCTTTGCCAATGCTGTCTGGGGCTGATAGTAGTTGTAGTCCAAAATAATCAGGAGACTACTCAGCTGGCGAAGTTTTCAACGGCTTCTGTGGGAGCAATCTTAATGGATGTATTTCCAAACATGCCTTGTGGTTGTATTTCAGAACCTAAAAGAAATGTGTGACGTCGCAATGGGGCCAAAGTTGCTTGTGCAACGCTGGGGCACTCTGTGTCCTGTAGTTAATAATTATACTCCATCGTCAAGCTAGTTTCTAGCTACTCCCCTAGGTGTGTTGCTGTTTTCAGAATGAGGGCACCCGCCCTGATTTATCTCCTCACTGAACAGGAACTTAAAGGACAGAGATGTGTTTCCTTGAATTTGAGAACAATTGGGACAATTACAAGCTGGTGAATGAAGTTGTGCTGCAGAGCTCCAGCCTAGCAGCTAACCCTCATTGACTCTCTGTTGCTCCATGTCAAGTCCATGGCAGATCTTGCTGTGGGTTTTTATTATTTAGTCACACTGGCTTTTCCTTAAATTGGCCTAGATATTGTGAAGTTGTAACCTAGGGCAGTTTTACCTATGCAACCCACACCACGAGGCAGAGGAGCAAACTTTAATTCCCCAGCCACATGTATGACTTGTTACTTGCGTGGCATGGGAGGGCGTGTAAACCTGTGGTTTGCTTCTTCGTGCTGCCATATGGGTAAGAACCAGTCCTTGCATTGACCACAGGGTACATTTGCTTTCTCTTCTGCAGACGTTTGAATGTGACACAGATAGTACAAAGGAGGCTAATAAAATAAAATAAAATAAAATAAAATAAAATAAAATAAAATAAAATAAAATAATGGTCTTTTTAAAATAAAGATCATACTAGATCAGGGCTGGGCAAAGACATTTTGGTACCTGAGGTGAACCTCAAAATGGCACACACAAGCCAGGGAAGAAGAGGTGAGTGAAGATCTACACCAGGAACAGAGGGGAAGAATCGAATCAACCCTACCTGATGGTTGAAGTGGGAATCAAAGGGTGTTGGGGGGCAGGAAGAGGCCCACCATCATGCCAGGTGGGTGCATAGCCCAGGAGACCCCAGAGGGCAGTCCCTGCCATTTCCTCCCTAGGGGTAGGAGGAGACCAGTAGCACCTCCTATTTGCCAAGAGTCAACTGTAGAAGTGGCATTGTGGCGGCAGATCTGGCTTCCAGGCAGCAATGGGCAATGTTTTCCTTGGAGGTCAGATTTGCTGCCCATGTGGATTCTGCCACCTGCGGTGGTCGCCTCATCTTGCCTCATGGGTGGACCAGCCCACGTGTACAAGATACAGTGTTAAATGCGTCTTTGAATCCCGTATTTAAAATTCTCCTTCTCTTTCTTTTCTTAAAAGCTAACAGCAGCCGCAGCACCCTGATCTGGGACGTGTCTGTGTATATGAAGGAGTTAATCCATTTTGTCATTCTATTCCTCCCCCCCCCCAATGAAAATCTCTCTTCTCCAAGCTGCTGCTTGAAACCAGTAATGACTCATGTGAAAATAAACGAAGGGCATTTTCACAAGTGACATTTCGGTTGCTTTGAAATGTGAACCGTTTAGTAGCCAATAATTGCTGTTCTGCTGTAAGTGGAAAAGAAACTCTGTTCTTAATACTCTATAGCCATGTAGGCAGCCCACTTTCCCACTCCTCCAAGTGTTGATGGGGGGGGGGGTGATTTTCATTTGGCCCATAGTGTGGAAGATAACTACACACATCCTCCTTCCCCTCCCCCACTGCACTACTGATCATTCCGCATTGTGGAAGCAGCCTTAGATGGCAATCCTAAGCATGCCTCCCTGGGAGTAAGGACCACAGAACACAGTGAATCAGTAGACGTGTATTATTATTGGGCTGTTCATTTGTCTTTTCACCAGCAATGGCTTACCTGTGGACATGGATTAATGCATGATGCAAATGCTGCAAGACTTGCATAGCCACCTGGATGATACCTGGGAGAGGCTTATTTCAAAACCGAACGTAACATTCTTGTCAATGTAGATTTAACAGTTGAATTACAGCTACGGGAAATGCCAGAAAAATAGTGTGTGTGTGTGTGTGTGTGTGTGTGTGTGTGTGTGTGTGTGTGTGTGTCACTTCTGAAAACAGCCTAAGGCAGGCCGCAGCCCTGTACAGTAGACTCTAGTAGAAGTAAGTCTTGCTGAGTTCAATGGAGCTTACTCACTAGTAAAAACATGTCTAATTAGAACTGTGCTGTAAAGCTTTTCCTGTCCCTTAATAATCCCTCAGGTGGTGTATCTGCTCTTTCTGTTCGTCTCCCAGAGGTGCTAAAAAAAAAGTGCTTTGGGGAGAGAAGGGGTGAGGAGGCAACCATCTCAAGACTTTTAAGTATTTTGTCAGTAGAGAAGGTTCTCAAAATTAGCCCTTGCTGCCTTGTTGTTTTTTTTAACTTCAAAGGAATTTAGGTGGCAGTGATTGCAAAAGGAACAGGAGGGTGACATCGGCAGACTTGTGCCTTCAAACATTTCCATTCCATTTATTTCGTTTCTTGCAGCACCCCCCACCTTTCCATCAAAGGTGATCAAGCGATCTAAGTGGCTCTGCCTCCCCTGCGTTTATTATTTACTTATTTCATTCATTTATGAATTGCTTCCCAGGAGGCATCCTGAAGTGATTTACAATACAATTAAAAAAAACAACAACCAGTTACATATATAAAAACAGTTAAAAGAACTGCATGTATAAAAAAAGTATTTTTTAAAAAACATGTACAGGCATGCACATCAGTGCAAATGCTGACAATGAGAAAGCACTCCCTTGCAGTGAACCCGAGACCTTTGGCATGGAAGGCAGATGCTCTCCCTCTGAGCTATGGCCCTTTCCCAAACATCCCCCGAGGCTTTTCGCGAGGTTGCCACACTGCTCATAGCAGCTGCTTTCCCTCCACCCCCAGCCTGTGTGTGTGTATGTGGCAGCTTCAACAACGTAGTTGTCTAAGGCATTTGCCGTGAGCAGAAGCTGATATTTTGCAAGCCATCTCTCAGCCCACATTAAGGAATCTTGTGGCAGGATGCAGAATTAAGCTTCTGCTTATGGCGGATGAGTCAGGCGACCCACTCACCACAAACAGGTGGCTGCCACGGGCTCAGAAAATAAGCAGCCCCCGTGAGCAGGGCAGTCATGCACACCATCCATCAAGCAAAAGGAAAGAGCTGCTGCGGACCTGAGCAGCTCTGCTGGATCAGACCATAGGTCGACTCTAGTCCAGCATCCTGCACTCTCGCAGCAGCCAACCAGATGCCCGTGGGACCTGAGAGCAACAGTGCCCTCCCCTCCAGCAGTTTCCAGCAGCAACCAGTATGCAAAGGCATCTTCCAAGTGACAGCGAGGTTCTTTAACTCTCACCAACTAAACAAACCCTGCAGTTTCCCTCTGGAAATCCCAGGCTTCCTAGAGTCTAGGACTTGGACCTAGAAAGTTTCATACTGAGATGAGGAGGCAGGATAGATGATGGGTCAAGCTAACAGTAAACAAGGATGTGTATAAAAATGCAGCAAGATGCCTTAATGTGCTTGCATGCTCTAGGACAGTCCGACAGCTGTGCATGCGCAGGGACAGGAAAAACTGGCTCAGCCAGAAAGTTTTCTTGCTTTGCATCCTAATTCTGGAAAGGGCAAAACCTTGGTAGGATAGATACCCTCTGTTCGTTATTTCTCTACAGCTGCTATAGTACTATGACTGCATTATTATTATTATTATTATTATTATTATTACGAATATAAGATAGGGTTACCATATCCAGAATACTGCAGCCGGAAGCAGTGGAAATCAGCAAAATGTCTGGGGAAATAGCTCAAAGACATCCCTTTTTGCAATTTGCCAAAAAAAAAAAAAATCACTTCTTGAAATATGGCAACCCTATACTGTATAATATTATCTCGGGGGTGAGTTCCAATATAACCTAAACTACAAAATCACAAAAATCAATGCATAAAATCCAGTACTCAGCAGTTAAAGCTCAGCACCTGTTCATGGGTGTTGCACCGATGTAAGCAGGTGCTAAGGATGCAGGTAATTGAGCTCCTGCTTCTTGCAAAGAGCAAAGGCATGGCTGCAGCCAAGTGGTGTGTCTGCATAATTGTTAAAGGATGCAACAACTGAATCAATAAACCTCAGCCCCAAATTGCAACACCAGCTGCTGTACCAGCCTCGCCTTCTCCCCGCATCACATAGGGCAGCCAATTCATTGTGTTTAGTCCCGAATTGCAACACTTCCTGCTGTTCCAGGGCTGCTTTTATTACATTTCTATCCCCCCTAGTTTTGTCCCATGTAAAGTTTAAACACAGCCTGTTGTTTGTGCAATACAGGCCTTAACAGAAGGGAACTTGCCTGCATTCAGGAACATGTTTCTTTCCTTAGTACCGACCGCAATGTGCTGAGCTGCAACAGGCTCACTATCAGGTAGCCGCAAAGGCAGCAGTTGTTGGGCACGGTGTTTTTGTTTAGGTTTCACACTGAAGGATTTCCTTACGGATCTGGAAGCTGTGTGTTGAGGCACGTCTAAGAACTCAAGTAAACAAGCCATCGAGAGAGATTTGGGACACATATTTTTCATTGTTTGATATCAAATGTGAGGAAGCACATGATTCACATGCATTTATATTGACAACACAGGACACCCTCTTACATATTGTGCCAACATCAACTTCTGCGCAGATATGCTTGTAGGAGTCTGCAGGGAGAGGGGGCTTTCCCCTTGCACAAAGGGCTAGTCGCAGCTGCAAAACATTTTCTGCAACTCAATCTTAAGTCCTGTGATCACCTAACATGGAAAGAACTTACAGAGGGCTGGCATTTGTTGCCAACGACAACACGGATGCCGCAAAAGAAATATGCATGCATGAAGAGCCCCCCATCCCATGATAAACACCTGTTGTTGTTTTTAAGGTGCCATCAGATTCTTTGCTTTTATAATATTTATAAGGGCTGATCTACACTTCCATGATTTTAGTGCCCAGTGACATGGTGAGTAGGTGGGTATAGACCATGAATGCGGGACACGGGTGGCGCTGTGGTCTAAACCACTGAGCCTCTTGGGCTTGCTGATCAGAAGGTTGGCAGTTTGAATCCCCGCGATGGGGTGAGCACCCATCGCTCTGTCCCAGCTCCTGCCAACCTAGCAGTTCAAAAGCACACCAGTGCAAGTAGATACTGCTGTGGCGGGAAGGTAAATGGTGTTTCTGTGCGCTCTGGTTTCCATCATGGTGTTCCATTGCGTCAGAAGTGGTTTAGTCATGCTGGCCACATGACCCAGAAAGCTGTCTGTGGACAAATGCCGACTCCCTCACTCTGAAAGCGAGATGAGCGCTGCAACCCCATAGTCACCTTTGACTAGACTTAACCGTCCAGGGGTCCTTTACCTTTACCTACCTAGACCATGAATACAAGCACCACTTAGTATCTGAAGAAGTATGCATGCACACGTAAGTTCATACCAAGAACAAACTTAGTTGGTCTCTAAGGTGCTACTGGAA
The DNA here is from genome assembly GCF_009819535.1 of Lacerta agilis. Classification (NCBI taxonomy): domain Eukaryota; kingdom Metazoa; phylum Chordata; class Lepidosauria; order Squamata; family Lacertidae; genus Lacerta; species Lacerta agilis. The sequence continues at coordinate 85,741,914 of NC_046314.1, read as the reverse complement.
GGAATTTTTTTATTTTTTATTTTGTTTTGACTATGGCAGACCAACACAGCTACCTACCTTTGTTTGCCTGGGGCATGTGCTGAGAGGAAAGGATGTGGAAAACCTAATCAAGGGGAGGATTTTCAAAAGCCTATCAAGTACCCACACCCCATCTTGTGGGTGGCAGGATCCAGAATGAATCAGTGTGTTGAGGATCAGCATGAATGATTCTAGATGGGGCGGGGGGGCACTGCATTTGAGCACTACAAGTGGATTAGCGTGTGCACAGCCTTATGAAAACTTATGACATAACATTGGATTCTTTGCTGCTATAACATTTATAACACATGAGCTAGGATTTAGCCACAGCACCCCGGTTCCAGGGTTGGCACAGCCATATTGAATTGCAAAGGAGACAATGTATGGTATTGGAAACAAAATAGGAAATTCTTTCCAGTAGCACCTTAGAGACCAACTGAGTTTGTTCTTGGTATGAGCAGAACAAACTCAGTTGGTCTCTAAGGTGCTACTGGAAAGAATTTCCTATTTTGTTTCGACTATGGCAGACCAACACGGCTACCCACCTGTAACTGGAACTATGGTATTGGAGTTCGTTATGCGCAGAGTAGCCGAAATGAAATTAATGAGCAAGGCTGATTTCAAGGGGCCTACTCTGCATAGCACTTAGTTGAGTGCCACCCACTCCCTCTGAGCACATGTTGATTGCATTTCCCTTGCCACTGGGTAGCCACACCCCATTCCCCACTATCCAAAGGAAGGGCTTTCAGTTCAGAGGATGCAACCTCCAGGCAGGCATGAGTCAGCACCCACATTTATGGGCATCTAATTTCCAAAGAATATTATTTTTCTCTTCCTGGATGATGGGAAATCCAGGACAGCCTTTACAGAGAATCAATTTCCACAAGGACAGAGAACGCGCAGAAGGCTTATGGAACCAGTGTTAACCCGCTTCCTATTTCTGAATTTGAAATGTTGTGCTCTGAGAATGAAAACGATGTCAGAGCACTTACCAGGGTTATACAGACATGCTTCGTGTATGTTAAATGAAATTGTACATCAGACAAATGCGCAGGAGAATCAGCTTTGCTTCCAAACTTGTAATCTCTTGGTTTGCAAAGGTACGGGTTGAACAGGTATCACAGGGTTTGGGCAATAAGGACAGTCAGTGCTAAATCCCAAGCAACATCACTCCAGGTTTGTGAAAACCCAGCAAGAACAGGAAGATCCAAGTTCCCTCCTACCTTACCCTCTACTCTATTCCCCATCTGCTTCTTGGCAATCCCTTTTCCTGGTTCCCAGTCACATCATGCAAATGCTGTCAGTTCCCAACTCTTCAGGATGGGTGTGAATCTCCAAGGAAGTTCTATTGCCTTCTGGGGGAAATGGGCCCATTAATCCTCATCATTATCAGTGAAAAGTTTCAGCATGCCTGAGACAGAAGGAGACATTTTAGCTTTGTGTGACCCCAAAACCTGTTGGTTGGTTGGTTGTTTATCTACATCTTCATAAGCCACCATTCTGGACCAAGGGCACTTCGAGACGGCTGGTTAATTGAGTCCTTTCTCAACAACCCAACAAAGGTTATTCTGCTTAAAAACAGCAGCAGCAGCAGCAACAACAACAACAACAGCAGAATTCTCTCTCTAGTCCTAGTTCCCACAAACATCAGATAAAGTGGTAAGCCTCTGCCTGGACTGTACCTCATAAACTGCCAGTGAGGGTTTACATTACTGGATGATCTTCCACACCCAATAAATAAACAACAAGATCCCAGTTTATAATGAATCTGACATCAGAGAGAAGGGCTGGTGTGCATATTCTTCTCCATGACATACTGGTTTTCTGTGTACAGGTTTCCTCCCAGGAGACTGTTCCATCATGTGAGTTCCCTATCCCCATTCTGAAGTGGTGCATTCCAGTCACAGTTTTTAATCATCTCATCTTCTGTTGGTGATAACTTATGCCAAAGTCAACCTGGCCGTGAATGAAGGCTCCATCTTTTGCCGTCACAGATCAAGTTCTCAGGCTGACTTCTCCATAAGAACTTCCTGAAGGAAAAGAAGAAGAGCTATAAATATTGACATTAGTCACCGCCAGTCCCATACCGGAGGTCCTCCCTTTCTTCCTGAGCTCAATGCAGGCTCAGCTCCTAATGGCAGCAGGTTATTCCTGAAAAGGGCTCTGGTGACTCCTTAGATCCTGCTAGACAGGCAGAGCAGCTGAGACGTCATTGCAAATTGGGGAAAAAAGGGGATCTCCTCTGGGTGGTGACATGAGGTCATCGCTGAATTGATTCCTTCCTCTCTGCCAAAAAAATGACGGGCTGGTTCTGCAGCACGGCCCATCTGCCTATGCAGATTTCCCAGTAGCACTTCCCTTGAGACAACAGGTGCAGCGGAAGACAGGCGGGGAGATTGCTATTGCGTTCAAGTTCTGCTTGTTGGGCTTCCCATAAGCATCTACTTGGCCACTGTGAGGACAGGGTGCTAGACTAGATGGGCCATTGGTCTGATGTAGCAAGGCTCTTATGTTTTTCTTTTAAAAAAAGAAAGATTTTACTGGATTTTTACAGTTTGTCATATAAAAGAAAATGACTTCCCTCAACTCCCCCCACTGAGCCTAGGGCTTGCTGATCAGAAGGTTGGTGGTTCGAATCCCTGCAACGGGGTGAGCTCCCATTGCTTGGTCCCAGCTCCTGCCCACCTAGCAGTTCGAAAGTACATCAAAGTGCAAGTAGATAAATAGGTACCACTCCAGTGGGAAGGTAAACGGCGTTACCGTGCGCTGCTCTGGTTCACCAGAAGCGGCTTAGTCATGCTGGCCACATGACCCGGAAGTTGTCTGCAGACAAACGCAGGCTGCCTCGGCCTATAGAGTGAGATGAGCGCTGCAACCCCAGAGTCGTCCACGACGACCTAATGGTCAGGGGTACCTTTACCTTTACCTTACTTCTGCTTAATTATTATCTTATTTTTATAATCTTACACCTTAATGCTGTCATTTTCTTATCAGTTTTATACCAAATTTTCCTTGATGATTACATCTTACAGTCCATTTCATTCCATGTTGTCCTTTTATCTTATTTTCTTACTTGTAAGTGTTTAATCAATCCCTGCTAGTGAGTCCATATCTTTACAGTATTTCTGTAAATACAACATAAAAGGTTCCCAGTCTTTTTTTTAAATTCTTCATTATCATTGTCTCTGATTCTTTCCGTCAGTTTCGACATTTCTGCATATTCCATAAGCTTAACTTGCCATTCTTCATTCGTTGGTATGTTGTCGTCCTTCCATTTTGGGGCTAGTAGAATCTGAGCCTCCATTGCAGCATACATAAACAACTTATTCTGCTATTTTGGTAGTTCCTGTCCTATTATACCCAAAAAGAAAGCTTCTGGTTTTTTACGGGCTCTTATGTTCTTCTAATGTGAGATTGCGTGTTTGTGGCAATGGAAGCACGCGTGCTACATGTGATCAGGCAGCACACACTTCTCTATTTCCACAAAGCAATCTTCCATAATATAGTGCAATTTTATACGTTGTTTTCACTAGTATAAGCATTTTTATGCACAAATGCATCCTACTATATACATTGCGGAATGCACAAAAAAGTATACCTTTCCTACGAAAGAGATACAAAACTTATGGTAGCACCAGAAGGGGCAAGAGTGGGGAAACTCCTGAAAACTGTTTTGCTCACCCCTGCCTCAGGAGAATTCACGCCTAATTTGCACTTTTTGAAATAATACGTGAACCACCCTTTGAAATTTGCACATCTCTGAATCTTGCAATGCCAACAAACGTGTACAAAGTTGCACAGAGTAGGGTGTGTTTATGCATAAAAATGCTTGCATTGGAGCAAATGACATACAAAATTGCACTATATTATGGAAAATTGCTTTGTACAAATTTGTGTATATTAGGAGAAAATTGTAGTTATATTCTATGATGAATTTTCAAGAGGACTTAAAAAAACAAAAACCCAGCCAACTACAAACTGCTGGGGAAATGTGGACCATTGAATTTAAGGATGGAATAAGGAGGAACTGAAAATGACAGTTTCACCCAGACGTGCCCCACTCCCAGCCTTCCCGGCAGGGGCAGATGACAGAGTTAAGCCCCCAGCCTCATCTTCATTCCTAGCTGGAAGTCAGGACAGACGCAGAATGTATTAAATGAATTACAATGAAGTTTATTGTTTTTGCATCTTTCTTTGCTGATAAGCTGCTTGGTAGATTGTGCCTGAGGCCTAGTCTTACACATGCAGCATAATAAGGTAGAAGAATCCTGATTTGTGGGGTGGGCTGTCCCTCCTGGCGCTGCTAGGATTCAGACAGAAGATAAATGTAAAATAATACATTAATAATAGCAGCAACAATAAAATAACAAGACCTTTCTATAGTGCTTTCAAGCATTCAAAGTGAACCTAGGACTTCTCTATTCTTAATTTTTTTAAAAAAAATATTTAAAAATTTCCAATCAAACCAAATTATATATTCCAAATTATACGAATTATCCAATAATCAAACAAATCCCAATGTTATGCCTAATTATAAATTATTATTATTATTTAGCTGACTTCCCATGCTTCGAGATCGGAGGGAATCCTAATCATCTCATATTTCTACTGCATTTCAAAATATTACAATAATTCCCTTAATACATTCTGATGTTAATCCTTCATTGTTTTCAACAGCCTCTGCATTCAGAGACTTCCCGATTCTTAGCTCAGTCTCCTGGCCACCACACTGCACCAGCTTTGGGAAACCGAGCAAGCCATGGTTTGCCTGCATTTATTTTATTCTAAGGCAACGATAAACCACGTAATATTTTAAATTTGTGTGTCTGAAACATGATGTCCTGGTTGGGTGTCTAAACTATAGTTATCACAAGCCATGGTTTAATGTTACATCTGAAGCAGCCCATTATGACAGGACACAAAGGTGATGATACAATAGTGCTTTGGGGCACCGTTACCTGGGGCCATTTTGGGACACTATTATCATTTACTGTTTTTGGCTTCCTCTCATGACAGCTGAGGTGATCAGAGCAGGGATAAATTCTTGTAGCAATACAAGAGATTTAGGCAGAAGCAGGAAGATGATAGTCATGACGTCCTTTGTTCAAAGACTCTTTGGGAACCTCCTTGAGGAACAAGCTAGGGACCTAGGGCTGATGTCACTGGGGTTATCACAGCCACCACTCCCATTTTGTGTCTCCCGGGCATGAATTTCTCCAAGGCTTTCCTCCAATAAAAGCAGAAGTGTTCCTTGGATACCTGAATACCAAGTATGCGTGTTGTAGGCTATGCATCAGATTAGACAGCAAATTGTAGACTTCACTGGAACAACCTAAGGCCATTAAACTATTGTGTCGCTAAATATCACTGAACAGGCACCCATGCAAGTGTTTTCTCTCCTTGTAAGACTATAGGACAAGCCTGCTGGCTCAGGCCAAAGGCCCATCTAGTCCAGCTTCTTGTTTTCACAGTGGCCAACCGGTTGCCCACAGGAAGCCCACAAACAAGACCTGTGTACAACAGCACTCTCCCCTCTTGTGGTTTGCAGCTAGTGGTGTTCGTAAATCTGTCCAACAGTGGAAATTGAGGAATGAAACATAGGTTATAAAAGGGAATTCTCTGGTTCAGCCAGTGTAGTATAGCAGTTAGAGGGGGGTACTCTACATTTTGGGTACCACCAAAGAGAAGGCAAGTGGATTGCAAAGAGATTGCAAGTGGAGAGGGCCAGGTTTAAATATCTGTATTGAGCTATGAAGCTTGCTGAGTGACCTCGTGCCGGTCACTCTTTCTCACCTAGCCTATTTCACAGGTTTTGCGTGAGGCTAAAATGGCAGAAGGAGGAACTATGTGTGCTATCCTAACCTCCCTGGAGAAAAAGCATAATTTAAATAAGGCTTGAGCCTTTATTTGCCTCGAAGGCTGCATTCACCTGTATCTGCTTTATTTCCCTCCCTCTGTTTTGTGTCGCTGCCAAAATCAGTGGATGGTCATGGGGGTTTCAGGGGGAAAAGATGCATGGGCCAAGTCCCCAAACTGGGGGTTAGATGCCCCTGATTTAAATGTAATAAGTAAAGAATTGTAAACACGATCACCCATCATTCAGGATTCTCTACCTCCTTTGAGTACTAAGGAAATAATATTTTTCCAAGTCAGAGACTTTGTTCTATACTGCCAATTTTTAGGCAATGATGCTGTTGCCTAAAAGTTCTTATTGTTCACGGCAGCTCCTGAAATCTTGGAGACATGTTTCCCAAACTCCCACGACTTTTCAGTGATGGCTGAGGCAGCTTACACAAGTGCAAAAACTGTGAGCTGGACTGTGTTTTGACACTTAATTTGATTGAAATATATCTGCCTGGAATATTATCTACTGTTCCTCAGCTCCTGCAGAGGAAGAGCGAAAGAGTAGCCAATGTCCTCTTGAACCAAGGGTGGTGTTGACCAGATTCTGCATTGACCAAAGTCTCAGCCAGAGAGCCAGTGTGGTGTAGTGGTTAAGAGCGGTAGACTTGTAATCTGGTGAACCAGGTTCGCATCTCCGCTCCTCCACATGCAGGTGCTGGGTGACCTTGGGCTAGTCACACTTCTTTGAAGTCTCTCAGCTCCACTCATCTCACAGAGTGTTTGTTGTGGGGGAGGAAGGGAAAGGAGAATGTTAGCCGCTTTGAGACTCCTTCAGGTAGTGATAAAGCAGGATATCAAATCCAAACTCCTCTTCTTCTTCTTCTTCTTCTTCTTCTTCTTCTTCTTCTTCTTCTTCTTCTTCTTCTTCTTCGTCAGCAGCCCCAAAAAGTCTCTCAGTGGCCTGGCCTGGCTATGCTGGAGGCTGGACCAGGAGATGTCCATTTTACCATGTTATCTGTGGTTCTGCTTTTCAACAAGCACCAAGCCTAGTTCCCATCTGCAATGGCTGCAAGGTATTTTAATTTACTCAGAATATAATGCCCTTGCCCATATATCTTATAAAGGCTTATCTTTTTGCCTAGACATTTCCTGGCCCACAAAATTGGACTCTTCTTTTATGTTCTTGAATTCTTTTGGGTTTTTCTTTAGTTTTATATGCTTTCATATGTTTTTATATTGCTGTTTTATTGGCTCAAGGTTACATTTTTGTTTAATGCTTTTTTAACAATGTTGGGAGATAGATATATATTGTATAGGCCTACCTCTTGGAGATTTTAAAAAGAATAAGCTGTTTATAAATAAATGCTTAGCAAAAAAAAAAGAAGAAGAAGTAGTAGATTTCATCCATCTATCAGCTGGGGCATTGCGTTTTGGATAAGTTAAAATGGCAAGTGGTCACTGCAGATGGGAACCCAGCTTGGCTCCCATTCAAGGGATGGCACCACCACCTGCCCACCTGCTGAAAGGCAGCCCAGGGGCCTGGTGAGGAATCTGGTCAGTGGTGATCTTTCCTTCTTAAATAATTTTTATTTAAGATTTATTAGTTTACAGTGTGGTGTAGTGGTTGAGAGCGGTAGACTCGTAATCTGGGGAACCGGGTTTGTGTCTCCACTCCTCCACATGCAGCTGCTGGGTGACCTTGGGCTAGTCACACTTCTTTGAAGTCTCTCAGCCCCACTCACCTCACAGAGTGTTTGTTGTGGGGGAGGAAGGGAAAGGAGAATGTTAGCCGCTTTGAGACTCCCTGGGGTAGTGAAAAGCGGGATATCAAATCCAAACTCTTCTTCTTCTACAAAAATACGTGCATTGTCTCTTTTTTTCAAGTTGCGTTTTCTACAGAGCAGTTTCATTTGTTGTGAGACATTAGTGTTGCATGCAGTATTGGGCTGGGAGGAAAAGAGGGGGGAAGGGGGTAGGGTGAGGAGGGTTTGTGGGATGGGGCGCCGCCGCCACCGAAGCAGTAGTTCTTGAAGAAAAAAACATGCCGCCCCCATTGTGTGCGTACGTGTTTGTGGGGTGGGCCTCAGCAGCTCTGTGCTGAGAGAACCCTAAAGTCTGGCGCCAGCCCTGAGTGGCAACTCTCTTCAGGTAACTTATTTTAGGAGCAGCTTTTCTTTAAAGGCCAACGTGAGTGTTGAATGTCAGCCGAGAATAAAAAGTAAAATACACATGGCTGAACAAAGAGGCGGCCAGGTTACATTACATAGGAACATTAATCTTCTCTGACTGACATGGTATGACAGGATTGTGTGGGAGGGAAGGTGGCAATTACAGCCTTTCTGCATCTCCATTTTGGAGGGAGGAGGCTCAGGTACCTTCCAAAACAGGAAATTAGGCCAAATGGACATGGCGCCTTTCCATGGATTCGATGCCCTATTTCCAACCCTGAAAAGCACAGTTCAGAGACAGCGTCTTTAGAAAAGGCTGCAGTTTCTTCTCTTTCTTTCTTTCTTTCTCTCTCTCTCTCTCTCCGTCTGCAACTAGCAGGGCACAGCCACACCCTTTGCTTTCAGTTCTGCATTCTAGGATTTGGTATTTGGTAACGAGCGCTATTTTCCGACAATCACTTTTCAGAACCGCACTTCAAACATGCAGTTCGGTTGCAATCAAATGGTAGGGTAAGCCATACAGTTGTTGAAAGGAGCAGAAAGGAACGAGCCGTTGGCCATATGCATCCTCATGGGCTCAGCGGGTTTATTTCCCCTTCACAGAGAGCTCTGTAAGTTGCACCCTGAACAGGAACGGCCCGGGGGGGGGGGGCAGGCAACGGATCTTTATCTGGGAATTCTCAGCACCTGCAATTCCCAGGAGTCTTTTAGGGAAGCCATGGCAATTAATTTAGGAAAAATAAAACCAAAACAAGTCTGTAGTGTATTGATAGAGCCATAAAAACCAATGGTTTTTTGGGGGGGGAAGGGGAGGGGCAGGTTGAAAACCAGTTTGTTTTAAAAAAACAGTAAACTAATATATTTAATAAATAAAAATGTGTCTGGAAAGTGCCTTTATGCTATTATGTTACATAATTTTACAGTATGGTTGTTGTTGGTTTTTTACAATTTTACAATATGGCTTACTTATTGTAAACCACCCTGTGACCTTCAGATGAATGTATATAGATGTGATAAATAAAAAATATGACCATGTGTGTGTCCTGCATCCCTTTGTCTTCATGGTTCATCGTTGCCTATTTCTGATCCTCACTACGTACTGCAAGATTCCACCCTGCCGCCCGAGCAGTTAATCTTTCCCTTCCCCTCAAAATCTATTTTCATTTCTTTGCTGCTGTTTGAGACGGAATACTGTACAGAAGCCGCCATTTTTTCCCCATCTCTCCCTACCACAGGGTACATAGGTTTGTCTCCAGGGCCTGAGAAAGTTTCTTGATAGGTTCTGGTTTCTTAATTTTGCACGAAATGTTGATTGGAAATGTGGGATTGCATCACCAGATGCAGAAATGGCCACCAACTTGGCTGGTTTTAAATGAGGATGAAACAAATTAAGGGAAGGCTGTAAAGTCATCCCTATCTCATAGTCATTTAGTGAATCTGTGCTGTCTAGGAGCTCTGAAACATTGTGGAGATGAAGCTATTAGTAGCTATCCATTTCCTGGTTTTTATATTGTCCATGGGAACTGCATTGCTTGTTCAGTCCAGCATGCTTCAGTATAACCCGAGGCCCTAACTGTTAGCATATACATAGTATGTTATGAACCCATTGAGCACAGTGGAACTTATTTCAGAGTAAACGTGTATAGATTAGGCTGTAAATCTGTATGGGTTTCCTTCACTGACCTGCTAGGACTCAAAAATGCTGCTTCACACAAGGTTCAACATAATACCTTGGTCTAAAGCATTTGGTGGGTTGTTTTTTTTACTATCTACCCTGAGGAAGAACTCTGTGTATCCTGAAAGATTGCACAGTGTTTTGTAAACAGTGGTTTGTTAAAAACAACAGAAACATATTTTTCGGTCTCATCACAACAGGTTCTCTCTAACTCAGCTTGCAAAGTCATGCATCCTGACAGAACTAAAGCTTTTATGAACACTTGTAAAAAAAAAAAAAAAAAGAAATCAGTTCAACTGCTTTTCTCCAAATCCACAACCCTCCCCATACTGAAAGGTAAAAGAAATACTGCAACACTATGCATGTCTACTCAAAGGTAAGCCCCACTGATTTCAGCAGGGCTTCCTCCCAGGAAACAGTGTAAAATGCTGATCTCAAACCTATAGAATTATTTGATCCTTGAAAGGAGATATCCTACCTAAATATGCTGACTGGGAATGTATGGCTGCATACATTCAAAGCACGTTTTCTTTTCCCAAATAACCCTGGGAACTGTAGTTTACCCATTACACCCCAAATTCCTGTGAGAAAAGCTTTGTCCATCAGCTTTTTGCTTCCTGGGGGTGTTAAAAACAGGAAGACAGGAAGGCAACGAAAGAACAGAACTCCTGTGGGAAGGCAAAGTGTGGTTTAACTTAGCTGCCCGCGGAAAGGGGACTGAAGCAGTCATGAGGTTTGCGCTGCCATATAATTTCATCCTTCAGATCTAAATTATAGTAGCTGCGCACAGATTCCAGTGTCTGTGGGCTGCTTGTTGAGGCTGAAAGACAATCCAGCTTAGGAATTGCTCAGGGAACGTGGAGTCTCCGGAGAAGAACCGTGTTTCTTGCAAAAGCACATTGTGTACAAACAGGGTCTAAGTGCAGCAGGAGGCGTACATTGAATCCCAGAAATAACGAGGCAAGTTCTTTTTATGTAGGTATGGCCCTGGTGGAAACAGCCATTTCAATAGACCTAAAAGATCCTGGGAACTTTGTTTTAACAACAGTGCATTTAAACCTTTATTCTGGGGGGGGGGGCAGTGTCATCTCCAAACAGATGTGCCAGAGGAGCAAGCAACCACACCTCACAGGTGGAGGCATGTCACAGGTTAGACTTTGTATCTGGGATCTTCCACAAGCTTCTGGAAGAGAGCTGCTGCCATTCAGAGGCGATAACCATAGGATAAGGCAGCTTCTTGGACACCCAAATCATTCTTTGTTATTTGTCATTACCCTGCACCCATCAAGCTATGTTCTTTACAGCAGTGGTGGGGGCAAGGGCCACATTATTTTCAGGGAACATGCCAGAGTGCGCTGGAGCCAGAGGCAAAAGTAGGCTGAGCAATGGATCATATACTGTACATTTTACCTTGGCATAGTTGGCTTGCTTCTACACACTTGCCTTTGCGTTCTCCATCAACAAGCAGTAGGCATTATCAAGAGTAAAAGACACCATTTCAGCCAGGCAAAAAGCCTCAGGGTGTGAAGGGCTTCTGAGAGGTGTGGCTTAAGAAGAGGGGGTGGGGCTACGGAGAGGGCTGAGAGCCAGACAGAGGACTGGAGAGCCGCCCTGAAACACCAACACCACCCTCGGTTGTCTGTGCCTGGTTTACAGACTAGGCAAGAAATGTACTACTACTGCTTTTGCTTCAGTGGGAACCATGCCAGAACAGACCATTAACTTGCCATAATCCAGCAGGTGTATGGTGGGTGGACACCATTTTAAGGCAGCCGTTTCCATTCCCTGGGTTTTCAAAATTATTTTCTTAAAAGAATTAAGTGCCTCGTGTGCTGTGATGCATCTCATCTCTTTTAAGAAATGTAGTCTGTGAGTGCAAGAGGAACCCTAATACCTCCCCACTTCTCAGCTCTAGTGTAACTGATACATAGATGTCATTGGTCCCATGTCATGCCAGATGCGCTGGTGAAAGTTCATTCTGTGCAATATGGACCCTGCCACCCACAACAGGCTGCACTTTGGCAAATAGGAAGGCTGCATGCATAAGAGACTATGCAAATTGGTTTGCGGAAATGCATATTCTTTATGGGAATACAGTATGTTGTCACAAAAGCACAGGGTGGTAGCTGTGGGAGACAGCGAATCCATAGGTCGGGACTGGAAGCCACAGGAGATGTGTTTAGGTACTTATGTATGATGCAGCAGCACCTCCAGTTTGCCACTTTCCTTTCCTTGGCCGTGACCAGTTTTTTCCTCTACACTGCAAAAAGCTTCACCTATTGATTTCTGAAACTCACCCCCAGCAGTTAAAAGCATGCCCAGTGCCTAGTGTTCTTGCTTCTCCCATTTTAATTCTCAGCTATCCAAGCCTTTCAGGGAACGCTTCATGTTCTCAAACCTTTCTGACAAGATTTTGCATTAAAAAGAAACAGAACAGGGGTGCCCTAAAAGCACTCGTTTGCTGGCAAACAGACTCCAGTTCCTTTAAAAGAGATAAGACAACAAGCGGCAAGAAAAGCTGCACGTGCTGATGTGTCTCCCTGCCATGCAGTCATTAAGCACACAGGGTTGTCTATCCAGGAAAGAATGTCAACTATGCAAACAGACTGGAGGATAATAAGAGTGCACTCATGTTATCATCATAATCATCAGTGCAACCATATTTAGAACACCACTTTAATCATAGTGCAAGTGCTTTCCTTCTGGAGCTGAACATTATTATGCATTCCTGCTCTCTTATAACACATCCCCCCTCTCTTTCCCCCATTTTTAAAGTTTTGAGAACAACTCTTGGTGAAGGGATTCCCTTTTATGGAAGTTCCTTTATTCAGCCTCTCCCCTATTCCCCACTTATCCCCACTTCTCAGAAGCCATTCCAAGCAGAATCTCATCAGATGGAAGATGCTTTCTGACCTGCCACACCTGCATGATTTGCTTGTGCAAAGCTTATGTAGCGGTTAGACCAGGGGTAGGCAACCTAAGGCCCAGGGATGGATGCGGCCCAATCTCCTTCTAAATCCGGCCCGCGGACGGTCCAGGAATCAGCGTGTTTTTACATGAGTAGAATGTGTCCTTTTATTTAAAATGCATCTCTGGGTTATTTGTGGGGCATAGGCATTTGTTCATTCCCCCCCCCCAAAAAAATATAGTCCAGCACACATGGTCTGAGGGACAGTGGACCAGCCCACGGCTGAAAAAGGTTGCTGCCCCTGGGTTAGACTGTGTCCGTTCCTTATGGAGCATTTGTTCTGTGTTGTTGCTGTTCTTGTTTTTAGAGCGGGGACATTATTTTTTTTTAAAAAAACCATGAGCATTCATCCTGATTTGTTTGCAGGGTGTTTACACGTCTTCTTGTTAACCATCTGTTCATTTCAAAGTCATTAATACATTTCCCCATCCCTTTCCTGACCGATAAAAAAGTTTGCTTCAGTTTTTTTTAAAGAGCGTTTTAAAGTACAGTAGAATTAAAGAGCGCTAAGTTAAAGTGGATTAAATTGGGCACAAACCTAAATTTCCCAGAATGTGCTCGAATCCCTCCCAGAAAAATATACCAACCGTCTTGGAGGTGCCAGCGTTATCAGTGCTTGTTTACACAGAAGGAGAATGCAAGCTTTTAATTAAGTCATCACAAAGAGAATCTTTTAATGACTTCAAAGGATATCTTTTAATGACTTCAACCAAAGAGAGAGAAGAACTCCAGTTAGCTCTCACTATACAAAAAAGGTGTCCGCAGTGCCATGAAAGCGTAATTTACAAGTGTTTGAACTTGCAGGTTGGGGGGTAGTGAACACATTCAATCATCACAAAAAGGAGCAATGACAGGCATGGAATGGTATCAAGATGGGGTGGGGGAAAGGAAGGGCGAGAGAAAGTAAAAACGGTAATATTTAAGACAAGATATATAAAACCTTCATTCGTTTCATTCTAGATTGATTTTTTTTTTTTACTTTACAAAATGGTACTACTGAAAAGCATGGCCATTATTTTCATACGTTCTTTCGTAGCAGCAAGCTTTTTCCAACCAGCTTTCATATAATTATTTTTGACATCTTTTTTTTTAGTGCAAATATTGTAGGCCTGTATATAGCAAGGAAAGGAACGAGAAGATGACCGTTCAGCCAAGCTTCTCTGCCATGGGAAGATCTATGCACAAGATCAGAGAAAAGGGATTCCAATTCAGTAATTTTAAATTCCACTCCACGAATTAAGCAAAGGAGGGAAAAAACTTACTTTTCTGTGTGGAAGAGAAATATAATGGCACACCCAAAAATTTACTGATCTCTGTGAATTTGCACAAATAAGATCACCGAGAACCGTTTCCTCTACCAGTGTCATCATCAGTATAGATACAAACATCTAACGCGAGTGCATTTAGGATCAGAGTCATGTAAACAGAGAGAGATCCAGGCCCTTTTATCTTCAGGAATCTTAAAGCATTCTTCCATTTTACGCTATTAAACTACCTTGTGAATAAAGATACACTCTTCTCTTACCAATGTTACTTTGTGGACTACACAGTAGAATCTATATATACACAGACACAACACTTTATCCGCTCACTGAGCAAATACAAACCTGTTGTCTATTTTCTACACATAATTTCATATCCCCCCTCCCCACAACAAATAGCCACAAACAAGAAAGTGGACCAACCTTTTAATTGTACGAAATGGGAAAGGGAGGAGAGTTGTTTCATAGGACAGAAAAAAAAGTTTCATCTCTTGTACCTAGAAATAGTTCGTCTGGCCTCACCTATTACTATTTGCAGAGGATTGATTATGCTTCTTTAGAAAGAAGTTTTCTTTATACAAAACAATAATAATAATAATAAAAAGGATTCCCGCCCTGCTCAATTTAGTGGCTCCCATTTCTCTCGCCCCGCTTGCAGAGAGGCACAAATGCATTTGCTTTCTTCTATTCTTCTGGCTTTTGATTTTGCAAAGGTCCCAGAACCCATGGGGTTTGATCTTCTTGCAGCTTTCCCTTCGGTTGATGTGATTTTCTTCCCAACCGAGTAAGCAGAGTACACAAGCAGCGATGTGCACTAAAAAGCAGGCAACTGGAGTTGTTACTTAAGTTATGTGATCATATATACGATCACCTCAACAGGATTTGTACTTAATGAGAAAAGTCCAAATTTGTTAGTTCACAAATCAGTGAGCTAACATGCCCTAAGAATAATCTAAGGGCTTCATTTCTGCAATCGTTGTGGCAGCGCTCTTCCACTGAACTATAGCCTTTGCCCTTAAAAGACAAACGCAACAAAGATTTGCCTGTGTTTTGATGCACACCACTCGATACCTATGGCTTACTTAAGAAAGAATTCATGCAAATGAAAGCTACAGCAAGCTAGGAAAGTAAGATGCTTGGGTACCACCATTTTTGAAAATGACAAAAATCCTGCATGTAAATTTAGAAGACACAGCACAAAGCAGGGCAGAGCCAACTCAAGAGAAAATAACACACTGAATTAGGGGGAATCCATAAACCCAGGATCGTAAGTCCAAGTCATCTACTTTATAAAAGAAAAAAAACAAAACAGCATTTTTAAAAGTCAGCAAGGGAAGGGAGATAAAGGTGTTTTTAAAATACAGATCTGAGGCAGAGAAAAAGATGTAAACATTTTTTATATAAATATAAATAACAAAACAAACATGGGATCATTTGTGCCCTCTCTTAAAATATTTGACCCATTCTAATGACTTCTGGGAGTGTGTGTGTGTTAAAAAAAATGTTGCAGAATTTCATTTTGGCATTAAAAAACAGGAACACACGTTTGAGGGATGTTAAATTAAATGGTGGGCAGATTTGCTGGAGCAGACACAAAAAGCGTTTGCCTGCCAATAAATAAATGTGAAAGCAATGAGTGCTTTTAGGATTAAGGCCAAGCAGAATATAAAAGCAGCACATTGCTAGGTTCAAATGAACTTAATAGATCAATTAATTTTTTTAAAAAAAAGGTGGTGGAGGAAATCTATTGACACCAACATGATGGCGCCAGGTTCTGTTCTATCACAAGCATATCGCTGACTTAAGAGCACAATCCCTTAAAAGACTGTGGTCATCCTATATCTACATCACCCAGGCTAAGACAAAACACTTTGAAATGGAACAGAGCTCCAAAGCCATAATTCTTGCTGGACTGCACTCTAAACTGAATGGAAAGGAAAAATTCAAACATTAGAAGCTGGAATGGATAGGAAGCAGGAATTTAAAGAGAGTTAGTGTTGGGGCACAAATATATTTTCCTTTTGAACAAAGGTGCTAGGTTTTCCCAAAAGTTTGGCAAATTAACGAGTAAAGACATCTGTAATAATGAAGATGCATGCAAAAAAACATGTAGGGAAATGTTTCCTAGATCAGAGGGCTATCTGTTCCAGGCTTCACCTACAAAACATCTCAAGACCCTTTTCCCCAGTAAAGCCATCACTGGGACATGGGGCTTCATATTGTCTACAGCTGGGGTGTAATCCATTATGCCAAGACATAGTTGAGATGCCATCCATCTGGATGTAGTTCTGTAGTGCTCCTGACTAAATTAATCCCACTGGGGTGTCATCTGGGGGCTGACATGCCAAGACTAAAACCCAGATCTGTCTCTATCATCCTGTAGGACCAAGAAGAAGTGGAAGCATTAATCAAGAAGAAGCGTCCAAGAGGCCAAAAAGCCACTGCTCATGCCTTGCAAGGATTAAACTGGAGTTCCATCTGGGCAGCTTTAGGAAATAAGTGTGATACAACTCCTTCAGATGTACAAATTTACAAGTGAAGATGAAAAGCAGAATCTGGAGCTAAAACAGGATTCACACAGCAAACATGCCTGAATCAACTGTAAGACTCAGATGCAAAGGAACATCTGCCACAAAATGACCCTAGTAATTTCCTTTGTGGAGGAGAATGGTGGCAAGTCACGTTTCTGGCCAGCAGAAAAGTTGAAGGTGAGCCACAGCTCACCAGGGAACCTTATTCAAGTGATGTGAGATGTATATATATATATAAACATATAGGTATAAGACAAGCAACACTTAGGCTGGGTACACACCATACATTTAAAGCACCATACTTCTCCCAAAGAAGCCAGGCAATGGTATTTTGTGCCTCAAACAGCTACAATTTCCAGTGCCCTTAACAAAATACAGTTCCCAGGAGTCTTTGGAGGGGAGGAGTCATGTGCTCTAAATGTATATGGCATGTACACGGCCACACACTAAAGCTGCCTGAGGACAGATCTGAGGTCAACAACAGGAAGCAGTTCAGAGACCTCTTTTCTAATTGCTTCCAGCTATAAACCCAGATCTTTCCCAAGGCAAACTTAGAAAAATGACCTTGCCTACCAGCTTTCTTATTTGCCACAAAACCAACAAGTTCTAAGTCCTGCCTCTCCTATTTTTTACAACTTACAAAACAAGCTGGAGCAAAAAGCCCTGCCAAACCCTTGTATTTTCTCTAGTCATCTCCAGGTTCTCTGTTAACAGGCTTTGTGCCCTTTGCCCAGAGTTATCTATCAAACTGCTGCGGCACCACCACCACTGAAACCAACTGGCAAATGGCAGCCTCACATATAAGCCTGCATATGTGCCCAAGGCACCTTCATGTGCACTTGGATAGTACTGGGAATTTCAGAGAACGCTCTTTCTTTTCTGCTAATAGTTACAAGCCTGGCAGAGAAGATGCCTCCGTCGCATTCAAACCTTTTCTTTTCCAAGAATTTCTAAGATGGACATGAAGCCTGGGTCAATCTGACCCAGTGCAGTTAAATGGGCTAGAAACATTGTGATTAAAAAAAAAAAAATGTTCTTGGCCTGCTGAGACAAGCAGTATTTCAGAGACTGCATCAGTGATTTTAGTGAAAGGTATATTGTGCTAATTTTTTTATTTAAAAAAATGCTACAGTCAGATGATGGCGTTTTCTGCTCTCCCTGTTATGCTTAGAATATTTTCTTTTAAATGATGCTTAGAACCAAGAACGCTAGTCCTCAAAGTAGGCTCACTGTCGTTAATTGGCCTGGCTAGCCCAGGTTCATTCATTTCCAAGAGGTCTACTCTGAACAGCATTTGCCCTGAATACAAGCCTGAGTCTCTTCCAGTGGCGCTGTCTAAAAAGGGAAATGTCAGAAGAAAAATGCCTGGATTTTAGTATCTTGAACAAAATGCCTTTCCAGTATAGTTTTGCTTTTAAATATGAAGAGTTACTACCACGACGCTCATTTACTCTGAGTTTAAGCAACTGTGCGGTGGAAGTGCAGCTTAGTATTAAAGGCCGTATCCACGAAATGGATATGCAGTTTGTGCTGTCATCCAAAACCCAAAACTGTACCTTTCCTTTCTGCAAAGAGAAGTTTGGAAATATGTAGGTAATGCCTGGTAAACCTTTAAGAGGACAGAAGGGCTGTAAGCGCAACCGCCAGTGGACAGAGGTAGTTTTTTCAGCGCTTTGCATAGCTCTTTTCTCCTCCCCATGGCCAGTACAGGAAATATAAATAATGTGAATTTCAAAATTATACTCAAATATGTGCATGCTTGATTCAGGTTACAGAATTTGGCTTCTTCTCATTGCAGTTGTTATTAAGTATGGCTTTGGTTTATTCTGACTAGCCTGAAGCTCCAATCACACAAATAGCCTAGGACAGTGGTTCTCAAACTTTTTGAGGGAGATGGACTTGAAAATTGCTGGTGGTCTCACCAGACCACTTAATAAACTTATTTTGTTCTACAAAGCAAAGTAATACATACCTTGCATTTTAATAAAGCACAGTCTTGCTTTACTAATTGGATGGATGTACCTGTTTTTCTGAGCAACGTTCTGTGAAGTCATGTATTCTTGCTGGTCAGTGTTTTCGATGGGCAACATGAATGGAGCTTGTGGGCTGCCAGCAGCCTGTGAACCACAGTTTGAGAACCTCTGGCCTTTCACAATGACATGCAAGCAGCTGACCTAACACTATGGCTGATATCCAGATGCATTAAAAACAACAACAACAACCAGTCAATGGGAGTTGAGTCACTGACTTCACTGGAAACACTCAAAAGACTTAAGCAAATTCCCCAGCTTTTAAGGCAGAGTCTCAAGGAAGGCAGCGAAGCTCACCAAAGGAGTTAACATGGCTTGAAGAGATTCCCCCAGATGAGGAAGCTGGTCTCCAAAGAGCACAGTGAAATCATGTATCCACCTGCCATCTTGCCTAATAAATCCTGAGGTCAAATGAAAACAAAAATGATAGTGGAAACCTGCAAACATAAATATGCTCACGACTGGAACCCTAGTTAGCTTGGGCTAAAAGGGATGTTCTCTATACAAAATAAAGCCTTAACCTAACAAGGGGAAAACCCAGCAAACATCTCTCCAATTCATCTCGGCAAACCCAAGCAGCTGCGCTGTTTTAAGTGCAAGAGGATTTTGTCTGGGCACCACAGAAGATGCAAGAAAAAGCAAAGCCCGCTGCCCATTCAGTAGTGAGCACAGGTTTTCAAACAGCCATATATCCACCTGAACGTGCAGCGACAAGAGTGCGGCAGAGGACCATACCCAGGCACGAAAACTATTTTTCTGCTAATGTCTCCAGGACCAGAAAGGGAGCCAAAGAACTACAAGGCCTGAAGTCATCCAATTGCAACACACACAAACTTTGGCTAGGAACTGACGGGCGAAGTGCAACACACACACACACACAGAGAGAGAGAGAGAGAGAGAGAAGGATTATCCAAGGGAGCACCCAACTTGCTTCCTGCACTTTTGCCCTCAGTGAATCCCTTTCCTGGACCAGCCACAAGAGAAGAATAGCAGCACTGCTGCACTGCAACGGTTCATAGAGCTGGGAGCCGGTGGCTTTTGTTTGAGATCAGCCCAGCGTCAGAGTCAGGTGTGCCGGGAGAGAGGAGGCATCACACTCAAGGTGGCAGGCAGCCAAGGGGAAAGGCAACGTAGGGTCCAGCCACTGATTTGACAAAACGCCAATTACAGAACAACCCATGCCAGAGAAAAAGGCTTAGTGGAAACTCACTCTGGCACCTCCCCAGTTCCCTTGGCACCAATCCTGGTCCACTGATGTGGAGGCACGCTGTAGTCATGGCCTTTGCAACGCACCAAGAAATAATGTGTTTATCTGCATACTCTTTCGAGGAGACTCTTTTTTTTTTGTCAACAGAATATCCAACACTTGTTTCTTTCCATGCTACCCCACTTCCCCCAAAACAAAGGTGCTAGGAGTGTTGTTGTTGGGTGTTTTTGTTGTGGTTGAAAAGAACCGTTTGGACCTGTTATTTTATTCCCCTCTCGGCTCTGTACCATCTATTCCAAAAAGCCCACCCCCTCACCCAACAACAGTTATGAATCCTGCGTAGGCAGATCCTAACATCAGCAGCGGTTTAATGACAATTGCCACAAGCCTTTTTTTTGTTGTTAGAGTTTTCGAAATGTCATGGTATCCAACAGAAAGTAAAAAGGTGAGGGCCCAAATGAGATCAAACTAACTGGAATGTACTACTTAGCACAGAAGAGAACCTGGTTTCGCCAGTCCGTTCATCAGCATGACAGGGAAACGGGCTAGCGATTTACTGAAGCTCACATCCGTTCGCACTAAGCTTTGGATGGGGAGCTTGGCTCTCCCACCCACCTCTACACACGCACACACCATGTAGTCTAAGCACTTGGGTCCCAGTAATGCGACTTCTGCTTCCCCACCCCACTCCTATATGGCTTTACATTTGTTCTGGTTCTTCCCGTCCCAGGAAGTTTCTGGAGCTACGTACACAGTTTTCCTCTTCTTGCTTTTGCCGCCCTTGTGCTTGGTGGGGAAAAAAAGTAAAAAGTCATTGTGCTGGTCTTTTGATCTCAAAGGCGGGGTTTTCCCCCTCCAGAGTAACTGAGTGGGGTGGGGTGGTGGGGGGCAAAAGGGAAAAGGGGTTACAGTGCCAGCAGAGTCGGGGAGTTCAAGGAATCCGAGGATTGGTCGCCGCTGCTGCTGCTCCTCCGGTGAGCTTTGGAGCAAGACTCCGAGGGGGAGAGAGGAGACTCCTGGTCCAGCACGCTGGGGTAGGTGAAGACCAAGCTGGATGCTCCGGGGGTGATGGCGGGTGTTGAGGTCACCACAATGGGAGTGTTGAGCGGCTCTTCCCCGTAAAAGCCCCCTACGATGCTGATAGGTTTAATGACTGATCTCTGCCCTTTCTCGAGGTCAGAGGAGGAGGAGGGGATCTCTTCTTCTACGGGCTCCTGCTTCACCACTATAGCATTGCTCACTCCAGTCCGGACGGTCTGGAGGCTGTGAGATGGCGGGGTTCGGCGTTCCTCAGGGCTGATCTTGCACATCGGGCTGTGAGCCATCAGCATGAACCTCAGCTTCTCCTTCTCTTTCTCGAGTTCGGCGATCTCCTTCTGCAACACAGACTTCTCTTCCTCCAGCTCCTCGGTTTCCTACCGATCCAGGAGAAACAAGATGATCAGCGGCAGCAACAACAGCGGCTTGTACAGAGCCCAAACTAGTAAAATACAACAAGGTGAGCACCAGTAGATAGATGGGGGGAAATATAAATATTTCTAAGTTACTGGTTTGAGGAATGCTGACTAGCCACTGAATGACAGGATATACATTTGGAAACAAAAATAAGTTTGAACAACTCAGAATGTGGCACGAAAACCTCTGCTAACTAATGCTTTCTCTCTCCCTTTCTTTTTAAGAAACAGGTGTTTTCAATATTCAGGTATCTTAACCCTCACATTTTGGGGGGGGGGAAGGGGGAGTTGCTGCAGCAAAGTGGTATGTTCAATCAAAATATAGAAGGCTCAGTATCCCCAAATATTGCATCTTAGTAATTCATTACTGTGGATCTCTACCAGGAACAGTGAATGAACGTCTTCCACACTGATGCACACACTGCTTAGATAGGTACCATATCGGTTAGGGAACAAGGTAGGAGCTAGCTGCCTCTCACACTCAACATGTGGATGAAACTACATCCTGCATGCAATGCAAACTGGAGCCACTACAGCATTTCTGATCCCAGCAGCTCTGCATGTGAAGAATGCTGAAGACAGCCCTCATCTCCTGGGTGTCTAAAAGCTGACAGGGCCAGAACAGAGGACAGTAGAGAACAGTAGAAGCATTTGATGCTCTGAGGAACATGGTACCACTTCAATGCTTGCTGTGTCATCATGTGTAAACCCAGCAGGAAAGAACTGGGAGACCTGCCACATAGATCAAGGATTGCCAACCTTTTTGGGGTTCATTTGCAAACTGGAGGAATGGTTGCGGGCACCACAAACTAACATCTACACCCCACAAACTATTTTAATGGCTACAGTAGAATACTTCTTTCAAGCCTAAATTCATCAGGGAGAGAAGGGGAGAAAGACCCTGGGGGCACGCCTCTGAGAGCACATGTGTGCCACAAGGGCTATGTTGGTGATCCCTGCACTACATCAACTTGTGTCAGGCCACTCCAAATTCCTCTACTAGAAGATAAGCCCGCTGAAGGAGAGGGTCAGTATATTAGGCAAACTTTACAAAAACATATCCGTTCTGGATGGCCGAAAGTGAGCATTCTCGAAAAAGGAGGAGACTTCTAAGGAGGGAATACGTACTGCCTGAAGTTTCTCAGTCAGCTCTCGGCGCCTGTTACGGCATTTAGCAGCTGCTAGTTTGTTCCTCTCTCTCCTGATCCTTCTCTTCTCTTCTTCCTCAGGCGACAACTGTGGTCAAACAAGCAAAGAGAGAGAAAAAAACACACCATCAGATCACAGGTGGCAAAAGAAGAAAACTCATTTCCAAATGATCAACCACAATGAGAAAGGAGCCACGTCTGGTGTACTCCACGGCATGTTCATTGAACTCACTGGGCATAGTCATATGTTTTAGTTATAAGATATGGGGAAGGGAACATGTGCCCACCTCCACCCCAAAAGATGAGGTTGGATTCCACAATTTCCATTAGCCCCACTCAGCTGGTCAGGGGGGATCCAACAACATCTGCACGTCACCAAGTTCACCATTGATGTTGCTGCAACATCATCTGATGGGTATTAGGTTTACTATCCCTGTATTACAAAGAAAATTCTCTAGGAAGAACCACTTGTGTCACAGCCCCAGCCTTGGGCAGGGAGAGCCAAGGCTCAGACATGGGAGATGGATCAGCCAGTCTGGGCTGCGCTCGCCACGCCACAGCCACCACTGTTCCAGACACTGACTCAGGAAGCAGAAAAGCTCAAGATACACATCGATCTTCACACACTTAGTTGTTATCTCTGAGAAACGTAGAAAATAACAGGATATACTTATATGATTTCTTCAAAACAAAATAAAAATTTCTTTCCAGTAGCACCTTAGAGAACAACTTAGTTTGTTCTTGGTATGAGCTTTCGTGTGCATGCACACTTCTTCAGATACACACGAAAGCTCATACCAAGAACAAACTTAGTTGGTCTCTAAGGTGCTACTGGAAAGACTTTTTTATTTTGTTTTGACTATGGCAGACCAACACAGCTACCCACCTGTAACTGGAACTATGGAAGATTTCTTCAAACTTATATGACCCCTTAAAACTTAGCTGATGAAGGTGAATACATCAAAACAGGGCCCTGTCCTGGTTTCTGATCCATAACTGACTTCTGACTTTTGCTCAATGATTGAAACGAATATCTTCACATCAAACCTGTCTATGGACTAACATGAACTTGTCTCTATTCAAAGACTCTCATTTCCAGTATTGTAACGGATTATTATGTTGTACATATCCCTGTGAGTTTGAGTTTGTAATCTCTGTTTGAGTTTGTAATCTCTGTCTGAATGGATTAGTTTTTGTTATAATTTACTATTGATTTGCGAGTAGGGACTACTCCCACTATTGAAACTTATATTGGCCAGAGTTCTTGGTGTGTGTTTTTCATAGAGGAAGAGTGAGCAAGGTGGTGGTGGTGGTTGAGGAGGAGCAAAAGCATGAAGAAACTTAAGAGGAAGATTGGGCAAGACGACAGTGAATCTGCAATCAAGGCCAAACACACGGCCGATTCTCTCCCAAAGTTGTTTCACAACGAGGGTGGTTTGTGAGGTAAAAGCATAGGAAGATGTTGCAAGCTTCTGTTTCTTGAAACAATCTATATCCTCTTCCCTCTTGAAAAACAGTTATTAACTTGAAGGTCAGGCGCCAAAGTCCTCAAGGGCAGGACAAATTGGAGAAGCCCATATCAAATCAAAAAATAGGCTGCTTTGTTTGGTATCAAGAAGTACTTTTCACTCCCATCCCATCGCTTGTGATTTTCCATCATTAACACATTACGCTTTCCAAATCAGCCCAGCCCTAGAGAGAAGATAAAAGTCACAAAGGAACCAAAGATGGCCTCCGAGTGCACATTCGGCTGTGAGGCAGCAGCTCATGTGGAGGCCAAAGCAATTATAATTTATAATGCTTTACTGTTCCTTTGATATGGCTTATGTATTTATTTAAACAAAATCTCCAAGTGGTTTACAAGAAACATTGAAATTATCAATGAAAAAAGTTAAAAACAAGTAATGAAAAACATTCATATAAAGCATTAGAATCAGCAGCAGTAAACTAAGGGAGATTAAAACACATAAACATCTATGTGTCTGGATAGGCTGGCCTGAACAAAAAAGTGTTTTAAGCAGGTGCCAAGAAGAATGCAGTGAAGGTGCCTGCCTGATGTCAATAGGCAGGGAGTTCCAAACTTTAGGTGCCACCACACAAAAAGAATGATTTCTTACCAAGTGTGGAATGAGGGCTGTGTGGCACAGTACCAGTTTTGCAGATCAAAGCAGTCAAGTGGGCACATGGAGTAAGGTGAACCCACAAGATGTTTTTGCTTTTTACTCTAATGGGTGCTTAATGTGTTTTCATAGGTTGTGCCAAGTTATTAAGCTGTACGCCATCTTAATTTCTTCTGGTTTAAAGGCAGAACAACAGAATGCAATTAAGGTAGGGAACATTTATTGTTCTCTCTGGTAGCTGGTGTGGTTAGAGTGTTGGACTAGAACCTAGGAGATGGAGGGTTCAAATTCCCACTTGGCCTTGAAGCTCCATGGGTGACATTGGGGAAATCATAATCTCTCGGCCTAGCCTACCTCACAGGTTTGTTGTGAGGATAAAACGTGGGAGAGGAGAACTATGTACACCACCTTGAGCTCCTTGGGAGGGAAGGTGGGCGTATAAATGCAATGAGTAAGCAAGTAAACTTTAAAATAAAACTAGCACAACACCACTACAGCTTCCCACCTATAGCTCTGATGGGAAGAGACAAAACTCCCAACTACAAAGCTGCTCATATAGCAAAGCAAGGGCCTGATCCTACCTATCAATTCTATAGAAGTGAACATAGGATTAGAAGCAAAAATCTTGACACTGGTGTTTGGGGGGCAATGAACTGAGTTCAACTGGTGTGGGGTGGGGTTTCTTTTTTTGGGGGGGGTTGCACTGAAAAAGATTAAAACCTGGAAGGTTAAAGCAAATACAGTGGTGCCTTGCTAGACGAAAAACTCGCTAGACGAAAGGCATTCGCTAGCGAAAGGCTGTCTCGCAAGACGAATTTTCCTATGGGCTTGCCTCGCAAGACGATTTTCCCCCCCTGTCAAACCGCTATTCTCCCGTTGATGCTTCGCAAGATGAAAAATTTGCTATATGACAGCACTCGCAGAACGAATTATTTTCGTCTTGCGAGGCACCACTGTATATAGGATCAGGGTGATCTTTCTTTGCCTATGTATGACCAGTGATCTCAAACAAGCACCTCAGATTGCATGCGTCAAAAAACACTGTTTGGCAAAGGACGCTTCAAGCAGGACTACTCCAGAATAAAATGTTTTGATGATTGGGGACATATGAAAACGAAACTGAGGCCCATTAACTGACCCAACCTGTTGCATGTTATCAATATGATGGTAGCCCTGGAAACCTCTGTAAGCTTGGGCACCAGAGGCAGCAACCCAAAGAGGACTCTACTTCATGAAAGACTAGGTAGACAAACTAAGGCCCGGGGGCCGGATCCGGCCCAGGCGCCTTCTAAATCCGGCCCGTGGACGGTCTGGGAATCAGCGTGTAATTTTACATGAGTAGAATGTGTCCTTTTATTTAAAATGCACCTCTGTGTTATTTGTGGGGCATTCATGCCCCCCCAAAAAACATAGTCTGGCCCCCAACAAGGTATGAGTGACAGTGGAATGGCCCCCGCTGAAAAAGTTTGCTGACCCCTGGCATGCACTGTAAAATTGTGAGGGTTGTACCCAATGCTGCCATTCCCCTTGCAAAACAGAACTTCCCCTTCTCTCCAGTTTCCTGGGGCACCTTCAAAAATCTGTTCCAGAGATTTGAGGAGCGGCTTGGGGGCAGGGGGATACAGCCCTTAATTTTTTAAGATTCCACAAGACTCTTTAGTTGCCTTTGCTGCAAAAGGCCAACAAGTGCTACTCCCCTGGAAACGGCCACAACACTGATGGAGTAATCCCCCAAAATCAGGCAAAGCAGCCTCAAATCCCACTCAGACGCCTACAAAACCCAGAGCAGGCTACGAATCTCCAATAACAAGGCCTCATTCGCTGTCACTGAAGTGAAGCAAACCTCCTGGGCTCACGCAAATACCTTTTTCATGCAAATGCAGCCAAACAAATAGGGAGTCAAAAAGAGCTTAGCTGACAAGATCCTTGCCTGAGATTACTACAAAGGCACTCATGATGTTGATGGTGGAGAGGATTTAGCATTCAACTGGTAGCAGCAGCTAATCTCACCTAACCCTGAAGCTGTTTTCCACAGAAAAAAAAGACTCTTATTATCATCTCTTGATAGGCGTGTGCTTTAAAGAAGAAACTGATCTCAAAACAGAAGGTTCTGCATGAAACTGGAGAGAGCAGAAAAGGGCATAAGTGAAGAAGAGAAGCAGCCTTTGTCTCCTCTTCTTTGATTCGTTTAAAAACGAAGCGTTGTTTTAAATATGTATTATGGAATTCGCTTTGCCCCAAGATCTGGTGACAGGCAGCAGCTCAGACAGCTTTAAAGGAGGGATCAGACAAATTCAAGGAGAATAAGTCTATCGGTGTACACTAGTCATGATGGCTATGTGCTACCTCCAGAATCACTCTGAACACCATGATCCACTGCAAGAGAGAGGCCCATTGCCCTAATATCCTGCTTATGGGCTTCCCAGAGGCACATGGTTGGCCAGTGTGGGAATGAGGATGTCAGACTAGATAGGTATTTGGTCCAGTAACAACTTCTTATGCTCTTAGGGTGGAATAAGTTTGTGGCTGAACAGACTAGGGTGTAACGGTAACCTCATGTTGGGTTACCACCTCCCCAGTTCTTCAGTTCAGTCACCCCAGGACCAGCAAAATAGAAAGGTGTTTAAAAACTAGCTCTGCTCCAGTAACTTTCCCTATTAAAGTATGCCAAACACAAGAACTTGGCTTTAGGTTTCCAAATATACGTTCTGGTCAGGGAACCTTATTATTAACACAACAATACTGCCCATCTTCCCAACGACATTTTGTGCTCTGATAAACTGTGTGTACAGGTCGGGGCTGGAATCAAAAGTGAAGTATCAAGTACGAAACACAGAAAACAATGGAGACTATCCAATGATAACTATCAGAACCTACTCATTCCAGCAAGACAGACACGGGGGGGGGGGGATGCCACCAAAGCCTTTATACAAATGGAAGCCTAAGGAAAAGACATCAAGTCACCCCAACGATTTAACTTGGAAGTCCCGACTTCTGGCAAGTTTTCAGAGGTCCTCAAGATTTCCCAGCTTTGTTCCAATAGTCCTTCATTGGAAATGACCAGGGATAAAGCAAGCATGTGCTCTAATGGTAACGACGGCTGCTTGCCATGGCTTTTTGGAACTCCCTGTATAGAAGTATCTGCCCGATGTAGCACCCTCCAAGTTAGCCTCGCGTATCCCATGGATGGGGTCACCAAAAACCCTTGGAACATGAAGTTATTTGCCTTGGAAGCTCTGCATTCAGCTCCGAGAACTTCCAAGCACATGCAGCTAGCGGATCGCACAGAGTCATTTCAACCAGTGTACCTACCTGCTCATCTCTCCTCCTCCTGCCCACCGTGGTCCCAATGGTTTTAATGACACCCGGTCTCTGAAGAGCTGTGTGTCCGGTAACCGAGGACAGATTTGGCAGGCCATGGCTGTAGGGATGCGAGCGAGAGTAGGCACTTGGCATGGAGGTGATCACAGTGGGCTGCACCATCCACTGCAAGTCTTGGCTGGTGGTGATGGCGTTCAGGGTAGGAATAAAAGCGTTGCTCGATCCTGGCATATCTACCCGGAATTTCTAGAAGAAGGGGAGAGAAAAATCAGTAGAACCAGAAATAGTGGAACATTAAGCAAGGTGGCAGGCGTAGCACACCAGCACAGTAGCAGGAGATACTCTTTTGCCAAGCAAGACTTCGTGAACATCTAGCTCAGCAGCACCGACTGTTCTTGGGACACCCGATGGGAATCTCCTCCAGATGTTGTGGGATTGAAGAAGAAGAGAAGAGTTTGGATTTGATATCCCGCTTTTCACTACCCGAAGGAGTCTCAAAGCAGCTAACATTCTCCTTTCCCTTCCTCCCCCACAACAAACACTCTGTGAGTTGAGTGGGGCTGAGAGACTTCAGAGAAGTGTGACTAGCCCAAGGTCACTCAGCAGCTGCATGTGGAGGAGTGGAGACTCGAACCCGGTTCACCAGATTATGAGTCTACTGCTCTTAACCACTACACCACACTGGCTCTCCAGTGAGCGCAGCCAATGGCCAGGGATGATGGGAACTGCAATGCAACAACACCTGGAGGGCAAGGTGTCTATTCTGACGGGCAGTAGCTTGCTCTGCAGGTGCTCAAGCCAAGGTTTCTCTCAGTTCTGCTATGCAAGTTATTTTTAACTGAAGACGCTGGAAGATTAAAACCAGCACCTTAATATATGCTGCATGTGCTCTGCCTGTGGGCTGTACTAAAACTCTAGAGAAGGAGTGGAGAACCTATAGCCCTCCAGACGTTTCTGTATCCCAGCTCCCATCAGCTCCACTCAGCATGATCACTGTCAAAGTTGATAGAAGTTACAAGTGCAAAAACATTTGGAGGGTCACCGGTTCCCCACCCTTGTTCCAAACTCCTTACATTTACTGCCAGTTCGTTCATACAATTCCACCCCACCTGAGCAGTCCGGAGTTGTGGCAAAACAATGCTATTTCACTCTACATAGAAAGCTGCTATATTTCAAAAGTCAGAGCATTGGTCCATCTAGTTCATGGGTCGGCAAACTAAGGCCCGTGGGCTGGATCAGGCCCAATTGCCTTCTAAATCTGGCCCGGGGATGGTCTGGGAATCGCCACGTGGATTGCCAGCATGCACGTTCTTTCCCTCTCCCTCACACGGCAGCAGTGCCTCCTCCCTCCCGACTCCTGGCTTCTCCCCGCCCTGCCTAAAGGAGGAAAGGGGCTGAGCTTTGTTGGTGCCAGCCTCTCTCTGGAGCCCTTTCACTAATCAGGAAATAAACCCACACAGGTCGGGCAAGACAAATGGGCAAGTCATCGTGATGGACAGTGGACCGGTCCCCTGCTGAAAAAGTTGTGAGGACCCCTGATCTAGTTCCACATTGTCCACTCTGAATCCCCAGGGTTTCAGGCAGAGGACACCCCCTGGAGATGCAAAGGATTGAATCTAGAACCTTGTGCATGCAGGGCCAACAAGCTGGATCATCACTTGCAGGGCAATTTGCACAGCACAGAAGACAAGACACAGAAAGTTATTCACACTTTTGACCCCCATTTTACAAGTTGAAAAATCGAAAGGTTATTCCAAGAGCTGAAATACAAAACATGCCTTTGGTTCCTTCATTCCACTAGGAATTGTGAGTTTTAAAAATTACATCAACCACCTGACAATTTATAGGAAATACATTTCAACCTGAAAATGAGATGGCACTGAGCATCAGGCAGTCAAAGGGGGCATGGCATACATATCCATTTTGAGTCATTTACCAAACTAATCCACTAACAGTGTAATCATATACAGGTATACCCAGATTAAGCGTTTCTTTTCTCACCAATGTAGCCCTTTGTAACATTTCTAACATCACTTGGAGCCTTTCTTTCAGGTCCAGCAACTCATAAACTGAATAAATAATACTAATTTGTTTCTGGCTTTTAACGTGGAGGAACATTAAAAAATCTTAATCCCCACCCTACACAGTTGCGTTCCACCTCAACCTACCACGGCATTCAATAAAATGAGAAGAAAGTAAAGGAGGGGGGGGAATAATCAGGAAATAAAACCCACACAGGTTGGGCAAGACAAATGGGCAAGATTCTTGTTTGGGCATCTTCCATTCACTCCCTCACAAATTCTCAGCAGGCAGCCTGGCTACAGCCCAGTCAATTTTCTTCCATTCCCAGGATGCAATGCGGCAAGACAGAATGAGGAGTTGGCTCATGATGCTGCAGAACTACACCAGCCTCAGAAGGCCCATTGGCCTGGGATAAGGACTATCCCGCCCTGACCCATCACAAGAAACCTATGGCCACAGCTACTTAGAAGGCAAAGAGACAGCCAACCATGAAATAGTACTATTATTTATTTGTTGTGGTCTGAATGGTTAATTGTTGGTGTGTGTTTTTCTATGTTGCAAGCTGCCTTATAAACTTATAAACTTGTTGGTGAGGCGCGGCAAATAAATAAATGTCTGTTTAAATACAAAGGTGGAGACTGTTTTCTGGTGCTTGTTTCACCAACATGACCATGGGTTTTGAGCTGAGAAACAGCTGTGCCTTCTGCTGGTACAACACACCCATTCTGGGATCACATGGAAGGAGTGTTTCTTTTTTAAAATAAAAAATAAAAAAGAGTAGAATATAAAGATGCCTCCAGCTGCAGCAGATTTACGTGCCTATATTTTAATAATACCTTATAAAATGTGTTTTGGGATTCAGATCAGAAAAATTCCCTGCAGCTCTTTGCTCTGTCTAGACAAAACAAAACAGAAGCTTTTAAAAGGTACTAGGTAATGATCTCCTGCAAAATAAAATATATAAAAAAGAAGCCTTGTACACCTTGTTTCCAGACTGAGGTAAATCCATATGGATAGTTTACTGGCACCAAAACTGTGGAGGAATGGAAGCAACAAAACAAAACAATGGGCAAGCCCTGGAGGGGAAAATCTAAGAGAAGGAATGCTTTTGTCTAACAAGGGAGCCATTCAAGAAACATACAAAATGTTGGATTAGTTTTACACTCCTATCATGTCCCCACCACTTGGGATTTTAGATCCATTAACGAAGAACCATTTGAAGTCCTTGAACATCATCCACACTTTGGGCAATGTAAGAGCATCAAGGAGAGCAACCACCACCACAAAAACTAATTATGAGGACTTGCCTTGCAGGATCAGACCCAAGGTCCATCAGGACCACAACTCTCACCTGCCCATTAGAGGTAGCAAGATATCCATGGGAAAATAGTTCACAAGCAAGGCACAAGTGGGAACAATCCGCATGCTGTTTGTCCCCCCCCCACCACATCCAGCAAAAGCACATAGCCACTGAACATGGAAGTTGTGTTTCTGATTATTGCAACTAATATATACTCAAAAGACTGACCCTCTTTGAGAATGTTTTTGTACTCAAATTTCTGCACTTCCAACAGTATAGGCATGCTATGTTGAGAGACAACAACAATATAAATTATTGATATGTAGAACATATGTGGTTGATGGGAAGCCCAGTGAACTCAAATTTATTGGCCACAGCAAGGCAGTGTCCGTGAGAAAACTAGCACTTGGTTCTCAGCTTTTGTGTCAGACTCATCCTTCCTGAAAATAAATTGGGAGGGAAATCTGTTAATGATATTTTACAAATTGCTCGTTATCTTCCAGCTGAACCTCTTTAAAAAAGGTAAATGCCGACAGACTGCTCAGTGCCATACCATGATGTCTTTGCCAAAGAGACCTATCTTGCCAGATTTTGGGGAGGATGCAAGTTTCTCACTATTGTGACTGAGGTGAAGAATCGTAGAGTTGGAAGGGACCCAAGGGCCATCTAGTCCAACCCCCTGCAATGCAGGAAACTCGGCTAAAGCATCCATGACAGATGGCCATCCAACCTCTGCTTAAAAACCTCCAAGGAAGGAAAGTCCACCACCTCCTGAGGGAGACCATTCCACTGTCAAACAGCTCTTACTGTCAGAAAGTTTTCCCCTATGTTTAGTTGCCATCTCCTTTCAAGCTGTGTAGCTACCCCTCGCATGCATGCTTTAAGGTGAGTAACAGTTAAAGGATCCAAACGGGAGCAATGTTCCCTCTCTGGCGATATCCCTCCTATTATCTAGTGACTAATTAGAGGAGGAGTCCATATTTGACAGGTCATAATAAATTACATTGGCCTCCAAGTCACCTAGATCAGGAGCCAGAAACAAACCTCTCCCAAACAACTAGAAGTTGGAAGCGGCGGAGGCTGGTTTATTATGGGAAATGGGGCATTGCCCCACCAACCTCAATCTGCCCTCAAGCCAAACCCTACCTGCCTGATTTCTTACTTACAACCACTCTAGGGCGTGGGCGCTCGCTGCCAGCTTTCTGGGACTCATCCTCAGTCTCATTGTTGTCTTTGTAGAACCCAACAGGGTGGAGAAGGATGGGAATACTAAAATGGGAGTTGGTTCTGTCAGTTATGGGCTCTGACTCCACTCACCGTTGGCCTCCCCGCTTTCCAACCCACCAGTCCCAATGGGTACCATGCGCCACTGGATTGAAGGCCAGCTCAAGTATCAACGGAAAGGCAGGGGTACAACTGGCAGTGACTACTTTGCTTACACGTCTACTATGCATATACCAGCCCCTTACAACCATAGCTCTACTAGTAAGAGTAGACTTGACTGCATTGTGGAAGGGAATGGCAGACTTAGGCTTGTTGGACCAGCTTTGTTTTTTACTAGAACGCCAAGATCTATTAAGTGGAGCGAATGCAAAAAGACGTTTCATTATAATTAAAGAAGAGGGTGCCTCTGAGCACATTCTGAGCCTAGGTATTATGTTTTCAATACCAGAACAGTTGAGTTACAAAATCACGCCTTGTCTTCATTTCAGCAGCCTATTTAGTGAGAGATAGCATATTTGTTGCTCCTACAGGTTAAACAATTAAGTGTCACAACCCCATGCAGATCTTCTGCAAATCACTCAAGAGATCTAGAAGTAGATCCTGAGTTACCTTCTACCCACTCCTCCATGGCGGGTCCTTTTTCAAGACTGCTTATTGTACCCCAGTCTGCTTCATCTACATTTACCTTTAACGTACATGACATTTTACCTATAAGTGTGTAGGAAGAAGAGAGCTTACACCTGTGTGTTTATCTGTTTTACGGCACATAAATCCTTCACACACAATCACAGTGATTTAAAAAAATGTATGCAATCTTTATGACAGCATTCTTGGATGTTCCTGTTTTCTCCTGTACCTCTGTAGGGAAAATGTCATATGTAAAGCTGCCTCGATGCATGGATAACATGTTAAAGTAAAACCTTATGCATGAAATTTGACCAAACCTCAAGCAGCCAATCTCCAAAATATTTTTCACTCAGAGGAGTACAATCAATCTAAAGCAGTCTGATCCAAGACTGCAAAAATGAAGGTCACCAAGGAGCCATGGCACCCAAAGCAAATAATGTCTACTGTGTTCTGCAAGAATGCAATGTGTGGAAATAAGGGCTATCTACGTGGAGTGATAAACTCTCATGGTTCCTCGTTTCACAAATTTTGTTATTAATTGGCGCAGCATTTCGGCACACAGAATGCTTCATCATGCCCTTATTTACCATCACGACAACACTGTGAGGTTAGTTATCTGAAGGCCAGCCTATTAACCACGGGATGAATCAGAGCCTTCAAAATCAAATCACTCTCCTCATTGCATCACAACTGCCTCTCTTTTAGAAAGCTTTTATTTATTTACTAAAAAGATCATTCTGTCACCAACAGAAATAGAACGAACCCACATAATACATCCCATGTTACCCATCATTTTCCAAATCGAAACAGAAATAACTAATTTGTAGCAAAATATTATAATGGTATCTAATCTAATACAGCCTGTGGCCCTCCACATGGTTCTTGGGCTCCAATTCCCACCAGCCCCAGGCAACATGGCCAATTGTAAGGAACGATGGAAGTTTTAGTTGAGCAACATCTGAAGCGCAACAGGTTCTTCGCTCTTGCTCTACAAGGAACTTGTCACAGTGGCTAGAAAAAGTTGGAATCAGAGAGTTGGAAGGGACCCTGAGGATCATCTAGTCCAACCCCCCCCCCCCCGGCAATGCAGGAATATGCAGCTGTCTCATATGGGAATCGAACCTGCAGCCTTGGCACTATCAGCACCACATTCTAACCAACAGAGCTATCCCCAGCAACAAAACTTAACATAGCCCAATCCCTTCCGATTCCCCTTGCCTTAATCTTGCAAAACAAGTAATCTCATCAATCCCAGTATAACACCCCACCCCTCGCCCTGATTGTGTTTATCTTGTAAGGAAGAAGAGGATAGTTCCCATCAGGGGAAAAGTGAGGTATAAATAAATACTTATTATTATTCATTATTATTAGGTTGGAAAGTGACACTTCCATTTGCTCTTAATTGCAGGGAAGGTGTAGAAATCTTCCAGATGCTGAACAGTGTGATCACTGACAGAAACCATGCAGAAATCTATTCTGACATAATTATTTGTCTTTCTTTCTTTATTGATTGTTATGGAGAGTTCAGTCTGGAACAGGGCAAAGCATGGGAAGCAGGAATGTCTTGGAGCACATGCCTAGTGACCTTCCTTCACCAAGGAGTTCTCTCAAACACTAGCAGACATGGAGGGTGTAACTTCCACCCAAGCTTGAATTCAAAGACCCCTCAGTTGTTGTTGCTGTTGATGATTAAATTTAAAGCTAAAATTAAGCAGCACGTAAGGCTGCTGGCCCTGCAGCTGAAGGAAGGTAGGCAGTGTGAGTGGTTGTGAGGACGGACGCACAAAGGGAACTGAAGCAACAGCTCTTTCCTGTACTACCTACAGCCACAGCTAACAGAATATGGGTGGGGAAACACAATGGAGCACATGAATAAAAACCAAAAGAAGCTGATGAATTGCCTGATCAGATATTTTAGGCTTGACAACCATGAAAGGATAGCGGGACAAAGAGTGAAATGTGTTCTAAGTGCACATAAAACCATAAGCACACAGCCAGTTGAACTGATCAAGCAATTGGCCAGTGTCATCTTCATCTTAGAAGCGAGGCAAGAAGCATCAGATTCTGAAGAGCAGAATTTACAACAACATGCAGCTTCACAGAGAGAGGTAAACACTTAAGGAGAGTTTGGAATATTAATCTTGGGAAGTGGCAGACTGAGAATATGAACACACATTCATCAGCAGTCTCATTAAAGCAATCTTTTGGGCAGCAAAATACAGATAAGCCTTAAAAAGAAAACTCACTCTATCCATTTTCCCAAACAAGATTCCCCACATTTACTGTAAGTCAGCAAATTATTTCTTTCCATTGTGTATCATCTCTGGAAACCTTTCTATGTGGAACAGCCTACAGAGGGCACCCAAGAGGCATCTTTGGCTTCGACCTGGACACAGAGTGTGTCATTTCTCGTAAGTAAATAAATAAATAAGGGCTTTGATGTGTGTGGAATGTCACCGACTGGCACCACTTGCAAACTTTTATATAGGACAGTTTAAAGCACACATAACCAAAAACAAAGAAGGTCGACAGTTAGCTGATGTGAAAAAAAGCCTTACGCCTCACTTTGCCAGTAGGTTTCACACACATTACAGAAGTGGTAAGAAAAGCATTCTGGGGGGGGGGGGGGAGAGAGGCAAGGCCAGCCAATGTAAACATGTTACGAAATAGCGTACGTTTGTGTAACTGATGAGATTGTGCAACACCTCTCAGAGAAGCTGTAGGTTTAGCCTAGGATAGCACATAAGACATCTTCGAAAAGACCTAAGAAAATACCGATCGAGAGAAAAGAGGGAGGGGCACCCACAGGGAAATAGAGAGAGCGCAACGATCCTTCTGGATTTTACAGATTTCAGTTTCAACAGGAAATATTTCTCATTCTTCAAGTTCCAGCATCATTTCAGGCTAGACGCTGTACCAAAAGAGCTATCCCAAAAATGTAGCCAAAATTGCGCGGACCCTGTAAGAACTTGCATTCTGAAGGTCAAAAACCATTCCACAGTAAATACCAGTGAGGTCCATTCAGGCAGCAAAGGAATGTCTGAATACCAAAGGAAAGCAACAATATCACTCCCTAGCTTGCTTGAAGATGGAGCCAACACGAAAATGCATTCCATCTCCTTCCCGAACAGACGCTATTAAAAACATTGAATGGAAATGCCTGCATTAGAAGGCTACTGTGTATGTATCAGGAGTTGGTTCCAGCACTTCGACAGCAGCATAGCACTGAATTAATTGTAGTCTGGCACAGCTCATGAAATGGCATTTAATTTGAGACAAGGA
The DNA here is from genome assembly GCF_009819535.1 of Lacerta agilis. NCBI lineage: Eukaryota > Metazoa > Chordata > Lepidosauria > Squamata > Lacertidae > Lacerta > Lacerta agilis. The sequence continues at coordinate 85,705,713 of NC_046314.1, read as the reverse complement.
AAAGGAAATTCAAGCTAGAACAAAAGCTGGAGAGAGAAAAGAAGGGTGGGGTTGTTGTTGTTGTTGTTTTACTTCCAAACAGTAAATGATTATGTCTCTATAAAGTAGCATTTACCTCACAGTTTCCACTGGTTTTACATGGCAGCTGTAAACTAATGGCAGTCACAATTTCTGGACAACACAGCACGATTTACATGGCATAACATTTTATTATTCACTGCAAACACAATCCTTTTAATTGTGGCGTGCTCAAAACTAACCTATAGTTAAGTTGTGCTCAGTCAAGGACAGTCTTCTAACCCATGTATAGCAGTTTCACCATTTTGAGTATATTTCTAATATGATAGTTTCAAATCCAATAGAAGTGTAGCTATTTCAGCAAACTGGCAAACTTACCAAGGTCATGAAAGCCACTTCTATAGTTGAGACTGTAGAAAACATACAGCTGTATTTACAATGAAACAACAAATTGGCCTTTGCTAATACAGCAGTATTACCAGTATACAACCTGATTTCCAGAAATCTATGCAGCTGTGTTATCACAGCTGCAATCCAGAAATCCATCGAATTGTGTGTAAAGTATTATGTGAATGAAAACTCTACTGGACTCAAGTTATCCAGTAGATAACTGCATCTTTGTCCTGAACTTGTTTCTTCGAAGAAGGTCTACTGATTTTGTGGAGACTACACTAGCGTAGTAAGAACTGTAGTTTATGTATTTTCTACTCTAGAATCTTGATGCCTCTTCATAATCCTGAAAAGATTTGTTTGTTTGTTTTAACATGCTGACATGTGTAATCCTGAAGATTATTGGGAGAGTGGGGAGAGAGAGAGAGAGAGAGAAGAGGACCTCGAAAAACAGAGGGGGGAAGTAATCCAGCAGCCTTGCCAGCTTAGGACACTGGCAGAACCCAGGAAAAATGTATTTGCCTCCAGAGATCTTGCTCTTTAAAAAGTTGCTACTATTAAAAGAGAGAGAGAAAGAAGTCACAATGAGAATAAAGTAGAACTCTATGCTTTTAGTCAAGGTGAAAAACATGCTTAGTGTTTCATTTACTCATCTCAGAAAACTGAAGAGTTATTTGTGAAAGGGGGAGAAGGGTCAAATCTTTCTGAAGGAACTGAGGAACCATGAGGGAGTGGCGGGATAATACCATGTTCCTTTTGGTGTGGACCAACAGAACCTTCCTCAAAAATCCTGCTTGCTGCCCCACACATTTTTCAATGCCTTCTGGGAAATCGGCTTAAATAATTAAAAACTACCCCTCATTTGGCAAACAAAAATGAATAAATAAAAGCACATTTAGACAAATATATCTAATTTGTATAGCCTATCCCAGCTTCAGCAATTTTCCACATCTTTCTAGACCAGGCCTGGGGGCCGGATGCAGCCCAATCACCTTCTAAATCCGGCCCGCGGACGGTCCAGGAATCAGCGTGTTTTTACATGAGTAGAATGTGTCCTTTTATTTAAAATGCATCACTGGGTTATTTGTGGGGCCTGCCTGGTGTTTTTACATGTGTAGAATGTGTGCTTTTATTTAAAAGGCATCTCTGGGTTATTTGTGGGGCATAGGAATTCGTTCATTTTCCCCCAAAATACAGTCCGGCCCACCACATGGTCTGAGGGACGGTGGACCAGCCCACAGCTGAAAAAGGTTGCTGACCCCTGTTCTAGACCCCTTCCCAGGAAAGGGAGATAAAATGAAAAATACACAGATTTGTTTTCTTGTTTTCTATAGAGGGTCTTTCAAAAACACTGTAGCTTAATTCACAAACCCATTTGACTGAATCAAAGTGGATTTAAATCCGGCTTGGTGGCTAGACCTGTTTCTTTGCATTTCTCAAGCAGCCCAATCTTCGGAAGACATGTCTCTTAATTTAATGCCCTTATCTGCCACCAAGCCTGCAAAATATGATTAAAACTCCATTTCAGGGTGTGGGGTCCAAACAGCTGGCTTTCCAATACATTTGTCTCTCACGAATGCATATAAATATGTAAATCCGGGACTGTGACTAAGGAACATTGGAGAGATTCCTTTAATGTTCCATTTGCTATCCCTATACATGTGTATGTGTTGCGAATAAGGAGATAAGGAACTGGAGGAAGTGAAAGAGCAACAGGTTAAAAGCAAACCCACCCAAAAAGTTATTGGACGTGCCACTCTTTCTCTCACTTTACATAATCCCAGCACCCTGCTTGTATAACCAAAGCCAAAGAAAGAGCAATTACTAAGGCGTAGTACCCCTTCTCCACTGGGGTTCTCACTTCTGGCCTTCCTCAAAAAATCCATTACAAACCATTTAGTTCATTCAGCTGTCATGGGCAAGGCACTCCATGTGTTCAGGTGATATTCAACAAGTGATCAGGACACACACACACACACACACACAGACCCCCAATAGCCAAAAGCTTTTCTATTTTCCCAAGCCTACTGGATCTGAACCGCATCAACCAATGGGCAGGCTACAGATAAATACAGTATCCCTGACAAGGCTTCCCGGAATCCAAAGCCACCACCTTTGAAAAGGTCGTTACAAAGTGAATTGTGCCACTTATCTTGAGGTCTTGGGGCAGAAGTAAAACCAAACAAAGTCAACCTGAACTAGGCAGAAACTGCTGTTCACAAGCTGATCACTTCTTCAAGCTTTCCAGCAATGTGAAAAGGAAGGTTGTTTTGAGGATTGCAGCATAACTTTTTTTATTCTGGGGTTGGTTGGGTGTCTCGACTTATTTCCCCAGCATGCCCAGACAATGTGATTTTCTTCCACACGAGCCACAACCGATGTTGAGACCAACGTGTCCCTTTTAAGACTGTTTACACTCCACCAGGAGTTTCAGTCCACATGAAAAACGCACAGCAAAGCCCAAGTCAGCCCCATTGACTTCAAAGGAGTGTCCTCCCAGGTAAAGAGGTCTAGGATTGCAGCCTGCATACGTCGGGCCCACACTTCCGGCAACTACTCACGGTTCCCCCTTTGTCCGCGTGTATTCACCCCCCCCCCCCAATTTCCTACTGAGACCAAACATTGCGGCCACCCCACCCCGCTGCTCTCCTGCCAATGCGCACGTAGAGCACTGTTGGCGAAGACGCGCACGTCTGGGGCACTCCGACTCCTCACACCGTTGCCCTGCGCCCCCCATTACCTCTCTTCCCGACGTGCTCGGAAACACACCCCGGGCAGATACCTCTGCGCGCTACCCCGAACTGCCACTAGGCAAAAGGCCATCTCCCCTTTGGGCCAAGGAGAAGCACACCCAGAGGGTAGAGCCAGTACTCAGAGAGAAGACCCTCACCGGGATCTTAAGAGCGGCCGTGGGTTCCGTCCTCCCACTCCCATCCCCGTTTCCCCCGCACGTATGGACCGGTCCCCAATTCAGTCCAGCAATGATTGCGCGCGCGCCGGGGTGTTTCTTCCTTCCAAGCGCACAGTTCAAGCAAAGGCATCCCCGGGTTGCAGAAGCAGCTACGATCTCTTCCCCCGAGAGAAACCCGCGCTTACTTGTAGCCCCGATCGCCGCCTCGGCGGCTCCGCGTCGCAGCCCAGACTGCCTCTCGGCTCCGGGGCCCTGGCGAGCTCGAAACTTCCAGCTCCGGCGCGGCTTTGCGCTCGCCCGCCCAAACTCTCGCAACAGCAGCAGCAGCGCCGCCGCCAAGCAGCCGCTTCCGCCTCCTTTTAAGGTGCCTCGGCTGCTGTTGGACTGGAGGCCAAAGGCGACGCGCCGCCGCCTCTCCTTCTTCGCCCTGATCTGCGACTGAGGGAGAGGTCGAAGCGCGCTCGCAGGAGGTGGACTGGGGTGTGGTTAGTGAACTTTGCTGTTTGGTTAAGGAGCCAGGAGCCGGGGAGGTGGCGGCGGCCCTCGCTCGCTCGCCGGAAAGCGCAGGGAGAAGGGGGATAGGACACCGGGGGGGGGGGGGGGAGAAGAACAACTAGTATCAGGGACCTGGATTGCGCGAAATCACATCTCCGTATACGCAGAGCGAAAGGAAACCTGCTGAGATCACCTGAACTCCTCTTCCAGGTAAAATGCCCTCGGAGGCATTTCGAGATTTAAGAGGGAAAAGCATAGAGAGGGACCACTCCGTGGACAAAAAGTGCCCCCTTCGCCCCTACCTGTTGAGCTGTGATGCTGTTGTAAGTTTCCGGGTGGCCTGGAGAACCGCTGCTGCCCCGGGAGGAGGTATCAAAGTTTCCTGGAAAATCCTGGTACATTGTCCGAGGTGAGAAATAAACTTTGAAATCTTAAAAAAAACACCTGTGCACGCTGTTTGTTTGTTTGTTTTGTTCCTCCCTCAGTCCCTCCCTGTCTTGTTCGCTTCCGATCTTTTATTTACTGCCTTAGGATTTTCAAAATGCACTCAAGTGGATCTGGCAGGGTGTTGCTCCCCCCCTCCCTTTTCTCTATTTTAAGCAATGAAAAATAAGTCCTTTCCTGGTTTTGGGGGGGTTTTTTTGTTTCTTGCGACGGCACTGTGGGAATTAAAAAATAAATCCAAAAAAAAACACCTCCGCATACAGTGCATAAGGGAAAAAAAGGCACGCGCTCTAGAGGCAAATCATTGCCTCTCACGCGAGAATCAAAACAATATACTTATAAAAAAATAGTTTTCCAAATGCGACTTTTATTTCTACAGAAGAGAAAGCTTGGTGTATCTCGTTTGCCTTCCTTCCAACTTCCTGTGAAGATCACCCTACTGCTTTCAAAGCCTCGGTCGCCCTGTAGTTTTTAAATCAGGAGTATCTAAACCTCCTGTATAATTAAGCCCTTCAGAAAAGTGCCAGCTTCCTGCTCCAACTGGACTGGATGGATGACTCAGCCCGGGATCGGAGGCTCCTGATCGTTAGTTGTTGCTGCTTAAAAATACTCCCCCGAATTATTGATCCCTTAACCCTTGATGCTGCCCTTCTCGGCCATAAAAGCGATCTTTCTCCCCCACTCCTTTCCCCCCCCCTCCCTCTCCTCTATATCTCTCTTTCTAGTATCCTTGTTCTCGGAGCTCCTTTGCTCTCCCTGAATGAGTCAGTGCAATGGCATTAGTTCAAATCCACAGTCTTATTATTCCATCTCCCTGCCTCTGAAGATCTGTACCATGTGGATTCGCAAACGTCAAACTCGCAGGCTTCTGGCCCCGCCCCGCCTCGCTACGCGGAGCCTCCCACTTGGCGGAGGAGGGAGAATAGGGCCAGAGCGCGCTGTCCTTTCAGCCCCGCCGAGCCAAACCCAGCCCAGGCGGCTCCCTGCTCTCCTCGCACCGTTTTCCGTCCCTGCGGAGGCGCAGCCCGGCCAGTTCGCCTGGTGGGCTCGATTTCCCGGCCGCGGCCTCGTCGTGTCACGTCCCCCGTCCCCTCCCAGCGCGTAGGCTTAGTCTGTTCCATTGTCGCAGGTCGCCGTTGCCAAAGATGGTCATTTGCGTTGTACTACGCGAGCGCGGGTTTCCTTGGTTAGAGTGACGCGCTCGGAGAGGGATTCCCTGGTTGTCTGCAACAGACCGAACTCCGCTTAAAGGGGAACAGGATCGAAACGCTAATAGTAGTAATAATAATACTACTACTACTGGGGCAGCTGATGGTACGGGGGGGGGGCGCAGAACGATGAACAGAAGCCGACACTTTATTCACGGCGCCGGCGGATTTTCTTAAATGCTGCTTGTGCAAAACTGGAGTGTAGGCGGCTTGCGCTATTGTGGCAGAATACATGGACCGGTTAGCACCGCGACCCAAAGCAAGGGAAAGGGTGGGGAAGATTTGCATCAAGACGCATTGTTTGCAAAAGGGCGTTTGCTCACTCCCAAGTACGTGCTACCGATCTTGGGTGGCATGTCAGGTTTAGCGTGTCGGGGAGTAGTAGAAGCCGCGGCGGAGATAAAAAGAATCGCTGGTGCCGCGCAACTTGACGGAAGCTTCATACCGAGTCGATTTGCCCCGCCCCGCCCGCTTGGTACTCCTGTTGCCCGCTTATTCTTGTTATTCTTTGCCCCAAATGCAATTTGCAGTAATAGCCTACTCTTCTGTCGATCTCATAATGCATTCCCCCGCTTTGCCGGGTCGCGAGCTTCTAATTCCATTCAACTATTATAATTGCAGCGCTGCCTCCTGTAGAAAGGAAAGATCCCCATAGCCATCCAGGCATTTTCCTGAACCTGCTGAACGCGCCCCGTTTCCCTGAACTGCCCGTGGTAAACCTAAATAATCCCGAGGTTATTTATTTGCAAGCTTCACTTGCCAACAGACCGACAAGGAAATGCTGGACTTGGATAACATGAGATCGCGCAACTCTATGAAGTCCCGTGGAAACGCGGGCGGGGAGGAGCTTATTTCAGGATCGACGTGTTTAGACTTGTACAGAAGCCCCATCGGACTCAGCGGGCCTCGCTTCCAGGTAAAAATACGGTACGTTCGGTTGCAAGAGCCCTGTTCACTTGCCTGAGAAGCAGCCCCGGTGAACTCTGGAGGGCTTACCTCTGAGTAGTAAGCACACACAGGATCGGGCCCAAAGAAACTTAAAAGAAACGCAGACCGAACGATAAACGTGTCGTAGGCGCTCGCGAAGGCGAGCTCACACGATCCACGCCTGATCGCTGCGCTTTGCCAAAGTGGGGGGGGGGAGCTGCGGAACTGCAGCCGCCGCCAGAAATGTCCAGAGCGGGGTAAACCGTTTGAGAAGGGTAAACAGCTCGGAATCCTCCCGTATTCCTGGGACCCCTGCTAAGAGCCGACACGGGGAATTGGTCGCGTCCCCATACCGGCTGCTAGGCCGCTGCCACCCCTGGCTGGGGAGAGAGAGAGGGAGACGCACGCTGTTCCCTTTCCCTTCCGTCAGGCCCGCCCCTTCCAGGAATGCCTCCCCGGTGGGAGGAGCGCTTCGCGGCTGAGTTGTGCTGCTGCTGCCGCTGCTGCTTTGCACGCACGCACGGCCGGGCGGCGTTGCCTGCTCGGCTCGGGTGTCTTCCAGTAAAGTTACGTGGCTGCTGGCTAACCCCCAGAGATCAAGGAGTTTTACTATGGAATTTGGGACGGTCGCTGCTGATGCAACCGTGCAAGGCTTTGCGTTCGCGGCGAGGAAGGGCGAGCAAGCAGGGGAGGCTGCGGGCGGGAAATGCAGCGGGGGCAAATCCTGGACGGGAGGCGCGGGGAAGAGGGGATGGGCGCTGGAATTTCCCACCGAAGATTACGTCTGCCCCAACCTTTACTCCCCCCCCCCATTTTTTGAGGGGGCGGGGGAAACAAGGGCTCCCCAGGAAGTGAGGCGCGAACTGTTCCCGCTGCGTTTGTTTGTTTTGTGTGTTTGGAAATTGGCTTTTTAATTATTATTATTATTATTATTATTATTATTATTATTATTTGCTTTGGTAAAGAGCCTTCTCGAACAAAGGCCAGCATTTCAGGAGAGTTAGAAGGAAACGCTTGAGAAAGAAAGCCTCAGGCTTTAGGGCTTGCAGGATGCCAAGGACCAGATGAATGTCGAAATTACAATTTTAATAATAATAATAATAATAATAATAATGCCTATCATAATATAAAGTTGCTTCCAGAAGTGTATGTAGGTCATTGTCAGCAAACACACACAAATTAAAATATTGTGGTCCTTAAAAAAGGGGGGGGGGTGTTGTGATAAATTTATGGGACATAAGGCTATCAATGGCTACTAGCCAGGGTAGCTATATTTTGCCGTCATTGTGGGGGTCAATACTCTCCTGAATACCAGTTACTGGAATTACAGTTGCAAAGTGTGCTATTGCACTCAAGTCTGGAAAGCTAACCTTATGAGGAACAGTTGAAGGAGTTGGGTATGTTTAGCTTGGGAAAGCAGAGACTGAGAGGATATTTGATAGCCACCTAATATCTGAAGGGCTGTCACATGGTGGATGGAGCAAGCTTGTTTTCTCCTGCTCTGGAGGGTAGGACTCGAACCAAGGGCTTCAAGATGCAAGAAAGGAGATTCCAACTAAACATCAGGAGTAACATTCTGACAGTAAAAGCTGTTTGATAGTGGGACGGACTCCTTTGGAAGGTGGTGGACTCTCCTTCCTTGGAGGTCTTTTAAGCAGAGGTTGGTCAGCTGTCATGCATGATTTAGTTAAGATTCCTGCATTGCAGGGGGTTGGACTAGATGACCCTCGGGGTTCCCTTCCAACTCTACAGCTCTTTGATTCCACGATTCCTGCTTGTGGGCTCCCCACATCTCGTTGGTGGCTGTGAGAACAGGATGATGGACTAGATGGGCTTTGGCCTGATCTAAAAGCCTCTTACATTCTTATTGTGGCTTTGTGATGAGGTGGGCTGTGTTGCCAGGATGAGGAACATGTGGCACTGCAGCTGAGCAACTGGCCATGTTGGCTGAGGCTGATGGAAGGTGGAGTTAAACATCTGGAGAGGCACAGAACCAACCAGCCCTGCTCTAGCCCATGAAAGCACCTGTCACAAACCAGTTTGCTAGTTTTTAAGGTTCTACAAGACTTGTGGGGGATATAGATGTTTACAGTATCGCTCAAAATGGGAGGGTTCTGAGATTCTGCTGGTGCTTCTTCCTATCCCTCCACCACAGTGAGCCAAATAAAAGCTGAACATCATGAAAACAGTGTTGGGAGCAGGAAATATCCAGGACAAAGGTCATGCTGTGAGGGACTCCACCCTCCACTAATTATTGACTCCATATATGGAGTTATGTGCTCTGTTTCTGAAAGGGACATACTGTTCCACATCAGTACTTTTATGGCTCCCGATCCGAACACTTGCTGAGCCAGTAGACATGTCTGAGATCAATGGATCAATGGACCATTACCCCCTAAGAAAAGATGGAAGGGGTTCTCTTCCTGCTTTATGCAGCAGCTTTGTCTGCTAGAGCACAACTGCTGAGTCCCATAACTCCTCTTTATTCTGACTCCATTGTAGCTGTATATTAGACACCTCCTTTATCGCAAAAAAAAGTCTCTGGGTAATGAACATGTGATAATTGATCCTAGAAGCAAAGGATTAATTGACAGCTTTGGAGCAAAGTGTGGTGCTGATTAGCTAGCTACCCAAAGACAACATGTCCTCAGATGTCCTGAGGAAGGGAGGCCTGAGCGACGTGGACTTAAAAACAAGAGCCTGGAAACTTGTTGGCGTAATGGAAGCTGCAGGACGACATGCTTGCAGTTCTTGTCCATCATTTAATTAGCAGCACTTGACTGGCAATATTTTTAATTAACCTTAGCGACAGAGCAGAGCTGGTCTTTAACACCTCCGTATTCTAGGCAAGAGAAAGTGGCTTGCCCAAGGCCACCTAGTGAATTCTTGAACCAGCAGCTTTTCAGTATAGCAGACAAGTCTTAGGAGTAATCTACTGCTCAAAGTTGTCAGGGTTCAATTTGGATTGGTCCAGTTTCCTCAATGTGAAAATCTTATGGGGGTGTAGCTCAGTGGTAGAGGTTTGCAGGCAGGTGGTCCAGCTTCAGTCAACAGCATCTCCATCCAGGTAGTCTGGACCATCTAAAATTCTGGAGAGCCGCTTGGCAGATAGTGCAAACAGTACTGAGCTTAGAGTGGATCAGCAGTTGGACCAGTATAGAGGCACTTCCTATTTCCTATTTTAAGGACAACTATCAGATTAGAGGCATGCTCTTGGTACAGTATGTTTTTTTTGCCTGTGGGAGGTCCTAGGTTCAATCGCTGATATCTCCAGGCAGGGCTATAAAAGGCTCCTGTCTAAAATCTCGGCAAGTCGCTGCCAATTAGTGTAGACAATACTGAACTAGATAGACACTGTATGAGTCAGCTTCCTACGTAAGGCTAAGGCCTTAAAACTGTTTGGGGCTTCCTGTTCTGTTGAATCCTAGCATGTTCCCCTTGGCTAGCCCAGACTTACAAATATTTACTTAGAACAGTGTTTTTCAACCTTTTTTGGGCAAAGGCACACTTGTTTCATGAAAAAAATCACGAGGCACACCACCATTAGAAAATGTTAAAAAAATTAACTCTGTGCCTATATTGACTATATATAAAGTAATTTTTCAATTTTTCCCACGGCACACCAGGCAACATCTTGCGGCACACTAGTGTGCCGCGGAACAGTGGTTGAAAAACACTGACTTAGAAGGTGGTTGCCTGTGGCTCTGAGCACAGCTGTACCTTTCCTAGCCTCAAGAGGGAGGGGAAACTCTTGCCTGGAGCCAACTAGAACTGCTGTCTTTTGGGCTGACGGCTCAGTTTTGTCCTCTTGAGAAAAACACTCGGTTTCTGCCACTCAAGACGCCAATTCTGGGCCAACTGCTCTGTGCTCTCGGCAGCTAGTGGCAATTCTATGCATAGAGGTCTTTACTTAGGGTACCTACTCAAGAGTAGACCCACTGAAGTAAATGGACATGACTCACTTAGATTCGTTCATTTCAGTTGGTCAGCTCTTGAGGAGGACCCAGTTGAAAACAACCCTTGAGATTCCGTTTCCATTGTCCTCATTAAAACGTTTACATCCTGCCTGCCCACAACAAGCTCACAGCAACAGCTAACAAAATAGGTGAGGAGGAGAAGAAGAGTAAGCTAGCCAGTTACAAAGCAAACAAACCACTAAAACAGCATAAAACACTAAAACGGCAGAGAGGTATGATTTTAAAAATAGAAACGGTTACTGCAATGGTTTGCCTAGCCAAGCAAGCTGAAAACCATGTCAGGAGGGAGCGCCCATCGTCTCCGGAAAGCCTTTTGGTTGGAAGCTGCCTAGAGTGTCTGGGGCAACCCAGTCAGATGGGCAGGGTTTAAGTAATAACTTTATTATTATGGTTAAACCAGCCTTAGAATGTAGGAATAGCCCTGCTAGATCCCCCAGATGCCTATGGGAAGCCCACAAGCAGAGTGTAAGAGAAACTGCCCTCTCCCTGTGCTGTTTCCTAGTGATTGGCTTTCAGGGGCGTACTTCTCGTGCTCAATGCAGCATACGGCCTTTGCGACTAGCCAGGGGCATTGCGTGGAGGGGGCTGGGGGGCCATGACTCCAGGTGCATTTTTGAGAGGGGGTGCGACCAGGTGCGCCCCTCCCAGCCTCCCTCATTGGAGTCTGGCTCCGGAGGGCAAGGGAGCTGCCTTGTGCCCAGCCACAGTTCCACTCCTGGGTCAGGAGGTGGAGAAAAGGAGGAGAATTGCAGTTGTCACCCCTCTCCTTGGCTGAGCAGTGCCATACCCGACCGGGCAGCGGGAGCGTTTGCTCTGCCACTGCAACTTTCCATTCGTTTGTCTTGCCCCTATTGTATAAAGCTGTCCGAGTTGGTGTCCATCACTAAATCCTGTGGCAGCAGATCCCATCATTTAAATGAGGGAGTGCGCCCTTTTGCCTCTCCTTAATCGTCCACCATTCATCAGCTGACTCCATGCTCTACTAACGCGAGAGAGGGAGGATAAGTCTTGGTCAATATCATGCATCTCTACCACATCTCCCCTTTACCCCTGTGCTTTCCAGGCACAGGACAAGCGGAAGTGTGGATGGGCCTTCAGTAGAAAGCAGCTTCCTATGTTCCTAAGCCTAGGTCAGCCAGCCAGCAGGGACTTCCTGATATGTCTCCCTTATGTTAAATGAACATGGACAATTCGCACAGAATAGCGATCAGACTCCTGAGCCAAAACTGTTTCCCCCCACCACCACCGCCCCAGTTGTCAAACTAGAAAGGAAAAAATAATAGCAACTGGCAGCTATGGCAATGGCTCGCCGCTCCAAAAGGGTGTGGGAGAATGTGATGCTAACAACCAAAACCAAGATGAAGATCTACCAGGCTTGTTCTGTTGAGCATGTTGCTTTATGGAAGCAAGTCTTGGGCAACTTAGAACCGCCAGGAGCAATGCCTCAACACCTGTCAAGGTTCAGGGAGCCCTATCCCTCCCCCGGTTGCAGCAAAAAAAAGCAGGTAACAAGAAGAGTCCTTATTTACAGAGAGAGAGAGAAAGGAATGTAGTCCCTATTAATTAATGGCATTGCTCCAAGTAATGTCCTCCCCCCCTTTTACTCTCTGTCACCTGCAGCTCCATCCCTCATATGGTGGCTGTGTAAGGCCCTTTCCGCTTTCTGCTCTTCCCACTTTCACAGCCCTCCTGGTTCTAGGAGAAGGGGGGTCGGGAATGCTTTCTAATGATAACGTGTCAGCCAGCTGTTCTGGCTCTGCTCTTTCCCCCGCCTCCCCTTCCATTATCTCCCAGCTCTGTCCTTCTGTCTCAGAGTCATGACCTTCTGCAAACCACCGTTGTAAATCTATATTGTCTTCCTCTTTTTGGGAAGGTTAGGGAGGCAGCCTCCACCATTCCTCTTCAGTCCAGTCCCTGACAACACCTTACACATGCACTACATCACATTCTCAGCACGTTTGCTGTCCTGTCTCAGCAGCATCTACACTGGCTTGGTCACGTCCACAGAATGGAAGATGGCAGGATCCCCAATTATGCTGGGGAGCCGGCTTCAGGCACCAGGTCCATTGGCCGGCCAACTCTTGTGTTAAAAAGATGCCTGCAAATGAGACATGAGGACTGGCAACATCAATCCTGCCATGTGAGAATCCCTTTCAGATGACACTGGTGCCTGGAGACAGGTCATGCATCCACAGCAGTAACCAGAGGAGGAACGAATGCAGAAGAAAAACAATGATACAGAAACCTGCATCAGCACAACCAGACGCCTTCATCTGCCCCAGCTGCAACAAAACATCCTTCTCCTGTATCAGGAATTTTAGGGAAGTTTTTAATGTGTGATATTTTTGTATCTGATTTTTGTTGGAAGCCGCCCAGAGTGGCTGGGGAAATCCAGCCAGATGGGCGGGGTACAAATAATAAATATTATTATTATTATTATTATTATTATTATTATTATTATTATTATTAGTCACTGCAACCACAGCAGGCGCAGTAACCTTCCAGTAGTTTGACTTCACCCCCCAAAAGCACACTCCATTGTCTCCCGAGACAGACAGATGCCAACAAACGTGGAGAATTTGTGGCCCTCTAGTAACCCCTGGGGAGCAGGGAGAGTTTCAGTATCTTCATCTCCATGTAAAACTACCTCCTCCTCCACAGACCTCCAGAGCAGATGATGTTTCTGAGCTTTACAAACAGGTAATTCATCCGAGCAGGTCTCATTTAAAAGCTAAGAAGTAGAGTTTTATTGGTATATTCTATATTTCACTATAACCACCAGTAAACCACCCAGGCCAGAAGCATAGATCAGGGTGTACATTTAATTAACCAACTAATAAGCTGTTTGTGTGGGGTTCCATAAGTTCAGAATCTGGTGGATCAAATTAATCCCCATTTTACCCTGCGGATTGAGCAGGGAGCTGGGAATTGGATCCCACTCAATATTTCTGTCTCTTTTCGCAGGGCAATCTTGCGTGTGCCCGGGGGTTACCCTTCTGCTGGATTGGTGTATCTGTATCACCACATGAAGGTGGAGTGCCACTTAATTAATTTTTCAAAGAGCTCTGAGCAAAGGGACCCATTAGAGCACAAAGCTGCGTTAATTACACATCTCTCATCTTAAGTATTTTAATAAACTCTCTTTCGCAGTAACAATTAACAGCATTCCTCTCGACAGACACTGGCGATTTGTTAAGAGTCGGCAAGTACAGGTCACTGCAGCATGTGGTGTGTCTGAATAGGAACCTAAAAATCAGCATTTCCCTTCGCAGCTTGGATAACAAATATAGAAACACTTGTGACCCACCCCCACCCCCATTAACTTTAGATGTGACTAAATCCCACAGTTTCCTGCATGTGACATTGTGTGTTGAGTACATGGATTCTGTAGGGGAGAGATATTTTCCTTAAAAGTTCTAAGCAATCAGCTGCTTTTGAACCTTTTAACAGCTTAGCATGAATGCAATAGCACGGGGATACATACTTGACTTCAGTTAATCTTTCTTTCATAACATTTGTATGCTACTTGATTGTAAACACACACACACAACCTCAAAGGTTTACTAAAGATAAAACAGTAAAATTGAAAGGGGGGGGCACGGGCGGAATCACAAACATGCTTTAAAACATACAAAAGTTAAAATACCTAAAACAATTTAGAATTACCTCAACTTTCTAAGGGCCTGGGTAATAATTTATTTATACCCTGCCCATCTGGCCAGGTTTCTCCAGCCACTCTGGGCATCTCCCAACAGAATATTAAAAACACGAGAAAACATCAAACATGAAAAGCTTCCCTAAACAGGGCTGCTTTCTGGTGCCTTCTAAAAGTCAGGTAGTTGCTTATTTCCTTGACATCTGATAGGAAGCCGTTCCACACGGCGGGTGCCACCATCGAGAAGGCCCTCTGCCTGGTTCCCTGTAACTTGGCTTCTCGTAGCGAGGGAAACACCAGAAGGCCCTCAGAGGAGGACCTCAGCATCTGGGCTGAATGATGGGTGTGGAGACGCTTATCTAAACAATGTTCTTTAGCAGGTGCTCCAAAAAGAGTACAGTACAGTGAAGGCACCTGCTTGATCTCAATAGTCCCCATCTCTTAACAGATGCATGCCTGTTCCATTGCACATCCTATTGAGTGCAATTGACTTGACTTGCAGGAAGGTTGGCTAAGATTGCAAGCTAAAATGAGGGTGATGTGGGGTTCTTCCCTCTTATGGTTATTACTTAGAGCCTCCGTTGCTAATAATAAATTCAAAACTATGGTTCTTGAAAGCATGCCAGTTGAGAATCAAGCCTAAATAAAGTGCAGCAAATGATTAATTAAAAAAAAAACCACCCAACAATTTGTTAAATACAAGTTCTCATAAAAACTGCAGAAAGCAAGCATCATCTTGGGGGGGGGGGACAGCATTCTAGGGTAAAAATAAAATAAAATGTATTTACCCAGGAGGGAAGAAAAATAAATTTGGGAAAATAACAAGTGGAAATGCAGGAGCGCTGCTACTTTAGAGACTATTAAAAAGGCCTATTAAGATGGGATGTGTATGTTTCTTAGACTTCCCCTAGAGACTCCAACTAGCACTTTGCACATCTCCTTTAACTGCTGTGCAAATTGAGAGAAGCTTAAATTCCAATGATCAAATCCCATTAGGCTGTCCTCTTCAGATGTACTCTTTCTCTGTGAGTGGAAGAAATCAAGGTCTTTTGCCTGTTTGTTTGTTTCTATTTCTGGTGATTGCCAAAGAAAGCAACCAAGCTCGTTTGGGGAAGGCTGGTAAGAAATAGCATAAAAAGCCCAAAACTTTTTAACACCTGAGGAGCCAGGCGTTCATAAACAATGCTCCTGCTCCTCCTGCTCCTGCTGTCAGGTGCTTTGTTTTCCAAACCACTGAAGAAGAAGAAGAAAGTGCCTTGGTCCAAAATTAGCCGGTCTGTTTCATGCAGTGCCTATCTTTAGAAGGAGGTGTTGGTAGAACTACAAAAATAGACCATTTTCAGCAGCCAGTTTGTGTTATATTTAGGCAATGGGATGGTGGGAGTGCTCTAACAGGCACAGTGAGACAGTCACTCTTCCCCCTTTGGACTGTACATTAAACAGATAAGAGACGCATGTGCTTGAGCTATCCTAGGGGGAAAGAGAATTGGTCCAAGATGCAAAAGAAATTGGCCTGTAGTGCTTACGAGGTGCATGGGAAGAAGCACTGGGGTAAAAGTAATCTCCTTTGCAAACGCTTCTTGTTTTGGTTATCTCCTGTCTTCAGCTGTCAGTTTAATCACCGAGCTGCAAAAACTGCCTTGGAGAGAGTGGGGGGCGTTTATTTGGGGCTGGCATAACGATGTTTCAGAATTCCGCTTAGAATTTGTCGGGGCTTTTAAAGAAGGGGTCTAGCCTCTGGCATTTTGGCACTCAAGGCAAAGCAATGAAATTCTTCCCAATAGGAGAATGTGGAACTATCGAATGGTCATCCTGGGGACTGGGGTGGCACACATCATTTGCTTTCCAGCACTGCAAACCGACCACAACTTGATGGCCATCAAACAATTCCAGCAACTGGTTTAGAGCAGTGTTTCCCAACCTTGGGTCTCCAGCTGTTTTCAGACTACATTTGACCCCACTCTACCTCCACAACTCTGTGGTGCTCTAAACCAGTATTTCCCAACCTTGGGTCTCCAGCTGTTTTTTTTGGACTACAAGTCCCACCATCCCTAGCTAGCAAGGCCAGTGGTTAGGGATGATGGGAAATGTAGTCTGAAAACAGCTGGAGGCGCGAGGTTGGGAAATACTGGTTTAGAGCACCACAGAGTTGCGGAGGTAGAGTGGGGTCCACAGCTGGTTGAACAGCAGTACCCAGTGTGTGTTCGTTGAAAATAAGTGCCAGGGTGTGGTTGTAGGCAGGATGAGGACCAATAAGCTGAAGCTACATCCCTTGTAGATGGAGACACTCTGGTAGCAAGGTCTGAGAATTGGGGATTGTTCCTGTTATGCGTGGAATTGCACTTCTTCTGAACAAACAGGTACATGGTTCATGGGTGATCTTGGAACTTTGTCTATGGAGGTCCAGGTAACCCTCACAAAAAACAGTGCCTGCCACCAGCTTTGGCTGGTGCATCAACTGTGCCCCTTCCTGGACAGGGTTAGTTTAGCCTCTGTGATACATGTGCTGGTAATCTCACATTGAGACTACAGTAATGCGCTCAATGTGGGTCTTATGGGTGTTCTAGAAGCTGCAGCTGTACCAGAATGCTGCAGTAGAAGGTGGTCTCCCTTTCTGGGCACATAACACATCCATGCTAAGCGATCTGCAGCGGCTGCCTGTAAGTCACCAAGTCAGTTTTAAGGTCTTCTTGTTTTACATATGAAGCCCTAAACCACTCTGAACCAGATTACCTAACTTTGCCTGCATTGCCCAGTAAGAGCATTTAGATAAATGGAACACAGTTAGCCTTGCCATGGGCTAAGGTTTATCGGTTTGCAGTGATGTGAGGCGGGCCTTTTCACTGGTGCTGCTGAAATATGAGAGGCATTCTGCTAGCTTTGGAATATGAACCTGCTTACATAGGCATTCCCCATCGCCTCTCAACCCAAATCTCCTGTTTCAATTACTGGGTTGTTTTATTGTGCATGTGGTATAATTGTGTGTTTTAATGGTGGATTTTTATATTTTAATTCTTGTGTAATTGTTTTTTAAATGTGTAAATTACTTAGAAGCCTATTTCAGCATCAAGTGATAGATAGATAGGTAGACAGACAGAGGCTTCATACCAACCTGGGGAAAAGTGCAAAGTGGAGGTTTTTTTGCTTTTCAACTTTGGTGGAGATGATTTGGATGAGGGCATAGAGGGGGTGCTTTTTAGATTTCCAGATGTTGTGAGGCTGGTATGGGTGGTTAATGCCACAGAAGACAGAATCTATATTCAATACAGTTTCTGACAGTCTGGAACCCTGGGCCATGAAATTCAACAGAGATAAATGTAATGTCTTGCATTTAGATTTTTTAAAAATCAAAGGCATGTTTATGGGATTAGGTAGACACCTCTGTAATCCAATCAGTGTTGGGCTCTGCTTTGAAGCTAGAAAAAAAATGTTGTATCCATAGATGGCCTGAGATGTCTGCTATGTCAACAGGCAAGGGATCTGGTTGGTTTTTTTTTGTGTGGAGCTGTGTGGCTTGCAGGCTTCCAGTGTACTGAGTTAGTGTGCCTGAGATCCAGGAAAAGATGCTTTCTAGAAACACCTTTAAACATGACTGTTTTCCTGCACAGGTATCATGTCTGTATCATGTATCATAGAATATGTGCTTTTCTTCCACATGGAAATATAGTAATGTAAGAAAATTGCCATGTGAAAAGCATGCAGCTGGGATGAGCCATCGGGTTACTACTACTACTACTACTGTCAATTGGCACTTAAATACTCTCTTGGCACTAAGCGGTTATAAATTAATAAATAGCAAAAACAGAAATATAAATATAAATTAATGCAGACGTGCTAATTGCTATCAAAAAGCTTACTAACCAGGTTTTCAAAAGAGCACTCAAAACAGTGATGGCTTTTTGTTAACTGGGCAGACACATCTTCTATAGCTATCACAGTTTTAGGGAGTGACACTTATGGACTAGAATCACCCTTGAAAAATTGCATCGGTTTCAGCCGTTTTTGATGTATGAGCTGAAGTGGACTGTCTTACCCAATAATCAGTGCTCTTGCACACACACACACACACACACACACACAGAGAGAGAGAGAGAGAGAGAGAGAGAGGGAGAGAGAGCAAAATCCATTCATCCCATGAGAAAATAACCACAGCATGTAGCATTTGAGATCTGGTGGCGATAAAGTACTTTTGCAATAAACTGCTTGGCCAAAGTAACTTTAAACAAGCCTGGTTTACAGTGCCCCAGACATACATCCAGAGCTGCTTGCATTGAGCAATAAATCTGTTTCCAAAAAAATAAAATAAAAAAACAAGAGATAACATGCATGCTTGCTAAGTCCAGTCTTGCCTGAGCATTAAGCAAGTTAAGACCAAACCAAGTTGCAGGGTAAGGGAGGATCATTGACAGGCAAATGAGCAAGGTTTTGGTGCTTCATGTTCCAGGGACGCAGTGGCACTTTGCAGAACCGAGCAAATAACTGAAATAACACCCTCACTTTAATTAATACTCAACCCTAGGAACCAAGGGCCTTGGGCCATTGGTGGGTCAAACTCTTTTTGACTAAAGTAACAGAGCCAGGAATGGCAGCAGAAGCTAAACTCCCACACTCCAATGCTCTGTTGTGGCAATGGTACTTTTATGGTGCTGTTGTGCCCGCACCAGATTACCGTGCGATGCTGCAATCTTGAAATGCACAAAGGCAGAAGGAAGTCCCTGTCCCCGATGAACCTTAATAGAATTTCATTTGTGCATATATTTTAGGGTGCAAATAGGGATGGAGTGCTCCAGTGGTCTTATGGGATTTGTTTTTCAGAAACATGAAAATCTTCCCTTTTTTAAAAGGAGTTAAAAATGTGCAAGAACCCTGGCCTTACTGCCTTAACGTGGAACCGCTGCATAGGTAGAATCAGAAGCAACCAATTAGTTCAGCACACGGAGACTTGCTGAAAACATATTGTGAGCCAGAGGGCCGTACCTAATTTGCACAGCTTATTTACGTACTCCAAATATAATTCACATAATATTTGCACGAACTTGGTGGACTCCGCACTGCTGGTGGACATATGGCAACACTTCTGCGATGCCATTTGTGCAATTTGATATGACAAGCAAGAAGTTGCCGCTATTGGGGTGGAATCCGTTGTTATATTTACACCAAAGGTTCGGCAATTAACAACTTCCTCGTAAATATATGAACAGGTGGAGACGGTGGAAGACAAAGCAAGTCCTAATGTGTGTTAGAATTAAAGCATATGTCTTCTCTTCAGCTGAGACTGGCTGATCATCAGCGTCCTGGGATGGCTATGCCCAAATGAGCAAAGTTATTGCCAAGAAAACAGGTTGGACTAAGAAATGATGAGATGTGAAAGCATAAACAAGGAGCCTTTGAGTGGTGCAAGTTAGGGAAATTTAGACCCTGGACTTGATATTCTTACAGGGACTCTGCATTAGATAGCCATGGGTATTACTTCAGTTGTTATTCTCTGTACTGCAACTGCTTCTCTATTCCTGGTACGTTAGAGCAAAAAACCCTGGAATTTTTTTGTTTGTGAGGGGAATAAGGGGCTCCTAATAACACTCAGCTGAGTGCTCACTAGAAGGACAGATCCTGAAGTTGAGGCTCCAGTACTTTGGCCACCTCATGAGAAGGGAAGACTCCCTGGAAAAGACCCTGATGTTGGGAAAGATGGAGGGCACAAGGAGAAGGGGACGACAGAGGATGAGATGGTTGGACAGTGTTCTCGAAGCTACTAACATGAGTTTGGCCAAACTGCAGGAGGCAGTGAAGGATAGGCGTGCCTGGCGTGCTCTGGTCCATGGGGTCACGAAGAGTCGGACACGACTGAATGACTGAACAACAACAACAACACTCAGCACCCTTAGCAAACTGCAGTTCCCAGGATTCTTTGGCAGAAGCCATGTCTCTTTAAAGTGGCATAATACCGCCTGAAACGTATGGAACCTTAGAAATGAGGGAGAGTTAACGAACCATTTTCTCTAGCCACTATTATTTATTCGGTAATTTTATACCCCACTTTTCAACTCACAACATTTATAAAACACTACAGATATGCCAAGAAGAGCCACATGCACACTAAACAAAACACCGAGCCAGCACTAGATGTTTCTTCCCACAGGGCAGATGGTATCAACAGGCCCTGATGTTGTCTTCACCTGCCTCCAACTTAAGAACGTGATGACATAAAAATAGCCTGCTGGATCATGTCAGTGGCCTATCTAGTCCAGCATCCAGTTCTCACAGTGGCCAACCAGTTGCCTGTGGGAAACCAGGTAGCAGAACAAGAGCCCTCTCCCCTCCCATGGTTTCCAGCAACTGGTCTTCAGAAGCATTTCTGCCATCAACTGTAGAGGCAGCATAGTCATCATGACTTGTAGGCATTGATAGGTTTATTCTCCATGAAATTAGATTTATCCTCCGTTAATCTGTCCAATCTTCTCTTAAAGCCATTCATGCTGGCTGATTTTACCCTCAACTCACTAAGACTATTTTAAAGCACTGGATCGTCCCAAATGACCCAAGAATTAGACAAATCCATGAAGGTTGTACTGCAGCAAAACTTTCCTGTGCAGGTGGGAAATGATGTTGGACACTTCAGTAGCAAATATTGACTTTTATCTGGAAATGAGCAGGAGGGAAGGAACAAAATTAAAATCGTCATGCTATATATATTTTTTCATGTAAGTACTTGTGCAAACCCAGTATTCTAGTTTAATAAGTATAAACCTTCAGGGTGAGAACTTTGTGTGTGCTATTTAGGGATAATTTGGGGTATTGCAATAAAAAAACCTGTTCTCTTTTGTTCAGATTTCCTGAAAAGTAAGAGTAAAATTATAAACCAACATTTTTGCCTGTGACACACCTGTTAAAGGTACAGAAACCCTATCCGGGGGAGGGGGGAGAGAGATATTCTTGCTCTGACCAAAGGAGAGGAGCAGCCCTTTCAACTGGACCAGAAATGATGCCAACATCTCTTAGTACTGAAACACATGGATCCTTGCCTGCTTTGTGGCAAACTAGTTGTCTGACTTGTTCTCCAAGAACAGAAGTTGACATTTCCCCCCCCCACCACCACCACCACTGCCAACTGTCTAAATATGGCTTGAGGTTGCATGTTGGTACAAAAGCTGCAGATTCTGCTTGTGGTGAGCAAGTCAGATGACCTGCTCCTGACTTGTAGGCAGACTCTAGTCAGCATGGGGGGGGGGCAGGGGGAGAGAAGCTGTCAGAAGCAGGGTGAGCTACACACATTATGAATACAGTGGCTGTATGCCCACTGTTGTATCCTGCAGCAATGTGAAGAACATAGGTGCATGTATATGAATCTTTAAACAACTGGGTATACTCTGCTCAGAACTGGCTGGCCCAATCTGGGTTCCCGGGCTGACTCTATAGCTGTCTAAAGTTGTGTCTGAACACACAAGTTTGTTGTCCATGCTGCTGTGAGAAACCCCAAAGACCACAGGAAGCTGCCTTGTACCAAGTCAGACTATTGGTCCATCAGGTTTAGTGTTTCTCAAACTTGTGTCTCTGGCTGTTGTTGGACTACAACTCCCATCATTCCTAGCTAGCAGGACCAGTGGTCAAGGATGATGGGAGTTGTAGTCCAACAATAGCTGGAGACACAAGTTTGAGAATTGCTGGCCTACACCGACTGGCAGGGGCTATCCAGGATATAAAAGAGGGCACGTTTCCTAGCGCTACCTGGCCACACTGGGAATGCTCCACCATCTAGCTATATGGCCCTTCTCCTAACTGTACTACACATAGCAGCCATGTTTGTTGTCACTGTGTAAGATGCATAGCTGCCAGCCCAAGACATTTCAGTGCCTCAGGTGGAGCAGCAAATGGTGCCTGTTGTCACCACCTTCTTCAAGGGGCAGAAGGACGCAGGTGGCGCTGTGGTCTAAACCACTGAGCCTCTTGGGCTTGCCGATCAGAAGGTTGGCGGTTTGAATCCGTGCAGCAGGGTGAGCTCCCATTGCTCTGTCCCAGCTTCTGCCAACCTAGCAGTTTGAAAACATGCCAGTGCAGGTAGATAAATAGGTACCGCTGTGGCAGGAAGGGAAACAGCGTTTGTATGTGCTTTGGCACTTGTTACAGTCCTCCGTGCGCCAGAAGCGGTTTAGTCATGCAGCCACATGACCCAGAAAGCTGTCTATGGACAAACACCGGCTCCCTCAGCCTGAAAAGCGAGATGAGCACCGCACCCCATAGTCACCTTTGACTGGACTAACCGTCCAGGGTTCCTTTACCTTTTACCTTTACCAAGGGGCAGACTACTCAGCCATGTTGTTGTGGTGGCATTGCAGGTAGAGCACAGTCACCTCTCTCTCCTGCTAGTGGTTAAAAAAACCCAATAATAATGCATTCAAAAAGAAACAATGCGCAAAATCAGCTGCTTCACTCAGCTTATTGTGGGGCCTAGCAGCTGCCCTTCATCTTGAGCGATGATTCATAGTGGGACCATGTGCAAAGCAGGGCAGGGCCCTGTGTTTTTAAACCTTTGTTTGCTTAGAAGGTATCTTACAGCACTCTTCAAACACGGGTTATCAGAGCAAGGCAGTGGCATTACTGAGGGATTTCCTCCCAAAGCAAATACCATCTTCAGAGAAGGCACTTCCCTCAGGACCACAACATTAAATGAAAGGGTTAATTCCCACTCGCCCACCCCTCTCTCTGCCTGCCTGACTGCCTGCTTTGCCAGGTGGGTCTTTGGGCTGAGGCTCGTCTTTTATTTCATTTATTTATTTCATTTATTGGATTTATATACCGTGCTTCATCCTAAGATCTCAGGATGGTTCACAGAATAAAACACAGGATAAAAACCAAGTAAATAATTAAAAACAAAACATGCTAAACAATACCCGGCCCCCCAACCCACAGGCCACATGTAAAAATGCTGTAGAATACAAATCAGCTAAAGGTCTGGTTGAAGAGGAACGTTTTCTCCTGGCGCCTAAAGGTGTATAATGAAGGCGCCAGGCAAACCTCCCCGGGGAGAGCATTCCTGAAATGGGGAGCCATAGCAGAGAAGGCCAGTCCTTATGTTGCCACCTTCCAGACCTCACATGGAGGACACACACGACGAAGGGCCTCAGATGATGATCACAGAGTGTGGGATGGTTTATATGGGGAAGGGCAGTCCTTTTATCCTTACAGTGTAAGCCTAATAGTTAGCTATCCCCACCCCTGTCATTTTTTTTTAAACCCCTCACCAGGTAAATATAAGGATGCTTTTGCAGCAATGGCATTGCATTAGTTTCATTTCATTTCAACCCCATCTTTTTCTCCAAGGAGCTCAAGGTTGATGTACACAGTTCACCCTCTTCCCATTTTATCCTCACAACAACCCTGTGAGGTAAGCTAGGCTGGGAGACATTTAGGTCAGTATTGTCTGCTCTGACTGGCAGCAGCTCCTGGGGATTTCATTCAGGAGGCCTTCCTAGCCCCATTTGCAGACGCCAGCAGTCGAACCTGGGGCTTTATGCATGCAAAACCACTGAGCTACTCCTCTTCCCCCAGTGATTGTTTTTCAGATAACTCAAGGTTTACTCTTCCGAATGTGAACCAATTACTAAAAACCACCAGCACCAAACTTGATTATCTTCCTCACTGGCGACATTGGGTTGTGCAGTAGGAGCCCGAGAAATGTTTGCTAACTTCCTCCCACGTGTCAGTGTGGCTATTAGCCACAGCCTGTTCACCCACAAAGAGCAAGTATGCATGCAATTGTTTTAATCTATTCCTTGGCGGTGGCTCTTTGCATGGCCTGCTTGTTTGACTCAGTCAACAACCATTCTGAAACCTGGAGCAGAATAGGCATTGCTGTTGTTTTTGTTGTTCCTGCTGCTGCTGCTCTTTGTCAGGTCCCGCTAGTGAACCATGCTGGGAGCTCCTGCCAGAGGATAATGTGAAAAGAGAGCCCAATGGCGCATGCAGATCTCTTCCGCACAAAGCTCAATATTTTCAGCAGTGGCTTCAAGCTATTAATTGATTGCCGCTGTCTGTTGCTGCTGGAAGCCATCCTAAGCGAGGAGCCTTGGGACAACGATTAAACTTTTTAAAGAGTTGAAAGATGCTTACTCTACTGCCAGACTTCTCAGCATGCAGATTCAAGATCACTTAGCAGGGATTGCCAGAAGAGAAGCTGTGCTCGTCTTTTGTTGCAAAAAAAAATGTCAAGCTTACGCCGTAATAAATTTGTTTGTCTTAAAGATGCCACAAAACTCTTGGTTGTTTTTGCGTGGGTTAGTACTTCTTGAGCGCTAATCTATTACACAGATAGCCTGCCTTTTCTCCAAAGAGCTCAAAGTGGCACCCATGATTCTCTGCACCCCTTTCTCCAGCAACACAGAGAGGTATATTAGGCTGAGCTATACTGATTGGTCCAAGGTCCAGTTGAACAGAGATTTGAACCTGGATCTCCTTGGTCCTAGTTCAGTTCTCTAACCACTGAACCAGACTGGTTCTCTTTAACCACTATGCTTTCATTATCATTTTATATTTCCAATCAGGATGGCTAAAGGGCTGAATTATTTCTACTTTTCTAACACATGTTTCTAACACAGTATTGTCGACAATGACTGGCAGCCCCTCTCCAGGTTTTTTGCCAGACTTTATTCCAATGCTACCTGGAGATGTTAGGTACTGAACCTGGGAACTTGAGTATATGCTTTATTGTGGACCTACGAACTTTCACCCATTGCAACTAAAAGGCCTGGGGGAACAAAAAGGTCTTCAGCTGGAGCCTGAAAGACAGCAACCAAGTATAGGCAGCAGTCAAATTTCTCTGGGGAGGGCATTGGGTAAGTGGGGTGCCACCACTGAAAAGGCCCTGTCTGTAGTAACCATCCACCTCACATCAGTAGGCAGAGGAACTTGGAAAAGGTCCTCCACTGAGGATCTCAAGGACCAGGCGGGTATATATGGGACAAGGGAATCCTTTTATGCAGCAATATGAGTTCCTTCTCAAGGCTGGAGATTGCCAAGAGAATTCTGATGAAGATGGAAAGGGAAGTGGAAATTGTCTTTGGTCAGGAACGGAAACCAGTCCCGTGAATATGATCTGTATTAGTTCACACTGTTGTTTTCTTCTAAATCTGCAAATGATAGGCAGTTAATAACTTTTTCAAACATTATTTTGACATTTCTGTTACATTGAAATGAATGTAAATCATACAAATTGCTGCATAAGTTCTGCAGTTGCTATAACACATGTTAAATAGCAGGCAGTGACACAAATAACTTAGCATTTGGTGGACCCTGAACTGCAGCAGAAACAGTGCTGATTGTGATGAATGCAGGTTGGAATAGAAACTGTGATGCCATGTTGCATCCCTAATCAAGGTTGCTTCACTTCATACATAACTATTTCTTTTTTTAACAGAACCATCCAAAATCTCTTAGGCGGACCAGTAACATTTCAATGTGCACATGTAGCAAAGCATGTATTTTCAGCTACAAATATTGAACAGCTGCACACACTAGGGGTATTATATGGGTACACTACATGGGTTGGATCATGACTGCACATGTTAGCTGCTTGACCCTTTCTCACATGTCATGCAAAAACTCTGCGCTACATTTCACATTTTATACATCTGTAGTAGCCTTTCTAGGCAGAAGCTGGTGCATTCTTCCCAAATGAAAACAAACATTCTGTATCAAGGAAAACCAGATTTGGGGCTGAAAGCAACAGATCGTACACATTTGGTGTTTTTCCCCCCTGATGAGAATCAAGGATGAAGTAAACGTGCAATAACCTCGAAGAAACAAAGCTGGACAGGTTCAAAAGTGGCCAGAGGCAAGTCTAATTACACTTCATTTGCATAGAACTTAAAGCCCACACAAGATGCAAGCAGCACAGATAATAATACCTTAGCTTAGTCCACACTTACTTACTTTCTCAGGCATTGCCACCTCCATGGATAATATCAGCAGTTATTTAGAAACATTCTGGTTGCACTTCATTGTCTTATTTATATGATTCTTGAATTCATCATTCCTGGCTTTTGCTCTTGTATTTCTCTTCTAAAAGCAAGGCCTTGGGGGGGAGGGTTGTTTGTTTCCCCCCCAACATTTTGCCCCAATGAAAAAGAATGATTGGATGAATGCATATGACAATTTACCAAGTGCAGGTAAAACCTCGTGGCAAGGCAGTCATGATATCAAGCTAACAGGATGTCCTTTCATGGGCTGCGTACACACCATTTCTGCTTCCCCCAAAGCATCCTGGGAATTGTAGTTTACCCCCACAGAGCCACAATTCCCATCACCCTTAAGCTACATTTCCCAGGATTCTTTGGGGGAAGTCACATGGCATGTCCACCATCCTAAAGTCTGAACTTTGGCCTCCTTGAACACCAGCCTTGCCTTTGGGAAATCAGAAAGAATCCATGCCTCGTTGAAGGAGGCTCCCACATTTTCTGCAAATTTGTTCTCACACTGCCTAGGGATGCTCTCACACCCTCCGCCCAAGCTACTTACGTCCCAATGGCGCTGGCCGCAAGTGGATAATGTGAATGCAATGTCTGCCAAGGACATTGGGTAACAGAGCAGAAAGTTTCCAGCCAAATGGCACAGTGTAACTAGATCAGCTACAGGCAGTGCTATCCCAACTGTGTTGCCTCTGGCTGACCCATTCCTCCTCCTATTACTTAATTTTGTTTTGCCCCTGTTGCAGGCTAGGTACTGTACGCACAGGGACAACATGGTCCCTGCTCAGCTGGTTTGCAGAATTACACAACCTGACTCAAGTTGCAGCCTTTCCTGTATTCAGTTACATCTAGTGGTTGGACACAGCCTCTGGACCAACTCTGCAGCCTGAAAGCACCCAGAGACCTCTTAAAACCAGAGGTGCCATCAGAACAGGACCTTGGGACAGGAGTCCAGGGCTCCTCCTAGCAGAAGGGGAAGTAATGCAGATTAGCATCTATACAGCTCATCCCTGCCCCCCAATACCCTTAGTATCTAGTCTCTGAAATTACCTAACCACATCACTGCTTACACCTTGCAAAACAAAGTTCCAGGGGCCATAAACTACAGCGACACCCCTTCCAGCTCTATGCTTCTATGACAACTTCCTGCACCTGCAACTTTTGAAAATTCATTCTGTAATAATTTAGAATTTTTAGTTGGGCATCGAAGGTGAGTTGTTTGTTTGTTTTAAAAAACAACAACCCTTTTTCTGATTCCTAGTTGTCATGAGAAAATTTGACACATAGACCCAGGGGACTGTTGCCAGTAAACAAAACTTATCTCTTCTCTTCTGGCTAATTATATTGATTAATAGCTGAGAAATCCATTTACAAAGGCACCTGGAGAGAGGAGACTGTAGGATTTAATACAATGAAGCCCGTTGTAAGGTAGCAGCAAAACAAAAAGGTTCCTTAAAATCGGCATACTTCACTTGTGCTTTAGACAGAAGTGCCATGTTTCTTGGTATTGTAGCTCAATATTTCCATCTTTTGCACTCCAAAATTCTTTTGTAGCTATTATGTATTATTTATATTTACTCATTGCCTCATGATATATATTCCTTGGGTGGCATGCAGTAGCCAAGACTGCACCCCCTTCCTATGAATGTAAAGGGAAAGTTAGCATGAGGCTGGGGAACCAATGGCTCCAGTTGCTGTTGGACTCCAATTCCCATCAGCCCCAGCCAGCCTGGCCAATGGGCAGCCATTAAGGGAGTTGTAGTCCAACCATATCTGGAAGGCCACATCCCTGCATTGGCATAAGAAGAAGAAGAAGAAGAAGAAGAAGAAGAAGAAGAAGAAGAAGAAGAAGAAGAAGAAGAAGAGGAGTAGGAGGAGGAGTAGTAGTAGTTTGGATTTGATATCCCGCTTTTCACTACCCTAAGGAGTCTCAAAGCGGCTAACATTCTCCTTTCCCTTCCTTCCCCACAACAAACACTCTGTGAGGTGAGTGAGGCTGAAAGACTTCAAAGAAGTGTTACTAGCCCAAGGTCACTCAGCACCTGCATGTGGAGGAGCGGAGACGCGAACCCAGTTCACCAGATTACAGGACTACCACTCTTAACCACCACACTGGCTCTCACTCTTATAGACCCAACTCTACAAGTGAAGTTGCTACATTTTTTTCCAGGTGTTGAGTGGATAGCTGGCCTGTGACTGGCACACCCCAGGTCTTAAAATCCAGGCAGTCTCCCAGCTTTCCTGCTTCTAAACCTAGCCCTGTGGAGCAATCCGAAGAGATCAGGAAAGCTGGACCTCAGGTGCCTCAGATGACTTCAATCCCATCCCTACACCTGTACAGTTACTTGGATTTGTAATACACAGGTATATGCACTTGTTCTCATGCTCTGCAATTTGGTTCTCAGGTTACATATGCTGTCTCACTCATTCTGGCTGCGGTCGAAGAGTTTTAGATTTATGCTGCTGCTGGCGAGACACTAGCCAGACCCACAGGTTATAGATTTGCCTAGAATGCCACCATTCATCTTGCAAATGTCATGTAAACTGGAAATGCAAGGTGCAAACTCCAAGTGTCTACTGCACTGGATGTATGAAACCATCACAGCAAAAGATCTGTATTAAGTTCTTAGAAAGTTAAAAAAGAAAACCCACCCATTGAATCTGTGACAGCACAAAGATTCTCTGTCTGGCTTCCACCCATACTGCAAGGAGGAATCTGCTATTACATCCGCAAGTAAAAGGGCTTTCAAGCTGGTGGACTTACATTGACTTACATTGACATGGCCGGGTGTTCCAAGTCCTGACAGGCTGCTGCCTCTAGCTGCCATGTTAAGACCCCATAGTCACCCAGCAGCTGCATGTGGAGGAGCGGAGACCCGAACCCGGTTCACCAGATTACAGGACTACCACTCTTAACCACTACACCATACTGGCTCTCACTCTCAATGCTGTGTCATGGCAGTGCTGTGAGAAATTAAAATGGTGGCTACAGCCACCTACCCTGTACTGCTCAGAGCCACCGCAGGCACCACTGATGCCACAAGGTAAGCTCACATGGGCCCGCACCACATCTCACCTTCTACAAAGACAAGGCCAGCTCAATCGCTGCGTTGCTACTGGGGAAAACGGAGGTACGTGACGGGAGAAGTACTCTTCCACAAACCCACATTTCAGTCCATTCTGGAAATGAAGGAACAAAATAGACAACCATCACACTTCATCTTCTGCTGCCAATTAGCTACCAGTCTAGGTTCCAGGTGCTGGCTTTGCCCTATACAGCTTGGGACCAGAGGCCTGAAAGATTGCTACAAACCCAATTGCTACAAACACCACTATGCAGATGAGGGCCTCCTGAAGATACCATCTTATCAAGAGGTATGTTTCGCCTAACATAGGAACCAGGTCTTTAGTGTTGTGGCACCTCCTCCTTAGAACCCCCCCTTCCTTGAATATTAAGACAGGCACCATATCTGTTGTCTTTTCAGCACCCACTGAAGACCTTATTTCAACAAGATTTTAAGGCTGAGATCTTTACCAGTCTACATCTGTTCTCCTCCTTCTCCTTCTCCTTCTCCTTCTCCTTCTCCTTCTCCTTCTCCTTCTCCTTGTAGTAATTGTTTTATCACCTGTCTTTTCCCATCCTGGGCTCTTTTGAGACAAAGGGTGGGATATACCTTTAATTAATAAATAATACCCGGAAGCTTGTGGGAAGCTGAACAAACCCTAAAAAAGAGAGAAGAGGACAGGAGGCAGCTTCCATCACCACCTCCATCACCAACACACCTTCCTCTGGAATTAAAAAGCTGGTGAACACCTGCTTGGCTGGCCCTCCGCTGGAGTTAACCCGCCCCAGGCACAAATTGGCCAGGCTGGTTCAGAGAGGCATAATTTAGATCGCTCCACATCTGTGGGTGAGGCTTTCTGTTTTATGGAACGTGTACACCTCCCTCCTCTCCCCCCTGCTGTCTCCATGCAATTTTCAACCCCGCTATGCCACTTTCATGGACTGAAAGCACACACACACACACACACACACACACACACACGGTGCTCTCTTTTTACTCCTTTAACAGAAACAGGCCTTTTATTTCCTTTCTCCCCAGCTCTTTTTCTGCAGGAGCTGCTTGACAATGAGAAGTCTGAGGCCTTCGCGAGGCTACAGAAACCTGTTCTCAGCCATGTGGTTGTCTGCCGCTCGCTCACGCTGCGCTGGCAATTTTCAAAGCTGTCTATTATCAGCACGTTAATAACCTTTCATAATGTTTAATTACTTGGAAAGGTAATCAGTCCTGGGGTAATTATTTAAGAGGCATGCCCACTTTGTTCGCTCCTGGCAAAGACTTCTGTTCTCTTTTCTCTTTCTCCCATTCTTCATATAAATGTGGCGTGACTGGCGGTGCTTCGCGCGGCGGCATCTATCTGTGTACGAAGCAGGCTCAGGGAATTTCTGGCTGTAACCCTTCCCCTAGCCGGCCTCCCCACTCCCACAAGCCTCCTCAAATCTACAAGCCAGCTTAACCGTAACGCCTGCACATCTTAGCTCCTGCAGTACT
Organism: Lacerta agilis; assembly: GCF_009819535.1. NCBI lineage: Eukaryota > Metazoa > Chordata > Lepidosauria > Squamata > Lacertidae > Lacerta > Lacerta agilis. The sequence continues at coordinate 85,675,175 of NC_046314.1, read as the reverse complement.
GGGTTTCCAAAAAGCAGACAAAGCCAATTTTGTTTCAGTCCGGTTCTGACCTCGTGCCTCGCAAACCAAGACACCTTCCGCTGGCCCTGATCGTTCCACAGAGCCCAGCAGCTTCCACGAGGTGGTTAGGCATCAACTAACACTAAACCCAGACTTGGAGCTAAGCATTCAAAATGGGAGATGGACGCCTGCAAACATTAGGAGTCATTAATCAAAATTTATATTATATAGCACTTTCAAATGCTATATATCTACTTTGCAAGCCTTAGCTCACCCACAAGCAATAAAAAAAATTAAAACTACCCATAATTGGATAAGCCATTGTTATTTGTATTTTTAACAGACTGGAAACTCAGGATGTGTTTATTTATTTGCTTACTATTTTTTAATCCTGCTTGTTAGAAAATTATTTCCCCCCTAAGGAGCGGGGGGAGAGAAGTCCTGCAATCAAGAAAAGGAGATGGGGATGAGACTCTGGCTACATACATACCATGCACTTAAAGCACATAACTTGACCTGAAGAATCCAGGGAACTGTAGTTTACCCCTTGACCCACTACAGTTCCCAAGCTTCTTTTGGGGAAATAATGTGCTTAAATGTATAGTGTGCACACTGCCAGAGAGAGGTCATGCCATCAGGCATACAAAAAAATATGACACACAAGCTAAAGGGAGTGGAAGAAAAAGTTAGAGTGGCATCAATGTTGAAAATCGGTTGAGGTACAGTGGGGGGGGGAGGCTTTCTGTGCTGATGGCCTTCCTTGAATAGCAGGTGGAGGCCCTTGTTCATCTGGCCAATGGATGGGGCCAGAGTCCTTTCCCCTTTGGTTCCACAATCCCAGAGTTAATGGTTACAGCAGGGTCTTCTTTGTGGAATGGATGGGGAAGCTCCCTGCAGCTGCAACCCAGTCTGCTGATGGAGGGGGAGAAGATTGGTCTTTCCCTTCCTATGATGATCTTTCTTGGAGGGAGCGGGTGCCCTTCAGATGTTTTGGACTACCATTCCCATCGGGCCCAATAGAAATTGTAGTCCAAAACACCTGGTGTGTACCAGGCTGGTGAAATCTGCCGCATCGTCTTTATTTGATATCCTCGTTAGAGCTAAACCAAAAATTTGCAGAGTGCTCTTAACAACAGATCTTGGGGAAGAGCTGAATTCACAGTCAAAAGCATCATAACTTGCCAACACAGTAGCAGCGTCCAAATGAATACAGGTATTGTGAAGCATAATCCATACTGCTTATCTTTGGCTTACTCTGCGTTTTGTGGGGCATTTCTTTGCAGTCCTACCTGTAGCTGTTTTTCACTTTTGAGGACAAGGTTGCTGTTGTTATTAAGGTGTTGTCTCCACGAAGGAAAGTCATTTCTTGGGAGCGATGAAATGCGGGGGTGTAGATAGCTCAGTCATGAGAATGAACTTGTTTGCTGTGTTTTCTTTCTACTAGTTGTTTCACATCTGCAAGGATTTCTGTGATCCTAGAAAATATATTTCCTCACACAAATGTGTCCAATTGCTGCTTATGATGGTGCCAGGTTGCTTACGATGATGTCAGAGGATCTCTGAAGTAATTGCCTTTGTAATTTTCCTTACTGCCTTGTAATTGAATTAAACACTGGAATTGCTACTGTTCAAAGAGCAAATTTGGCTGCTGTTTTGGTTGCCAATTTAGTGCTTAATCTGCTGCTCCCAATGAGTCCATCAAGATATACTACCTATGAATACTGAGCATGAATCTGTGTTGCAGATTAAAGTTTTCCACTGCTATCACCAAATGACTCTCACCTATTCAATGAAAGAAAAAAAACTGGTCTAGAAGTGTAAGATAGATAATACACACACATACAAAACCAGACAATAAATATATAAAACAGACAATACTCATAATTTATAGATTTATATAACTATTACGTGGCTTTATACAACTGTTTATAAAAACTTGGGAAAGGTTAGGAACACTTTTCTTTCCTATTCCTGTGTTCTTAACATGTGTTCCACACAGCTATAATGATTTAGAGTTTTAAGAATTCCTTTTCAATATTATAACAGTAAAAATAACCGCTCCTTCACACATATCCATTTACAAAGCTTGGATCAAAGTTGATAAATAGCTGAGCAATGAGGAAGAAGTGTGATGGTACTGCAAAGAATGCTAATGCAATCTTAGGTGTATTAACAGTAGCATAGCAACCAAATTATGAGAAGTGCTGGTTCTGTTTTGTGCTACTCTTGGGAGTGTAGTGTCCAGCTCTGGGTACCACATTTTAAGAAGGACATTGAAAAACTGGACTATGTCCAAGGATGATGAGGCATCTGGAATCCAAGTCCTAATAGAAATTGGTAGGAGCAGCTGGGCATGCTTAACGTAGAGAGGATAAGATTAAAGAGAAATGTGATAGCCTTCTTCAAATATCTAAAGGCTAGGCTCATGCCAAAGATGCCAAGAGCTCATTGCTTCATCAGGCAGGACAAGAATTACCAGACGGAAGTGGCAAGAGAGTGGACAAACTTCCTAATGCTAAAAGCTGTTTCACAGCGGAGCAGACTGCCCCTGGAGGTGGTGCACTTTCCTTCATGACAGGCATCGAAGCAGAAGCTGAATAGCCATCTGACATGGTTACCATGGGTCCTCTTTTTTTCCAGGACACGTCCTCTTTTGCAGGGGTAAAATTTGAGACAAATTGCATTTATTTGCTTTGAATGGCCGTCATAGCGTCCTCTGTTTTGCTCTTCAAAATATGGCACCCCTAATGGTCGCTATAGTTGCACCCTACATTAGGGGGCTGGACTAGATAACCCCTCAAGATCTCTTGGAAGTTCCAATTCTAAAATTATACGATCCTATGATTTCTTGGTCTGAGCACCATACTACATATGGTAGTGACCACACCACACATTCTTCACATGATTTGCTGTACAGTGGTTCCTCATGTTAAGAACTTAATTCATTCTGGAGGTCCGTTCTTAAGCTGAAACTGTTCTTAACCTGAAGCACCACTTTAGCTAATGGGACCTCCCGCTGCCGCTGCGCCGCCAGAGCACAATTTCTGCTCTTATCCTGAAGCAAAGTTCTTAACCTGAAGTGTTATTTCTGGGTTGGCGGAGTCTGTAACCTGAAGCATATGTAACCTGAGGTACCACTGTAGTAATGTTTACAAGGAGGAAAACACAGACCAACTTGCATTTCATGATCTGTGACTGTCCTCAAGTATCATTTTTTTGCATGGAAAATCGTGCTTCTTATCGAATAGGTACAAACGTTCCTATGTAATCAGTGCAAAAAAATAATCTTGTGTGGTGCTTCCTATCTCATCCTTCCTTCTTTACACTCTCTGGAAAAGGTGCTAATATTCTCTGCTATTCAAAAAACATAAAATCTGGATTCAGGATCTGCTACGCCGTGATCCTGAACATTGTCTGCATTCTCATTCTCAAAATCACACACAATACACTGACATCTTGGGGTACTTCAGGATCTCTCCTCCCTCTCTTCCCCATTTCCTTTTTCACACACTGCATGTAACTCATTAGAAAAGTGCATGAATGGAATTGCAGAAGTTGAGAGTTGCATGCAATTCCCAGGGGGGGAGAAGCACCTGTGGACGGAGAACGCACAATTATTTCAGCCAGCAAGACACTAAAAACTGACAAGAGTGATGATGCAGACACAGGCCAAGACAGGTAGATGACAAACTGAAATCCCAGTCCTGTCGACTCCACAAAGTCTGAAGGGATCTGAAAAGGAACCTCAAATTTAGTCAAGAAAAGCCTGTATAAGAAAAATTCCCAAGCCTGCCCATAGATTTCCAGCCAGCCTCCGCTGTAAAACGGCTGGATCAAGTTGCTTTGGGGAAAGGAAATGGCAACCTTTCCCCAAAGCAACTCGATCCAGGCCTTTTCATGACTTGCAAAGGATGCCGATGTGCTCTCAATAAATGAAGTAAGCAGTTTTGCTCCACCTTCTTACTAGTTCCCACCATTCTGATTGGTTCATTACAGATTTGTTACATTTTTATTCCAACTTTCCAGAAGAAGAAGAAATGCCCAAGGCCACTAACAACCAAAAAAAGACACATTAGAAAATAACCAATCCACATAACATAGTAAGCAGTGACATAATAAAGCCAAGTAACCGTGTAAGGGAAAAGAAGCCAAAATAGAGTCAAGAGGGGGAGGAGTTTAAGAGGAAGCTCAGCATGCAGCCTTTGCTCCATCTCCAGATAATGCAGGCTCTTTTTGTTTTCTCCCTGTAATCCAGGAATGACAAACATGTGGCCCTCCAGATGTGGTTGGAATCTAGTTCCCACCATCCCTGGCCATTGACCATGCTGGCTGGGACTGATGGGAGTTGGAGTTCAACAGCATCTAGAGGACCAAGGCTTATCCACCCTTCCCAATGCAATAGGCCGCCGCAGACCAGATACCTAGGGCCATTAAAGATTGGGTTGCTGCTGAGTCATCAATATGTTCTGTTTGTGGGCTTCCTGGAGAAGAGTTTGGATTTGATATCCCACTTTATCACTACCCGAAGGAGTCTCAAAGCGGCTAACATTCTCCTTTCCCTTCCTCCCCCACAACAAACACTCTGTGAGGTGAGTGGGGCTGAGAGACTTCAAAGAAGTGTGACTAGCCCAAGGTCACCCAGCAGCTGCATGTGGAGCAGCGGAGACGCGAACCTGGTTCACCAGATTACGAGTCTACCGCTCTTAACCACTACACCACACTGGGATACAGGATGCAGGGCTCCACAAGCCTTTGTTCTGCTCCTGCAGGGCTTCCCTTGTGTTCGAGTGAAATTTGGGGCTCATCGACATGTTTACCGCTGAATTTGAACAAACATCAGCCCGCAGAAAGCCTAACTGGTGTTTGTTCCGGTTCAGTGGCAAACAGCGGGTTTTCCCAGGGAAAGCAGTGCAACAAAAGAAAAACTTCTCAGACCTGTGCCTGGAAATCATGAGGCAAATGCAGGTGTGGACGAGCCCTTAGTCACATACACACCGCGTCCCGTTTTTACAGTCCTCCATCAGGAAAGGAAAATAAGATGCTTATCAATTCCCAGGGCTGTTCCACCCATCATACAAGCAGAGTTCAGCTTGGCACATCAGGCGTTTTGCAGAATTTTCACCTAGATCCCGGCTTCAGTTTGCTCCGTCGCTCTGAACGTTTGAGTCTATAGTATATAAAACAACAACAACCCACTGCCATTTCGTTTGCCTACTTGAGCAATCTGTAGCATGTGTGTGTGCATGTGTGTTTATTAGAAGTCGTCAATTTGCAAAATAGCCCTGGGGGGGTGAGGATCACACTTTTTAAAGCATAATGTTCACCCCATGGAAATGTAGGGACTTGCCTGTGAATGGGAACTGGCTGTCTTTGCTCTTCTTTTTGAGCTGCTGCCAGAGCCCTTGGAAAACAACATCGCCGGGTTTAGCTCCTTGATATTCGTGTGCAGAAGAAGCTCACCTGCACTTACATATTCAGATCCAGTTTTCTCGTGGGAGTTATTCCACCTAGAAATTCATCGAGCAGCATCAGAAAGAAACTTCTAGTCCCCTCTCTCCTTTGAATGGCAGTAGCTTTCCACACCCCCAGGTTGCGGGGGGGGGGGGAATTCCTAAACCCCCTACCTGAAAGAGTTCATTTTTAACTGAAGATACCAGGGAATGGACCTGCATGTACAGTAAAGCACCTGTTCTGTTTTGGAGCTATATATGGACCATCCCATATCCTCCACCTGGGGTTAGTCCACTAGATGCATTCCTCCTATGAATTCTGGATTCATTGGGACCATGGTAGGATTAAACTTGCCTTCCTTACCCCTTCTGGCCTTGATACTGCTCAACTCCAAGGTTACTATTTAGTAACATAACTAAAGTGTTTGCTATAACTGCAGTCACACCGTTAACATCAAGTTGTTTACTGGCTGCATGAACTATAGCTTCGATCTCACCCGATGTCCACGTGTTCACTGAAAATATGAAGGCAAGACCGGGGGAGCAGGATCATGTCTACAGTCCCTGCCCCCAACCTCTGTGCATCTCTGGCTTCTCCAACCTGCAAACAGAGCCAGCACCTTGACTGAGAGGTCCATGTGTGTCCTGATGCCCCCCCCCGCACGCCCACAGCAGACGACTCTGGTGAGGATGGGTGAGCAGGAGTCCCTTGTTATCATATTGCATATTGCAAGCACATTGCAAGGGAAGTACCAGCTGAGGCTACGGCTGCCCGCCAACTGGGATCTGATGGGGGCCACAGTCATTGTGGGGAAATGAAGATGAGCGGTTGCTGTGGCCTTGGCCGGCACGTTATTTCACTGTGCCTGTCAACCATCTGAGTACAAATATCGGGGGTGGGAGGGGGAAACAGAGCAAAAGGATGCTAGTGGCTGCCATCAGCCTTGGTGGGCCCCAGCATTTGCCTGGCTATGCCAGGTGATGACAGAAGGAACCCTCAAGAAATACTGGACACTGAGATCCAGCTCCGAGGGCCTTCTGGCGGTTCCCTCACTGCAAGAAGTGAAGCTACAGGGAACCAGGCAGAGGGCCTTCTCAGTAGTGGCGCCCACCCTGTGGAACGCCCTCCCTTCAGATGTCAAGAAAATAAACAACTATCTGACTTTTAGAAGACATCTGAAGGCAGCCCTGTTTAGGGAAGTTTTTAATGTTTGATGTTTTAGTGTGCTTTGAATATTCTGTTGGGAGCCGCCCAGAGTGGCTGGGGAAACCCAGCCAGATGGGTGGGGTATGTATGTATGTGTGTATGTATGTATGTAACAACAACATTACTGATGTGTTTTACCCTCTCAGGTAATAGCAGCTCTGTTAGTGAGATTTGCCATCTGCCCAGGGCATATGGTCCTGATCCAGACTCAATTCCCCTGAACCTGTGTGTGTGTGTGTGTGTTGCAAAAGACAATGATGTTGGGAGATCACTCATTATATTCAGTTTGGGCCTGATTCAATATTCCACGAGAGCCTTAACTGTACACATTTCAGTTACAGGTAGGTAGCCGTGTTGGTCTGCCATAGTCAAAACAAAATAAAAAATAAAAAAATCCTTCCAGTAGTACCTTAGAGACCAACTAAGTCAGACGAAGTGTGCATGCACAGGAAAGCTCATACCAAGAACAAACTTAGTTGGTCTCTAAGGTGCTACTGGAAGGATTTTTTAATTTTTTTATTTTGTTTGTACACATTTCAGTCTAGCAAGGCCACTAGCTGTCCAAGCATTTGTTCAACCACTTTCCCCCCATAAAGCAGTTCCCCTTTTATGAAACACAATAACCCTACCATTAATCTCTGTGTGATGAAGAGATGGGATTCTCTGCATGCCTGGTGCATGACATACGCTCAGATAAGGACTTAACAAATTCTGTTGTCAGAGTCTTTCTCTTTATCACCCCCTCTTTCTGTTTCCTTGTGGCTGTTCTCCCTCAGCTTCCGAGAGTGAAGTTTGCTGCACAGCAAAGAAGATGTTGATGTACCAATGTGTGTGTGCTTTAAAATCCCACACTATGAATATACCCTGTTTCTCTGCGTGTGTCTGTGCTTATTTGATGGACTTTTGATGTTAGTTAGTTAGTTAGATAGTTAGTTAGTTGCATTTATATCCCACCTTCTTTTCTCCAAGGGGCTCAAGATGGTTCTCCCCCATCTCATTTAATCCTCAAATGAGGATTGGGTTAGGCTGAGAAGCATTGACTGACCCACTGAGCTTCATGGCAGAGTGGGGATTTGAACCCTAGAGCCCCAGGTCCTAGCCTGACACTCTAACCACTACACCACACTGGATCTCAAACTCCACCAGGCACATGCACAGGAACATAGGCAGCTGCCTTGTACTGAGTCAGACTCTTGGTCCATTTACCTTAGTATTGCCTACATTGGCTGGCAGCAGCTCTCCAGGATTTCAGACAGGGATTCTCTCCCAACCTTACCTGGAGATGCCAGGGATCGAACCTGCGACCTTCTGCATGCAGAGCAGATGCCCTAGCGCTCAGACTCTTCTTATGTTCTTAGTTTTTTTCTCATAACTCTCTTTCCACAAACTCAGAACCAGGGGTAGGCTTCTCTGCTTCCAGGCTGGTTTTACTGCTTAGAGATTATCAGATTACCCAGAGCAGAGAGAGGCTGCATATCTTCTCCTTGGCAGCACTACAAGGTTGAGATGACCTGGAACTTGCTCTGACTTGAGAGTTCAGCCATTAAAAAAAGAAATCCAAACACTGATAAGCTGGGCTGAACTGCAAGCAACAGTTGATTGTCCTTAGATTTTTGTCATGGGGAGGGGAATATTTGATTTTAGGCAGGTGTGGGTAGCCTGTGGCCCTGTCCTGATTACTGTTGGACTGCAACTCCCATCAGCCGCAACCAGCATTCTCAGTGGGCAGGAATGATGGTGGGCTAGATTGCAAGAACATCGGGGGGGGCACATGTTCCCCACCCCAAATCTTACAGTTGCAACATCTTTCAGGATGAAGAACCAGAACTACTCATTTGCACACGCTGTCTCTTTTCAAACTGCCCATTAGAATTGGCCACAATGACTACCATTGAGGGAAACTAAGATTTATTTAATAATAATTTAAAAAAAACCCTGAGAAAGTTAAGACTCCGTCTGCTTATTTATTTTACACCGAGTGAAAACTATTTAAACCCATTCGGGCTCGAAATGCCTTTGCAGTGAGCTTCTTCGTCTAGAATGCAACAGGGAATTTATGGTACACTAAATACCAACTTGGCTGGAAACATATTGTTTTATTTATTCAATTTCCCACCATCTATTATCAATTCTGAGCACAGGAAAGTTGGCAATCCAATATGGTCTCCCCTCCCCTCTCCCAAGCCACTTTTTGACTATGAGATCCCAAACACAGAATCATACAAATGTATTCGTATTCGTAACTTCACAGCAGGATAAGAGCAGGGGATTTCCAAGCAGAGTAGCTGTGAGTGAGGAAAGACTTAAGCAAGCCCACCTCCCACCCCCGCTGCTGCTGCTGCTGCTTCTCTATTCCAGATTTTCCCTCTTGGATTTATATATAATTTATATCTCACCTTTCTAAACTGAACTGAACTAATGGCAGTTTACAATAACATGCATATGATAATTCTGTTCCTGAGCTACGTTCCATCCTGTTCTTAGATATCTTTCCTAATACATATTTTTCTAAGGATGTCGTCATGCTGCAGTTTGCATGGCCGCCAACAGGTGGCAAAATGAATGACAGCATGATGACAAACTGGGCTTGCAGAGCTGCTGGGCCATTGCAACAGCATCAGAGGGGAAGGGAAATGGAGGCAAGGGAAGGCAGGTGTTGCAGGCCACAAAAGAAACGAGTGGGTAGCCCAAGCTGGCAAGCGAAAAGCCAGGCAGCCCAGGCTGGCAGGCAGCTCAGGCTAGTGAGTGGAAGCTTGGAAAGGTCTAAGGGGAAGGGGTGGAATGATTTTGGTGGGCTCTGGGGTGGTTTGGGCGAGATGTAAGGGGAAGGATAGCTTTGGCAAGGAGTGAGGGATGGGATGGCTTTGGTGAGAAGTACCGTAAGAGGGGAGAGAGGGTGCCTTTGACAAGATGGTAAGGGGAGAGGCTAGTTTTGTGAGGAGGAAGGAGATGAGGAGGAAGGAGATGAGACCCCAGACAAGGGTCATGGTGGGTGGTGAGCAGGGACACACCCCCTAATACACTTATAAATATTTTAGGCGTGCACCTGAAAAATACAAGTTAGCATGTGGAGCAGCCTTCTCTTTCTGGGTTTGGGTACCCAAATCCCCCCTAAAGACAAAAATAGTGGAGAAAATTCTCCCTCCTTAGGTCATGCCTCTAAATGAAGAATGGTTTGTAAATGAACTTTTAAAATTCAAAGACACCGCCCCCCCCAACCCGGTGACTTTCCACATAATAATTGTGTTTTATGAACTACTAAAAAAAGAGAGCCTTTGATCGTAATTTGCTGACGTCTTTTTCCTCAGTCTCTCTCTTTTTCTAAATTATCAGTGACTCTTCTTCCTTTTAATGCCCAGTCCCTGAATGACTGGAAATGATGTTCTTGGGGAAATGTACACATTTTGCTGAAAAGCAACCCTACAACTTCTTTAGAGGAAGGTCATATAAACAACACAGCAGTAATGGTTGCAGGTTTCGTGTGGTTTACCTCAAGACGTCACATCTGTTAACCGAGGAAAATCAGGAAGTCTGTTGCACTAACTCAGCTCTGTTTGTAGGAAGGGGGAAACATTACTACTTCTTGACTTTCACTGTCAGTTCAAAGAAACTTTCAGTCTGCCTTTTTGGCTGTACCATATAAGTGGAGAGAGACAAATACAACTTCGAAAGCAGCCTTCCACAATTTGGTGCCCTCCAGATTGTTGTTCAGTCGTTCAGTCGTGTCCGACTCTTTGTGACCCCATGGACCAGAGCACGCCAGGCACGCCTATCCTTCACTGCCTCCCGCAGTTTGGCCAAAATCGGCCCTGAGTGCCCTCCAGATAGTTTGCACTATAACAACAGATGGCGGAATAATTTGATTCAGGTTGCATTTATGGTGAACCTACTCCATTCTCACTTTCTGAAGCAATAAGTGAAACAAAATACAACCATCCTTCAAAATTCACACTTTTCTGAATTTTGCACTGTAGTTCTCCAGCCAAGTAATGTGCACAAAAGTGCAAATCCTGGGGTAAAATGTGCATAGAAATACATACAATAGTGAAAATAACATACAAACATGCATTATATGAGGCGAAACTGCTTTGCAGAAATGTGTATACTAATTAAATTTCTATACTGCCCTTTATCCGACAATCACAGGGCAGTTTACAGTATAAAAACACAAATATTAAGCAAAATTGTACACAAGCATGTGTGCATTAGGAGAAATTCACTGATGAATTTTCATGAGGACTTTTTTAAAAACAATTGCAGACTGATGCAGAAATGTGGAGAGCTGAATTTAAGATTGGAAATGGAGAGACACTGAAAAAGACAGATTCACTTATATCCCCAGCTACAACCTCCATCATCCCCATTTAGCATGGCATGGCCTATGGTCCAGGATGATGGGAGTTGTAGTCCAACAACATCTGCAGGGCGCAGTGCAGGGGAAGGCTGTCCTAAAATGTAGGGGAAGTGGTTTTGACTCACAGTTGTGACATACTGCAGAATTTGTTTTCAGTCAAGATATGTGGGGGTGGGGATGACACTTCCACCAGGTTTAGTATGTATGTCTCTGAAGAGACACTTCTAGCCAGAGTGGGCAGCACTAGGGTAGATGGGCCAGTGATCTGACCCTTAATAGGGCAGTTCATATTAGCGGATTTTCTCTATTCCATTTGTAATAATGCAATGTTATTTGATAAGAAAATGTAGGGCCACCTCCTGACCGGAGCAGAAACTGAACAAAGCACTTGTGCTCCCTGATTTACATTCCTCTTGTTATTCCAGAATGCACAGTCCCTAAGGAAGGGATGGGGAATCTGTGGTCTTCCAGATGTTGGACTACAGTTTCCATAATCCCTGACTGTAGCCATGCTGGCTGGGACTGATAGGAGTCCGAAAACACTTGGAGATAGTGGAAAGAGATATAGCTGGAGGAACTGAAGGCTAAGAGCCACTGATTGTGAGCTAGAGTGAGAAAACAGCCCTTCCAGCTGGCTGGTTGATGTCACATGTCCCCGCTTTTCTCCTCCTTCCCCTCCCTCCTTCAGCAGGGGCTGGGTGTGCTTTGCTGTGTTAGGCTGCAGACACAGGACAAAAGAGAAGTGGCAACAGTGTATCTCTGCCTGCATTCTCAGAAAGCCTGCAAGCAAGCTGGTTTGGGCTGCTGTTTTGAAAACAAGAGGAAAGCATGGAATAATTGAGTGTTATTTTAAATAATTGTCAACATGATCTTTGATGCCCATTTAGTGCCCCAAACCAGTTTATGCCTAGGGCAGGTGCCTAATGGTGCGTCCATAATGACAACACTCAGCAACACACACACACACACACACACACAGAGAGAGAGAGAGAGAGAGAGAGAGAGAGAGAGAGCAGTAAATGTACCTCTGCATCCAACTCTGAAACTAAGGTGAAGTCCTTAGAGCAGGCATCCTCAAACTCGGCCCTCCAGATGTTTTGGGACTACAACTCCCATCATCCCTAGCTAACAGGACCAGTGGTCAGGGATGATGGGAATTGTAGTCCCAAAACATCTGGAGGGCCGAGTTTGAGGATGCCTGCCTTAGAGCATCCTTCCCTAGGCTCATGGACTCTAACACCCATCAGCTCCAGCCAGTGTGTGCTGACAGAAGCTACAGCCCAAAACATCAGGAGGGCACCTGGTTGGGGAAGGCTGCTTTAGAATTTCCAACAAAGTCAAGTATCTCCCCAAGAGGGGTGTGTGTTTGGCTTTTAATCCAGCATTACTGTACTTCACTGGGAAGCAATTCTGGCTCAACCCCATTCTCATGCTTCTCTGCACTACATGTTCCTCTGTTTGATTAGTTAACTATTCTGTCCCTTTCCCACATGGTGATACTGATGTCATGTTGGGTGAGGTCCTGTACAATACACCTCTGGATTTCTTTCCTCTGTTTGTCTTCTGCCCAGTGCAAACCCACTAAGCAGCAAACATGCCTCCATTGTCTGCCTTTCACCAATCGAAGGATGATGTCCCCAATGCAGGGGGCATGTAAAGCCCAACGAAGCCATTAAAAAAAAAAAAAGAATAAACCCTGCTTTAGTTGTGCAATCTCAGTGCAGAATTTCTTGATTTGTGATTTTATCTTGCTCTGTACTGTGCCTAATAGCTCGGAGGTACTGCCTGATTACATTTTCCCAGTTCATTGACATGCCAGCAATAACTTGTCCTTGTTTTCCAGCCTCCAAACAAGATGGAAAGCTGAACAGTTTAGTAAACTTGGGCACCTCTACAACTTCATGTCTTTCCATAATGGAGGCACAGAGACCTTGCATCACAAACAGGGTGTGCAGATCCGTACATTCTGTACATTCCTATTCCCCCTCCACAAAGTCATGGAAATTGACTGCTATTGCCCAGCTTGCTTCCACACCAGTCTGCAGCGTTCAACAGATTGTATCCCAGCTTAATCACTCCTCCTTCCACTGTCTTCTTCAGTTCTGGGCAGGCACACCTGTATGCACACACCTTTTAAAGAAAGAAATTCCCAGGAATTCCCAGGAAGTGTACAAGAACGCAAGAGCAAATATTACCAGCCTTATCCAGATGGTTACCATGGTTCGCAATAAGCAAAATGGAAGCTTGTGCTTTTGCTGGGGTGGGGGTGGGGGGGTGCAGTATTCATTTCTATTTTTTAAATACCTCCAATAAAGGGCTTTGTATTTTTATTTTATTTTATTCCTTCTTGTTATTTTCTTTCTTTATTTTTATTTAGACGAATCTGTTTTTATTTTATTTTATTCTATGCTGAAAAGTTTCAGTAAGAAACAAATTTTAAAAAGAAAAAGCATTATACAGCATCAGACCGAAGGTCTCTCAGTGAATCAAGTTGGGGGGATGGATCCTGAACACTCTCTGTGGGCCATCTGACAGGTGGGTGGGGCCATCCTGTTGTCCAGGCAACCCCAAACTCGGCCCTCCATATGTTTTGGGACTACAACTCCCATCATCCCTAGCTAACAGACCAGTGGTCAGGGATGATGGGAATTGTAGTCCCAAAACATCTGGAGGGCTGAGTTTGGGGGTGCCTGCTGTTATCAATTACCTAATGCCACCATAACATCAGGTGATTCGACTTCAAAGGAAAACCAAGTGTGCTCCCAATTCTTGCTTGCATTTAAAGCTGCACCTACAAAGGAAGGCAATGCATATATTTTTTGGAAAAACAATGACATGTTTGGTATCAGTGCCTTTGGCCTAGTTTTCACTGAAGCTGTAACCCAGTTGGCTAGGCTGTACCACATTAGATGCCAAATGACAACTCACACGATGCTGCTTTGTACAAAATAACTTTCCCCAAAGTAATTGGGCACCTCAGAGGCTGAAGTGCAGTAAAGTCGAATCCATCTCGCTGGCATGCAGATCTCTATGTGGAGGGGGTTTTATGTTTAGCACTGAGCAACATTCGGTTATGTGAGTTCCCATCCGCAATCTGAAACAGTGGAGTTTGCCACCTCAACTTTTCTTGGCTCTGTGTGCATATGTTGGTAATGTATAGATGTATAACCTACATATACCTAAAACATTTTTAGCTTCTCACTGCCTGTTTCTGGGTGGGACTATTCCTGATCATCTGGATTTAATCTTATTTCATTCTCAAGAAAATATGCTATTTTAAGTGTTTTCGCGTCTACTGTAATGGAATCTGTGTTCCTTCATTCTGTTTCTTTTTCCACGCTCCTTTTGCTGATCAAAGGACTTTCATCCAAAACCATTTCATGACATAAAAACCAGCTTGTTTAGCCTGTAAGATGTATTATGTAAATGAGCACTCCTACTCTTCCCTCCACCCACATTTTAAAAACCGTTTTGCAGGGGGCAGAGCAAAGAACACATTTCCTTTGGGATTACATGAATGTAAGAGGAGCCCTGCTGGATCAGACCAAGGGGAAATGTTGTAAATCACCTTGTACACAGAGAAAACTCAATTCCTGAGCTGGAACAGGCCAATGAGAACTACAGCCAATGACCTAGCTCACATTTCACCTAATCACGGTTTGTATGAATGTGCGAAGCTATCCAGCAGACTATAGTTTGTTTGCTGCCAGCAAACCATGATGTGAAGCAATGGTTTGTTGATGGTTTACAAACTATGTCTTAGTCCAACCATTGATTGCACCCAACAGCCTTGCTTACCCATGTCAGGCAACCCAACCCCAAGCTACACAGGCACGAGGCAAAAGCAGATGGAAAACAAAACAAGTGCCGGAGATAGAAGCCACGGCTTGTTTGCTCATTTGAAAGATGACTTGTGGGTTGTTGAACACACCACTGTTAAAACAAAACATGCCTTAGCATTATACATGAATGCAGCTATTACAGAGCAATCACAGTACTTGACCAAGGAGAGGTTATAGCTGCAGGTGAAACCATAGTGAGGGATGCTTGAAGAGATTAATCATCCTGAAATGACATGAGACACATCTCTTGGACTATTGAGTAGACCGGAACAGAGCTCTCCACCAAATTTCCCACTTCTCTGAACAATGCAAGACGCAATTCTTGAAAACATATCACAACAGTTGAAAATATAGCACAATAAGCATTTGAATACACATTTTTAGAGAAAAGAGAGCTGCAATGTGATTGTACACATGCACACGTCTTACGGGCAGAAATAGTAACAGAGATAAGAAACAAGCAATTCACCCATCCCTAACCATAGCTCAGCACAGAGGTACCTCGGGTTACATACGCTTCAGGTTACATACTCCGCTAACCCAGAAATAATGCTTCAGGTTAAGAACTTTGCTTCAGGATAAGAACAGAAATCGTGCTCTGGCGGCACAGTGGCAGTGGGAGGCCCCATTAGCTAAAGTGTTGCTTCAGGTTAAGAACAGTTTCAGGTTAAGAACGGACCTCCAGAATGAATTAAGTACGTAACCAGAGGTATCACTGTATATTATTTGCACACAGAAAGTCAATAACAGGATCTCTGGATGGGAAAGATCTTTGCCCAGGACACTGGAGACTCACATCCAGGTACCCTCACCTAGAATGAGGCTGGTCATAGGATGTGGGTGTGGTCCTGCGGTTAGACAGAAGGCATCCTTTGCTCTCTTCCCGTCAGGATTCTGTTCCCAGGTCTGCTGTTGATTAGTTCTTGTTGATGGCTTCTGGATGACTTCCCGGAGGGATGCTTTTGTTCTCTTGCATGTACAACAGGCCTGTTGGCTGCTTTGCAGGGCTGTTGTGAACTTTAATTAATTAAGGCTTGCAAAGTGCTTTGATGCTCCTGGATGAAAGGTGCTGTGTAATTGCAAAGTGTTATTAATATAATCCAGAACTTCGCACGCTGTCTTCACCTGGCAGGAGGGGTGATGAGATAGGATCAGCTTGTGATGCATACATTAACGGAAGCTGCCTAAACATGACTTTCTTCATGCTTATTAACAGCTGCTGCAGTTACTATCCATCCAAGCAGAGTCCCACCCAAATGCCCACTTCTTGTTATTGCGAGACAAGTTTGAAGTTGGTCCCATGGAAAGTCAGCAACAACAATCCTCTAGCATTTCTTCAAAGTATAAGGAGATACTGATATGGTGAAATTATGAGTTGTTTTCATTCATAATTGTACCATGATATTTTGACCTCAAATCAAACAGCATTTTTAAATAATGATCATGCATTCAAAACCCGTCTATCCCCATATCTGATTTTATGAACTGGGGTTTCCCTGCAATGCCCTTTCTCTTATGTGATCCATCAGAATATGTTGGTGGGGAGAAGCCTTGATCACAACAAGAATCACAGAATTGTGGAGCTGGAAGGAACTCCAGCAGTCATCTAGTCTAATCCCCTGCAATGCAAAAATCACAGAAAAAGATGAAGGCTGGCTCCACTCCCTGTCTGTATCAATTAATGTTTGATGTTTTACTATGTTTTATATATGCTGTAAGCCATCCAGAGTGGCAGGGGAAACCCAGCCAGATGGGCAGGGCAATAATAATAATAATAATAATAATAATAATAATAATAATAATAATAATAATAATAATAATAATAATAATATCATCTATGTATTATAATATTTACGTATCGCCAATTCATACAATATAACACGGTGGTGTACATTAGTATATACAACCAAGTATAAAACAACACAAAATTATAAAAATGACTGGCTGATCAAAAATATCAAACCACGGAACAAGCCTGCCTGTAGGGCAAGAACAGAACATGCCACAGCTTTGAGGCACAAGCCCCCCCCCCCAATAAAGGCACACAGTAGTCAAGGCTCTCCAAGTTCTTTTGACACCTGTGGCTGGAAATCCCACAAGTGCGTCTCCGTGGGAATCATCATCTTCAATAAATTCCTTCCCTTGCATGACACCCCAAATCAGCTCCTAAAAATAGCTGCCTCACTCTGCCTAATATTAGCGTTGGCTTGTGGGTGCCTGTCTTTATTCCCCCAGCCAGGTTAATACTTGGGTTGGAGCAAGGTGAGTTTGACTGGGGAGGCAGAAGGCTGCTGTTCTAATAAAGAATCAATCAGGCAATATGATTGCAGCTCTCCTGCATCACATATATTCATATATATATATATATATATATATATATATATATATATATATATAGCCTTAAATTCTCTAGGTTTCCCAACCGGGCACCCTTCAGATGTTTTGGACCACAACTCCCACAAGCCAGCTGAGGCTGATGGGAATCGTAGCCCCAAACATCTGGAGCGCACATGCGATTGCTCATGCAGTTGAAGTTTTATTTTGTCTAGTCACTTGGGCATTAAATGTAAGATGCCTTGAATACAGTTTTAGGTGTTCTGCTGAATGTCATGGCCTTGTTCAGTTGCTATCATTCTTGTAGTGATTCCGAGATGTACTGTTTTTTTTAATAAATTATTTTATTGCACATTGCCCTGAGAATTATTACTGAAGGATGTGACAAATGCACCTTCAAAACAGACCCACCAAGTGTCCCTATTTTCCAGGGACGTCCCTGATTTTGAGAAGCCGTCCCAGTTCCTGATTTGATCCTGGAATGTCCTGCTTTTCCTTTGGATGTCCTTATTTTCATTGGAGAAATGTTGGAGGGTATGGAATTATCCAACCCCTGAGCCATCTGAAGGCACTCCTGTTTTTTATGTTTAGTTTTTTATTATGTTTTTATATATGTTGGAAGCTGCCCAGAGTGCTGGGGGAACCCAATAAGATGTGTGGGTATAAATAGTAAAATTATCATTATGGAATGAGATGTCCCTATTTTCATTAGAGAATGTTAGAGGGTATATCCAAATTCTAGGCATTGCTTGGGAATTCATACATGGTGTTGTTTGGGCATTCTAAGATCTAAAAAAAATATATAACTTCAGGTTTGAAACCACTGCTTAAGATCAGCACAGTTCTGAAAGGTTCAGTCTGCCACTTTGATTCAAAATGGTGGCCAACTTTATCCAAACATACATAAAAACCTGCTCCTTGATCTCAGATACCACAATGCACAATTTGGTTATGGTATCTTGAGAGGTGTCCAAAGGCATAGCAAGCAAAGAGAAATATGTAGTAGAATCATAGAATCATAGAGTTGGAAGAGACCACAAGGGCCATCCAGTCCAACCCCCTGCCAAGCAGGAAACACCATCAAAGCATTCCTGACAGATGGCTGTCAAGCCTCCGCTTAAAGACCTCCAAAGAAGGAGACTCCACCACACTCCTTGGCAGCAAATTCCACTGTCGAACAGCTCTTACTGTCAGGAAGTTCTTCCTAATGTTCAGGTGGAATCTTCTTTCTTGTAGTTTGAATCCATTGCCCCGTGTCCGCTTCTCTGGAGATATTGCTGTATTAGGAAAAGGCAATGGAAGCATGCACAGAACGATTAATTTTGCAATAGTACTGAAGAAAGGCTACAGTACCAAGCCAAGCCAGGAGACATATAGATAGGATTGAGATCAAGCTTCGCCGCCGCTTTTCTTTTTTGCTTTTACCTCCCAGGCCTAAGCTGAAAGACGCTGTCCCTCTAATTAATAAAAGATAAATATGTTAATTCATGTTTTGTTACGTGCGAGCGAAGGATTCCTGGCAAGCGGCCAGGTAGGCAGGTGTCACAGAGCTCTGAGGTACCTGTACAGTGAGCTCCTTAGGACTGTTTACACACAGAGAGAGAGATCTTCGGGGAGATGCCAGCCTTCGTGTTGTGCGCAGAGGACGAGGCCTCTGTCTGCGTGCCAGTGGAAATGAACAGCAGCATTGGCAAGGGCAAAGCCCAGAGTAAGCACTTTTTCATGGCTTCTGCCCACACACTTCTGGAAGTAGTTCAAAGGACCAGAGCAGCAGCCCTCGTAGGCTGGGTTAGTGGCGAGGAAGTGGTGAATGCAGGGCCAGCGCCCAGACCCAGCCTTACTGGCGTGCTAGGCCTGGAGAAAGAGAAAGGGAGAGGGAACGCATGAGAGAGGGAGGGGAAGGAAGCAAAGCTGGCTAGCTTCAGGTGCAAGCAGCTGGGCACAGGAATCCACCACACAATGAGAGGAAAGGACGCAGAGGCTGCTTTTGTTGTTGTTGTTGTTGTTTGAGACTCGAGAGAATGCTCCAGGAAAACAAAGCACTGCTGAAGAACGTGGGCCCTGCTTGGCCAAGCAGATGGGCAGCAGGACAGCAGAGGCAACTTCAGGCCTACCCAAACAAGAATATTGGTTGCAGATGGCTCAGATGAATCCTTGCGAGTTACGTAGCTGCTCCAGGAATTTGTGTAGTCACCAGTCAGTGGGATCCAGAGAACAACTCTAATGACTGACAGTGGAGAATTGGGTGTATTCACTCAGAATGAGTCCCACTGTGGGGTGTAATCTAGGACAAAGTTGGGCTCAGCATCTGGCACTCTTAGGCAGCTGTTAAGACACAGCACCCTAGCAGGGCCCAGGGCACACAGACACCTTTCCTGGGAGCGAGTGGGTCTGCCTCATGCCTTCTTAAATTTTCCACGGTGCCCCTATGGCTGCAGGGTATGGTGGGAAATTCTAAATAGTGGTTTATTGCTGCCCACTGCTGCCATCAGTTAGACTGAGCCATGGTCAAGGCCCTACCAGCATATGAGGAGAACTCGCCAGAGGTTACATTGCTGAAGATCCCCCTTAAGCTGGATATAGGGCATACATGGGAGTTCAGCACACTGATAAATAAGTAAACAAAAGGTTTTAAAAGTCTAGAAGATTAAAATTGAAATGGCCTTCCCTCTGGAATTCAGGAACAGAATTTCCTAGTATGGACGGGAAGGCTTTGCTTTTGGTTTCCTGGCAAATTAAGATGGCTGGTACCTGGGACCCCACCATCACCACACTTTATGGCCCCACAAACAAGTTATCACTTTGTTAAGTTATAAAAAGGAGGCAGAAGTGATAGAGGGCTTGCTGCCCCCCCCAACCTGGGCTTTTGCTGAGCCACCCTATAAGACCCAACAATCCTATATCCATTCCCCTGGGAGTAAGCGCCTTTGAACTCAACTAGGATTTACTTATGAGTAGACACGTCTAGGCTTGCAGTGTTATTGTAACAAGAAACTTAATTATCATCTCATCAGAATGGATCGCATGAAGAAGAAACAGGGCTGCTTTGAATTAGGGTTGTCATATTTCAAGAATCAAGAATTTCAATTTCAAGAATTTCAAGATTCAGAACCACCCACACTTGCCTCCAAATGGCCTGTGGGGTCAGCACAAATATATTTTTCCTTCCACAAGCTGATGCACCATGTCATATCTTCCAACATCTTGAGACCCAAAACTGGGAAGTGCATCTTTCCACCTGTGTTCCAGTGTGAGTCACATAACCCACACAAGA
The DNA here is from genome assembly GCF_009819535.1 of Lacerta agilis. NCBI lineage: Eukaryota > Metazoa > Chordata > Lepidosauria > Squamata > Lacertidae > Lacerta > Lacerta agilis. The sequence continues at coordinate 85,654,714 of NC_046314.1, read as the reverse complement.
CCAAGGAGCCCAAAATATGTGTTTTTTCAGGGTGTGTTAGGATGGCCCCCAAAAACGCACATTTTGGGGTGCTGGGTGAGATCATGGCAAAAAAAAAATTGTGGGGTGCTTTTTTCATGGCACCTAAAATGGCAGCCATGCTCTTGTGTGAAAAAATGATATGTCCCTTTTTTCTGGGACACTTGTGGGGTATACCATGTGATCAGGGAGAAGATATTTGCTATGGTGCAGGAGAACCCGGGTCACACCTCTGGGGTGATTGTGAACAAGAGAGAGTATCCCAGCATCCTTGACACTGCGAGGGAATCCCTGAAAGTACTTCTCCAAACCCACCTGCTTCATTGGGCCTCCTTAAATTGTGACCTCCCGAAAAGAGGGCACATGTTGCGGTGAGACCTGGAGACTGACCTCCTGGTTGTGGGTGGGTCTATTGGATAGCCACAACACCCGATTGGTAGGTCCCTCGTTGCTGGGTTTAATCTGGCCAATGGGGTGCAGTCTAAACGGATCGAGGGACCTATATATACCCATGCATGTGACCCAGAGCTTCCTCTTTTGGCTTGTGCATCGGAACACCCGCCCACCTCTCCCTACTTTTAGGGCATTTTGCGATTGACCTTGCTATGCTGCCGTATGTTGCCTGACATTGGGACAGGGGCATGGCAGGATTTCCCCCCACTTGGGTGATTGGCTGTTGCCATTTGGGTTTCACCTGCCACGTTGCAAATCGTCACAACTTGTAAGGTTGCGGATAGGCCCTGGTTCAGGTGATAGGGAAGGGAGAACAGTCTCGCCATTCCTATGTGAAGGGTATTCCGTTAAAAGAATCCAGGGACTCAACTTGGTTTGTTCAACCCCCGAGAGTGGGTTGTGCCCATGTCTGAGTCCAGGGGAGCATCTGGGGAGTGAACAGAGTCTGTTCCCGGGCTTTTCACCTACCTCAGGTGTTCACCCTTGGCTGATTTACGATGGAGCTGTGGGTCAGAGCTGCCTGCAAGGGTGCAGGGAGCTAGTCAAACCAGAGCCTATGCAACCACTCACTTTTCTGTAATCGATAAAGTTGTGGCCTAAATTCTGCCAAAAACCAAAAGTAAAATTTGAGTCAAATGTGTGTTTATTTAGGGGTGAGGTTTCTGGGTCTGAACACGCAAAAACATACTGACTCGCTACAGAAACTGCTTGGGCATATGTTGGTGACTTGGCTCTGCCTGTTTGCACAGCAAAAGAGGACAATAGCAAGTCCAAATCGCACAGGCCAAAGAGGGATGTTGCTCTTGGGACTTCTGGATATCCTGGCTGACCGAAAAATGCCACACTGTAAAGAGCAGATAATCAAGTACCCAAATGTTTATGCCTTCTGTCACTGTTGTTTTGGTCAGCCTGCTTCCTAAACAGCTGTTTTGTCTGTGCGATTAAATCTTGATACATAAAACTGAGCACGTGCAGACACAAAGCTTCAAAACAAAGCATTTTAATAGAGCAAAGTGGTGGAATGGAAGAAAACAGACTTGGGAGCAGAGGCGCAGTTCTGGACTCCTGATGTTTATTAGTATCTGAGGTTACACCAATGCCTTGTAGATAGATACTGGCGCCACTACATCTGATCAATGGCTGTGCACTGATGTTGGATCAAGCCCAGTTATGCTGTTTGCTATATCAGACAAAGCAGTATTTTGTTTAAATAGCTATGCTTTCAGAGATTTCAATATTATATGGCATCCCAAGCTGCTTAGGCAGCACAATATTTAGCAGGAAGTGATCCCTACCCAGCAAGGGTGGTCTAAACCACTGAGCCTCTTGGGCTTGCCGATCAGGTCAGCAGTTCAAATCCCTTTGGTGGGGTGAGCTCCTGTTGCTCTGTCCCAGCTTCTGCCAACCTAGCAGTTCAAAAGCACACCAGTGCAAGTAGATAAATAGGTACCGCTGCAGCGGGAAGGTAAACGGCGTTTCCATGCGCTCTGGCTTCCGTCACGATGTCCCGTTGCGCCAGAAGTGGTTTAGTCATGCTGGCCACATGACCAGGAAGGCTGTCTGTGGACAAACGCTGTCTCCCTCGGCCTGAAAGCGAGATGAGCGCCGCAACCCCACAGTCGCCTTTGACTGGACTTAACTGTCCAGGGATCCTTTACCTCAGCCTTCTCCAACATGGGGTTCCCAACTCCTACCAGTCCCCAGCCAGCATGGTCAGAGGATGGGAAATGTAGCTGGAGGGCACCAGCTCTAGGAATGCTTCTTTAAGTTGTCCCCAACTATGAGCTAGGCCTCTAAGTTAGGGAGGCATGGCCATACCACACATTTAAAGCAAATCCAATGCATGTGACTTCCACCCACAAATCCTAGGAAGTGTAGTTTGTAAAGCGTACATGGAATTGTAGGAAGGGAAACCAGAGGTCCCAGCAACCTTTGGAGGAAGCCATGTGCTTCAAATGCAGTTTAAATGTATGGTACGGATCTGCCCAAGGAAACCCCAGCTTGACAGGGTTGTTGTTGCTGCAGAAGAACTCCCAAAGCATATTACATTATGCTTTCTTTGGGCAGTTGATGTGTATTCAGAGTCTTCCAACTGTAAAGAAAACACTACAATGCTTTGTCAAGGAAGGCAATGACCTCTCCTCTATGTTTTTGTTCAGCTAATAGCTCAAGACATTTATTTAAAGGAGCTTAAAATATGCTTTTCTAAAATGAGCATTGATGGCTACTGGCTAGGTTCTGACTATGTGTGGGCAGGGGCAACAGAGAAACGCCCGCTTTCTCCTTGTTCGTTTTGTGTATTTGTAAAAACAACAACAACAACGCCCTGAGGTCTGCAGTATTGTGTCATAGTAAGGCAAAATGCAGCTTCTGAAGCTCTCAAACTCTCAGAGATCAGGGAGAGCAAAGCACTGCCGGTTTGCAAGATGGACAGTCACAGTACTGAAGCTCTGTGGCTTGCATAAATGTGATACAGTCAAACCTCGGTTCCCGAACGGCTCTGTTTTGGAACGATTTGGCTGCTGAATGCCGAAAACCCGGAAGCAAATGCTCCAGTTTTCGAATGTTTTTCAGAAGCCGAACATCCGACGTGGGTTCCACTTGAGTGCAAGAAGCTCCTGCAGCCAATCAGAAGCCCTGCCTCAGTTGCTGAATGTTTTGGAAGCCGAACAGGCTTCTGGAATGGATTACATTCAACAACCGAGGCCTGACTGTAACAATAAATTATTACAAGTTAAAAGATTTTAAAGTTTTCAAAAAAGGACGCAGTATCTTAAACGTTCCTATAAAATCATGAGGTTTAGTCATTTCTCCCAAATACACCAACATTCTATTACATTTTCTTATTCTGCAAGCTATCCATTTAGAATTACATCCCTTATACAATATGTATATTTTGCCATCACTGCAGATTTTGGTGTCAGATCAACACCTCTTTAACCAGGGTGAGTGGATGTTTCCCCTTACTTTGTTTTGCCGCTCTTGTGATTTCGTTTAGTTCTGTGGCTTTAACTTAATGGTTTTAATTAAACATACACTGTTTAAAATTTGAGTTATTCTATGTAACCCATTATGGAACAAATTAGTGACTGGCAGAATATTCGTATAAACTCACATAATATAAATAATATCACAGTATTTACTTATATACTATCAGTGGTGCATGCTACTTTGATTTGTGCTTGTTTTACTTTTCAGTCTGAGAGAGCGGAAATAAAAGACTTTGCAGAAAAAGTAAGGGGCAAACCATTGTTGCTGCTTTACAAAACACAAGAGGGCAGGTCTCTGCCCCCAAGAAGCACACAATTCTAAATTTCTATCCCGTTTCCCCCCCCCCCCCGGAGGAAGGGGAGGGAGCAGCAAACACCAAATATGAGGTTTCCGTTGCATGTGCTTAGGCTGAGCTCCAGAAAAGTAGGTGAACTAGAGGGTTGTGCCAAAGGCTCAAAAGGTGAGTTTGGGGAAATAATTTGAATGATGACAAAGAGGAATCATTAGGCAGGTAACAACAACAACAACAACAACAATTTATACCCCGCCCATCTGGCTGGGTTTCCCCGGCCACTCTGTGTGGCTCCCAACAACATATTAAAAACATGATAAAACATCAAACATTAAAAACTTCCCTAAACAGGGCTGCCTTTAGATGTCTTCTAAAAGTCAGATAGTTGCTTATTTCCTTGACATCTGATGGGAGGGCGTTCCACAGGGTGGGCGCCACTACCGAGAAGGCCCTCTTCCTGGTTCCCTGTAACCTCACTTCTCGCAGGGAGGGAACTGCCAGAAGGCTCTTGGAGCTGGACCTCAGTGTCTGGGCAGAATGATGCGGGGTGGGGATGCGCCTTCAGGTATACTGGGCTGAGGCCATTTAGGGCTTTAAAGGTCAGCACCAGCACTTTGAATTGTGCAATCAGGATGGGCATTCCAAGAAAATGGATCAGCAAGGAAGAAAACACAGCCTTTTGAGGGTGTAGGACATCTCGATTATGCACAGAACCTCTATGGTGTTTTGAGTCTTAACTTTTTTTTTTAACCATGTTCTTGATCACCTGAAAGTGTGTTCAAATTGCATTGGGTGGTGCAAAAAATGACCTCACAAACAGCCTAGCTGCCTTCAAAGCAGATTAATATGGGTTACGAGGGTGTGTCCATTTCCGCATAAAGTGCCGCATGATTGGCTAACTAGCACCACACACAGGAAATGGAACTTGGTAGACTGACGTTGAAGCTGGCAAATCTGGTGCTTCAGCTCAAAGGTCTGGCTGCATTGACTAAGTCATTTTTTTATTTCATTATGTTTTACATTCTCCTTTGTGCTCCATCAACATAACCAGATGTTTATATAGCTTTGCAGTGGCCAGTCCGCATGGGCAATAAATGCCACTCCATTGGAAGTTGCACAGGAAGATCCAGTTACTTTGCTTTTACCTTCAAGTAGCCCATAATTAGGCTCGCACACAGGGTGAGTCATTTATCAAAAGCAGTCCAAGGTGCTATTACAGCCAGACACGCCAAGGCCCAGCATATAATTATATAATCCACCACCACGTGGAAATTGCCCTGTTAAGCCACCTGACCCCATTAGCATGAAGATGTCTTTTTTCGTTGTTGGCTAGAAGTACTGTTAGTGCTCGGCAGGAAGACAGCTCCTCTTTACTCAAAACTCACCTTGTTCTTGCTGAAACCAGAAAATGCCATCATGTTTCCTTGGTTCATCAGCAGGTTAAGGGAAACTGGGATGTGGCATCCCGAGGCAAGCAGAAGATGCCGTCTTTTCAGATGAGGCTTTTCTGATAATGCAGAACAGGAACACAGAAAGCTGCCTTGCACCACTAGAAGTGTAGCCAGAACATTGGTGTAGATGTCTTGAGCTGGATCAGGGGTCAGCAACCTTCGGCTCTCCAGATGTTTCGGACTACAATTCCCATCATCCCTGACCACTGGTCCTGTTAGCTAGGGATCATGGGAGTTGTAGGCCAAAACATCTGGAGAGCCGAAGGTTGCCTATGCCTGAGCTGGATAGACTGATTGACAGTGAATCTCTGGGATGCCTCTCTCCCAGCCGTTCTTGCAGATGCCGGGGATTGAACCTGGGACCTTCTGCAAGCAAAAGCTCCACTGAGCCATAGCCCGGATGATATTTCTCAAATCAGCATTTCCACTGCATCAAGGGAATCCAAACCCTTTCCTCTACAGAGCATGGCAGTTGTAAGGAAACCAGTTTCCCCAGGATTCAAACCTATGTTGCAGCTGCTGCAGGAAAAATGCAATTATCCCTCCAATGCGAGGTTTCATTACTTTGTGTATTCTGGTATATATGCCTGAGTTGCAGGCACCTACTGGATAGCGACACTGAATTCAAAGCCGAGTTTCCCACTCTTAACTGAACCTGGCTACTAACCTGATGATTATGTTCTACATCCACTGTTGGAGGCAGCATGTTTCTGAAAGTCAGTTGCCAGAAACTGCAGGAGGGGGAAAGTGCTGGTGCACTAAGGTCCTGCATGTATGCTTCCCATAAAGGTCCGGTTGGCCATTGTGAGAACAGCATGCTGGACCAGATGGACCACTGCCCTGATCCCAGAGTCTCTTCTAAAGTTTGTACTCTTCCCCCCAATGCCTGCGTTGTTTTAATTCTACCGTAAAAAAAATAATCAAATGCAGTAAACCTTTTCTCCACGATTACAAAGATGTGGGGCATATTTGGGTGTCATTTGAACATTCTGAACCCCAGCCCAGGGAGACAGAAGTTCAAATCCCTGCTGAACTCTGAACCGTCCTTGACCACTTACTTGCAGCCCTGCCTACCACAGAAAGTTGCTGTGAGGATAAAATGAGGAGATGGAAGAACCATTTATGCTGCTTTGGGGGATGTGGCACAGTATAACCTTTTGGGAGGAAGTGTGGGATAAAAGTGAACCAACCAAATAAGACCACACTTTGCCAACTGCAGCCATATTCCAACACTGATGGGACTGGTTTGTTTTCTAAATGTAACCTAATGGGGATTGCCCCATGGATGTGACAGATTTTCCTATTGACTACACCATGACCTATATCCACAGAGGAAGATTTCAGAGCATTTCCTACATCATCATCATCATTATTATTATTTGTACTCCGCCCACCTCGCTGGGGAACTGGCGGCTTCCAACAAAGATTAAAAATACATATAAACATCACACATTAAAAACTTCCCTGAAGAAGGCTGCCTTCAGATGTCTTCTAAATGTCAGGTACCGGTAGTTGTTTATCTCTTTGACATCTGATGGGAGGGTGTGACATCTGATGGGAGGGCGTTCCACGGGGCGGTCACCACTACCGAGAAGGCCCTCTGCCTGGTTCCCTGTAGCTTTGCTTCTCGCAGTGAGGGAACCGTCAGAAGGCCCTCGGCGCTGGACCTCAGTGTCCGGGCTGAACGGTGGGGGTGGAGACGCTCCTTCAGGTAGCATTTTACGAACAGTGACTCAGAGCACTGGTCAACCACAATCCCCATGTTCTGGATTAAAATCCCCATGCCAGCAACTGCTAAGACGGACATGTCATCATATTCAGCAAAGGTGGCATTAACTGTTGTTGCACCAAAACAGTCGCCATAGACCTAACCTCCCCTCCCCAGTCAGATAAACAGGAGTCCTAGCTGTAGATGCGTTAATAAGATACCTTATGCAAACTAGTGCTGCAATCTTTCCAGACATACAAACCCCCAATGTGTCCCCCCCCTTTTCCCAAGGCAATTATTAACAATCTTTTAGCTGTAGGGGATGGTGGGTGAAAAGAAACAACATGTCAAACTGAAACCCAGCTCGAATTGTCATGAACAAACCCAGAGGCACAACAAAGGTACCCTGGCTCAATGGCAGACTTAACCAGTTTGCAGAAATGACTTGCCGCACTGCAATTCGAGGACTTTTACAGCTCTGCACAGTTGGAGCAGAACACCAGAGCTCTGCATTTCATTGGCACGGCTTTGCAATCCTCACAGGTGGGGAAAAAAAGAGAAACATTATGGCTTCAATACACTTCGATGAAAACATGTAGCGACCCAGAGATCAATTTTCGCTGCAGGTGGCTTGCAAAGGACATTTATTCAACAAGAATGCATTAATTCTTCAGCCAGTTCTGGAAACAAGTGCGCTCAAGAGAGCTACCCGCATGAATAATGTTAGACTTTTGCTCTTTATTTATTCTGAAGGCACCTGCAATTAAGCACTTGCTTCCTTTCCAGCTATTTAAGATGGCGTCTATTCTTTATTGACTTATGAAAGCCCTCACATTTAGATGTTTTCTTTCTTTTTAAGCGGTGCCGGGGGACTCATTTGACGGTTTGGATGGTGGCCTCGGCAAATCAGCAGGGCACCTGCTACATATTCTATGCCTGCTTTCATTGTCCATTTCTTGACACTTCAAACATTATGCTCAGCAATTGATCTTGGCTTCCCCTCTTGCCCACATTCCTTCTCCGCAATTAATTGCTGTGCAAGTCAAACTGCTGTTCAGTGGTGGAAAAGAGTGGCGCGTGTGAACACAGGTGAACGTGAGGCCTCATAAGCCCCAAAGGCCTTGCAACACAAGGCACGGCGATGGCAACAGCAGCCATCCTGTTGATTGTCTGTAGAACAGGGATGGGGAGCAGGAGCCACAAGACTGGGAGGGAGGAGGAACTGATCCTCCAGTAGCCTGCGCATTTTTCACAAGAAAACAACTGCTTGGAACTTTTCTGCTTTTCTCTCTCCACTTTAAGAAGAATTACTGTACTTTTCAGTGTATAAGACTAGGTTTTTTTTTTTACTTAAAAAAAGGTTTAAAACCGGGGAGCATCTTATACATGGGTAGTGGGGACAGGTGATTGGTTGCAACTGCGAGCTGCAGATTGTCATTGGCGATTTGTAGTGTGATTGGTCGCTGCGGCAAGGGCTGCTGAGGATTGGCTGCCGCTGTGGCAATTATGCTTGCTATTTACTTCCGCTGTTGGCGGTCGGGCAGACACTTGTAGCAGACACAAGCATTGTTAGTGAGCGGCATGGGCAATTGCAATTGTCAGGTTAGTGATTTACTGCATCCCCCCCTCCCCAAAAACCTCAACATCCCTGGGCAATCCTCCCCCCAAAAAGCTCAAAAACTGTGGGCCATTTTCTGAAATTGGAGTCCCCCAAAATAGGGTGTGTGTTGCGCTGTGGGTTAAACCACAGAGCCTAGGGCTTGTCAATCAGAAGGTCGGTGGTTCAAATCCCCGCGATGGGGTGAGCTCCCATTGCTCGGTCCCTGCTCCTGCCAACCTAGCAGTTCGAAAGCACGTCAAAGTGCAAGTAGATAAATAGGTACCGCTCCGGCGGGAAGGTAAACGGTGTTTCCATGCACTGCTCTGGTTCACCAGAAGCGGCTTAGTCATGCTGGCCACATGACCTGGAAGCTGTACGCCGGCTCCCTCGGCCAATAAAGCAAGATGAGCACCGCAACCACAGAGTCGTCCACAACTGGACCTAATTGTCAAGGGGTCCCATTACGCTTTATACCCTTTATCCCCTAGGGGCAAACAGCAATTCGGGTTTTCTCTAGATAGATGCAGTTACAGGTGGGTAGCCGTGTTGGTCTGCCATAGTCAAAACAAAATCGAAAATTCTTTCTAGTAGCACCTTAGAGACCAACTGAGTTTGTTCTTGGTATGAGCTTTCGTGTGCATGCACACTTCTTCAGATACCTGCATAGTTTGAAATGCAGTGCCTTTCTTTCCCTGCCTTGAGCTCCACTGTGGTTATGGTCCAACATCCCCACTCAGTTGGTCTCTAAGGTGCTACTAGAAAGAATTTTCGATTTTGTTTTGACTCTAGATAGATGTCTGCTCTGATTTAGCACTGACGAGCAGGTTTTCTCTGGAAGAGGAGCGGGGCAAGGGTGAAACCGCTCAGACCTGTGCCTAGAAAGCATGAAACAAGCTGAAGACTGCTTGCACTCGTGCTTTCTAGGCGCAGGTCAATTGGAAGTGTGGATGAGCTCAGAGGGATCAGCTGCCACCAGTCCATTTTATAAACTGCTCCATCCTAGGCAGGTTTAGATTTAGGGGGAGATGAACCAGGTTAATACCTGGGGTGCCAATTTTGGAGGTGCTTGTCACATACTATCCACTCACAGATGAAACAACATGGACAGTTTGTTTTCACTGGCAAAGCTAGAAACAACAATGTGCACACAGAGTTTTCTCTTTCATTATCGTCCTCACCGGGGGGGGGGGGGTTTGACAATGTTGATGCCCTTTCAACAAACAAGGTGAATGAGCGGAATTGCAATCGGACCCCTGCATGGAAATGTACGATTTTAATGACAAGAGATAAATCATGCATGTACCTGTAGATCATTTCTCAAACTCACAAACATGGGCTACGAATCCAGCAAGAAGGTGTTCAAAAATTGAACCAAGGGAGGGAAGGGGCATGCCATAGAAACTTCCTGCCAATCCTTTGGTCTCTGCTGGTATGGACTGAGCAGCAGATGGAATCCTGTACAGGGCTCTGCCACCACCACATCACATCTGTTTGGGCTCGTAATGTACATTTAGCAATATGTATCTCCTATATTTGCATCCTCCTGACTGCTCAGAATTGAGTCACCTCAATTTCTAGTTTCACAAGCCTTTGAAGGAGGTTAGGCTTAGAGATAGTGACTTCTGAAGGGGACCACAATAGCTCCATGGCTTCAAGGATGATTTGAAACCAGCCCAATTTATTTTCATGCAAGTTCCCCCCCCTTTTATGCATCCATGTAAATATAAAGTATAAGAATATTGACACACATGTCAAAGCATCTTATAGCTCTTCCAGTTAATAACAATAAGAGCGTTTCCCCCCCCCCCCATGACCTATTACTAGTGATACCCTTGATCAGCAGCGGCTGTGTATGATCAAGTTCCCACATGCTAACAATAGGCTTCTGGTTTTTATAACCATAAGCCAAAACTTCCCTCTCACCAGGCTTTGGGAAAGAGGAGGGCAGCCTAGTCAAACAAAAGGTAAAGACATGTGTGCATCAATTGTGGAGCCCATAGTACTAATTTAATGAAAAGAAATTAAATGGCAGAAGTGAAGGTAATAAGTGAGTAGTTGCATCTGGAATAGAAGTATTTTAGGGTTTTTTTAAAACCCACCGTAAACCAGCTATAAAAAAGTGACGATGCAATCGTTTGGGAGAAGGTTGTCTGTCTTCGCAGTAATAAGGTAAAGGTAAAGGGACCCCTGACCATAAATAATAAACGAGTGGCTAAATGGTGTCATCTAAAAGGAGAAAAGAGTGAGTGTAGAAGCATGCTTACTGGCACCTGCAGGTTACAAGTGAGACAGTTTATTTTGCAAAGAAGCAGATGGAGGCGATTAGCTTCTCACACTTATTATTCATCCGATTCTATGCATGCATTGTATTTGGAACTGAGAACCTGCCAATTTGTGGTTTCTTAAATGATCATTAATGCTTGGCCATGCCAACTCCCTGGAAAAGACCCTGATGTTGGGAAAGATGGAGGGCACAAGGAGAAGGGGACGACAGAGGATGAGATGGTTGGACAGTGTTCTCGAGGCTACCAACATTGAGTCTGACCAATGCGGGAGGCAGTGGAAGACAGGAGTGCCTGGCTTGCTCTGGTCCATGGGGTCACGAAGAGTCGGACACAACTAAACAACAACAATGCCAACTTGTTTTTAGACACTGATCCATCACTGATGGAACTGAATCAGAAGGGAGATATAACCTTGCTCATTTTGGTAAGTTCTAAGCATAGGCCACGATGCTACATATCTGGGACTGAAGTTGCACTGCAGCAAATCACAAAACACATTTCCTTCATGGAACTAGTCCACTGCACTTGCCATGGGGAGCAAGGGTCTCTATGTGATCTTATATGGTACTCTGGAAAGCTTCTGGGAAGAAATGGACTTTTGAGTTCTAGAGTTTTTCTAACATTTTTTTTTAACCCACCCCTATATATTTGGACATTTAACCATGTAATTGACCGTTATTGGCCAACACTGACCAATCCTACCTAGAAGCAACTTCAATATGATGTTGACTACATGCAGGATTTGTGTACGATGTAGGAAAATTGGCCTTGTGTGCACATGCCTTAAAAGATTTGAGCCCAACATGCTGGTGTGGAGGTAGAAGGCCCTGTAAGCCACCTAGCCTGGTGAGAAGACCTCTGCCCTCTGAGCTGTATTTAAACAAGGCTGCTCTGGACCATGGAAATCCTTCAGATACTTGGGACTACAATTCCCATCAGTCCCAGGTAGCACAACCAACTGTCAGGGGTGATGAGAATGGTAAGCCAGAACACTTGGAGGGCACCAGGATGGGGAAAGCAGACCTAGTCTGGTAAGAAGACCCAGCCCACTCCAAATTGTATTTAAGCCAGCCCCTTGGAATGCAAGACTGGAACTAGTTACATGGGTTAGCATTTATTTTACCTGTCTGTTAATTTTGTTCTGAACTTGTCCTTCATTAAGTCTAGATTACTTCATTGTAATAATTGATCCTATGATTTTGGAATTGTTGACGTTGTCTTGTTTGAATTTGCTGGTGCTTTAAAATAAACTTAAAAAAAAAAAATGTTCCGCATTAAAAAAAAAAAGTTTATTGCAATCTGCTTTGGGCACGGTTTACGGTGGAAAAATGGCATATTTTTGTTTTCGTCAGCAAAAAATATCTTCCATTACACAGGACTAATGCACAATTGGGAGCACAATCCTGGTAGTGCAATGGCAAGGAGAAGCAGGCTCTAGCTCTACTAATGGGCAGTAGAGACAAAGCCTGCTGGATCAGGCGGCAAGATTCCCTTGTGCACACAATGCCTGCTGACCAGGTGCACCCACTCCCTGGGACAAAGTAATTGGGTAAGTAATAATAAAGAGTCCTGTCCACTAACATTCTAAGAATGATGTTTTATGGGTTCTATCCCACTAAGCAGCCATTCAAAGTATGACTTACATACAACCCTATAATGTTACATTTCAAGGTATGGTGTCATATTAGGCAACTAGAGGTGTTCGGGATACAACAGCAGAAATTATTCAGTTTTGTTCTGTGAATCACAACGGAACTAAAGCATGTTTTCCACATACTATTTACGAACGTTTGATTCCCTGTTGGAAAGCACCCTGAGCTATTTACAAAATATGGGAAGTTAGTCCATGGCTAGTCAGACAAGTGGCTTGCCGAAATGTATCACAGGAAAGGAACAACAAATGGCTCACACGCTGAATGTACAATTCCTGTATAAGAAAGAATGATGCATCCAATTATGTTTTCTCATAAAATCATCTTGATGTGAACTAAACCATACATTTTAGGTTGAAAGACTATGCATTATAAATTAATAAAGGTACTAATGACACTGTTGACATTAAAAGCCTGTTTCAATAGTGGCATTTGTGTTTCTCATCAGAGCTGTGCCGTGAAATGTGAATTCATCATAACTTACACATTTAAATTTTAGATGCTACTGGTATTCAAATGGTAGACATTTCTTGGTAACATACTGGATAGTGACAAGATAGCTCATCTCAGATTTGGTACTGATAACAAGAGTACAAAGCAGAATTCTACAACACGGGGGACTTCCAGTTAGAAGCACTAAGAGTTATGTGCCATCATACTCCCTTCTGTAGCAATTAAAATGTTCCTCTGGTTTTGTTCTTTCAGACTCAATTGGAGATAAATCCTGAATACAAACAATTACAGAGGCATAATATGGCAGTGCTTATTGCTCAGCTATGTTCTGTTTACTTCTAATATGTCAAAAAGTTGAAATTCATCACAGAAAAGTTCACAGGAAAGCCTGAAACACTGGTACAGAAAAATAATTCATAAATAAGGCATCACTGGGGGGGGGGGAACGACACATCTGTGAAAATTATTTTTAATTTCAATCACACAGATAAAATAAGAAATGTGTTTGCATGTAGGAAAAATGAGCAAAATATAGCAAAAAAGGTTTAGTCAGCCAAGGTCCTCATTATATATAGAGACAAGAGTAAATTCAATCTGCGGCGATCACAACAGCACCCCAGAGGCAAAACACACCAAGAGACTGAAGTCCAAACTACTTGCGGGAAGCCATCTTGCAATTTGTTGACAGGCAATGACATAAGACTCTGTTTGGCATCCTTGCAGGATGAGGCTGTCTCCCCCTTTTATGATCTTAGAGTTTTCCATTGGCAAATGCTGCCTCCTGGAACTGAGGGACAAATGTTTTGAAATGAGCCCTATTGGAGGAAAGAAAAGGGTTGAAGTTAGTAAAGAGCAAAATTATTATTATTATTATTATTACAATTTATATACTGCCCTATACCCGGAGGTCTCAGGGTGGTTCACAGAACAAAACTGAGAACATGCTGCACAGGGCAAGTTCTTCTAATGTGGAAACCTCAAGACAGATCGAGAACTTTTCTCAATTAAAAATCTCCTTGTGTAACACCTGTGCGTGCCTGAGATCAAGTCTAGCAGCACGATTGCTCAGCCCCAAATAATGTATAAGGGATATCCTTGCTACATCAGAGGGCTCTACAGTCATACCTCATGTTGCGAATGCTGCGGGTTACGCGTTTTCGGGTTGTGCTCTGCGCTGAACTTGGAAGTACTGGAATGGGTTACTTCCGGGTTTCGGCGCTCACGCATGCACAGAAGTGCTGAATCGCAACCTGCGCGTGCGCAGATGCGGCACTGCGGGTTGCGAATGCGCCTCCCGCACGGATCACGTTCGTAACCCGAGCGTCCACTGTATTCCTGTTCATTAAAAAAAAAAAAACCCAGCATATATGTCTCTCAGGTCTTGAACCATGACTGGTTTGCACACTTCAATCTTACTCTCAGAGTTTCCCTGTTATTTATACCCCAGCCACTCTTTATTGCGATTCTTTACTGGTGTTTTGTCATGGAATCTGTTACCATTCCCACTGAAATAGATTTTGCAGGCAGCTAAGTATCATTGACAATGGCTCTCTCTCCTGTCTCCCTCTGTCCAGATATAACTCTAATTCTTTTAAACTAAGCAGAGCAGTATTTTGCAGCATTCAGCATGAAAAATGTGCTCCCCTCCAAAGAACTTCAAGAAATGGACATGCCTGCCATTGTCTGTCATACTATTTGCTTCAGTGTAAGGTGGTAGAGCATCTCTAACATTTTTGATTGTCACGTTTCTGGGTTAATTGGAGTTATCCATGATGACAGGGCATGGATACTTAGTAGAGCAACCAATGGAGATAATAAATACTGCAGCTGGTCATAAACTACCGGTAAAATCTGCTTTCAGGTAAGTAGCAGAGCAGGGCTGCCAGAGGCAGTCAGAGTTGATCTTAAGGGGATCAGTTAATTCAGGTTTTTGAGAAAAAACATGGTATTTTAAAGTAACTTAAAATCAGAATATTTTGTGTATGTTCTGGAACTGATGAGTGCATTAACTGAACATTTTTTAAAAGGTTTAGGTTAAAAATCCTCTATTGTTACAATAATGGGCAGAGAATGTCACGTTTACCCCAAAGTTGAATAAATTCAAATAGTTTCATGATAATCTGCATCTTGTAATTGAATAAGAAGAGCAAATGTAATCCACTACTGCTCACTTGCCAGGCTAAAATTTAAATCTGAGCAGATACTAGCTTCCTTTTCTTTTTTCTGTAGAAGAGTTATTCTACAGATTAATATTTCTCTTTCCTCTCATGCCGTTCTGGGTAAATTTCTGGAGAGAAGGTAACTGTAAATTATATCCTTTGCTTTATTACAATGATTATTATGAACAAAGTTGCCAAAACCCCAAGCATTTCTTAATACAAATTCTATGCCAAGCACCCCTAAAGCAAGTAAAGGGGGGGGGAAGGGAATAGCTCTGAATGTCACAATCTGGATAGAGGCATTAGCAGCTTCTGAACTCCAATTACCGGTATTCCTCTGAATGGTGGAGGTTGAAAAACCTGAGTAACCACAGAATAACAAAACTGGAATACGTCAGAAACAAAGTAGCCCACTTCCCAGCAATTCAAAACTTCCCTTGACCTAAAGCAGACTCAAGAAACACTATTGACTTTAGCACAAAGACATCTGACCGTATCATAGAAATGCAAATGGGATCTAGCTGTACAAACAAACTAGCTCCTTTTGAACATTCTGTAGAAGGGGAATCCAGAAGGATGCTGTGCAAATTTCCTCATTGTCCAACAGTGTAAACAATTTGCCACCGGTTCCCTGAATATTCACACGTGTGTTGTTTGACACAAAATGAACCCAATGCTTAAACGGCCATTGTGCACTAGGCTTAATCAGAGCTAAGCACAATGTGTTTCTTCTTCCTTTCCTTGTTTACACAAAGCTCTGATTTTTGTGACTTGCTGAAACTAGCTCACCCATCTTCTAACAGAGGTCCTAAATGTAAAATAATACCGTGTTTCTCCTAAAATAAGACACCGTCTTATATTTTTTTTGCTCAAAAAAACACAGTATGGCTTATTTTCAGGGGATGTCTTATTTTAACCATGTTGCATCAGTACGCTGCATAGCCACGCCTCCCGAGGCAGTTTTAATGGGAGGTACCACATCACTATGGCTTATTTTCGGGGTATGGCTTATTTTTGGGGAACGGCTTATATTTCGCAAATGCATAGAAATCCTGCTATGGCTTATTTTATGGCTATGTCTTATTTTAGGAGAAACAGGGTAAAATGATACCTCTGTTTACAATGTCTTGCATGCAACATATCCCTCCCCCCTTTTTTGCAACAGCATAATATTGGCAACTTCTTGTGTTCATATTTTTCTATAAGAGGCAGGAAGATTCAAAGTAGTGTTTTACAGATTCAGTGTATACCCCACCCAATCTTGGACCTGTGGGAACCATTAACGGAGACAAAGTCTTGGGCAAATTATGCAGTTGCTCACAACATTGGCTTGGTATGTAAAACAAAATACGCCACACTGCACTCTACTATCATCTTGAGGGATGAAACACAGTAAAAATCAATGCAGGCTGTTGGAACCTGATGGTACTGTCTGGGAGCAAAAGGGTAGACTGCAGAATAAAAAATAAATGCAACAGGCATATCAATAAGAAACTAGGGAGTGATGCACATGTTATATCCTCCATCACCATTGCTGAAAAGATAGACTCAGATTTGTCATGGTTGCCTTAAAACAGGAATACTCTGATCTGTTCTATCAGAGACACTACATTTGCAGTTAAATGTACCTGAGACGAAATAAAAGAAATGATTAAGAGAATGACAACAGTGGAGAGTGGAACTGTCAAAATGATACACAAACTCTGTATCTTTCCTACCATGTCTCATTATATTTGTATGTTATATGGAATTGTTTGAAGATGCTTTTGCTTTCAAGGAAACCGTTTGAAGATTTTAAAAAATAAATAAATAAATAAAAACCAAACTGGATATCTGTGGAAAGGGGCACAAAGCACTTTATTGGTTAAAGGTTTACAAAGTCATCTCTCTGTGTGCAGTGACCTCCATAAGAAGTGCTGAATGCTCTTGACTGCTGTCAGTGCAGTTACCATAGACTGGATATCAACCGAAATAGAAAATGTGTGATCCTACAAACCCTTAAGGTCGCAAAGAGACTATCCTTCCAGCCATGAAGTATAAAACACCCACCACCCACTGTTCAGTGGTCTGAAGACCTCCTTCCCTTTCTATATTTGAATGTATATCTTCTAATTGTCAATCTCATTTGGATATTTATTTGGACATATGGACTCTGTGTGTGTCTGTTGTGTGTGTGTGAGAGAGAGAGAGAGAGAGAGAGAGAGAGAGAGAGAAATGATGTGCTAATGTGAGCTGAGGATGTTTCTTGTTATATTTGCCAAATAAAAATAAAAGAGGAAATAAGGTGTAAGCAGGAAGTAGGGCTAGGAGGAAAGAAACTCTCTCTCTCTCTCTCTCTGTGTGTGTGTACACATGCATGTTTAGGTACCATGCGAAGAAGCATGCAAAGTGTAAGTGCTAATTGCACAAGTGCCAGCCCACAAGCCAAAATGTGTATGTGAAAGATTTAGACAACTTAAAACCGGGGTGCAATTTCATAAGAGTTTTAAAAATCATGCTGCAGAATAAGCAAACAAGATACAGCCATACAGATCACCATTAAAAAAAAACCCACAGGATTAACTGCATAATGTTATAAATGTAAAGAGAAGTTACAAGTTGTGTTTAGAGTTTCTTTGTGGAAAAGGAGTGGGGGGAAAGCACAATTATAAACTAATCTATAACAACTTGAGGGCAAGGGAAGGAGATGGCAGTTCACCTCCATACCATCTGGCATGCATGAAATGTGGGTAGCTGATACCAGAGTCTTACTGCTACTACAAAAGAGAGATAGATTGAAGAAGCTATTGCCCTGCAACAGATGGAAATAGCATTCAAATGGATAAACAGTTTCACCATAATTTACAAAAGACTGCGGTGAAAGAAACAAAAAACCAAGTTAATCTTGAGAAGCAGCAAAACAAAAAACGTTTCTGTACATGTGAAATGCGGAAAAGAACAATTTCTATTCACGTGAAGCACAGTTCTCTTTTTTAGTTGTTCTTGTTTTATCTGTAAGCTGCCTTGAGTCCCTGTCAGGGAAAAAGGCGGGGTATAGATAAATATAAAACAACAGCAGCAGCAAGAACAACTAGAGGGTGGGTCTTGTTTGGGCTGCCCAGGCGCACCATGCACTCTGCCCAGGCTTGTGCCCCAGGAAGGTCATTTCGGTGCTGCTAACCCTTCACCCCGGAGGTGCACTCCATTGTCTCTCGAGAAAAACGGATGCCAACAACAGCAGCAACAAAGAATGACGTGATGAAACTTAAATAAAATGTTGCACTTGCCCTATTATTAAATTAGCTTTGCATGTGCTGCTTATATTCGCTCCTAATGTCTATCATATGCCATTGGCATGCTAGATCTTCCACTCTCACCTCCTGAACTCTGTTATAATTTGTCAAGGTACATTTCCTCCCACATGTTTTCAGCAGTTTCGCTAGGCTTGTATGTGGTGTTGATTTAAGTCACATTATGTGTCTTCCCAGGTACCATAGCATGTGGGTGACTGTAGATTACCTGGAATTGAGTTTTCTGTTGTTGTGCTTGGCAGTACTAGAGTGGAGGAAAAGTGTCTTTGCACTTCAAATTGGTGATAGTGTTCAGTCGGTTGTACACAGAACCCACACAAGATATGTACATTTGTTCAGTTTGCATCAACTAGTGCAAAATTTATGCTCGGGAGTCCCCCCCCCCCCATCCCCTAAGTTAGGGTCAGTGATAGTGAGACAAGAGAGAGGTGAGTGAAAGAAAGTTGAATGTTGCATTTCCCCTACCAAAAGACCGTATAATATTCTATGTTTCACACCCCCTTCCTTCACACCAGAGGCACCAGCTGCTTTGGATAGCTAGAGGAAGGGATTTAAGGAACTCTTCCTATGAAACAACCTATCTGAAGAAGTGTGCATGCACATGAAAGCTCATACCAATAACAAACTTAGTTGGTCTTTAAGGTGCTACTGGAAGGGATTTTTTATTTTATTTTGTTTCAACTATGGCAGACCAACACGGCTACCTACCTGTAACTCAACCTATGCAGTTAGTGGTACCTTGGTTTACAACCATAATCCGTTCCGTAGGTCCGTTTGTAAACCAAAACAGGTTGTAACCCAAGGCTCGCTTTTGCCAATGGGGCCTCCAAAACAAATTTGTTCGTGATCCCAAAAAAGAGAAGGGTTGTAATCCAATAATAGCTTGCAAACCAGGACACACACTTCTGGGTTTGACATGTTTGTAATCTAAAACGTATGTAAATCAAGGTACCACTGTATTTAATATATTTATTTCGAATCCTCCCAAGACAGCTGACAAATGATACCTTGTAATGTTGTTGTCACCATTTTATTAGTGTAACAATTCATTAGGATCCTTCTCACATGCTTCAGCTGCTGTTTATCCTAGCTTATATTCAATCCTCATTCTCATCACAGTCTAAATCCATGCAGCAAAGTTTTGTGAATTTGCAGTTAGGGAAAGGTGGGGGGGACTGACTGACAGAAATGAGGTATGTGACACTCCTGTGTGTTCAACAAAATCTGTTGCAAAGGAAGAGGAAACAAAAGAAAGAAGGAATATGAATTGGGTTGGGTTTTGTTTTTTAATGACCCTGTGTGGAGGAAGACACTGGCTAGGTTAGCCAAATTGTGAGTCAGGGCACTAGAATTGTGGTATCTCCTCTTCCTAATGTTCCAAGAAGGACTGATTTTGATCCAGCAAGCTGGGGGTTCAAAGTCTCAATAAATACACTATAAGGACATATCAGTACAAGGCAAATCATTAGTTTCTTTCACCATCCATACTCTACAAGCTATCAAGGAAAACTTCACATTTCACTTGCTTAAGAAGCACATTGATGCCATGCCATTTGACAGTGAGAGCCTCAAAGCCTTCTTTCCATGATATAACCATTCATGTTGACATACTTCTATCTGTTAATACTCTGGCTATAGTTGCCCCAGTGCCTTAAATGTCAAGAAGTGTCTTCAATAAGAAAAAGCAAACACCAGTTGATGGTCCAAAGATGGTTGAAAGTATGAAGTGTAAAGTCAGCACCTAGAGTAGACAATTCATTGCCAGTACAGAATGGTTTGACTTAACCCCAATTTTCAATAGCAAGTGACAGGCCTTTAAGAGAAAGAAAATAAATTGCAGAGTAGTCATCAACATTATGTAATGTGCCATTTCCTTCTACAAGACCACTGAATGCTCTACGGTTATTCTTACTTGGGGGCAGTGTCAAGTAATCTCACTTGTGCTTCTCTTTACTGGTGGCTTTCAAGAGATGTGCCAGTTATTTCTGGTGTGCTTACCCCTGCTAATTAGTGTTTTAGTATCAATCACTCTAAAAAAACCCAACAAGCTAAAATCACAAATATTGTTACAAATATTTTATCTGTTGAGAAGGGGATGGTAAGCTATATGGATATACCTCAATGAAAATGAAGGATCACAGTTTGATTATGGAAAAACTCATGTGGAGATCAGGGTTCGAAATTAGCAGGGCGCCAGGCGCATTTTGCACCTAAAGATTCTCCATTTGCCAGCACCTCCAAAAGTCTGGGTGCCATTTTTTGCACCTGGCTGACACTCAAGGAATACAGAAATGTATGGGCTTTGAAGCCTCAAAGTATATGTTAAGGATAGACAATATATTAAGGAGTTTAACAATAAAGAGTAGTGTGTTTTGAAAACTGAAGCATGGTACCAATATTTTTTATTGTCCACACCAATTTAAACATGTATTAACAATTTCTGCTAAAATGTGATATTAACAATGTGTTACTTATGTGAATTGCGTATTAATTCATGCTCATCAAAATAATACATAACAAGTGTTGCTGATCCCCACCCCCAGTGGTGACTAGACATTCTGTTTTGGCGCCCACGCCACAAATCCCATAAGCCAGGGATGTCCAACCAGTAGATCACAATCTTCTGGTAGATCCCTGGCTGATCCTGGTAGATTGCGGGATCCTTATTGTGTACAAAAAGTTACAGGGGAAAAGCTTCAAAACCCTGTGCAATCCTCCGCCCCACC
Source organism: Lacerta agilis (assembly GCF_009819535.1). NCBI lineage: Eukaryota > Metazoa > Chordata > Lepidosauria > Squamata > Lacertidae > Lacerta > Lacerta agilis. Next base: position 85,633,636 of record NC_046314.1, on the reverse strand, counting down.
AAAAGCTCAACAACTCTGGGCAATCCACCCACCCCACGCATGCTCCTCCTCCCTCCAATGACAATGCGTAGATCACTGCCAGTTTTTTTATATACTGGGAGTAGATCACAGTCTCTGGGGAATTGGACATGCCTGCCATAAGCCTTTTGGCTCTTAGCTTTTCTATCCCAGTTTCTAACACTGGTGGAGATTAGGAAGAGGATGATTATTCACAGTAAGCAGGGACAAAAGCAGAGAAATGGGCATTTGGAAAGAGCCCAAAGGGCAGTTATGGGGAGCCCAGAGGCAGGAGGCACTGGATTACAAATTTGGAATGTATGGGAAGCATAGGTAAAGGGTTGCAGAGATGATAGACATATCAGGCTGGAAGATTCACATGTCTGAACAGAACCATGAATTCAAGGGCAATTCTGCATTTTAAAAAAAGGTTTCAGGAGAATTGGCATGGTTTCCAAAGTGCATTTTAAGGTATTTATTGACCTGTTTCTTCTCTGCTTTCTTCTATTAATTACAACTTCTCTGCTTACATTTGTCTCGGCACTGCAATCAGAGGCCAAGAGATAAACGGAAAAAGGTGGAAGAAAATGCCTTTCAGAAATATTAACATGAGAACACCATAGTAATGTGGCTTTTATCAAGCATTTCTGTTTATCTTATTAGGAGTCACTCCATCTCAACGGTGCCCAACCATCATGATTTATGCAAGCAGGCCCAGAGTAGACTTTCATTATCAAAGGCTTTGCAATCCAGACCAAATCCCTTCTAATCAAAATAACTCAGACCAGGGAAAATCTGGAGAGCGTTCCACTCTCTTCCATGGATGAGATGAAAGCTAGAGCTAAACTCAAGAAAGACCAGGGCAAAGATCATATGACTTTGTGTCTTTGACCTATTCATCTCAGACTGTAATTATGATGTTGCCAATTCATAATAATGTCATGTTACATAAAGGATGTCAACAGTGTGGCCACAAAGTGCATCCAAGTTCTTGTAAATCCCTCTGACTATACACTTTTTGAAGCTCAGACTGGTAATTCTAAAGGCTTTATAGTTCCCTGTTCTTGCAGCAACTTGTCCTGAAACAAAGAAAACTTGTTTTGAAAATGCTTGCCACCCACAGCAGTCTGTTCTTGGGCATTTGACGAGGAGAGGGCCAACCCTTCCCTGACCACAGATAGTCTGGCTGGCTCTTTTTGTGCAACTCCCAGTAATTAACCTTTAAAAGCACAAAAGACAGATAATAGGATGCTCTCAGAGACAGGGTTACTACCTTTCCAGATGCACTGACCCAGAGACACGCACTAGGGGTGGGAATGGTTATAAAAAGCACAAGTGATTTCAAGATATTTAGTTTTATTACTACTTATATAACTGAAGTGATCAGGGCAAAAAGGTGAAATTTAAGAACGCGTAGAAACTGATCCCAAAGAGGTATTTTAGACATAGCGGCGGACAGACATCTGCATGGCTTTTGTGGAAGGTGAAACAGAGTCACTGCATCTCGTGCCATGGAAAAACACTTCAAAACTTTTTGACTCCTTGTGGTTTCGATGCAATGCCTCGTTGGCGACTGCTTTGGAACAACACACAAGGAGCTATGGGCTCTTTGGAGGAATGGCAGAGTATTGATGTATAAAATAAAAACCATGTACACCTTCATGTCTGAAGTACAAACACAACACACATACAAGCAAGCAACACATTGAGACAGATCATAGAATCATAGAGTTGGAAGAGACCACAAGGGCCATCCAGTCCAACCCCCTGCCACATGTAAAGGCCACCATCCAGAGATACTCGCTCACATGGGGGACCCTGATCCTGATAATCAGACAGGCTGCTACTTCACTGCTGTACAGTTTTTGACACTGTTGTCCCCTTCTGGGACCAACCTCCATGCACTGCTCCTGTCAGACTGGTGAGCTTATGTGGTTTCTGGCAAGCTGATTCTGGCATATGTGCTAGCAGTCAAGCACTGAAACTGCTGGTGGTGGGGCGGATCAGAGGTGACTGCCAGAGTTCAAAATTGCTACTTGCTGCTAGGAGCATGAGAGGGTACAGCAGGCAGGAGCTTAAGTTCTGTGAATCAGAACTTGAGCTCCTACACAGCAATGCCAAAATCTCAATGGTGTAGCTTGCGGGATTCTTCAATTTCTGCAACAAATGGACTCAGGGGAGCCAGCTTGAGAGGAAGTAACCCACTCTACCACTGGACAATCAAACTGCATGGCTCTGGGATCCTTGGTCTCCCTCACCTCCATATCTGCCACCTACATAGGCAGCCGCGGCATGTGCACACAGATCCTCCACTATGTGTTTATTCTAAAGTTCAGCAGGAATTTGTTAGATGTCCAATCAGCAGTACACACCTTTCTAATGCATGGTCTTTGGAAGTTGCCCAACTTTGCCAATGGCTAATGGGAGAGCCTGATCATGTGTCCCCAGGTCAAAGCTGGTGTGACAGTCACTCTAACTAAAAGTGGGACAAAAGAATACAATGAAATGTTTGCGGACTTGTCTCGTTTTAACTTATGTACGCCTAGCAGTTTTAAAGTCCTGTTTATTCAGACAAACAACACGAATTTAAAACTGCAAATAGTTATTGTTTCAAGTGCGGTTTGGTATGTAGGTCACATTTCATAACAGGATTAGATGGAACTGTAATGTATCATTATACTCAGAAGTATCCCTATGATCTAGAAAAGAAAGTCTTACGTTAAGCATTTGCTCAATAAACAAAGTTTATGAACATCCCAAGGTCACGTAAAACATCTCAATTATGCTTAACGAAAGATGCAGGCCTTATTAAAAATCAACTTCCATTCAAATTAAGCTCTGTTTACATTGAAATTAACATTCTAAAATCTTTTTCTATTTCTAATTACTGTCATCAACAATACTTTTGTTCCAAAAAAGTAAAGGAAAATTCCATATATTTTGTTTCCTATGCAGTAGTTGTGTTTGACTGTCCTCATGGGACATAAAAGTTTACATTAAGAGATGAAAAGTTTTGTGCGTTCCAAGAGAGCATCTTGTTGGGTTGATCCATCAAACACACTAGTTTAAAATCAGACTGAATGTGTTTGTTTTTCTAAGTCATTATACATGTGCCTTCCAGAACAGGCAATTATTTGTCATAAATCTAGACAGTATCAGTTTCCAGATTCAAATGCAGAGATCAACTCATCATTTCCATTTGGTTGTGTGACGAGCTCCTATGGAATTCCAAAAAGGAACTTTCCCAATCATTTTTGGTTGGTAAACTGGTTAAAAGGGGACTAAGTATTACTGTATTGGCCTGAATATAAGCCTCACTTTCCCCCCAAATTCCGACCATGAAAAGTTAAAGTGCGGCTTATATTCGCAAACTTATGGTAGGCAGCCAGGAGTGCGTGGCAAAAAGCGCCAGGAGCGTGGCAAAGTGGCACCCACGCCGCGCGTAGTCACCCGTCCTCTGCCCCAAGGCTCCCTCCCCCCAGTATGCAGCCAAGAGCAGCGAGGAATGGAGCGACTTACATTTGGGATTTTTTCTCTTTTTTTCTTCCCCTCGCCTCCAATTTTAAAGGTGTGGCTTATATTCGGGCCAATACGGTATTACTCTCAGGTGGATCCATGAGTAGTTGGGCAACTGTACTCAAAGACTCTCTATGAAGATGGGAGTTACTCAAAGCACTGCTGCTGTTCAAGTATTTTACTACTGGGATTATATGAAATATACCAAATATTTAACATGGCAGTATTCTAGTTTAGCATATTCTACTGCAATAGATGAACACTCAAGTTAAAACCAACGTTAGGTAGCAATAATTCTTCAGCTTCTTTTGGATTTCTTTCCCTCTTCCTTCAGGCCAAAAGATGCATGCTGCATGCATGCTCATTTTCAAGGTGTCCACACACATATTTAGGGTGCAGAAGGAAATAGCAGAGAAATATATCTCACCAGATATTCAGTTCACATTCTGGAGAGCAGAAATTGTCTTGTGAAGAATTCCACTATATAGATCAATACATAATTAAAGAGTACTCATTTCTGGGCATTGGGGGAAGCTACACTTTTTAAAAAATGTACTGTTTGTCATAAGAGATCCTATACTTTCATTGAATCAAATAATCTAAATGTAATTATATCCCTTATTTAATACTTGAAATTTTGCTATATACAACAATGCTGAGATGGAATGCTTCAATACTGCATATTCGTTATTTAGAAAACCCTGTATTCCGTCAAGAATTTCACATATGCTTATCTCCCACCATGGCATTAAATCTTTAATCATTGTTTTTCCTTTGCCAAAGTCAAAGATTTAATGAGAAGTGACCAGAAATAAGTTTCCCAACCCTCCTAATTTGGCTGAAATCCACATTATGCATGACAGCACTGAAGATCCCTGGCAGGCACCTGTCAGAAACCAACATACCATGTCTTAAGAGCTGCACTCAGCTATCCAAGACGACACTTTTCAAAATGTACATGAAAAATGTGATTCAACTAGCCAGACACTACTGTAATGCCACCCACCGTCATGAACATACATAGATTTCACTGCAATATAGATTGCTCCTCCATTACAGGCCATCATTTGCATTCGTTTTTGGTCCACTGGTTTTTTATTTGTCTCTACCACAGCATCTATCTAATTAAAGGGGATTTTGTTACAAGAGCTGTTAAGCTAATAATACATTAAGTATCTTAATAATAAAGCATTATGTGATATTAGAGTAAAATGTCACTTCCTTCCACTTTCATCTTTCTGGATGTTGGCATTTTATCCCATCAGTAACTATATATTTTATTTAGAGAACAATTCCTTGAAATTAAAGTGTGCAGATTTAAGGAGGGTAGGCTTCATTAACTCAAAGGAAGTAAATACGGACCTTTAGGGTTCTTTCCCAGAATCCACTCTACTTTCCAGCTCTCAGAATGAAAACTCACTATCAATACTGCTAATGAGATTTGCAGTGTTTAGTTAATTAACCCATTTGATTGAAAGTCATTTCAGCAGAGTTAAAATTTCTCCTTACAATTTTTTTTTTAAATTTAAAATATTATTTCTAACACTAAAAATATTCACAGAAAATGTGGTTGGCAGGTACTTTCATAGAAGAGGCTCTCCTGCTGGCTTCAGGTTTAAAGTGCCCCCTGAAAAGTGCACATCACCGAGTTCCTTTCTAAAGTTTGCCAGAAGGATAGCCTGGAACACGGCAGAAGAGAGTTTTTTCTTCAACTTTAAACTGCAAAGAACAGCAGTAGAAAGGAGTGGCAATGCAGCTTTTTGGCACCTGACATTTTCTTTTTCCTGCATGCACTGGGTGTTGTCATCTATGTCACTTGGGGCGACAGGGTAAGATTCCAGATGCCACAATCATATGTCAGCTGCCCCTGAAAGCCCTCCCCCCCCATCTGCAATGCCCTGGACTGAGTCGGCACTTGGACACCGTGGAAAGAAAATGGTAGCTTCCAGGTGAACTGTGGTCACTGGGGGATCAGAGGGTGGGCAAGAATCATCAGCATGGCAGAACCTAACAAGGCACTGGTGCTCCAGTACCTGCCTAACAATCCAGAATATGGATACCAGGTCTGAAATTAACCATATTTGTGTTTTTGCATAATTTTTCCTGCTTCTCTAATCAAGGGGAGGGGCAAGGAGTTGCCAACCACATAAGTCTTACATTCAAGTATCTGAAATGGTTCATTTAGAGTTAACCAAGTATTGCCCTACATGAAGTTTCTTTGCACCCAAATGAGCTAGAATTTTGCCTACTTCCCTCCCCCATAGACAAGGACAAGATTCTCAAGATGCTGAAACATTTTAACTGCCCTTGCCTAGATGTGTGGGAAATGCCTAATCTGCACTTTTTAGATTTTGGACTACGATATGGAAACATGGCTAACACCAGGCCTCGCCTGCATTTCCTGAAGCCTCATGGGATTTTCTGGAACCGAACAAAGCGTAACTGAGAACAGACGCTAATCCGGCATGCTTCCAATAGCTAAGTATTATGTGCACAAACAAGTAAGCTTTATTTACAATATTCCTACATAAAATTGCAGGCTGAGAGACTGTATGTTCTGTTTACATAGACATGAATGCCTACTTAAGAAGAGAAAAACAGAACATTTTTTTCCCATGGAAACAAAAATGCTGGGTCTGCTTTGTATCTATACCATGAATAGGAGCATTGGTTGTTCACAATTAGCTATATATTTTATGCCCACCATGGATTACCATGAACTGTGTGTTTCAGTAAACTGGCCTGTAGCTGTCTCCATGCATTCCCCTTTTATGCAATAGCAGCCTTTGTTTTGTGAGAGTAGAATTACTCTTGACGTCTAATCTATAGATGTCCTCTTTCCCCCAATCTTCTGTGCTTCATATAGGTCACTGAAGTCACGAGAGAATTTCTGGGTCAATCCATTACAATCTACCTTTTCCTATAACTATCTCTACCCTTAAAATGGTCCTTGCTACTTTCTCATGCCTCCTTGTTTTGCTCCTATGATACAGTTTGTCGCCTCTCCTTTAACTTCCTTCAACTTTCTCCAGCTCACAACCTTACCAATGCACTCACATTTTCTCCCCACGAAATCTCCTATTCATTAATTTGACTTGATCACAAATAGGCATATGGACAGCAATAGATAAGCACAAAAGACCCACATGTTGTTCTGTTTACTACAGTGGTGCCCCGCTAGACGAATGCCTCACTAGACAAAAAACTCGCTAGACGAAAGGCATTCGCTAGCGGAAGGCTGCCCCGCAAGACGAAAATGTCAATGGGGCTGCCTCGCAAGACGGTTTTGTTTTTTTTGCACAAAAACCTCCGCGCTCCATTGCCGCTTCGCTAGAAAATTCGCTCTACGAAGACACTCGTAGAACGAATTATTTTCGTCTAGTGGGGCACCACTGTATTTACATTTTGTTCCATACTACTTCATTCATACTCATGGAAATTTATATACGGGCCTCAAAGAAGATAGCAACTCAAACTGGGTAAGATAGAGACACAAACAGTTTCAAATTATGCCGCCATTACAGCATACTGGCATTCATACATATTTATTTCAGGAATGGATGTTTATTTTCAAACTAAGAATTCATAAATCTCTTTATGAGAGGAAACAAGATTTTTCAGGACAATGTGACTGTACATTGTCCCCATTTGTAAGTACGGGACATAAATAAAGGCTTTATAAGGGGAAATATATGGAGTCACTCTGTATATAAAAAGCAAGAGCAAAAATGGAGAAAGCTTGTGTAGAAATTACTCATCAGTTGGAGGAACATAAGCAGACAGAATTTATAAACAAAAACAGGCAGAGAAAGAAGGTGGGTGTTTTGAACATAAATAGGTAAAAAAGGTAAAGGTAAATGACCCCTGGATGGTTGAGTCCAGTCAAAGGCGACTATGGGGTGCGGCACTCATCTTGCTTCAGGCTGAGGGAGCTGGCGTTTGTCCACAGACAGCTTTCCAGGTCATGTGGCCAGCATGACTAAACCGCTTCTGGCGCAATGGACACCGTGATGGAAACCAGAGCGCATGGAAACGTTGTTTTACCTTCCTGCCGCAGCGGTACCTATTTATCTACTTGCACTGGCTTGCTTTCAAACTTGATAGGTTGGCAGAAGGTGGGACAGAGCAACAGGAGCTCACCCCATCGTGGGGATTCAAACTGCCAACCTTCCGATCAGCAAGCCCAAGAGGCTCAGTGGTTTAGACCAGTGTTTTTCAACCTTTTTTGGGCAAAGGCACACTTGTTTCATGAAAAAAATCACGAGGCACACCACCATTAGATAACAATAATAGTAGTAGTAGTAATAATAAAAATGATAATTCTTCTCATGTCGGAATTGAGCATGTGAAGATGGCGCACCTTGCCCCACCCCCACCAGGCTAATAATAATAAATAACAACTATAGTACTAGTCAGGACTCTCCCCCCAGCCACAGGAACTCAGTTCTGGCACCTCTCAGGTGGGCACCTAAGAGGGAAGGCGTCCGTGATGAGTTCCAGGCTCCAGCACCTCTTTTTCTAGAAAAATAGCATTGGTAGCAGCAGATGCCCCAATGCTAGGTAGGCAGCAGAGGTAGGAGGCGGTGTCGTAGCGGCGGCCGCCTCGCCCCGCACGGCCCACGGGGGTCAGCCAGTTGCTCCACTCGCGCAGTGCCCAGATGTTGGGTACGCAGCTCAGGTGTCGGCACAGCTGCAAGAAGCTGCCGGGCTGCCGCTGCACCCGCAGCCGCCACTCAGCCAGTCCCGAGGACGGCGGGAGGCGCTCGGCTGGCAGCAGGCGGGCCGGGCCCGCGGTGGTAGCGGCGGCATCAGCCACCGGGCCGGGCAGTACCAAGAGGACTCCAGCTTCTTCGAAGGCCTCGCGGATGGCGCAGAGGCGGAAGGCCATGTCTCCTGGCAGCGGCGAGCCCAGCTCCAGGCGCTCGGCGGCGAAGAGCGGCGCCCTCGGGCACTCGCCCCGCACCGAGCCCAGTCCGCAGCGCGGCCCGCCTGCCAGCAGCTGCAGCCAGTCGGACGAGAAGTCGGCCGCGTCCGCCACGCCGCCCGCGAAGACGTGAGCACTGGGCAGGAAGGCGCTCCGCGGGCTCCGCCGCAGGAGGAGCAGCTCATAGTCAAAGGCGCCCACCGCCGCCGTGGGCCGAGGGGGAGACGCGCCCAGCCCACCTGCCGCTAGCAGCAGCGTCGCCACCTCCCGCCAGTGCCGCAACCGCCAGCCCATGTTTTCCCACGGAACACCAGGCAACATCTCGCGGCACACTAGTGTGCCGCGGAACAGTGGTTGAAAAACACTGGTTTAGACCACAGCGCCACTCAACCATTTCACTCAACAATGGCATTTAAAATTAAGTAACAAAAGTTGATAAAATAGCCTGTAAAAATACCAACCATCAACTTGTATTATTTTTACTAACAAAACCTGAACAAGGGATTTTATAGGTGTTTCCTAATTTTTATGAAAAAAAATAGAAAACCTGAGAAAAGATTCCAAGTTTCTTAAATGAAAATGTTCCCCACATGACTTTAATGCATAATGAAAGCTAAATATGAACATTCAAGAGACTTAACAGAATAAACCCAACCTCTGAATATCAAGACTAACAAACAGGGCTTGGTTCCTTGCAAGCATGAATGAGATTATGTTGTGTATAGCCTTACTGTCTTAAGTCCTGGCATAAGAATATCATAGAATCATAGAGTTGGGAGAGACCACAAGGGCCATCCAGTCCAACCCCCTGCCAAGCAGAAAATACCTTGTTGGATCAGATCAAAGTCCACCCAGTCCAGGATCTAGTCCTGATTCCAACAGTAATAGGAGAGATGCCTCTGGGGAACCCACATTTGAAGGTAAAAATGTTTGGTCTCAACCTCCAGCCCGTGGTATTAGGAGGAACACCACCACTGACCTCACATTTGAAGGCCATTGCTTGATTATACGAACAGCTTTGTCAGTCCAATGGTCAGGGCAGAGAGCACAACCAGAAGCAGTGAAAAGGAGGGAATAAAAAATGATCTGTCCCTGGCTTTTATGATGTCTTCCCCAAACTTTTGAATAAATTGTGAAGGCATTGCATTTTAACTTGTTCATTTAAAAAAAAAGGTCTTATAATAAGAATTTACAGTGACCTCTGTGAATTCTTATACAGTACTACTACACCTGTCTATGCTGCCTAATATTTTGTGGGAGATAATATTGATTTATAACTGCTTCTCTTGATCTTCTGAGTAACACCCATGCCAGTACCCTGGAAGGGCAAGATAATAAGGACACACCCAACAAGACAATGAAAGGTAGGCATGTTTAAACTGGCAGCACCTCCCATGAAGGATCGATGTCTTTAAAAATTCCCACTGCAGTATATCACCATAAGGACAGGTACTATTTGACAGTTCTGTATTTTATAAAAGTAGGAATTCTCAAGCACACTGGTTAACTATGCTGCAATTCACCATTGCAGATAGTTAAAAATGCTGTATACTGCACTCCTTTGTGAGAGGTTTTTTAATGGTTTATTCCATGACTATGCAACAATAAGCAAAACGCAAAACAGAATAATCAGCCAGCCTGAATTCAGAACCTGGTCACCTTCAACAGTGAAGCAAATGCAGGTGTACAGTTCCCTTCACATATTACTGAATATGTGTTTCCATAGCTGAAGCTGTTTCACAAGTTCAAGGATGTCACCTTAAATTGACAGCCTTTGTTCAAAATGACAAGGAATCTTATTCTCTTCCCAGGATGCTTTCAGATTTCCATGTGCTCACCCTGAACTGCAATCGATACCTTCATGCAATAATGACCAGCCCACATGCTTCAAAACAAAACAAAACAAAACATGAGGTGAGAAGCCCCCTAATTATCTGGTGGCACTTCTACCAGACACTTTATTCATCCTTAGATTAATTTAAATCAATCATGTCACTGATCACAAACTGATAGCAGAATTATAGTCCTTTATATTCCCCTGGCAAAAATTATTTATTTATTAACAAAATTATATACTACTTCACTGTAAAAGCAAAACAAACAAAATGCCCTCTTAAGTGGGTTGCAGAAAATATATAAAAACATCAAAATTGATTTTAAAAAACTAATTAAAAATAGGTATTTAAACATTCAAAGTATGATTGAAATCAGCAGTAGTTAAAAAGAAATAAAACACATGTAAATTCTGTTTGTCTGGTCAGGCATGACTAAATGAAAATGTTTCAAGCAGGTGCTGATAAAAAGGGTACAGAGAAGGCCCCTGTCTGATGTCAATCACCAGGGAGTTCCAAAGTGCAGGTGCTGCCAGACTAAAAGATCGAATTTTTTACCAGTGCGGAGTGAGTATTACGCAACACCTGCCATAATGCCAGTTCTGCAGATCAAGGCGGTCAAGTGGGCATATATGGATTAAGATGACCCCACAAGTAAACTGATTCCAAGCTGCTAAGGGCTTTATGTGCTAATATTAACAACTTGAACTTGGCCTGGTAGCAAATCGGCAACAACTGTACAGAGATGTTATATACTGGCAGGGTCTCGCTCCTGACTGCAACTGTGAGGCAGTATTATTATTATTATTATTATTATTATTATTATTATTATTATTATTATTATTATTATTATTATTTATTGGATTTATATACCACCCTATACCCAGAGATCTCTGGGCGGTTCATAGAAAAGATCAACATAAAAAGCACAATATATATAATCAAAATAAAAGCAACTACCCAGTAACACCCCAATTGCATTCTTCTGCATCAACTGCAGTTTCTGGATCAAATGCAATGGAGCCCCACAGAGAATGCACTAATGACATGTAGCAATCCACATGTAACAAAAACATTTCTATTTCGCTGAGTTTATACAATGGTATCAGCATATTCATCCATTAATCACAACTAAACTAAACTAAACCAAATGGTGCTTTCTGCTATATTTCAAGGAATGATCAAACCTGCAGGTACTTCCAATAATTTAACTTCTTTATTTAGCTGAAAACATCACCATTTAACTGATCTTCACAACCTGAGCCACATCCCTTTATTTCTGAAGGCACTTCAGAATTCACACCCATTGCTTCCTTTTTTCCTACCTACTAAATCACTTCAAGTTCGCCACTTAGATATGGTGTACTATTTTATTTTTGCAACTCGCTGATCTCTTAACATGTTGCTGTTTCAACAGTTTTGCAATTTGACAAGCCAATAGAAAGCACCCACAAAGGGCCGCTCGGGACTTCATGGAAAACATGGTCTCCATGGGGCTGTCCCTGAATAAGTTTGGCCCAACTCATAGTCGCGGACATGCCTTAGACCTGACGTGGGTGATCTGACACTAAGTAAAAGTGAAACAAAAGAAGTGCCATAGTCAGATCACTTCCTGGTGCAACTGGACTTCTCTGCGTCCCTTCCCCTCTGCAGGGAGGTGGGACTGATTCGGATGGTCTGCCCCCCGCCACTTAATGGATCCAAATGGTTTCCAGAGAGTGGTAGGGGATATTTTATACCATGTTCATGGCCTTTCAGCTGATCCCCAGGTGCCCTGCTGGAATACTTCAAATACTTTGACCCTTGATGTAAAGTGAAACAAAGCAAAGAGTGGCTTAACGATGTAGATCTGCTCAATATTGCCACAATAAAATGGATAAATACAATTGTATAATCCCACTACAGGTTTCAGAATAAGAAAATAGCCGAAAGTAACAATTACATGCCTGCCTAAGCTGGTGGAGGTGGCCTTGGAGGTGGTGTGGAGAACCCCAAGGCTATAGTTTTGGGGGACTTCAATATACATGCTGAGGCAGCCTTATTTGGAGCAGCTCAAAATTTCATCACTGCCACGACAATCATGGGTCTGTCTCAGATTATATCTGGCAAAATGCATGTGGAAGAACACACTTTAGACCTGCTTTTCTGTATTAGTGTTTGGTGGGGGAGCTGACAAAGACTGCTGTCATGGATATATTACCCTCTGATCAGGCTTGGGCTGTATGCTGCAGGGTTTGGGGCCAATGTAAACATGTACCACGGGTGATGTATGGAGCCAGATAGCTTCCTAATGTCCCTGGGAGAATTTCCCACAGATCTGTCCAATGGTCCTGCCAGAAATTGGGAGATTACTCATGCTACCAATATGGTTGCATTGACATGTCTGTCAGCAAGTCACTGAGTCATGTTGGCTCCTTGGTATTTCAAGGAGATGAGGGCAATGAAATGGCAGAGTCAACAACTGGAGGACTTGAGGAGAACATGGCCGGACAGAGATGAAAAACCCATTTTTAAGTTTATCATTTTTATGTTGGGAACTGCCCTGAGATATACTTGATGAAGGGTGGTACAACAACAACAACAACAACAACATCAACATCATCATCAACAACAACAACAACAACAACAACAACAACAACTCTGCAGCAGTGATGACAGTCTGCCCAATGCCAATCAAAAGACCTTTTTAAATTGGTAAGGGGCCTGGGTGCTGGGCCCATTGAGTCTGCAAAGACCAGTTGTGACAAATTTGCACTTCATTTAAGGAGGACACCCGGGAATTGGAAGGTCATGTAATGGGGAGGGGAGCTAAAAGGAAAAGGAGCTAAAGTCTGGCGGTAAGGAAAAGGTCTGGAGGGAAGAAAGTGAATGGAGCAGGGTGTATCTGCATGTAATAAAGTAGCTTAGGCTTCATTCTCCTCACTTTCCCCTAATCACATTTCAGAGGCGGTTAGCTAGTTCAAACAGAAAGCAAACTACATGTATAGTATATTGCAGTACTACCCCACAGAAAGAGAGATGACTTACTTTGCTCTTTTGGCCATCTCATTGCCATCCCAACGTGGACTGTAGGGGTAGTTTTTCTGGGCCTGCGAATAGAGCTCCCCACTGTTAGTGAAGTGATAGACAGACTGAAATGTTAACGTTGGCTGGTCCCGAGGAAAATAGAGTGGGAGGTCAACTGCAAAGAAAGAAAAAGACGATGGGTTAAGGGATTTTGTTCTTTCTTGCTTTCATCTTCCGCATTTGACACACAGATTAAGAAACTTCTAAGCTTATCAGTGTAACATCCACAGCAAATCTTTAACATTATGACAACGTAAAGCTTCCTTTCACTCAATAAACTCAAATTGTTTTATAAGCTCTAGGTCGGGGGCCACAAATACGCTCCTTCCCTGGAGGCTTTTAAGTAGAGGCTGGATGGGCCCCTGCCTTGTATGATCTACTTGAGATTCCTGCATTGCATGGGGTTGGACTAGATAACCCGTGTGATCCCTTCCAACTCTATAATTCTATGATTCTATTCTTTGTTGTTTGCGCTTTGTATTTAAATTCCATTTTCTTTATGTGTTTGGTTGTTATTTTAAATTACTTTTCCCTCAAGCATCAGGTTTCTTTTAAAAGCAAAATTTATTTGTGCAAGTGGTATAAAGCAGTGAGAGAGGATAATAAAACTTCAGTGAAGAAAGTTAACAGTATCTGTTGTATTAGTTTCATTTGTCTTTTTACTAAAGAATCCTAAGTTTCCCATTATCTAGATTTTTAAAACCTCTGACTTACTGAGAAAGGCACTAATAGCAGTTTTCTTCTTATTAAGTAAGTCAAAAGCTTTGTTTTAAGAGCAAAGTATATATCACTGAAGTCATGTTTAAAAGCATAATAAGAGACATGACTGTCAATTCAGAGAAGCTTTCCTTTGCGGTGATTAGTCTTTCAGTGATTGCTGAATCCCCCACCCACCCCAACCACAGGCCTGTTTCGAAGAAAAAGGGAAGAAAAGGAAGTTAACTAAAAAAAACCCACCAAGGTTCTATTATGTCCAGTTATTGAATCATGACAAAGGTCCGTATAGTTAAAGCTATGGTTTTCCCAGTAGTGATGTATGGAAATGAGAGCTGGACCATAAAGAAGGCTGATCGCCGAAGAATTGATGCTTTTGAATTATGGTGCTGGAGGAGACTCTTGAGAGTCCCATGGACTGCAAGAAGATCAAACCTATCCATTTTTAAAGAAATCAGCCCTGAGTGTTCACTGGAAGGACAGATCCTGAAGCTGAGGCTCCAATACTTTGGCCACCTCATGAGAAGAGAAGACTCCCTGGAAAGAACCTGATGTTGAGAAAGATGGAGGGCACAAGGAGAAGGGGACGACAGAGGACGAGATGGTTGGACAGTGTTATTGAAGCTACCAACATGAGTCTGACCAAACTGTGGGAGGCAGTGGAAGACAGGAGTGCCTGGTCCATGGGGTCACGAAGAGTCGGACACGACTAAACAACAACAAAATTGAATCAATGTGCATGATCAAGTTGACCCCCATGCCTTCTCAGCTTTCTTGCCCATAGTACATTTGTACTTCTAGAATCCCACCTTAGCGTGCAGCTTCTCCTGACCCCAAACCTCCTGTGAACAATTTCACTTCTTAGTCCCAGCTGATTTCCAATTTCTTACAGAAGTTTCCGCTCGCTACCTGTATTCATGAGCCCCCTCTAAAGTTGAGAACTCACCCCACATGAAATATAAAAGATCAATATAACTAGATACAAAATTGAAAAGTTTAACACAAGCCTTGGAATGTATTTATTTATACATACAGGTATGTATTTATTTCATTACATTTCTATCCTGCCTTCCTTCCAAAGAGTTTGAGGTAGAATAAATGTTTTGTCCCCACAACCTGTATCCTCACAACCAGCCATAGGCCAAAATGTAGACACAGGCCAAAGTAACACAGTGAGAAGCATGGCTGAGCAGGGATCTGAACCATGTCTGTCCAAGTTCTAATTCAACATTCTAGTTACGGCTCCACACTGACTCTCATACCACCAAATCTGAAACAGCCTACATTTCATCTATGGGAAGTCCAACAGGAGGAGGAGAGGGAAAGGAAAAGTGGGGGGGGGGCAGGGGAAGATATGCACATACACACTTTATTATTTCTTAAAAATAATTAACCTTCGCCCTTTGCTCAAAGGTCCTAGGGCGGAAAGACATAAATTCAAAACAAAACGTAGCAATAAAATAAAAAAAATAGGAAGCTAAACACAACATTCCAGTTATAAATTAAACCAGCAAGAACAAGAACTCAGGTAGCCAATACACCTCTCCCATCCTCAGAAGCCTGGGCCGATGAGCTGACAGCAGCGGTTGGAATAACATGGGGATTTTTACCTGCTGAGGTTACCAGTCAAAGGCTTAACAGGTTGGAAAACGAGCGAGGTCCCAACTAAAGAAGAATGGTAACTTAAACTGATGCAATATGTGCAGCTTGCAGACTTATGATATGGAATAAGAGAACAAGAAGAACATACGTTTAAAGAAGACTGGGAAATGTTTATTGAAATTGTGTACACTTGAAAACGTTGGCAGCATTAAGATAAATTCAACAGTGCAAATAAGCTTTGATGGATGTAGTAATGGAATACTGAATGGTTTAGTTTATGTAAAATATGCAGGGATTTATGTTATGCAAAATGAACCATGGAAAGAGAAGAAGGGAAGTCATTGATATTTTAAGGTTGTTTAAATGAATATTCTAAAATGTAAAACAGAAAATTTAATAAAAAGTTTAGAAAAAAAGTATTTACAGGAGAAGGCTGATGAGGGATTTTGAACAAATATTGGGAGTTAAAACTATGTAGTCCTAGGAGGGGGTTCAGGGCGTAAGAAAGGAAGGGCAGAAACACTTAAAAAAGCAGGACACTTGAGCAGCAGAGGCAATATGAGTCTGAGGAACGAAAGTCATGGGGTGGAGGATAAGGGACGGGGACAAGTCTGTGCAGGGCTTTAGCGGTAAGAGCAAGGAGTTTTTATACCAGATGGTGGGAAGGAGCTGGGAACACAGTGTAGAAAACTGAGGAGAAGGATCATTTGGACTGAACGAGGCGAATGACTTTGGCACATCTCAGTTCTCTCACCTCTAGCTATAATTCTCCTTCCAAAATAAGGTTGAATTAGACAAGGCAGGAGATAACCAGAGCACAAACCTAGAGTTTCAGCCAAGAGGAGAAAGAGATATTTTGCTATATAGAAGTGACAAGGCTTTGCAACAGAAAAGGGGGAGCAAAGATAAACCCAAGGCTTCTATGCAGAATTACTGGCGATCATAGATTAGATCAAGGAACAGCTCTAATAAAGACAGAAAATGCTGACTCCAGCATATGCAAACATTTCAGACAGCTTACTACATGCCCAAAGACTGCCTGAATTTGGCTTGAGAATCTGAACTTTGCAAAACCATGCTTAAGTCCCCCCCCCCATGTTTTCTAGGTAAAAAAGTATGTTAGCATTCATGTCAATTGCTGCAAATACTATTTCCAAACAAGTTGACTCACAGATACCTTGGTGCTATGTCTGTAGACAATAGATGCATGAGTCATGTCTGTAAATTCCTGGAAGTGCTAACAGACCCCTTGCTTAGTCATCTTTTAAAGGCATGACGAGTTCATGAGCTCTGTAAGTCATAATAAAGGGCTCTAGCTGTATACCATCTCTCCCCCCCCCCCCGTTACATTCTGTATAGCACAAATTAAAAGTCTAAAAATAACTTCATACATATGAGTCACTTCATCTAACACGTTTACACAACTTGTGTTGTTAAACAGTGATAGCTAGTCAGGAAGGTATAATTCTGTCGCCATGCTAAAAATAAAAAGGAAAAATGTGTCAGTGGAAGACATGAGATTTATTTGACCCCAAGAATATAAATGCTTTTTGAGGAATATTTCCACGAAGTCTATTACAAGCCACAAAGCTCCACAATAATTAATTTTAAGGAACCTCCAGCCCATGGATCTAAATAGGCCTGCCAGGCCTCTCCATTTAAGCTAGCTGGGCCAAAAGGGGTTTCTGAAGTACCAATCAGCAGGTTGTCATGGCTTCTGAAGAAAGCATGCAATTCTTCTGAAGTCCTAATGATCAGTTGATTTGTAGAGCTAAAGAAGTGCTTCACACTTGGCTTCTGAAGCACTGAAGATCAGTTGACTGAAAATGACAATGCAATGAACTGAAGTTCCACTGATGAGACGGTTGTTGGTGCTGCAAAGTGCTGTCCATCTCTGGCGCCACAGAAAAACACATTCTTTGTCCACACAGCTTGATGTCAAACTGCATGGGCAAAGGAAAACAGCGCATTTGATTTTATGATGAAATCAGGCAACTGTTAAGTGGCCCACTGGCGTTGGGGGACATGCCCAGAAGTTCAAAACGGCAACAACTCTTGCTGCTGCATTTTTTGTTTCTTTTATAAGAGTGTGGTACAAAAATTAAAATTATTGCCAGCAGTATTGAACAAAAGCAGCGAGACTCAAATCCAATACTTTTTGCCTTACAGAGAGGACCACAGGGTCAAAATATGAGTATTTCAAATTTCTCACTCTGGTATATTGCAGCTTCTTAAATTAATTAGCTATAGAATAAGGGTGAGGATTTATTTTTTTCCACACCCTGCAGGTGAACTTTCACAGATGGGTGACACAACCCACCTGTCAATCAAATGATGCCATTATTGACACCACATGATTACCCGGTAACAGGTGGGTTGCCTCATGCATGTGTCAAAACCCTATATTCAGGGCTCCCAAGTGTCTGACACCCAAATAGCTATTAGGCGCTTGGGAACTGTAGCATAAGGGGCATTGCTGGCCCAATGCTCTACACCGGGCTAGCAAAGCACTTCTTGCTCCCATCTCCATCAGCTGATGGAGTGGGGGAGAAGCTGGCATTTTGAAAGCATCTGCTGTGAGACCAAAAAGTCCATCTCTCAGCCAATACCTGCAAGAAATTGAGACTGCTTGCTTTGACTGGGTGGGACCCGTTTGGCTATGCATGATTTATCCTTGGTACGCATGCAGCCGGTACACAAAGGAACCCCCACCCCCAATAAGCTGATGTCACAAGTGACACCAGCTGATTGATATGTGAGCAGGGAGAAAACAGTCTTGCATGTCAAATTGGACACCCTAGCTGGCCAACCATGGCCCATAGGCTGGAGTTTTCCCACTCCTGCTAGAGAAGTATTGTGAAAACCTTACTCCAGTAGGGATCAGGGGCAAAAAAAATCATGTGTTACAAATACAGGCAGTGGCTTCTTGGTTCAGGCCAAAAGCCAGCATAGCCCTTCATTCTATTTCCAACACCAAACAGCAAGATTCCTATGGCAAGCTCACAAGAAGGGAATGACAGAAATAGAGCTCTGTGTTTGCATACCCAAAGAGCTGATACTTGGGGGCATGCTGCTTTTGAACATGCAAGTTCAATTTAGCCGTTATGTTTAAAAGCTGCCAAGATGTTAGGCTGCGATTCTTTGGTCACGTACAACTTCTGTTGCGCATAAACAATATTTGAGAAATTTGATCTTTATGAATCACAACATGAACTGAACTGACCCTCATCTTGCCAACTAATATGCGGATCAAAATGTACATGCGGAAATGGGGCAGAACGGGATTATGAAAATTATTACCACTTATTAAATTTGCATGCCACCCTTCACCCAAAGATCACAAGGTGGTTCGCAAATGAAAATGAAAGGGAAATGAATGGACCAGAAAGCTCATGTGAAACCCATGCAAGGTAGCTGTGATTACTACTACTGGGGAAGTTCCATAACTAAGTGAGAGACAAGAGATTGCTGACCCAGGCATTGCCCCTTTTTAATGCTGGCCTTGCAAAGCTTCGGAGAAGTGGTGTTACCCCTCTCTGATGCTGGTCTGGCAGCTCCACCCCCCCCATCAAGCCTGACCCAGGGGTGGAAACAGGGGGCTCCTGTGGCACTCATCCACCCAGCAGTGCCTCTCACCCCAGTGCGCGCATGCACCTCTAGAGGTAATCGCAGCCACCATGACTAGTAGTCACTGATAGCCATGAATTTGTCTAATTCTCTTTTAAAGCCATCCAAGTTGATGGCCATCACTGCTTTCTATGGGAGCAACTTATCTCTCTTTTAAAGAGTTTCAACGACTGTAGGCAGCAAGCAAGGTTTTACTCCATTATAATTTATCACATTGGTAAGAATGTGCATTTAAGACGATGACTATTTTGAAGCTCGCAAGACCTTATTAGGTTTCCCACGATATTCTGCTGACAAACAACAGCTTCCTGGCACTTCATCTAGTTATCTGTTCCTAGTTATTCATTGATCTACTTTGAATTATTCCTTTAGGATTCAGAATTTTAGGAGCTTGCTTAGTACGTTATGTATCAGGCGGGACACCAAGAAAGTCAGTAAATGAGGCATACACTGATGCAGATGGCTCTAAGGAATGCTCCATATTGACATTGCTTTGCTTGAAGCTAACCTAGAACTGCATGACAGAAGAAGCAGTGTGCATGTTACACAAAGAAGACAGAAACAACAAAAAATGTTTGCACTGGAAACACTGTGGTATGTTGCAAGCAAGCAAACAAAACCAAAAGGAAGGAAGCAGAGAAATATAGGGGTCCAGTGTGTTAATAATTGTCTAACTGTAGGTGACCCAGCAATGCATTGCTTTCTATTACAATAGCTCTATTCATATTTTCAACCTCCTCCTATACACTGGGCTTGTCTCCCATGTTTATAAATCCTAAGAGAAAGATAAAGTAACTTCATTAAAGGTAAACATATAGTAAGAACATAAAAAATACAGTTTGGCTTTATCTTTCTACTCAACCTATATTTGACTAAGACCCTCCCAGTAGATTAGTTACCTATTAATTCATAAATAAATTGCTGTACGGCAAACAAACACCCTTGACAGTTCAACATATAGCAAATGAGTTCAATTCACTGTTGTGCTATGGAAAGAGGTTGGTGGCTCAGTTCTACAGATGATTACTTGGAATGAAGTTTTACTGAGTTCAGTAGGACTTGCTTATCACAAAATATACTTAGAAAGTTACAGGTAGGTAGCCGTGTTGGTCTGCCATAGTCAAAACAAAATTAAATAAAAAAAATCCTTCCAGTAGCACCTTAGAGACCAACTAAGTTTGTTCTTGGTATGAGCTTTCGGGTGCATGCACACTTCTTCAGATACACTGAAACGGAAGTCACCAGACCCTTAAATATAGTGAGGGAGTGAGGAGGGGTATTACTCAGAAAGGTGTGGAAAACCTATCAGTCAGTCAACAGGTTTTCCACACCTATCACCCATTCCCACCACCCCTCTGAGTAATACCCCTCCTCACTCCAATTCAAAAGACTGAATTGACTTTGTGAAGCATGGCAATTTAAAATTTAACGAGAACTTATTCCACGTTCTTTCTGACTTCAAATATCTGAATTTTAAGTAAGCTTAAATTACAATCTATAGTTTTCTTAAAAATAAAAAATAACAAAAAACCATGAACCAACCAACCATGTGGCTTGAGGAAAATGAATTACGTAGTGCAGACAATCCTTCAAAACTGCTCCATGCAAAAACAGAAGCTCAAATCAAATCTAACAACCTAGTTTGACTACCTACAAGAACAAGCAGTGGCAAGTCTTGGTTTGCCATTTTGTCCAGATGAAAAGAACTATGGTCTGTGCAAATTGTAGTTTACTTCCTTTTTACAAAAAAAGCAAACTAGAAACGGAAGCTTGTAATCTCCCACAAGTAAAGAGGAAGATGGAGAATGCAAGACTAAGGCTTGTCACTTCTTATTCACATGATGTAGTTTGTGGTTATGCCTGAATTGAATCACACTTTATCAAAGTAATGTAAATTTCTGTAGAACAAAATGCAACATCTGTAAGACCTGGACCTGGAATTAAGGTCATATGCTAAGTAGAAGAATCACAGAGGGGATAAATACATGCTTCATGTGATGAAAAGAACAAGAAACCCACAAAGTTGTGTAAAGAATCAGGAAGATCCCAACAAAAAGGAAAATGAAATTCAATGCAGATAAAGGAGAAATGATTCAAAATGGGGAAACAATAATCCTAGATGTACAATAATGGCTTCTTAATTGAGATCTTGTAGACATTGCTTGGTGAAAGTGTAATCTCAGTAAAGCTCACCACATGCACTGTATACAATTAACATATGAAATTTGGCCAAATGATGGGGTGATTGCTAAGAGTACAAGGGGATTCAAAATGACTCTCAACTATGAAGAATAAAGGATATCAGCAATCTGTCCTTTCTTGTCTTTTAACCTTACTTGCCATAGGACAAAGTTCTGTTTTGAATAAAGCGAAATAAAATGCTGGAGAGATTAAAAAATGGTGTCTCAGGTTAAGCTGCAACTCCACAGAAAAAGATGCATGGCAAAAGATGCATGGCAGCCAGAGGAAGATGGAGCACCCTCAGAGCCAACTTGGGAGTGATGTTGCTGGGGCCACCAATGCATAAAGGAAGCAGCAGTGTGAGAAAAGAGGATAGGAAGCAGGGAGGTGAAGAGGCAGGAAGACTGCTGCAAGAGAACAAAGCTGCTTGCATAAAATACTTGCCCTTCTCATTACAACAGGTAGCTAAATCAACTGATAAAGGCTTGGATCTCAGATACACATATGCATGATCCTACTGTATTGATCCCTTTCTACACCTCTGTGCTTGGTCTCTGTTAGCGTCCTCACTGAGGTGAGTGGACAAACTCCAATGAAACACAGAATCATAGAACTGTTGAGTTGGAAGAGAGTCTAATCCCCTACAATGCAGGAATCTTTTGCCCAACATGGGGCTCGAACCCACGACTCTGAGCATTAGTCTCATGCTCTATCCTGGGCTATTTCAGCCATAAGTATCACTTGTTGGCCTTCTACTAACAGATGGACTGTCAGAGTGGTACAATCTAATTTTTCTGCCTATGACTTTTAAGTGACTTTCTGTTGCATGTGACAGTTTAAACACGCACAGTTTCAACAAATGAATGTTCCTAATCTGCATAAAACATTTCCCCTCCTTTTTTCAGACTGCAGGTGGGATTTTGCAAGTGTGAGGGCCACATCAAAAATGCATAAACATAGAGTAAAAATAGCCCAAACCTTTAAACTGTTCTTGTAATTGGTTTTTACCCTTTTGAATGGTTTTTTTATCTTTAAGAGGCTAGACATCTGTGCCCAAGGCAAATAACTACTCACTGTGAACCAGGAAGCAAAAATCTTTCCACATCAGTAACAAGGTGAGTTTTGTGAAACCCTCAGCATCGTATTCTACCACGCCACTATAAGAAAGCATAGTTTTAACTATAAATATTGAAGCATAAAAATAGATTCGAATATGAGCACATGTCAGACTGTAGGGAGCCATCTCTTCCTTTGAATACACATCTGCAGGCATGGGCTTATCGCAGGCTATAATGCAGTTCCACCCTCTCTCGGCCAGGCACTAACAGTATCAAACAGTTACTCCCAACAGAAGGACCATCAGTACCTCCCAACCAGCAGCCTTTTCTAGGTCCCTGGCTCCACAATGGTCTTAGAGAATTCCCTCTTACATTGTGCATCTACAGTTATGGCAGCTGCATGCATAGGGGGTTATTATAACATTCTATATTGATAGAAGTCCACCAGTAAGTACCCAGAACTCCTTTAAAAAAAAGAATTGGGTGTTTGTGTGTGGAATAATACACTGAAGAATAAACATACATTAAAAACAACATGCAGAATAAAAAAAAAATAAGAAGCAGCAATTAAAGTCATTAACAGAGGTGGCTGAATTAAAACTTGAAAGGCTGTTTGCATAAAAATATTGTGCTGCACCTAATGAAGCCATGTGTTAGATAAAAACACATCTGCTTGTGTGAGGTGGAGAAGCCAATTTTCAACGAGCCACCCAACCTACTGTCATCACCCCAAGTGTTCCTTTAAAACAGTGTTTCTCAAACTTGGGTCTCCAGCTGTTGTTGGACTACAACTCCCATCATCCCTAGTCCTGCTAGCTAGGGATGATGGGAGTTGTAGTCCAACAACAACTGGGAACCCAAATTTGGGAAATACTGCTTTACAAGCTTGCTCCTGAGGGCTGGGGGACGTTCTGGGAACTGTAAAGGATATATTATAGAGGGTAGGTAGAACGAAGGGTGGGATCAATGAAAAACAAGTGCCTCCTATTTTTAATTTTTGTGCAAAACTCAACAAAGTAGGAGTCAAGCAAATTTAATCAGGAATGACATTCCAAGGTGCTGGTCATGCCCTATCAAAAGTGCAGATCAGCATGGCAGAATTTACCATGGTGAATTGAACTGTGATGGGAAGAGAGAGAGGACTTAAAACTTTTGCCCCCGCAAGTGGCTGCTACCATTGATCTCACCTTCAGCAGCAGTGATATTGGCTTCGATCCTATGCAGCTTTGTCACAAATGGAAGGGATTCTTTCGTTTAAGAAAAAACTTTGAAACCAAAGAAGGCTCCTGCCAGCAAAATGGTGGGCTGCGGAGAGGTGATTTCATAGTAGACCATCCCTTCCTGTTGCAGCCCCATGTGCAATTACGCTCACTGGTCCAGAGAGTCCCCCGACCCACCACAGCAGATTGTGAGGAGAAAATGTCCTAAGAGGTATTAACCAGGGCTGCGATGCTCAACATACATTGTAAAATAAGGGTAAGTGAAAACTGGGAGCAGGCACACACTTCTGACTTACAACTGCTAGGATCTGGTAGCGAGCTAGAGAATAAAAAACCATTTTAATATGGTTCCGTTCAATTTTTTTTTAAAAAAAGGATGTAGAAATACTTACGTTCCAAAGTGACTAAGAAATGCTGCAATATACTCTCTTCTCTTATGGTAACCCTGAATAACATATTGTACCTTTAATAAAAAAAGAAAGGAAGAAACCAGTAAACACACAGTGAGGCTAAATAATAGTACAAACTGTTCATCTTAGGGCATTTTTCTAGGAAAATGTGCTGATTTCGTATTAATAACATAGCATACGAAGTTATGAATGCGTATCCGGTGTGGCTGGTTAGTGGTATTACATGTTTTTCTTTTCTTTATTTATTTTTACATCTCCTGTAGTTGTCTGGATTCTGTAGTATGGCAGATTGGTGGGGAATCAGCAAGTGGGTTGATAAAGTTAAGAATGAGCTTCTGTTTGTTCAGTGATGTAGAGAGATGAGGATAATGAAAGGTGGTGACTGGGTTAAAGTGTCACAGTGCTAGGTTGACTACCATCCTTGGGGAAGCTGACAGTGACCTGATAAGCCACTTCCTAGTATAATGTGATTTTCATATCTTATATTGTTTTGATGATTGATTTAATTAATTATATTTATTGTACTTTTACTGTATCTTTCTTATTACTGAGCTGTTCAATGCTTTGGGGGACTTTGGGCCAAGAAGCAGCACATACCATATTTTTCCGTGTATAAGACACTCCCATGTATAAGACGTCCCCTATATTTGGGGACCCCAAATTTAGAAAATGGGCATATGCACTATCCGTGTATAAGACGCCCCCAGATTTTTAACCTTATTTTAAAGTAAAAGAAACCCTAGTCTTATACACGGAAAAGTATGGTCTATATAACAGTTCTATATTGATAAAGAGTTTAACAGAATGGGATTCAAGACTAGACTCACTTAAGTTACCTAATGTATTTGGCACCTTAAAAACTAACAGATTTACTCATCTTGAATGTGCTATGTGACTCTGCTGTTTTTGCAACAACAGAGTGGCATGTTTCGTCTCTGGAATGTCATGTATTTAAAAACCTGTACGCTAGATACTAAAGAGTATCTATACCTAAAAGCAGCAACCTAAGATTTCCAGGCTGCTTTGTTATGCCAAAGAGGCAATTCTACATTTATTTCACATTCTTCAGATTTACTGTGCCAACATTTAATTCCTAAGTTTAGAAAAGGTCAACTGCAATGGCAGTATAATATGAAAGTATATGACAAAATGTGAAATTATAAAAGCATTGTAGCTATGTTGTGCCTGTGCACAACACTCAAACAATTCTCCATTAA
This sequence comes from Lacerta agilis, assembly GCF_009819535.1. Taxonomy (NCBI): domain Eukaryota; kingdom Metazoa; phylum Chordata; class Lepidosauria; order Squamata; family Lacertidae; genus Lacerta; species Lacerta agilis. Next base: position 85,608,272 of record NC_046314.1, on the reverse strand, counting down.
TATCTCATAACAGCAACTTTCTACAGCTGCATTCTTAATGTAAAAACATAAAATAAAGTATACACGTTGTTTATGTTGGCTGCGTTAATACTGGATTACCTTGGCTGGCAAACAGCTGTGCTAAATTACTTGAAATAACCATGATACAATCAGTGCTAAGAGCCACGTTACACCCTCTCAAAATAAAATAATTCTATTTATAAAATTGGATGTATTTCAGTTCATGAACAAATGCTTGTTTTGAAGGCTTTATGTGGGATCTAAAATGTTACTCTGGGAATAGGAAAAAAACAGCTAATCTAGTTTAAGCAAGCTTGAAAAAAAAGTTTAAAAACAGGCTTGTGCACTTGAAAAGTAAAAAAAAAAAAGACACACAAACACAAAACTAACTTCAACAGAGAGCCACAACAAAAACAACCCTAAAGATAGATTCCTGCATAATTATAGAAATGCATTTTGAAAGAACGCTTCATAAAGTCATAATTTATAGGCTTCCTTTAGAAGGAAAGTTTAAATTGGAATAAAGGACAAATCTGGAATATCTGATAACCAGATTGCTGAAAGCTCTGACCACAAGTTGTTGTCTCAAAAGCTACTGAGGCTGAGATTCAGAAAGACTTTTCTACTGTTCCATCTAGAGCATTCTTTCCCCCACAAACTACCGGTACCACTGAAGACTGGGAGAACCACCAGGCAGGTATTTCATTAGGTAAAGGTAAAGGGACCCCTGACGACTCTGGGGTTGCAGTGCTCATCTCGCTTTACTGGCCGAGGGAGCCGGCGTACAGCTTCTGGGTCATATGGACAGCATGACTAAGCCACTTCTGGTGAACCACAGCAGCACACGGAAACGCCGTTTACCTTCCTGCCGGACGGTACCTATTTATCTACTTGCACTGCGTGCTTTCGAACTGCTAGGTTGGCAGGAGCAGGGACCAAGCAACGGGAGCTCACCCCATTGCGGAGATTTGAACCGCCAACCTTCTGATTGGCAAGCCCTAGGCTCAGTGGTTTAACCCACAGTGCCACCCGTGTCCTATTAGGTACTAGAAGGTAAAATCACCAGCCAATCAACACATGCATTTCAGAACTCTTTGGATCCTGGCCTACATGAAACTTCAAATATATTCAACTCATATGCATGATTGCTATCTTTTCACCTTGTTTAAGCACTACAACATATAACAGCAGCAAAGGAAACAGTTCACGCCTTTTGGTTATGCTCGCAGAGACAAATCCCAAAGGAGAACAGCATTTCTTTTAAGAGACAAAGCAGCCAAATTTTACAGTGGTAATCAGCATGTATAACTCTAGAAAGATGCATCTCCTTATCCTGAAGGTTTAAATAAGCCTTCCCCATCTGGTGCACTTCAGATATTTGTAACTACAACTCTTATATCATCCCAGCCAGCACAGGGCTGATAAGAGCTGGAGGCCAAAGTATCTGAAAAACACCAGGTTGTGAAAAGCTTGTTTAAATACTTTTGTTGGGTACTGGTATTTGTTGTACAGCCTGACACCTTATCAGCATTGTTTCTTAAAGAATTTGTTTTTTTTAATCCATCAAATTCCAAGACTGTTCTTGGAAGGAACTAGCAGAATAGTTTGTCTTGCCTAAGTATGCTGCTATCTAGTCGGAAACTAATATACTCTGACTGGGATGTGAAACTTTAGGTCTGCTCAAGAGCTCAGGAATACACAATCAGATTTTGACCTTTTTTTTCAGGGAAGGACACTTCCCCACCTCCAAATGTCATATCCACCAATTTGAAAAGCACTTTGCCATGTAGCATGGACAGACGGACTCAAAAAGCTTGAGCCTGAAGCCCTATCAGATCACAGAGAGTTAGATTATGCTCTGTGGGTTAAACCACAGAGCCTAGGGCTTGCCGATCAGAAGGTCAGCGGTTCAAATCCCCCCAACGGGGTGAGCTCCCGTTGTTCGGTCCCAGCTCCTGCCCACCTAGCAGTTTGAAAGCACGTCAAAGTGTAAGTAGATAAATAGGTACTGCTCCAGTGGGAAGGTAAACGGCGTTTCCTGCCCTGGTTCGCCAAAAGCGGCTTAGTCATGCTGGCCACATGACCTGGAAACTGTCTGCGGACAAACGCCAGCTCCCTTGGCCAGTAAAGCGAGATGAGCGCCACAACCCCAGAGTCATCCGCGACTGAACCTAATGGTCAGGGGTCCCTTTACCTTTACCTAACATTTCATAAACAAGCTTGGCTCTTTAGGGTTCCAGGCTTCATATTGGTAACTTCTTTATAAAACATCTCAATAGGAAAAACGTAATTTACAAAAATTTACCTTGTTGGTTAGGAGTTGACATACTTGGGGTACGTAATCAATGAGGCAGCCTCCACCTGGAAAAGCAGGAATGTGAAGGGCAGAAGATCCTCCAAGAGCACTAAAAAGATGAGTTCATTGAACATGTTACCTTTATTATTCTTAATCCTTTTTTCAAATCCCGTTTTATGAACAAACAAAATCACAGTCATACTATAATACAAAACATAATATAGGTATAACAGTAGCATTACTTGAGTCTCAGTAAAGTATAATAATATAAGTTTATAAAATCGTGCATGGTATTAAGCTAGTGGGTAGAAAACAGTTTTTCTCCCTCTCTCATTACACTAGAACTTGTGGACATCCAATGAAGTTGAACGTTGGAAGACTTCTTTATGCAACACCTATTTAAACCATGGAAGTCTCTCCCAAGGAAGCAGAGATGACCGCCAACCTAGACAGCTTTAAAGGAGAATTAGGCAAATTCATGGAGGAGTCAGCTACCGAAGGCTTCTAGCCATGATGCCTATGCTCTACCTCCACTGTTGAAGGCAGTAATGCTTTCAGGTATGAGCTGCTGGAAATCACAGGAGGGGGAAGTACTCTTGTGTTCGGGTTCTGCTTGCTGTTGGAAATTTCATTCCTCCGTGTTGCAGATGTGTGATTGTTGTTGTCACACGTCTGTGTTTACATTCTGGTTTCCCACAGGCATCTGGTTGGCCAGTGTAAGAAGAGGATGCTGGACTAGATGGGCCATGGCGTGATCCAGCAGGCTCTTCTTAAGTTTTTAAATTTTTATGTACAATATGAAGTTACTGCTGAAGCGTTGTTTCGTGTACTGGGGAGTCAGGCTCCAATCTATGCTCAGTAACAAAGAGCACTTATTGACTTTGGACAAGTCTCTAAATGTCCTGCACACAGCTGCTGTGTGCAAACCTGTCTAGAAAAGTCTGTCTTTCCACCTTCTGGATTCAAGAACTTGGAACTTTTTGTACACTATATTTAGTAAACCAACAATCCAAACAAGAAGAGCCAATGTGGCAGGCAGACAGTGGTTAAAATTTATTAATCACTACTATAAGCATTCTGGGCTCTATTTTTCAGAAAAATACACCTATTTGATATTTTATGCAAGGAAAAACATAAACACATTTCTGCATACGATAGCTTTCTCAAGTACACAAGAACACTGGATTTATGGTTGTCTTGGCTTATTTGCAAAGGTCAGGTAAATTCCACTTAATACAATGGTTTTATGCTTATGAAATGTAAAAGGCAGTGTCTTGTCAACAGAATAAGACCTGTTTTGGAAGTTCTACAATTAATAGTTAACAAGAGAACAATTTCCCATGTGTTGAAGGGCAATGTTTCTTCATTACATTTAAAACATGATGCAAATATCTGCAAGAACAAGGAAATAGCACCAACACATCTAAAGGGAGTAAAGAAAAAGATTAGATTGCATAAAGCACTAATGCTGATAAGGTCTTAGCTGTAGCAATGAACAGCACGTGGCATATTTGAGCTCACTATCCTTAGTACTAACTCCTGTGTTATAAGAATTTTAAGGTCACACACACACACACACACACACACACACATATATATGATGTTCATAAATGTACCAAGTAAACACATACAAATATGAAACCCACAGAAAAGTCTGAAACCATTCTCTCTCCCCCAAAATAACCTCAAATATTTCTCTGCAAGGAAATGGGAAATCTCCCCATTGTCTCTTTGCTCACAAATCCTGTCTTAAGGGCATATTTAAGATATGAATAGGGCAGAGCCTGTGACCTGGACTCAGGAACTGAGTACAGTATTTACAATTACAAAGGAATCTCCAGACTGCCCAAATAATGTAATCAGTTATCATTCTCAGGTAACCTGGCAGACAGGTTTTCTGCCGTAGACTGCCTCTTCTGTGATGTATCTATGATGTATTGGGGGGTGGTGGTCTTGGGCTCCAGGGCGGGCCATTCAAAATGTCTATATAAGGGCTTGTGTGCCATTGTTCTGGGTTCCTCCCCCCTCCTGTGTGTGTGTGGGGGGGGGAGCACCCTGTTGCAACAGCTTTAATAAAGATCAGGCTTACTAGCTGCTTTGCTTCTCAATATTCTCTGGTTGGTCTCTGTTATTTTCTCCTACTTATAGAGAACCTACAAAAGGACTCTATATGGGCTCTTGGGTACCCCATAAGGGAAAAGGAGCAGTTTTTTTCTCATAACACCTGCAACACAAATGAGTGCTTGGGACCGGTGATGTTCTATCCCGGCATGTGGAAAACAGGCTTCAAAGGGCAACAAACACTTGAATAGCAGAATGAGGAAACCAAGTCCCATTCCAAGTTGTCTGAAGACCTTTCAAGACATATGTACATATGTGTTTCCATAGCTCTCTAGCCAAGGAAGGAGGACATGAAATAAACCAAACTTCTCTAATTTCCTTATCTCATTGGTTCTCTAGGCAGCTGGGTTGTCTAGAAAGCTGGTAGTAATAATACTAGAAAGCAAGATCATCCAAGGAATTTGAATGTTGGAAGATTCAGGACAGGCAAAAGGAAGTACTTCCTTACGCAGCACATAGTTAAGCTATGGAACTTGCTGCCACATCATTTAGTAATGACCACCAACTTGGATAGTTTTAGAAGAGCATTAGACAAATTTATGGAGGATAAAGCTATCAGTAGCTAATAGTTAAGACTACTGTGTGCTAACCCCACCTCCAGTATCATACTACTCTGGTATGAACTGCTGTCATCTTCAAAGACCCCACTCTGGCTGCTGATGCCATCAGGAGTTGGATAATGGCAAAGGTTTTTCAGTGATGATACACAGTTGGAACTAACTCCCAAACATGCCATCTCCTTTGTTATCCTTTAGGTGCCAGGTGAATTCCACCCTGCTCTCTCAAACATTTAATGATATTTAAGAGCCTTTTAACTACTCATTCAACCTTTTAAAAAACAAAATGAAACAAAAACAAAACACTTCACCTAGACTCTAGGAAGACATGGCATGTTCACTGTGGGAAAAATTCTCCAAAACTAAACCCACCCCCCAACGTGCCTTCAGAGCCCCAGCACTGCTCTTTTTTTGCAGCTTTGTTGCAGCAAATTCTTGGACTTTGGGAATGGGAGAGACACACAAAATCACTTATCGAGGCCAGATCAGGCCTGCAACCCAGGAGGTTCACCACCTCTAGCCTGACTGATAACTATAACAGCAGACTAGACTAGACTAGAATTACTCCTCAGATCATATCAGAAGTAATAAACAAATTATCTCCATTGCTTTATGGTTAATTCAGGATGTTTTACTTTCATATTGAATTCTTCCATGATTTGTTTTGTTATGTTTCAAAACGCATCAATATGGCTTGCAAAAGCTAAAGATGGAGTAAAATGAATCAAGCATTGACTCAGTAACTTCTAATGCTTAAAAAAAATAAAATCTGAACAGTAAATATTTAACCCAATTTATGAGTGTCACTATGATTACTAGTTCTGTGCTATTTTAAGCAATCTTAAGTGACTGCACTATTCTCAAGAGGGTGGGAAAGCTAAGCTTTTTAATAAACTATAACTGGAAATTCTTATTTTTTTCCATCTACAATAAAATCAAGGGTGGTCTTATCCAGGGATCCCCAAACTAAGGCCCGGGGGCCGGATGTGGCCCAATCGCCTTCTAAATCTGGCCCCCGGACAGTCCGGGAATCAGCGTGTTTTTACATGAGTAGAATGTGTCCTTTTATTTAAAATGCATCTCTGAGTTATTTGTGGGTCATAGGAATTCGTTCTTTTTTTCCCAAAATATAGTCCGGCCCCCCACAAGATCTGAGGGACAGTGGACCGGCCCCCTGCTGAAAAAGTTTGCTGACCCCTGGTATTATCAATGCAAACTAGACTCATGACTCCCTACAACCTCTATCAGGAATATTTACAGTTATGTATATTTTAGAAACCCCTTCATGTATCACTGCCTTGTTGTGGTGAAGGGGCTTGAATAACTCCAAGAAGCTATGAGCTATGCCATGTAGGGCCACCCAAGACAGACAGGTCACAGTCGAGAGTTTAGACTAAATGTGATCTACCTGGAGGAGGAACTGGCAAACCACTCCAGTATTTTGCCAAGAAAACTCCATGGACATGAAAAAGGAGAAGCTCTGAGAAGAAAGTGAGAGTTTCCAAGGCATGCTCTGGTTCATGGGATCACGGAGAGTTGAACACGACTAAGACGACTAAACAAAAAAAATCTTTTCTTTTTTTAGAAAAGATGCAGAATCCCATCCTGACAGCATGAGCATGGGGTGCTTTCCATTCATAACTAAGGTTATGATGCATGGGGATGTGATCTGATTAGGGTAGGGTAGGCGAGCTTTTGGTCTGATCCTTCAGGGCTCTTGTGTTCTTAAACATATATATTTTCTGCTTAATTAATCTGAGGCAGCTTTTCAGCAAATTAAATATTTTTAAATCATTGACTGAATTTATATACTGTGAGGAGCCTAAACTAACCTATTTAGATACTGCAACCCTAATGACACACTACAAAAGACAGGAGGTAAGAAACATCAGCTTTAATCAAACTGTCAATGAAATAAAATAATAAATTCATAGATGGGAGAAAACCAAAAAGTAATACAGACTAATGGGCATGTTCCAGGACAGATTAAACTGCCTACTCTAAATGAATAACTATGTCAAATGTCTGGCTAAGCAAGCAGCAAATTATATTCTTTCTGGGCCATATCTTTTGGATCCATCAAAAGGACAACAATAGCCTGAAGTCAATTATTTAGCTTTCAGGAAAGAGGTCAAGGGAAATAGTCATCTGATTTTCATTATCTCAGTGAGGTTAGATTGAAGTGCCGAAAGTATTGTTGTTCAGTCGTTCAGTCGTGTCCGACATTTCGTGACCCCATGGACCAGAGCACGCCAGGCACTCCTATCCTCCACTACCTCCCGCAGTTTGGCCAAACTCATGTCAGTCACTTCGAGAACACTGTCCAACCATCTCATCCTCTGTCGTCCCCTTCTCCTTGTGCCCTCCATCTTTCCCAACATCAGGGTCTTTTCCAGGGAGTCTTATCTTCTCATGAGGTGGCCAAAGTACTGGAGCCTCAACTTCAGGATCTGCCCTTCCAGTGAGAACTCAGGGCTGATTTTTTAAGGGTGGATAAGTTTGATCTTTTTGCAGTCCATGGGACTCTCAAGAGTCTCCTCCAGCACCATAATTCAAAAGCATCAATTCTTCAGCGATCAGTCTTCTTTATGGTCCAGCTCTCACTTCCATACATTACTACTGGGAAAACAACAGCTTTAACTATACGGGCCTTTGTCGGCAAGGTGATGTCTCTGCTTTTTAAGATGCTGTCTAGGTTTGTCATTGCTTTCCTCCCAAGAAGCAGGCGTCTTTTAATTTCGTGACTGCTGTCACCATCTGCAGTGATCATGGAACCCAAGAATGTAAAATCTCTCACTGCCTCCATTTCTTCCCCTTCTATTTGCCAGGAGGTGATGGGACCAGTGGCCATGATCTTAGTTTTTTTGATGTTGAGCTTCAGACCATATTTTGCACTCTCCTCTTTCACTCTCATTAAAAGGTTCTTTAATTCCTCCTCACTTTCTGCTATCAATGTTGTGTCATCAGCATATCTGAGGTTGTTGATATTTCTTCCGGCAATCTTAATTCCGGTTTGGGATTCATCCAGTCCAGTCTTTCACATGATGAATTCTGCATATAAGTTAAATAAGTATGCCCAAAGTATTCCTTTCACAAACGAAACCAGCCTGTAATTTGTCTTTTCTTAAGAAATGTCAGTGATACAGGAAATCATTCCTTAGGGGACATCATCAATTCTCTTGGTGAGCTGTAACATCATATACATGACCACGCTGCCCTGTTCCTTAACTTTTCTACTGTTTTCCCCCCATGTGATGTTTGAATCTATACAATATATCCAGAAGAAGAAGAAGAAGAAGAGTTTGGATTTGATATCCCGCTTTTCACTACCCGAAGGAGTCTCAAAGCGGCTAACATTCTCCTTTCTCTTCCTCCCCCACAACAAACACTCTGTGAGGTGAGTGGGGCTGAGAGACTTCAGAGAAGTGTGACTGGCCCAAGGTCACCCAGCAGCTGCATGTGGAGGAGTGGAGACGCGAACCCGGTTCCCCAGATAACGAGTCTACCGCTCTTAACCACTACACCACACTGGCTCCAGGTATTTCTGCCCCTCCCAGAAAAGCACTAAATACGGTATAAACCAATTTCCACTTTTTGAAAAACTGACTGTTGAAGACACATTCATATTTGCAATTATTTTTCCAGTATGCAATGGGTGTAAACTTTAAACCTTGACAACAACAAAAAATGAAAAATGAAAGTCCCGAGAAGGGACAATTTTTTTTTTAAAGCATGTAAATCACATACTTCATTAAATTGATTTCACAGAGCAAAGAACAGGCAAAGGGGACATTATTACTACAGAAGCATTTTAGTTGCATAAATGATTTTGCTGCAAAAAGGAAACCAAATGACTCCACTTCATGAACCACAAACAAGCTAAAATAATGTTTTAGGGTGAAATCCAACAGTGCAGGTCTGCCAGAAGAACGGACAGCACTGATGGCACAGATTCCTCCTCCCTCTGCAGCTCCCTATGTACTTCCTGAAATCTGGTCTGGAAAGCTAGAGCCCCTTTGGAGCAGATTTGGAGGGTGCAGGGAAAGGAGAGGAAGGGGAAATCTGCTGACATGACACAGGGTGTCACTTGAGTGATCTGCTATCAAGTGACCCTTGTGAATGTCTGTGGAACCAATGTGACATAGTGGGAAAATGTTGGACTTGGACCAGGCAGACCTGGCTTCGATGCCCCAAGCAGCCACGAAAGAAGGATCTGGGGCAATAATTTTCTCTTAACTCTACCTACTGAACAGAGTTGTTTTGATTATAAACATGGAGAAAATCTTGCATATGACACTCTGAACCACATTACTGCTAACCACTTCCCATCTTCATTACTACCTATTGTTTATTTAAGGACTTTTCTGCTTGTCATTATGCTGTGTTTCAAATGATATTTGAAGGCCCTGGAACTTGTCCTGTGAAAAAATGTTTTTAATAATAATAATAATAATAATAATAATAATAATAATAATTGCATTCTAGTTGGAGGGGGAGAAATCAACAACAATAATGGTCAATGTTAACTATAAGTGGCTTGCTACTAATGACCACCAAGAATATAATTGCAAGCAGGACAGATATTAAGTGCAGGCAAAAAAAGTGTCGGAAATGTTGAACTCCAAAGCCCTCTGCAGCTAGTTTAGCAGAATTCTCATCACACCTAGTGTGAATTTTTGAGAACACAAAGGGCTGTGATAGAGTCAAACAACTACCTGCAAACAGAGGAAAAAGTTTTACCTTGGGAATAAAGGGTCATTTCTAGCTCCCACCTTGTCTGAATGAAACACACATAACTAGGGGTCCAAAGAAAGGCTCCTAATTCCGAAATGCTACTCAGCCACTGTAACAAGGTGTGTGCCCTTCATCCCAGTAGCTAGAAGAGAGCTGGAGTCCCCTGCCTGTCTTATCTAAGTAAATGTACTCAGGAATCAGGTGTTAGTTGCTTTCTTATGTCAGAAGTTTATCGAAACTGTAGACTCTCACCAAGCTGAGAAGACTTTATGGCCTTGGGCCATTTTTAAACTTGCTCACAAACAAAACAACTGAGCTCTCGGTCTCCTTCAAGCAGAACCCCACCTTCCTTTTCTTTCCCTCCTTTCAATAGCAGCAGCTTAGTTTGGGAACATCAGCTTAGTTTTCAAAACGTGAGGCAGGCCTTCCTAGGGACATCACAGCAGTTGCCAACAAAGCATTCACTTCTTTTTGATCTTTCCCACTATGTGCCTTTTCCAAGACAGCAGACAGAATGGCAGCCCCTCCTAACCAGTAAATGCCGTGCACATTTTTAATTATTATTTCACGAGTGCCTACAGTAACTAGGCGTTGTACATAAAGCAAATTAAGACACAGTTCCTGAGCACAGGCGTACCGTCTAAAAGCAGGAACAGACAGTTACTGCAGCCAACTTACCCACACAAGTGGGTGTAATGGAGGAGGAGATTTATCAAGGGTTACTACTTCTCTTCTGATATTAAGTGTGCAGGAGAAATTATTTGTGTGGCCAACCCTGTCAGAACAATGCTGTTTGCCTTTCAATGGGACAAGGTCCTTCTCCTTACAAAACGGCACAATTCAACGAGGAATTTAAGGGCTTTATGAATGTTTCTGTCGTATAAAGTACACTCCCTGGCAACTTTAAATAGTTAAACTATGGAACTTGTTGCCACAAGATGTGGCAATGGCCATCAAATTTGATAACTTAAGAAATTCATGGGGAATAAGGCTACATTAATGGCAACCAGTCATGATGGTTGTGTTTTGCTGCCAGTTTCATGGGGCAGTATGCTGGGAATAACAAGGATGCTGGACTAAATAACAGCGTGTTGGACTAAATGGCCCTTTTGCTTGATCCCACAGAGGTCTTGTCATGTTTGTACATGAAATTTTAGAGAGACTACAAGGAAGTTTAGAGGTATGGTCAGATTTTAGGGCCCGAGTGGCACACTTAAAGCTGATAGTGCAGCAGAAACAGAAAGTATAATAATATGTGGTACTGCAGCCAATACTAACCTGAGATCCTCAACAGGCAGCTTGACACAATAATGTCTTAAAACCATAGGAGGTAGCAGTAAAAACATACAGTATTCTTGAAGCAAAGTACAGTTCAGGAAAAAATCTGAGAGGATGCTTTGTAAACTCTGTGACAGCTTAAGTGGTTTGCACTATTATTCTCCTCAATACAGGCACTGTGTGTCCATAATAAAGTCCATAATAAAGTCCTTTGCTGTAACCTTGGGATTCCCAACATGGTGTTTGTGGGTGCTGTGGGGCTCTGAGCCATTTTTCTCAGCACCTGCTGAGCCCCTTGTGTCTCCGGATTTATGTATTTTTAAAGAACTCAGATGAGGGTTTCTTTGTTTTCTAATCTTGGGTGGAACTGGGCTACTCAAAAGTAAGCATGGTTATCCAGCCACCCCAACCTCTTCTCTCATTTTCTCCAGAATGCTTCTGGGCTCAAGTGGTTTGGAAGGCGTTCGTAGGAAGGGAGGAAGAGCAGAATCGGGCAGCTGAGGGAATGGCCTTGTCTTGCCTTCTAGTCTCCACTTGAAACTCTTCAGAAAAGGAAAAGGAAAGAGGATATGCTACTGCCTGGCAAGTTTGAAAGAACTACAGGGTGTGTGTTTGTCTTTTGTGTGTGTATAGGGGATGACCATGTTTTCTTTGTTATTTCATGGGGAAGAGGTGTTTTGCTTGCTTATTTTGGTCTAGTTAGGAGGGGGACTGCAAGCTTCATTTGCTTTGCCTTTCGGGGGCATGTCTGCTTTTTTTGCCTATGTTCTCTTCACTTTGGGATTTGTGGGGGTGTTTTACCTATTGTTTTGGGGAGCAGGTGCTTTTGAACACTACCATTTTTTATTCCACGAAATGGGGATTTTGTGGTCCCACTGACACTTTCTTAGCATTCCAAAATGTGCCTCTGGACCCAAAAAGATTGGGGACCCTTGCATGAGAAGACATGATTTTGGGAAGGAGCTGCAACTCACAGGGAAAGAACACAAAGTATGCAAGCAGAAGGCCTCAGATTCAATCCCTGGTGAACCACTCTGAGATCTGTGGATGAAAGGTGGTATACAAATTTAGCAAACCAACCAACCAACCATGGAGAGGCATCACTAATCAGTGTAGGCAACACTAAGCTAGTCAGACCAGTGGTCTAACTCAGAATAAAGCTATTCCCTAGCTCCGTCAGCAAGGAAATATAAACTTTGCTTTCTACAACATTTGCAAAAGGAAGCTCATAGAGATGGGAGTAATCCTGCATGCCTTGGGGTAGGTGTAGGTTGATATGCTCTCTCTCTCTCTCTCTCTCTCTCTCTCTCTCTCTGTGTGTGTGTTTAAAAAAAACAGGCAACAATGTATTATATTTGCTCCATGCAGGGAATTAGCTCTAGGTTTGAGACTGTAGTTTGGTAAAATAAACAAAACCCTGCACAGGTAAAATAAACAAAACCCTGCATCTACCCATAAACATGGTTTTGCACAGGCAGGCAAACTATCCAGTACTGACTCAAGTTCAGAAATTTATGTAATCATATATGCACTATATATTAAAACTGAACTCATCAGAAAACAGCACTGCGGCTCTTGTAAACCATTTGGTTAGATGTTTACCCTGCTCTAAGATTTTAAATAATGCTATGCCTGTACATAAGAAGCATTTTGTATTGGGTTATTTAACCACAAAACGCTTATCCCTTCACCTGGCTAATGTTCAAGCTTTAATATTGCTATTAATTGAAGGAATTATTTCTTTACCAGCACACACGCTTCATAATTTTCCAAATACACACACTATGCACTGTTTCATTGTGAAATTGCGGCTTATTTCAGGGATAGGTAATATTGTGAGCGTGTGTGTCTGAAACTTAATGGCAGCCTGAGATAAGAAAATAAGAAATACGCAGCAGTGCTCTTCCCTCTCATTTTTACATTTTTTTAAAAATGGCAAGTACTATGACCTTTTGATCTCCATCTGTATTTCTTACTATTTCCCCTTTCTTTTTTTATTACTAAGCAGTTCCTTTCATCTTTTTCTTTCTTTCAGATTTCTCACTTTTTATACATTACCCCATTTTGTACAGATGACTTAAGAAACCACATCACAACAAGGAATGTGACCACAAAAACTGCCTTTGAGACTCCCTGTTCCAAATTTGTCATCCGTTTACCAGTTTCAGACGCATTTGCCCATACCTTATCCTCCATATCATATTGTTAATAGGGCCGTATTTCTGCTTTTATCTATAGTAATAACAGCAAAACAATAGAAGTCTGATCCTGTCTGCCCAAGTCAAGCATTTGCAAGTTTTGCCACAGCAAGCTTCCATGAACTGAACACATACAGGTTTGGGAGGTTCAGGCCTCCCCAATGACTGGGAACCAAAAGCATCAGGCAAGCTTTTACTTAGCCTCCCACCCTACGTCTTCAGAAGAGGGAAACAGAACTTGAGAAAAAGGGGATGTAGGTGGTGGCTGTAGACAAGTCAGAGCCAGGGTCAATATGCAGCTGCTGGTCAGAAGTGCTGTCAGAAGGGTCAAAGAGGAACTTATGCTTCATCTAGAGCACTTTTTGTGTCTCTTTATGAGATGACCCACATCTTATTCGTGCACTTCGCAGATCACAGTAAACCATCGTTAATGACACCTTTATGGGCTGCTACCAAATGGAGAAAACAAGCCACACTGTCCAAAAGAAGCATGGTTTGCCTCGCTGCAACAAATACCCATCAATATGCCAAAAACAAACTTTGGTCACAGGCTATGCTTTGCTGGGTGGGTGCAAACAAATCATGGCTCCTTGTTTCAGAGGTAATTCTAAATCAGGGATTGTGGTTCAGTTTCCTCCATGTGCTAGCAGGAAGGAGACAATCAACACAGAAAAGGACATAAATCTGATATCAGGAATCACAAGACAGAGAAACCAGTAGGAGAACACTTCAGTCTGCCAGGACATTCTATACAAGATCTCAAAGTAGCTGTCTTATTACAAAAGAAATTCAGAAATAGACTGGAAAGAGAAGTTGCTGAATTGCAACTTATTACCAAACTTAAAACCATGGAGAGACCTGGTCTGAATAGAGACATTGGATTCTTATCTCATTATACATGATAAAGCTATTTTTAGCCATCTCACCCCTTGCTTTTTCTTGTAAGACCAATTGCAGTCGTTAACAGTCGTCAACAGGTTTACCACACCTATCAGCCAATCACCCATTCCCACCACCCTTCTGAGTAATACCCCTCCCCACCCTCTCACTATAAATAAGGGTCTGGTGACTTCTGTTTCAGTGTATCTGAAGAAGTGTGCATGCACAAGAAAGCTCATACCAAGAACAAACTTAGTTGGTACCTAAGGTGCTACTGGAACGAACATTTTTGTTTCGAACACAAAAAAGTGTGATTATGGAAAACGATTAACTGTGGTTTACTGTGATGTGTCAACAAGGCCACTGAGAAGCTCTGATTTACATATCCAATTTTATGATGTCTCCAGCACACTCTCCACTAAGTAGCAAATCCTATACTACAATAGCCAGACAAATGGGTGTCTGTGGTTTTTGGAGCTACGGTTAACTGGGTGTTGCACAATGAGGCATTCAGTGAGCTATGCAGGCAAAGGATTAAGATGTGTTATTACCGGTAAGTTCCACTGCTGTAACTAAGAGATCCCCCTGCTATGCGGATAGGAGAGGGAATCCCATGTATATCTCTGAATGTTAACTTAGTTTTTGTCATACAAGCAACAGTGACAGACACAGACAAACAGAAGCCAGAAAATACATCTTCAGCATGTGGTAAACCTATATACAGGTGTTTTAGGGCTATCCGTAAAATTATTTTGGATGTTACACAACATTCCAGCCCCTGATTTCTTGGATGGGATACAAACATAAGTATAGAAATTGAACAATTCATGTTGGTTAAACAGCCTTTTCATAGAAGAGAGGCTTGTAATCTGTTTTGGGGTGCCCATCCTGAAATTATCAGTAAATGTCCTAGAAGCAACAACTATGGGTTGCAGCTGAAAACTAGATGAATGTGTATGTGTATGATGTACAGGTAGGAGGAAGCTGTGCAAAAACCATCTGGCAGATTCTTTTGGCCTATTGTCACTTGTGCTGATTGTGCTTTGGAATCAGCAGAATCATTACTACTATTCTCTGTCAAATTGGTAATTGGTAATTATTATTATTGAAAATGAAGGCACCTTAAACTTCTAGCCTGGCTGTCTTGTCCTTGATCAAGAACAATCCCTCCCCAGATGAGACCTGGCAGCAGAGAAGAGGATAGGGCAGAGATTTGGCACACCGTTCTCACTGATAGCTGACTTGATGTTGGAATCCTCACAGGAGGGGGCTCTATAGAGTGACCCTCCTTCCTCACCAATGTCAGTGGTGGGTATTGAAAGCTCATGAAATATATGAGGAAATTAAACAAATTAAGGTGCTCATGGGAATAAATTATTCCATGAAGGAAATAGTTGCTGTAATAAAATGGATATATTACATATATTTGCATGCAACTTCAAAGGAGCTTCTCGGCAAATACAGGTCCTTGCTTCCCTTAAACCAGGAACTATCCAGCCAGCTGTAGCCTATTTCCCTTGCAAATGTCGTATTTATTTGTTGCATTTCTTTGTATTGCTCAAGAAGTTTGTTATGGCCACACAATGACCTTGTGAACTAGGTTTTCCACATCTAAACCTAACATTCTAGCTACTAGAATAACTTGAAGCTATTCTTGTGGCACTGCAAAATAAGAAGGCAGATAGGATTTATTTATGTGGTAACATTTGCGTACCACCCATAAGTAACTTCCATGTTCTGATCAGCAGGCAATATAACTTAAAAGCTATATACTGTACATATAGTTTTGGATCAGCTGAAGTTTCTATCTAGACTGTTCTCAAAGTGAGCTTCATGTAAAATTCTTTGCAGCATTGCAAATGGGAGGTTACCAGGGCATGAGTAATGGTAGCAAGGCTAGAGTTCGCAGAGCATATCTTTCCCTTCGCCCTTTCTGCAGTGTCTTGCATGTCTAAAAATCTTCTTCAGAGGGTCATAGAGACCTGCAGAACATTATGGGCTGCGTCCTATGGGGCTGCAGTGAAAGGAGTGGAATCACCTGAAATCAGGTGAAGAAATCTTGCACCAGCAGAGCTCTCCTCATGCAAGATTCTTCCACCAGATTTCAGATGATTCCCCTTCCCATTTCATCCCTATACAACCCAAAACATTTTTTTCAGTAGATTCCTCCTGAGTCTCTGGAGACATTTTTCAGGAAATACAGGGGTCTGCAGATGAGAGGAGGAAAATATTGGCTGCATGAGCTACCATCTGCTCATGCAACCATTGGATACAAGTCAATATCCTTAGAGGAAATGATAATTTATTGAGCATCACATTTTGCAGTCCGGAAGGTTGTGAACCATGTAAACCAGCAGTGCTGCTGTTTTAGGTTCACAAATGCTGCCGTCAGATCTCTCCAGTTTAAGTGGGGAAAAGAATGGGCATGGATATTTGTTAAAACTTTGCTAGTTAAGAAGCAGACATAGTATATGAATGTACATTGAGTTATCTTGAAATCATTTAGATTTTTTTTTGCTCTCTTCAATTCATTTTGCTGAGAAATCCCAGCAAAATTATAATGAAGCTTTCAACATTTGCAGTAGCAAGATAACATGTTTGTGTTTAATCTTAGGAAAGTAAAGTCCTGCAAAGTGTCCCAACTCTTTATTGGAAACTGACTATATTGTATTAAGCCTTGGTAAAATGGTGTGAGATACCACAAACAAAATCAAGCCTGAGGATTCTAACCCTATTTACATGCCTGATGGATATCATGTAGCTCACAACTGAACTTTAAAAACAGAAGAACAATTTAATTTTCATTAACACAGACAAACTTTAATTTTCATAGCTACTCTCTCACCACCGTAACTCTTCCAACCTGCAAAAATACAAGTATATTGATGCCTCATATGCCTGCATTCTGTCCTGATGAATCTTACAGAACAGGATGTGTGAAATGACCTGCAGTTTAGAATACTTCCCCATAATTCCAAATAACAACAAGAGGAAGATAAACAGATATTAAAAGGGGAGACAGCCCAATCTGATTATCTGGATAGGCCATTTTCTGGTTCACAGTGAGAAGCAACTTTTCAAAGTCCCCAAGGATAGAATTGACAATTGCCAGTAGAAATCAAAAGAAACCCAAGATTTTAATGCTGCTGGCAACAGGTGACCAGTGGGCCCCCATCCTCTGCATAGCATAGAATGCTGACTGAAGACTTGAGGAGCCAGGAACAGGGTGAGACAGAAAAACAAAGAAGGGGGATTGAAAGAGATTGATTTGAACCTTCTTTAGTAAAAAGCCAAAGATTTATATGATCTGAGGAGAAACCAGAGGCTTGGACCTTGAACAGCAGCACTCCATGCTGCAATATCTGGTTGCAGGACCCCTCTTGTCTAGAAACATCTACATGTGATTATAGCTCCACACTATTTTATTCATCATCATCACCATCATCACAAAAAAGTGTCTGATGTTTTCCATGCAATGTGGCATAGAATATTTTCGAAAGACAACATGAAACATCAGAGACTCTATAATGAGAGAGGGAATGAACTACTGATGCAATCAAAAGAACAGAAAATGAAAATTAAGTTCAGAAAATAAGCTTAACCCATTACTCATGGGACAAGAAACCACCAGTAAACACTTGTCTGCTGGGTAGCATACAGCATGCCAGCAAAGTCTGTAAAATTAGCAGGGACAGCTGGAGACAGGAGAGGTACACCACAGAGTTTACCATAAAGACTTCTGCAATCTAGTCTGATGGGAAGAATGTGCTCTCTTTGTCTCTTCTTGCCTAAAAGAATGTTAACCAATAAACACACCTTTCAGGGAAATCATCACATGGAAGGTGGGCAAGGGCAAGAATGAAAACAAGGAAGAAAGTAGAGAAAACACACAAACACAAGCAACAATGCCCCAGTGGCCAATGTTAGTGAATAAAAATTTATTTGGAAGGATGTACCGGTATATCCACATGGTGACAGAACCAAGGAGAAAGGGCCAGTAACTGCCCCATCTCACGTTCTACTGCCCCACACTACAAAAAGGGAACAGGAAAGCAGTTTGCTAGGGGTTGGGAGTGGGAGGTAAACTGAAGGCAGAGGAAGAGAATTCAGCACATCTTTATCAGATGAAGTGCTGAATTTGAACACAGCACATAACCAAGGCATGGTACATACCTAAGCACAACTAATTTGCATTATGTTGAGATACCAGCTATGAGATGGTTGCTGTATCAGATTATTTAGCACTAATTAGTGTTCATGAATAGCCTTGTAAACAATAATAGGTATGGGGGGGGGGAGAGCTCACTGCCACACCCACCTAAATTTTTGCTACTCTTGTCAGAATTCTAATTTCTTTAAAAATTACTCATATGTTTCTCTTAAACATGAGCTTTCCAATCTGCTGCAATATTTTGCTCTCAAGCTTGTGAACCTTTCCCCAAGGGGAAAAAATGTCCCTAGTCTTGACTTAAACCAACATTTCCCAAAGTAAAAGCTTTTAGTTTACCCTTGGCCAAATAATCAGGGAGAGCTATCTGCAGAACTGTTCTTGCATTTGCTTACAATCAATATGTATTTTACTCAACCAATTGTTTTCTACCATTTTAGGTACCATTATGCTTGACTACTGCAGCCAACAGGGCTAACTGCATACACTAGGGCTGACATTTCTTCCAAAATAAAATAAAATAAAAAATGACAAACTTTATTGCAAAGGCCACCAAGTTGCTTTTATGCCATCTGCATATACAGATGAAGAACAGAGGTCTAGAGCCCCTGTAAACTTACCGCTGAAATATTTCCAGAAAGATAAAAATAGTTAACTTTTTAGTATAGATTCTAGTGACAGATTGTAAATTAGAGAATTTATTAACTATTCTTATTTTATTGATATTCTTTGGCTGCAATCCTACACACAATGACTAGGGAGTAAGCCCCATTGAATGCAGTGAGACTTATTTCTGAGTAAACACACAGAGGCTTGTACTGTTGCAATGCATTTCTTTGCCACGCTGCCAAGCATATTACTGGTATTAATAAAGAATGCCATTCCAAAATGCCCGACTTCAGATACTGCATCATTTTTGCATCTTTCTCTAGTCCCTTGACAATTGGGTGGTGCTGTTTGAGTAGGATTTTTGAATTTCAAACGGAGAATTATGTTTTAAGTGTACATACTTTCTTATCCTTTAAAGGTAAGTGAAATGCTTTCATCTTCTCTTCTCATGCAACAACCCCCCCCCCGCGCCCCTATGACAAAGTATCCAGAAAGAACAGATCAGTATCCTCCTTGCATCAGCAGCATTAATGTTTTCAAATACTTCAACCATTTTAGAATCTGGATTACGGGTATTGCATTGGAAAAACTTGCCTGCTATACCAGAATTTTTTTTAAAAGGCGTTTCAGAGCAAACTTGCATTATGGATTTCACACAGATTTCCCCTCATGTTAGAGGTCAAAACACAGGTACTGCTTAGTCTATAGTAACAATTTACTGTAATGCCAAACAATGAGATTAATTCCTCATGGTGATAGACATAAATACGAACACTTATTGTGGGTATATGTATAATATGTTGTCTAATTACAAAGGAATCAAAGAAATTCCTGTAAATGCCTTACTAAAGGAAGTATTTTTAGCTTTATTTACCTGAATCTGAACTGTTTTGTTGAAAAATATGCTGTTCATTCCCGCAAAACAGTGATGTTGGTGATTTACAAACAACAGAAGTAGGATTCAGAAGTCATGCAAAGCCATATGCCTTAAGCAGGGCTGCTAACATACATGATGCCACCAATGGGCCTCCGCCCAGTGCCAACCTGGGTCCCTACCCAGTGTTGCTGCATGTTGCTTCCACTCCTGTATATTTCTTCACTGCTAGTCACTCATCTCACCCTAAACTGGGCCGACCTGGGAAGGCTTGTACCTTCCGGTACCACTTTTGAATAGAAGACGGCAGTCTCTAATGGCAAACTGTCATGTCTGATTACCCAAAATGCAATGCCTGACCCAATGCGGGTAATGCGATATTATGGCAAATGGCCACTGCAGATTGGAGCTGACTGCTGGCTTGGCTCACATTTGAAAGCACTGCTGCCTCACAGACCAGCAGGCAAAACAAGCCTAGAAGGGCAAGGTGAGAAACCAATGACGGTAAGCAGCAGCAGTGCCCTGCCACGCTGTGACTCAAAGGTGGCACTTCACAGTGGCCCTGGCAGGGTGGTGTACTGCGAGTGCCAGGGACCTCAGCAGGTACCCAGTCAGATCTGGAAACAGGATTGCATAGCTAATGCAGAGTGAAACCACTGTCAGCCGGTGAGCGGGCATGGTTTAGGGAAAAGAGGTTCCCTATTCCTGATGTATTGACTCCCGATTGCAAAAATGCATTAAGACAAAGACATGCAATATGACTTCAGCATGAAAAGTGCAGTAGCATATAAAGATGTGCACAAGGTAATTAATCAATACAAATATAAACTGCACAATAGGAGATCACTATCTTGTTTCATAAGAACTACATGCTACTTCAATACTACAGGAGGCATTTCTGTAGCTGAATTGATAAAAATTCAACTACAGGCCTATCCAAAGTCAGAGTAAACCCACTGAAATTGATGGGCTTCTTATTTTAATGGGTCTACTCCGAGCATCACTTACTTGGGATATCGCTCAGAAAGGTTATAAGCAAAAGAGAGCAAGGCTTGAGATGGAAAAAGAAACTGGGAGAGAGAGTTGTTTGTGACCCATTGTTTAAACTTTTTCCTTTGAAGGGAATAAATTATATGACATGCTACAGGAGGTTTTTTGGTTTTTATTTTTCGAAGAAGTCATTACACATTTAACAAGTTTTGCAATATATTTAGTGATCCTTATACAACAGACAGAATTGCAAAAGGTGCTATTAGACCTAGAATGGCACCAGAAGATCTGTCAGACAGTTTATTGGTTATATAAAATCATGCCCAGGAAAGCAATTTTAAATATATACTGTGGGAAACAATTCTCAGTAGCATTCCTCAATTTTTTTTTAAAAAAAGATATAAGTATATTCTTGTTTTTCTTTACTAGTTCACAGATTTCCACAGCTCTGTGGAATATATTCCCTGAGGGCTGATTCTGGCATTTCAAATAGATGGTTAAAAAGGCTGGCTTGTTTGTATATTCATATTGAATGATTAAATACATCTGAAATGTGTAATTTATTGTTCTGGTTTCTCAGTTTTAATTATTTTATGGTTTTGGATTTAGCAAGCTGCCTTGAAACACATTTGAGTGAACAAATACATGTTAATAGCAGTACAGTATTTCTGGGAATATGTAAGAATACTAATCCCAAAGATACACTATAGCAGTAATGTAACAGCCCATAACGACTCACAAACAAGTTTCCCTGACTTTTGGTTGCCCAGAAGATCTAAAACCAAGTGATTGGCTTGTTTTTGACAATTGTGTGGTGTTTTTTTTTCTTCCACTGCTGTACTGGCTTTTCTGTATGTTGGTTATATTGGTGAGTTTTAATTGTATTTGTTAGCTTAAATTTTTTATTATATTTTAATGTTCTATTGGATAAACTGCTCTTGGATTTATTTATTTTTAATGAAGAGTGCTTTATAAATACAAACAAGTTCCTCTAAGCAATTTAGCTTAGAGTCCTCTACAGTAAGGACTGTGGGAATATTGCAGTCAAAGTGGAAACACTTTTTAGTCACATTAGTTTCAGTGGAACAGAGTTAAGCATGGGGTTAAACCTTTTCCCATTGAAATACAGATGTGCCTTTTGAATTTGCAAATGTAAAGAATGTGTGAACATTGGTGTTTATGTCATGATAGCTAGGAACAGTAAGACAAAGGTGAAGGCCAAGCCACAGAAAAATATGTAGTACGAAAAAAGCAAAACAGTAATGGGAGAACACCCGAAGCCTTAGATCAGAGATGGCCAAACTTGGCCCTCCAGCTGTTTTTGGACTACAACTCCCATCATCCCTAGCTAACAGGACGAGTGGTCAGGGGTGATGGGAGTTGTAGTCCCAAAACATCTGGAGGGCCAAGTTTGGCCATCACTGCCTTAGATGAACTTTCTCCAAAAGGTAAGTTTAGGGTAATTCATTTATCCCTGTCATGCATGCCCTTGAAGCCCACCTAGACAGAAAAGCAACAGTGTATAGCCATGTAGCTGACAATTTTTCATTTTTGGCGAACCTGCAAGTAACACAGAAACAGATTCTCAATCGCATTGAGATGCTGATGCTAAAGTATCCAAAGGATGTTGACCTTAGTCTAGTCGACGAACTCTTGCACTTCCACCCATACGTCAAACAAGCTCATCCTGAAAAAGAATATTTCAGCCACCAAGATGAGTATCAAATAATATTCCAGGCAGTGGTGTCGCAACAGGGGGCGGGGCGGGGCGGGGCGAGTGCCCCGGGCACCATGTCTGGGGAGGGTGACAAGAAGGCACCCTGCGGGGGCTCGCGGCAGTGCAACCAGCCATCGCGCCGCCACAGCCACATGTGGAGGATCCTCCGTTCGCGGCTGCAGCCGCAAGCAGAGGATCCCGGCGCCAAACTGCTATGTACAACACATGTGTGGCATCACATGCATGCACTGTATGTAATGACGCCACACATGTGCTGAACATAGCGGTTTGCCGCCAGTGCTGCTCGAGCGCCATATGGACAGCAGAGGGATCCCTCCATCGCCGCTACAGCCACGGAGGATCCTCCATTCATGGCTGCAGCCACGAGCAGAGGATCCTGGCACCGGTGGCAAACCGCTATGTACAGTGGCTGTGCGGCGTTGCTATGTACGGTGCATGCATCATACGTAGCAACACCGCACATGTGCCCTACATAGCAACGCCCCGCCCCGCCCCGGGTGTCACGACGCCTTTGTTTGCCCCTGATTCCAGGAGAAAATTCAGACAGCTTTTCCAAACGTGGAAACAATTTTCAGTTTGTTATTGTGCTTAATGGTTACAAACTGTTCTGGCTAAAGATCATTTTCTAGACTAATAAGGATAAAGAATGATCTACAGTCAACAATGTCCCAAGATCGGTTGCCTGAGCTGCATAGACTTGCTGATTTTAATGATATAATTGATAATTTTGTATCCAAAACAGCTTGAAAGAAGCTGTTCTGACTTTGTATATAGTGTAATGATGTAACATAGCTATGATCCGCTATTAATGTTCTGTGTGAACATTATCATTAATTCCATACTTTTGTAAACTTATTAAAGGTTATAAATTTATAAACAATGTTTTTTTATCCATGCTAAAATTTTAGCAATGCTCTACTTTCATTGAGCAGATAAAGAAGAGAACAGAGTTTTGTTTTTCATGATCAGATGCTTGAGAGCCTACCAAGGTCTCCTAGCCCAGGGCCTCCATTTGTTTTAATCCAGGCTTGGCTCTGGGTGCTTAGGAGAACCCTGAGAATAGTGTGTCAATAAGTAGAAATGCTTGTGCTGATGTAAAGACTGAAATAGCACAATGTTAAATTCTACCCACAATTGTCTTCCATTCCATCATTTTGGTTTTTAATGAGATAGCACCCTAACATTCTGTTGGCTCCCTTAACATTTTGTCCTGAATAATTAAACCAATACACAGGAAAGCATCAGCACACATCAAATATTCTACTTAAACTTCACTCATCAGAAACTTAAAATGTTTTGCATGATTGTGATGGCTCATGGTATTAGTTGACCTGAGAATGTCCTTGCCTTCGTAAGCATATGACACAATCACAAAAACTTACTTTTCATATAGTTTTGGCGTGGTAAACTTCATTTACTGGTGCATCTAAACTCTAAAACACTTATAAAGTTTGCTCATGGAGTAGAACATTAAACAAGAGAAATGAAATTCTGTGTCTATAACAGAAATTCAAGTATTATGCATAGCTTATGCAAGGGTGCGGGGGGGAATATCCCAGTGGGATGAAGCAAACTACTCCATGACTGGGTTAGGAAACCTGTGGCCCTCTGCCTTATTTCAAGCAGCTCACAGAGATGGGGAGAATGGCAAAGAGGCAGCAGGGATGTGGTGGCAAATAGAGTGAGCTATACAATCCTGCCATGCTTCACCTCCTAACTGACTTCTCCCATAGGACCATGACCTTTCACGTGAAAAATGTTATCCACCCCTGACTTAAAGATTGCCACAGAGAAGAAGAACGAAGGAGTGGAAATTTTCCTTTATTGCTACAGAGAAAGCAGATTTCTTCAGGCACTTGCCCAATTCCATATCCAAGCTCATTTTTTCATGCCTATCCTGAAATTTTGGCCCTTACCATGCATCAATGTACAAGTAAATGGGTGAGTCAACACCACCTCGAAAGCTGATAACATCAAAAAGAATGCACTGCCAAAGGTTCTCAGAATGGCTCGCACAATTCCAACACAGCAAAACAAACAAACAAACAAACAAACACCTAACACAGCTCTAGAAAAGGCAAGGTCAGCACAACACATACAAAAACAGTACTTCAACACACTAACCCAGGGGTAGTTAATGTGGTGTCATCCAGATGTGGCAGGACAACAACTCCCCTCATTCCTGACCATTGCTCATGATGGCTAGAGCTGATGGAAGCTGGTGCCCAGTGACATTTGAAGGGTACCAGCTGGACTACCTCTGCTCTAAAAAGGCTGGGTAGCCGTGTTGGTCTGCCATAGTCAAAACAAAATCGAAAATTCTTTCTAGTAGCACCTTAGAGACCAACTGAGTTTGTTCCTGGTATGAGCTTTCGTGTGCATGCACACTTCTTCAGATACACTGAAGATACACTGAAGAAGTGTGCATGCACACGAAAGCTCATACCAGGAACAAACTCAGTTGGTCTCTAAGGTGCTACTAGAAAGAATTTTCGATTTTGTTCTAAAAAGGCTGAAATCTTATAAGACCTTGGAAAATAAAAGGGTGTTGCCAAAAAGATATCAGATTCAGCATCAGGTGAACCTCACTAGGGAAGGCATTCAAAAGCCAGGATGACACAACTGAAAAAGACCACTCTCCTCACTTCTGAAGGCAGTGGGACGCAAAGAATTGCCTCTGAAAATTTCATGCGGGAGAAGGTGGTCAATAAGCCAGTTGACTATGAAGCACATTGTGGGGAATTCATTTTTTTGTGACATTTTGCATCCTGCTAATCAATACTGACACTTTACAAGCATCAATGGAAGGTAGAGATGGAAGTCATCCTTCCTTTCATAGAGAAAATGATTTGGTATTGGTAAGCACACGACAGATTCCAATCTTACATATGAAGTAATCGTTAGGTAAAAAGGTTTGGGTTAGATCTGGGGAAATGTTTTCTTAATGCAATGATAGTTCAGCAACAGAACATGAAGCAGAACAGAAAGAAGTATTCGTGTGTGTGTGTGTGTGTGTGTGTGTAATTAGTTTTCCAATATACCCTCAATAATAGCCAAATTATAACAGTAACAATTAATTCCCAAAGTATACAATTATCAAAATGCCAATCAACTTCCAGTCAATACATTTTAGTTAAAGTGGTTCCCCACATGGTGGTTTGGGTGCATTTCTGATATTATATCACTGTGTTCCATAATCTTAATTAATGTCAGTTACATTTCAGTTATAATAATTCCTTAGTCAACAGCTACATAATTAATGATTTCCATTCGTGATGTTACAATATAAAAATTTATAAAGCTTCAAGTGAGGAACTCAAACTATTATCTTTATTCTGCCCTGCGTGTGAAAACTATCATGACCATGGAGATTCCTTCTGTCCATGTATGGCATTGTCTCTTTCACTTCCCAGCTATTGTTTTCTCCTATCATGACTTGGGGCGGAACTGAATCTCAAAGTTTCTCAGAGGTCTTATCTCTCCATCCCTTGCTTCAATGTCTCCGAACAGGCAACAGTCTGCTAGAAACCATTCTGTCTCACTGGTAAAACATGTCACAGATCTTTGCCATTTCCCCCTCAGCCTAGGAAAAGGTGGGCAGTTTTTGAACGCACTGAACATTTAATATTCCTTTCCAACTCCCAGAATCTCTGCATCGTTCTTATCACAGCCCCCAAATTCTTTTCCTTCCAGCTAGAGATTTATGGCCCAATTAAACTTTATCTTAGATTACATTCTGTCAGAAGCACACACAAATCTCGGTCTCTTTTTCCTTGTCTGTTGTTTTTAAATGGAGGTGAGGGTAATTACTCTGTCTTTCCAACACAGTCATACTTGAGCTTTCTCTCCCCCTCCTTTCTTCACTTCAGATCACATGCAGTTTCCATTTTTGCTTGTTAATATCAACATTACTCCAATGTCCCTTCCTCACTTGTAAATATATATTTTATCATGTCTTCCGGAGAGGGTTGCCAAATCATAAATATGTAAAAGCAGCTTAGAATGAACAAACCGTGGGCTTCCCTCTCTCCAACCAACTCTTGCACCGAAGAAAATCTTATCTCAGTTCAAACCTTTGTTCCATGTGGCTGATATATTTTACAGTATGTTGTTGCAACCCTTTCCCATCACGCGGCGGTAAATTAAAGCCAATTAAAGATCCAATTAAATGGAGAACCTCTGTTTCTTAATGGTGATGTGGGAGGGCTTTTGCCAGGCGAAATGCTTTTGCACTTGTTGCCTCCCTACCTCCCACATTCCATGTTGGAGCGAGAGCCAGGTACCAAGATGAACTGCGAGTGGAGTCCATTCCACCCTGTCCCTGGGGGGAATTTGCAAGGATGATTTACCCTCTGTCATCCTTGTTTTTTGTTTGTGGACCATTTCCTGCTGTCTTGGGGGCTGCCTCTAGGAAGGGAGGTGGGACCAGAAGCCGAAATAAGTATTCTAAATGGGGTTTAGCATCAACTACCTGCTCTGTCCATCACCACCAGCTGCTACAGGAATACCTGACTATTCTAGGCTCTGTGTCCATTTTGCCTCCATTGCCTCCATCAGATCAAGAGAAAGCAAAGCTGTCTCTCAAGGGTGTGTCATAAAGTTTGGAGGAGAGAAAACCCCACCATGACATGGGCATAGTTATGACAACTGAGATACAATAGAAAAAAACATTTACGATAACTGAAAAACTGGGAAACAACTTTGATTGGTAGCATATTTAAAGAGCAATCAGGATAGTACATGAAGGTTAGTCTGAGCAAGTCACCTTGGTTAATATGTGATCTTACAAGGCCACAAGCAACTTGCAAACCAGCATCACTCTCATTCCACCCCTATCAAATATAATTACCGGGGGGGGGGGGGAAGAGAAAGCTAACTAGAAACCAATCCAAGATATTGTTTCGACCCAGAGAAGCAATTTATTCTAGATTATTATTTTTTTCAAATCCCCAAATTACTGTCAAGGATGGTGGGGTGGGGTAGGGTAGGGGAGAATTCAAGCATTAACACAGAGATAGGAAATCTTCCAAAGGGAATGGCACAGATGAATGCTTGAAGGCTGTTGGGAGTTACTAGCAAACAGAACAAAGGGGCATAAACTTTGAAACTGTACACAAGGCAGCCAGCCACTGGCAGAATTTTTGTGCATGCAGAACCAAACATATGGAACAAAGACTACCAAAAGCAGTGCAAGGGAACAATTAGCATAAACAGTTTTGAGACTATCTTGGAAAAATTTCAAGGAAGAAAAATACTGTGGAATACATCACATAACATAGAAGAAGGCAGGGCCCCAGACGTATTTCTCCTGGCTTGCCTATGTCCTTAAGTGACCTGGGTTTTTGTGTGTGTGTGCCTTCAACCAGTAAATAGGCTATTCAAGGTCAGAACAGTACTATAGTAGCATAACTCCCTTCAGCAAGATAAGAGCTTGACATTGCTAAGCCACACAGAAGAGCAGAGCCTCTCCTCCAGAAACGCCATGTTATCTGCAAGCAGAATTGTTTTGCTCTATTTGTACAAGTTTTGTTCCCGAAAGCACTGGTGTAACTTCATCACTAGTTCTGACAAGATTTTGCTCATTTAACAGGGTTCCTTTTTATTATTATGAAAGGTGCCCTGTACTGCAACAGAACTGATCACTGCTTTTAAGTTATATATCAATAACTGCTTTTTGGTTATATACAGATACATTCAATTTCTCACTGGAGGAAAAGCAAACATTTTATACTACACTTGATGTTAAAAGCCTTGATCATACAAGATATGACGTGGAACAGAGCAGTGTGTACATGTAACAACCTGCACAATTAACTGGGCAACTGGTAGTCACTAGTCACAAATACAAGGAAATATGCCATATCTATACAATTTCCTTGAGCAGATCTATTGGCTACATTAGCAGGACAGACCAAATACAAAGTGATGACTTTCTAAGGGAAGCTGGAACACGTCTGAAGAACGTCTCGGCAAAAACCTTTCCAGCCTCCTGATTTAGCAATAGATAGCTGTCTCCTACTAGATTCACAGGCTGGCAAACTAGGGCTCGTACAAAGATGCAGAAACAAAATCAGAAATGTAAAGGACATTGTGAAACAAAGACTGAAGTGGCAATCTCCCAACTGAGTGAGGTTTTCATGCATGTTTATTAAAAGGAAGCTAACTGCACATGAAACTGGCCACGGTAAGAGCACTGAACATTCTGAATTGCAAGATTTCACATCTGAACAGGGTTTGGACTCTTACCAAGAACAAATAAATAAATAAATAAATAGATTTATGTCCGTACGGCAACAAAAGGAGGCTTACAGAGAGGGAGTTAACCAGAAACCATGCTTGTCAAGAGCTTTGAACAATTAACCTTTTTCAACCTATTACAATCACTCTGAGGACAAATTCTAATTAGTTAATTTAAAACTACTGTTACTCACTTCAGTAATTAGTGCTTGGGTCTGTGTGTTTTTGGTGGGCGGTGGTGCAGGGCAAAGGAACGATACGGCAATGGCTGAAGCTTTCTTTTGGGAACAGGAAATGTGATGCCGCAATCACACTACAACTGTGATAAGTGCACATTTAAGAGTATAAATTGGCAAATCTAAACAGGACCCCTTGGAGAAGCATTAAACTCTATGGCACTCAATAATTTCGACATACTTTTTTCCAGCAGGAGTCATGTTTTGTTCTAGCAGAGACATAATTTGTGTGGGTTGGGCAGTCTTTAGTGCTGCTTCAGTGTGATTTCCCAGCAATTCCTTCACCCCCCTGAAACATTTTGCAAGTGTACCCAAAACACCAAAGCAAAGCTAATTAGCTTTTGATCTGTAAGCATACAGAGAACCTTAAAAAAAGCTTATTGTAACATTTACTTGAGATGAATTGAAAAGCTGTTTAGACATATGGGGAACAATCAACTTCTGTCTACTAGGTTGCTAGTACTACACTGAAGTAGTCATTATACCTGTTCGGTATCTTCTACTCCTAAAATCTGTGTGACTAGCTACTGCAAATGTTCTTGTCCAAAGAAACTGGGGCGCCCTTGTTGCCCCAAATTGGATGCAGATCACAGACATGCACTGAAGATGAGGTATGCCAGATACAGGTCACAAACATATTTTACGGCTTGGGCAGTGCATCAGAGCCACAGGGGGTCTGGGTTGCAACCAGATACAGTATAGAAATGACTGGATACTTTCTTTACCTTGAAGGTTTACAAAGGTATTTTCCCAAACGGGAGCCCATTAAAAGTTATGCTAACTTAAGCTTTCTGCAGGCATGAGGACAGCATGGTAATGCACAAGAAAGAACTGCAAGGACAAGTTCTACCTGATTTGGAGAAAACCTTCTTAAGTGAGGAGACTCCTCTATCAGCGGAGTCTTCCCATTCATTTTAAAACCTGTTTTAATGTAATATGCAACAGTTAAAACACACTGGAGAACTATACTTCTCAGGAGGCCACATTGTACCCTTTTATTTACAGGTTCTGACACCTCAGAACTTTCAGATCTACAGATAACACTTTCCCCATGTTTAAAGATGCCAAAGCCTCTGGGAAGTTTACATATAACTTTTTTGCCGTGAATTAAATCTGTAACATGGGAAGTAGAACTGAGGGAGAAAAGATGCCCTTATTCAATGTTAGGAGTCATTTCAGTGTTCATACATAAGCCATTTTCTGGCTACTTTTCTCAAAACCTCCATGTCCCTTTGCCCAATTCTGATACATCTTCTGCTTCTCTACAGTTTTGGTTCTGCACCACTGGCTTAGCTGCTGTTACAGGAATTTCCCTGAACCACCCAGTTACACAGGCACAACACACACACACACCACGAGTGAAATATTTCTTTCTCTATAGTGTTTCTGTTATAAAATTCCTATACATTCAACTGTATGTCAGATCTAAACCATTCTACACCATATTAAGGGGGGAGGCCTGGTGTGCTCACAAGGCAGCCATAATCCCCAAGCGTACCAGTATGTCCACAGCAGAGCCCTGCAAGGGGGATGTACCCACCCAAAGCTGCCAGGACTATGGGACATTTCCCTCACAAGGACCCACCACTTGAAAATGGCTTTGGCCCTCGCTAAGACAAAAGACGGTCATTAGCCCTACCCAGATTGGCAGGAAGTCTTGAACACTCTTGTTTTGCAAAATGTGTGCCTGGGAGGGATGACACAGGAGGGATGACACAGTTGTTAGGACACTCAGGTTACCTCCTCTGACCCTCCCAGTTTGTGATGTAGTTCTGATATATCCATGATGTAGTAATGATGTAGTTTGGGGGTGTAACTTGGGGGATTGTTGTTGTTGTTTAGTCGTTTAGTCGTGTCCGACTCTTCGTGACCCCATGGACCAGAGCACACCAGGCACTCCTGTCTTCCATTGCTTTCCACAGTTTGGTCAGACTCATGTTGGTAGCTTCGAGAACACCTGTCCAACCATCTCATCCTCTGTCGTCCCCTTCTCCTTGTGCCCTCCATCTTTCCCAACATCAGGGTCTTTTCCAGGGAGTCTTCTCTTCTCATGAGGTGGCCAAAGTATTGGAGCCTCAGCTTCAGGATCTGTGCTTCCAGTGAGCACTCAGGGCTGATTTCCTTAAGAATGGATAGGTTTGATCTTCTTGCAGTCCATGGGACTCTCAAGAGTCTCCTCCAGCACCATAATTCAAAAGCATCAATTCTTCACTGATCAGCCTTCTTTATGGGGGATTAGTAACTAATAAAAGTTGGGGGTCTCTTCCTGTTTGAGGCCTTCCATCTTGCTTCATCTTGTGGCGGGTGGGAGCCCTGTCACGACAGTCTTCAATAAAGACGAAGCCTACTGGCTCTGTTTTGCTCTGGCATTCCTGGCTGATGTCCTGGTTTTTTTTGTCCAAGGGAGCCCTCAGATTTCTCCTTTAACATTGCCTTACACCAGTGTTTGTATGCCACTTACTGACCTTTGCTGCCTTATGCATTCCAGCTGGCAGGCATTGCCAGCATGGGATCCTCGCCTTATAAACATTTTAATGAGCATTTAAACAATATTATGTACAACTTTAAGAAATCTGATTTGTATACCAGCTGAATTATAACCAAAGCTTTTGAGAATGTATAGCAAAAGGTTACAGATCACAAGTTTCTTTAAAAATAATGTATCTGTAAATTCTCTCATTTTGTCAGTCAAAACAAATAAAGGTGCTACTGGAGGATTTTTTGATTTTATATTTTGTTTTGACTATGGCAGACCAACACGGCTACCTACCTGTAACTAAAACAAAATAAACTGTTTACAGTTTTTAGTATTTTATCAGTTTAGAAACAGTGAAACTAGAATTATTCAGTCATGTACATATGTGTGCATGGAGACAGTTCTATAAGGTGTGTGTGTATGTGTAGGTTTCCTGAGAAAACAAGCCCATCAGCAGAAGTTTTGTTTAGTGTTCATAGAGCAAAATTCATGTTTTAGCTTTTAGGGGCCAAGATGTTCTTTTTGGGGGGTCTGGGAGGAAGGCCAGGAGGGATCTGTGTGACTCAAGATGGAATTCCAAGTTCAAAATGTTTTCAACATTATGGGCAATGTTACAAACAAACACACACACACACACACACACACAGCCCAAAATGTATGGACTCAGCTTTTTTATTTCACACAACTTGATAAAGAAATATATATATACAGTATTTAAAAAACTGATGGAGAAGACAATCAAGTCATGTGTGAATCTATCTTGAAATTAAGTATTTATGGAAACATGCTGTTATATAAATGCAAACAACCCCTAAGCAAGTAGTAATACTTAGATGCTTTCACCCAGTTATCTTTAGAGATATGTTTGATGAGCAAGGAGGAAAACAGTGAATGTGAAAAGGAGTCATAAACAAACAACAGCAATGAATGCATTGCAGCAACTGCCTGTGTTTCAAGTAGCTGGAAATTAACAGCATCTAATGAAGGGTGGGCTATAACTAACATACTGGTTTCCAGACACTTTAGTTGGCTTGGATATGAACATGCTAACACAGCATATAGGTATAGGCCTAGGCTCTCGATTTTATATCTTGTCCTCTATTGCGAACAATCTCAGAGCAGATCATACTAAAGACTAGGGCACAATGCTTATGCAAATGTAAAGAGCCCAACATACATACGCCATACTTGTTCAGCTGCATGTAGTTTTTTAATGTCTGCGTAATTTGTTTACAAAGTCCACTAAGCTCAACAAGGAACCAATTTTTAGAGACTTGTTCCGAGGTGAAACTAGCTGCCAGGGCTTTATTTCCCAGAGGAGCTAATATTACAAAAGCTATGAAGAAGGCCTAAAATGCCAACAAAATGCAAAACAGGCCCACCCAAGGAGACATGTCCTTAGAAATCAGCATGCTTAGATCATGTCAGGCTCTCCATCTTTACTGCACAAATGCCAAACAAGGTCAAGGAGACTGTGTTCATAAAGTACTACAGAAACTGACTTAATTTAAATTAGCACCGCTGAATTAGTATACATATGTGCAGCAAACCCAAAGCTCCAAATGCTTTTCCAACACTGTCTGAGAGAGACTACAGAACACACAGAAACATTTAGAGGCAGGGTTATGTGAACAACTTTGAAGTTGACTTGCTGCCACAGAGTTGAAATCCCTTCCGGCCTCCCTCACAGGACTTCCTGTGCCAGCAAATGTGGTTATGGTGATCTTATTTAGCAAGGACACAATTCCCACTCTGGGCAGCTATACACATAATTGTGAAGCATACGAAATCCTGGAGACCCCAAAGGGCTATGGCCTGTAAATCTTTCACTATACCTGACTTGACCAGCAAAAAAGAAACCATTTGATTAAGATTTCTGCTTACATTTCAGATTGTACTGTTGTTTAAAATTTTGTTTTATATTTTAATAAACCCCCTCTACCTATTTCTAAAAGTTCCTCCGTTTAGCTGTGATTTTACCAGATGGATCTCCTGATACGACACTTTTAAATATTGAAGCATACTGGAAGCCAGAGGAAGCTATAATATACAGTACTGGTAATAAAGAGAAGGCTACCAACTGGAAAGAGTTCCCCGGAGATTTATGTTCCTGAAACTGGTTCACTCTCCAAATCACTTGGAAATGAACTTCATTTGCTGCTCCAAATTTGGAAACAGTTGGATAGTGTGAGTCAAACAATAAATCAGTGTTTAGCGTAATAGAAATGTAAACATGCAACTCCTGTTGCTAACTGTAATACACTGTTGCTTTGAAAAATGTTTTAAAGGGAGGCAGCAGGAATTTAATGTCTCTCCATTCCCCACCGTTATGGCTGAATGACTTGATGCTCAAAATCCATGTTAGTCACTCAGACTCCTTGCCATGCCAAATAACAGTAATGTCGTTAATCAACACGTGTGTCCAGCCACCTATTTAATAATATCAGTTTTAAGACTTGTGATTGCTGTCGCCAAGGTACTCCTTGGACCTAACATGGGATTAAAAAGAAAAGCAGGCTGCCTTGTGATCTCATTAAAATTTCCCTTTCTTCTGACTTGTAAGTTGGAGGAGACCAGGGGCCACCTATTTTTAAGAAGAGACCAAGAACTTTTTTTTTCATCCTTCCTGATATGCATATTCATTCTCTTCGTTAAACCTGCCTCCATCTTGGAAGAGGGGAGTGGATTCTTGCTCTTTTCTGACCCACGACTACATGCAGAAGATGATGATGAAGAAGAAGAAGAAGAGGAGGAGGAGGAGGAGTTTGGATTTGATATCTCGCTTTATCACTACCCTAAGGAGTCTCAAAGCGGCTAACAATCTCCTTTCCCTTCCTCCCCCACAACAAACACTCTGTGAGGTGAGTGAGCCCGAGAGACTTCAGAGAAGTGTGACTAGCCCAAGGTCACCCAGCAGCTGCATGTGGAGGAGCAAGGAAGCGAACCCAGTTCACCAGATTACGAGTCCACTGCTCTTAACCACTATACCACACTGGCTCTCTCACACTTGTAGCAGCTGTATAAATTGCACCCAATTATTCTGTGCAACATAGGGCTGCTGTTGTAGGAAAACATAGAAGCAGGATTTACAGCTATTATATCTGGCACAGCTTACTAAAGTTCACCCATTATAATAATTTTGCTTGTTAAGACAGATATCAGATACATTTTCTTAATTTTGCAATAAATACCTCTTGGTTAATGTTTCAAGACGGATGAGGCAGAGCTCTTCCTTGTGAATATGTTTATATAAAGTACATAAGAAGAATCTGGAAGAGTTCTAGCCACTAAAGTATACCTTTTAGCTTTCTGGAGGCCTTCTAATGTTCTGACAAAATTACTTGCAAGTAGATATTTCTATGAGTGTCAAGTGATCACAAGTGGCAGTTTTACTTGATAAGCCTAGGCTTCATGATGGATTAAGTCTACATTTAAACTGTTAACTTTCAGGAGGGTAAGTGTACCACAGAGTTGAACACTGCAAGTGCCTACTCATGTTTCGTGTAAGATGTTAAACGTGAAGCCAAGATTTGCAAGTTCAGAAATACCTGATAAAAATTAAGAAAGCAATTATTCAAATTTAACAAAGTTTCTTGAGTAGTTTTCTCTCCCTGCAAAAAATTCACCAATCCTAAATCTAAAAGAAATGGATCAATCTTTACAATTAGCATTGTAACAAGCACTTGCTGAAGCACTGGCCTTCCTTTTCACAAATATAGTCAGCTAGCATTAAAACAATGAAATAAACTGGGTAATTTGCTTGCATTGGAAGTCAACAAAAGATTATTTCTAGTGCTCTCTTCCTTAAAAGAATCTTGATGACATGCATTTCACTTAACCTTTTCACATGAGACCATTATGACATTTATGTAAAATCTTATCACCCCATTATTGCTAAAGAATGTTTGAAGGTGCCTGAACAATATATTTTCATAAAATATGTCTAAGTGCTTAACTAGATGCTAAATTTAACAGCAGCTGTCATAGGGTCAAAGTAAATGTGATGGTAAATGCTTATTTGCATTTAATGTGCGTAGTTTTAAAAATTAAAACAGCAGCTACTGGGCGTTGTGTTTGATAACTATCAGGATTACAGCACGTAGAGAGGGTGAGTTTAACCCTTTCCCTTTCCCTTGTGCTATGTATGGGCCTGGGGCTAGAGACCTATCCTCTCAATGCAAATAGCAGCTTTTGAGAAACATTCATTTTGACTGATTAAGCTCACTTAGTACAATTTTAGTTATGCTGGTCTGTAGTAATGCACACAGAGGTGTACAGAGAAGGTGGAGTTCCTCCAAATATCTGAGGTCCAAACCACTTAGGCCTTGAATGGCTAAAACCAATACTCTGAATTGGCCTTGGAAACTCTGGCTACCTACCTGTAACTGTAACCAGAGCAGTCATTTGTAAGTTGGAGGTACTGTATGTTGTCCTCAGCTGTAGCCAGTCAACAATGTAGTCAGCATTCTGGACATTGTTCAAAGTTACTCTTAAAGGATGCCTTGCAACTAGGCTACTGGACCATGGTAGGCTGGCACACAAATTTCTCAAGCAGACACTATGAATATACCACAATATACCACTCAAAGTGCTTTTTTGGGGTAGGGGGAAGGAACATTCCTGGCTACAGTGGCCATTCAAAGCTAGGTCCAGCAATACTCCCAAGCCCCAAAGCCTCCTTCAGTATGATCAGTATTAATCCTAATCTTAAATTAATCCTGTCTAATTACACTTTCTTCTTTTGCAAATCACTCGGCACTGCGTCCCATAGACGTTCACAATCCAAGTGTATGCACATTTAACATATATAATAAAAACAAACCCATGGAGGATGTATTTGTCCAATCGGTTACCTGAGACCATTTCATTCTTTCAATACCCTACACTGTCTAGACTAGGTATTTGAACAAGCAGGTCTTCCACCTTAGATACCGCATCCATTTAAGGACACTAGAAACCTTTAAAGCCTTTGAGGCTCTCTTTCAGTTTAACAACTTGTAACTTTCTCTTTGGAAGCCTTCATCTGTTAAGACGTAAAGCAAAACAAGAGGTTTTTCCACGGATTCTTATCTCTAAGGTAAAGTACATTTAAGCCTGAAGCTCCAAAGGAGACCTTTCAAGACTGAAGTACAAAGCGGGGGGGGGGGGGGCTGGAAAAGGAACAGAGATGCACTCAGCTCCAAAAATGGAAGAAGAGAAAAGTAATGAAGGCAGTGGATCTCCCCCACCACTTCCAATGCTTCCATTTTAGGAGCAAAATTAGTTTATTAGCAAGTCTGCTAAATGTATTGCACAGTAACTTTCAAGTAAAATATTCCTTCATGTGCTTGGTCAAAATAGCTTTTTAGACCACAGATTCTCAACTGCACTTTCAGAAAAGCATTCTTACAGCTTGCCTAAATACTGCTTAATCTGGATACGCCTTTTTCTATTCTCATAGGGCATAGTTTAGGGGGAATACTATTCAACAACAACGTATAACAAAATTATTTGATAGCTTGATCCTATTCCCTGTTAAACACTGCATTAAAAAGGTGAGAATTAAATTTAACCAGTGCTCTGTCCATTTGCAAAATGAAGCTTGTTGCATTGCATTCCTCACTCCTGACTACACAGGTTGGAAGATTGGCTACTGACTTACTCACAATGTAATAATGATGCAGCACCAGGCATACAGAGGCTGCGGCAGGGAAATAAGCATCACTTCCTGGTTCACATCACTCTGACCCCACTGCTACAGTAGTTGAGATTCAGAGATAAAGAAACACACAAGCTAGCACAACAGCCAAAGAGTTCCAGACACTTTGATTTATGCCCAATAAAAATACCCACCAGCTACAGATGAAACACGTTGCAACAATGTTGGTTAACTGCATAGGAAAACACAATGAAGGGGTTAACAAGACACCCAACCTGGGTAAAGGCATGAGTTGGGGCTGTCACTCATGCAGCTGTGACATTGCTGAAAGGTAGCATTTAATTAATTTACTTTATTTCATTTTTTAATAGGTGCTAGAACCATTGGTGAGTTGTGTCATTTGCTATGGTTATTCACTGCTGTTTTTTCCATGTATTATTCTGTCAAAGTTGCTACTGGGATAGTGTGTTGACTGACCAGATGACTAACATACAAGCAGTGGCTAGCTCAGGCAAAAGAGCATGAGACTCAATCTCAGGGATGTGGGTTTGAGCCCCACGTTGGGCAAATAATTCCTGCATTGCAGTGGGTTGGACAAGATGACTCTCATGGTCCCTTCTAACTCGACAATTCTGTGATTCTATGATTAGCCCATCACTGGCATTTTATATGCTTCCCCTAAAGAAAAAAATCTGAGAAAAATCTCTGTACGTTAAATCCCCTTGGGTCGGGGGGCGGGGCGTGGTCAATGGAATAAAGAGGGAAAAGATGGAACCTTCAACCAATACCATTTCAGGAAGCTACAACCTGCTTGCAATACTGCCAGTGTTGGTTTAGCTCTAATAGTATTATATATTTAAGGATGGATCTGGCATGGGAAACTGCATGGCTTTACCAGCATAGCCACTTACAATCATAATCTTGGTTTTTGTCAATTAAAAGTCAGAGAGGTTTGATGCCCCCAAAAACTTCCTGCATGAACAGCAAGAGGTACAATTAAATGTTATGAGAACAGGAATATCATATATGAGGTGCAGCACTTACTGTTCGATTCGTGGAGACAGATACAGTTTGGGGAAAACTTGAGTAGCTTCTGTATCCTCAAAGCTGACGGAAAGAAGAGCAACATCTTCCCCGGGGTCTTCATTTGCATCCTACAAACAAACATACACAAAAAGAAAACAACTTCAGACTGAAAATAGACATAAGCTCAATAATGGGAGAGAGTCCAAGGCCTGTTCAAGAGGTTTGCAGTCTGCAAGTCCAACCCATTAAAAAAATGTCTAGAGACAACTTGCTCAGCACTGAGGGGCACACTGGAAAACAGAACATTAGCAGGGACAAATCTGCATATTTTAGGTGCATGTGGTCGACATAAATTACATGTCATTGCTATGAACATGGCAGATGTCAAATTACTGCTAGTGGGCATGTCACAATATTCTTCTGCAGAAATGGTTGCCCTCAAAACTCAACTCAGCTCTTAATAATAATAATAAAAATTATAACTGTAACAAACAAAGAATATGGGTTGATTCTTTGCTTCATGATTTGTAATCTTGAGACATTTTGCCGCCACCATTTCAATTTGCCCTTCACAACTATGAATGCAATATTATTTTTAAAATGAAGGAAGTGAGTTTATGGTTTCCTAGATGCCAAATGTGGCCATATGCATGGACTATTCTGCTGACCCAAAATTTTTTAAAAAAACACGTAGTTCTCCATTTTTTCCAATCAGCTTGACTTTCTTTGTTTTTGTTTTAAAAGTTGTAAGAGGACTCATGAGCAACCAAGCAATATCTCTTTCCAATGTTGCTAACATCCCAGAGAATAAATATTCTGGCAAAAAGTCCCATGGCTCAGAAGTAGAGCACTTGCTCTGCATGCGGAATGTAATCAGGTTCATTCACTGGTAGAAAGGCTGGGATAGCTGCTGCCCCAATACTGGGTTAGATGTAGCAATGGTTTTAATTTGGGAATAAATCAGTTTGCTCTATTTCCATAATTTTCCATATTTGTATTGCTCCTAAATGTTTATATGTTGTTGCACACCTCCCTGATGCTTTGCAGGGGGGGGTATATAAATACTGTGAAAAAGAGAGAGAGAGAGAGAGAGAGAGTTTGGTAAAGAGATAACAATACAACTAAGTAGGCATGATGGAATCCTTTTTCTAATTATCGCAACTTGAAAGAGAAATACCCTATGGGGGTAAACCAAGCCAGAGGTATCACAGATGAAACTTGCAGGAAGAATTTGTAGCATGCCTGGACAAGAGCTGAAGGTCACGCAGGTCTGCTTATAATACTGAGTCACTTCTATATGTATGTCTGGTTTTTTCAGTGCCACTGTCTGCTCCCTATCTGCTGCGGGGGGGGGGGGGGGACGGGACACACCCCCAAGAAATCGGGGAGCCCGGGGCTGCATATGTATTGTTTTGCACACTTAACTGCACTTTCTCTAGGCAGAGTGCACTTGCTGAAGAAAGCAGATCTGACATTGGTAGTCAATGTCCTAGTGGTTTAACCGTACTCAGAATGGACTATTGCAACACTTTCTATGCAGGGCTGCCTTCAAGGACGGTTCAGAAATGATAACTGGAACAAAAAGTGGCTTGTTGGGATGTTGAACAGGCTGTGGCAACTGGAGCACAAAGATTTTATACCAAAGGCACTGGTTACCTATTAGTATACAGGCCCAGTTTAAGTTAACCACACCCTGATGGGCTGCCTTCGCCCATATAAATCCACTTGATCAAATTCTCAGCTCAGTGACTTCCCTCACTCAGGTCACTGACTGCCCACACTGAAAGGACAGTTGGTAGGATCCAGGAACAGGGTCATCTCAGTGGTGGCACAACTTTTACAGAACTCCCCCCTAGTCTGATAGACTCTCTCTCTCTTCTTTAAGTGTATGACCACACTACTCATTCATACTAAACCAGAGGATTGGGGGGAAGCCCAGAACAGATTTATGGGGCACTATGGTTTATACCGGGAACAAGCCGTGTGATCATACACACTGCTCAAAATTCCCTGCCGCTGTTCCTAGTTTTGAAAATCACAGATTTTAAATGGAAGTGGGAGGGATGCTTACAACACACAAATATTTTTTTAAAAAACAACAAACCATTTCATTCACCATAAAGCTCTCTCACAATTTGTTATGCAGAGATTTTGATATTGTTTTTACTTGTATTTGTTAACTGCCTCATGTGCATATTGGAGTGATGGGGGTATAAGTTTCTTTTAAAAACAAATAATTTAATGACAATGCATTTTTAAAGTATTTTCCTGTAACGTATAGTATGTTAAAATTCTCTTAGATGTTAATTGGTATATGTTTTCTTTAAAAAAAACAAATAATTTAATGACAATGCATTTTTAAAGTATTTTCCTGTAACGTATAGTATGTTAAAATTCTCTAACTGAATTGTGTTTTATCATTAGGATCATTTAAACAATGTGCCAGTTCTTATCCCTTGTAGTGATGTAGGTTTCAGGATTTGTTTTTTTTATTCACAATTTGTTTTTTTAATTTGACCATCTAAGCCATTAAACAACAGAGTAACCTTTAAAAAAAATAGATTCCTGGCAACTAATGCCCAAACACATTCAAAGCACAATGCACAAAAACATTGTTTTCCTGCATCCTTCTACCTACTGTAACTAAAAACTGGGAACTTACTGGAACTGAGGATTTATGATGAGTCACAGTGCTAATAGCCAGTCCAACCAAAACATCTGCTCTACACCGTTACAACTGCTATAATTCATTTCCCCTTGTGTTTGGAGTAGAACCAAGTTGCATAGTAAGGATCTGAGAAATGAAGAAGCCTATAAAAACAGGTATAAACTCAGGAAAGGATACTGATTTTTCAAAAGACAATATTTATGCCAACCAAGTACCCATAATTATTTGTAACTAACACCCATCTGAGAGGCTGTACATGTTCCCAGTTCAGCCCTTTGCACAAACCTACACAATTATCCTAACCATTCTTGCCCAGTTAGATTGAAGGACACCACCATTTGCCTGCCTGCCTGCATCCCCCCCTCCATTATTAACATTTATAGCCTCATGTTAATAGGCAGTATTGGAGACAGCTTCCTCATTCTGGAGATATTAGATGCTAAAAATACTGTTTTGTATGCAGTGGTTGCGTGAGAGGAAGGCAGCTTGCGCAAACAATCTTTCCTTTCCCCTCCCCTCTCCAGAGGTTGTTTTTTTTTGTGGTGGGGGTGGGATCCTGAACAGGAACTGCAGTGTAAGGGGGAAACTGCCTGAAATCAGATGGAGGAACCTTGCTTGAAATGGAACTCCACTGCTTGATTTTGGGCCTTTCCTCCTTTGTACTGCAGTTCTGTGCAAGAGAAGCTTAGTTAAAATAAATAGACAGGTAAGAAAGATTTCTTCATGCTCCATCTTTATGACCATCTACATATGAAACAAGTTTCTGCCTCCTACAAAGACACACTCCTCTTTCCATCTCAGAGAAAAGCATAGCTTGCATCTCAAGTTATCCATTATATGCTAGCACTGAAGC
This sequence comes from Lacerta agilis, assembly GCF_009819535.1. Lineage (NCBI taxonomy): Eukaryota > Metazoa > Chordata > Lepidosauria > Squamata > Lacertidae > Lacerta > Lacerta agilis. The sequence goes on along the minus strand of NC_046314.1, from coordinate 85,566,696 downwards.
TCCTCTGTACTGTATGAATAAAGATATAGCTAGCCAGACAATAGCAGCAGCATTTAATCACAGTAGCTATCTTAAGCAGTTGAGGGGAGGATTTTTCAGCAAAGGTACTCTGGAGCTACTGGGCGTGGCGGGCAGACAGATGCTTCACTAGGGCTCCAGGAGAGCAGAAAAGTGAATGCCAACCACACAAGAAGGACTGAGAAATCAATGTTTATATGCAAACTTGTTGGAGAGCAGCAGTCCATCCTTGTCTAAAAAACAAGCTTCAAGGTTACTGACCAATGGAAAAAAGGAGAGTGGCTATCTCCAAGGATGAATTACACAGTGGTGCCACAACATAGTTAAAATACAGAACTTAAATAACTCTGCTGAAATGTGGATGTGTATTACAGTGGTACCTTGGTTCTTGAACTTAATCTGTTCCAGGAGTCCGTTCAACTCCTGAAACCATTTGAAAAGCAAGGCGCGGCTTCTGATTGGCTGCAGGAGCTTCCCACACTCAAGTGGAAGCTGTGTCAGACGTTCAGCTTCCGAAAAACGTTTGCAAACCGGAACACTTACTTCCGGGTTTGTGGTGTCTGGGAGCCAATTTGTTTGACAACTAAACCGTTCGAGAACCAAGGTACCACTGTATGTCATACTGCCACTCTAGAAGTTGCCTGCTGAACTGCAGGCTGCTTGAAACACACACACACACAAAACCCCCTATACACACAGATATAGTTTAAAACAATGGCGCATACACACAAACATCTCTATTCACCTCCTCAACTCTAAAGAAGTGGTGCTTTTAAAAATTATCAGTGCTTCAGTGTCTCATGTGTTCCGTGCAATACGTGATCTGCCTCTTTGGAAGGTATTTGGGCTTTTCTTTTAAGTTTCTAATGCCACAAGTGGGCCTGTCTCTTTTATTCTTCATTGTGCAAAACCTAGATGTAGGACCTACATAAATTATAAAGCTTTTTAATGCTCTATATAGAACAGGGCAGCCCAACTTTTCATACCACGTGAGCTTCAACGTGGAACCTGCTTTGTCCCGCATGGGGGTGGGAGGGGAAGACTAAAATTTGATGCTCCCCAGCCCTCATGCTGCTTTCCCAAAGTCAGCTGTGCAAGGTGCCAGGGCTTTGGGAAGGAGGCCTTAAGCTCTGACAGGGTCCTAGAGCCCTCCCACTCCCTTTGCAAAACTGGGAAAGCACTAACTAGGCTTTGGGAGCAAGGTGGGGGGACTCTAGGACGCTGTCGGAGCCCTCATGCCTCCTTGCCTAAGTCCAGTGCCTTGCTTACCCAATTTTGGAAATGTTGCCAAAGGACACCCAAAAAGGCATTGAGCCACGTCAATCAGATCCAATAGCTTATTTGGAATTTTCAACAGCAAAACCATCACAACCATTCCACCAGCTCTTGCCTTGCAAACCTTATGGCAGCACCTCAGGGAATGGAGCAACCTGGAGGTGCTCAGGAAAGAGTGCCATTTCTCTCACACAGAAATACATTTGAATACTCTTCCTTGAGTCCAAGTTATTTTGCTCAGTCCCTGATGACAAAGATCCAACCAAGAAAAGAAAAAGACTGTAATGAACTCCCACCCTCTGCCCACAAACATATTCTCTGCAGCTAAATGGTCAGATCAAATCATGCCCAAACAGCAGATAAAGCTCTTGCTGAGATTGTGAAAACTCCTTACAGTACTTGTTTACATACTGGACAGGTTTTTTAACCACATGGATCTGCACAGCAAAGTTAATTTTGTGTCAATTTTAAAGCTTTCTGGGGTAAAAACCATCATAATGATTAAAACTGCTTGATAAAATCAGTAAAGAGACTACACTGCTCTTTTCCAAGTTAAGTGGTTGCTTTCAGAATATATACTGAACAGTGACAACAACTTCACTGCGAGGGAGTAAGAGTTGCTTCACCAGCTCTCCCGCCATCTCGGGCAGCTTTCATACTCAGTGCAAGAGCCCAGCTCTCACTACTAAGCCAGGAGAGAGTTAAGAATGCCATGGGTACACCTTACTTTCTTCTTACCAGTACTTGGGTGGGGGGGTTATCAGCTGCCCCAGTGCCCCAGGCCTCCTCTAACCTCAAGAAATGCAAGACTCACACCTCTGGAATTCCCTCAAGCTGCTGTTCCCCACCCTGGATATGATGCTACTGAAGTAAGTACTATTTAGTAAAACATCCACTTTCCACAACTTGAAATCTGCTGCTTATTATACAGCCTTGGATGGATGAAACAAGAGGGTTTCTTTTGACCTAGAGTATTTCCAGCCATATATCTGGTACAACATTAACCAAGAGAAGGCAGACAGGGAGGAAGGACCATGCCAGGTGACCGAGATATTTCCAACAGAAGATACCCAGTGGGGAACATGGCAAGTTTTGTACCTTGTGCTGCGGATCCATCAGATGTCAGACAGATAAACAACTATTTGACTTTTAGAAGACATCTGAAGGCAGCCCTGTTCAGGGAAGTTTTTAATGGCTGATGTTTTACTGTGCTTTTAACACTTTGTTGGAAGCCGCCCAGAGTGGCAACCCAGTCAGATGGGCGGCATATAGATAATCATCATCACCACCATCTAGAATTTTCAGCTCAGCCACGAAGTTCATCAGGCAGCTGAACCCTTATCATCTTAAACTGAGATTGTTGGCTTTCATATTACACAAACTGGGCACAACCCAAGTTCTTATTTCCCTCTTGAAAGGAATGGAAGCTGCACATGAGTCTTGCTCAGGAGAGCTTCTTGATTATGCCCATTATTCCCATTTCATATGAACACACTGCATTATTTCCCTAAGCCTGAAAGACAGGAAGAGCTATAAATCTAAACACATACTTGGCTACATTGGATATAATCTACTGGGAAAACTACTGTCCTTTCAATAAACAGGACTCCAAAGTATTTTTAAAGGAACATACAGTTTCACCAGATTATGTCAAAACAATATTTTAGAAAGTGACACATTGAGTTACTGTAACCAATCCGATATTGTCAAACAAAGAGTCGAAACCCCCAAACTGATTGCAGTTTAGCTAAAGGATATTCCTACCCTTATCAACAATATTGCTGTGGGAAAAACCCTGCTCAGGCTCCTTCAATTCCCAACTCCTAACCATATACACTGCATGAATACTATGAACGTCTCAAGATTGAGGTGACCCAATTGAGCTCCTATGTCTTTCCTGTCCTCAACAGGACAATCATAGTTATGCCCAAAAACAAACATAGGAAGCCAAAGCAACAATGAAAAACAGTGCATCAGTTTCAAGTTCATCCATGCGGGTGGTTTCTTTGCATCATGCAATGCACACTAAAGGCATCTTTTGTTTTTATGATGGTGGTGCAGTAAGAATGAGTTAACATTACAGTCATGTGCCTATGTTTGGCCAGCAGGTAAAACACTCAAAGCATATTTTAGCTACATGAAAAGTCTCTAAACCTATACCAAACAGTTTCGAATAAACCTTGCAGTATTATTTTGCTAAGTGGTGACAGTGTACTTGAGCTATTCAAGACATAAAGGAAAAGATGAACTCTTGCCTGAGGAGCCTGACATCTTAATGTGAAAAGATAAGAACTGACAACATACTAAGGAATCTTGAGAATGTTATAACATAGGGCTTGATCTTGTGAAGTACAAGTAATAAACACTACTATTTAGTATTAAATTTGACATCTAATTTGCAGAAGTTAGACACATTCTGTGTATGCTCTGTTTGCTTTAAGATCTTTCAGTGGCACATCATAATGCTCTTTATATTGTCAGGATTGATTCTTGGACAGCATTTTCTTTCATTGTATTTAAAATGTGCATCCTGCATCAAAATGCATTTCTTTTTCATTTCAGCTGCCCAATCTGGCACTTTTTAAAAAGCAATGTCCCTTTCAGGTGTGATCACAAGCTCAGATATTCTGGATACCTTTCTTAATAGGATCAACACGGGAGGTAAAAGGACATCTTGTTCCCATAAACTATCTTAGGGTGATGCAAACATGGTATGAGCTAGTGTGTTCTATGCCAAGCTGTGCCCAACCTAGGAGGCTACCTATATTTGGTAACAAACCCTAGAAATAAGCAACTAGTCCTGCCTGGCAAGGAAGACTACTCTTGACAGGCTAAAATATGAATTTGCCAGTGGCAAGTAGGTGAGCACATGTGCGAAAGCTTTGCTCTTCATATTGCCTATTCTTTCTCTTTCTGTCTCTTCCTTCAAAACTCTTTCCGCTATCTTAAACTCTTCAGCTCATCAAAATTTTTCTTATTTAAAATACTTATAGGCCACCTTCATGACTAAAACTCACTCAATGAGGCTAACACAACTGATAAAAAAGAAATTTACTGTATATTCTGGCGTATAAGACTACTTTTTAATCCAGGAAAATCTCAAAAGTCAGGGGTGGTCTTATATGCCGGGTGGAGAATCTGCAGTCGAGTATATCTCAAACTCTATATTTTAACTGGAAAAGTTGGGGGTCGTCTTATACACCCAGTCGTCTTATATGCCAGAAAATACAGTATGTTCCATTTGTTGCGAAGTTCATTTTGCTCCACCACACTTCTCTGAACATTGGCTCCCTGTTTCTTCTCATATTTGTGAATGTCTACAAGCTTTCAAATGTCTTCGTTCCCTTCCTTATCTACCTGCTCTTCACAATTCCCATGCACCTGGTGCTGCTTGTTTCCCCTTCTTACTACCGGTACTCTCTACTGAGATGGATGAAGAGGCAAGTTTAACTTTCTCTTTCTCTAACAGAACTTGCACCTTTCAGTTTCCACAACTCTTCCACTCCATATCTCATTTTATTAAGGTTGTAGGATGGAAGACAGGGTTCACTCCCCAGTTTTATATACAGCAGGTGAATACTGCAATAATCTCAAGGACAAAAACAATTTGACAACCTGCATCCTTTAGTCACTTCAATGAGCACAGATGTGGCAAGGACCTTCACCACTCCAAAATATCCCCTTGCCTTGGGTCAGCTGAAGGGCGTTTAACGGTTCTACATAATTATGCTGATAACTCCTTTGCTAGCTCAGAAGTTTGATTGTGGCTCAGGTTCAAGTGCTACCCAGGTCAAACATTAGTGAATGCAAAGAGGAAAGCACCATATCCTTAAGAGATGTAAGATCGAAATACACCACAGTGTATTCTAAGATAGTCTACGACAGGCTTGGGGAACCTGTGTCCCTCCAGATATTGCAGGCCATCAATTTCCTTCTTCTTGCTCATCAGCCTTAAAGACATGAGTTTGAATTCAACTATATCTGGAGGGACACAGGTTCCCCACTCCTGGTCTAGACTATTTACCTGATGTAAGATCCAGTTTGGATTAATAATGCCAGGCACAGACAGTCTTCCTAACAGATTATGATTCTAAACAGGCTTGGACAACAGCACTCCTTGGAAAGGGATCTGAAAGGCAGTAGAAGTCTTGCCCTTCCCGCAGCCTCTGCAATAAATACACAAAATAAAAAGCACCATAATTTTGGGCATTTAAAGCAGGGTATATATGTCCTCCCAAAAGTACACAGAGCAGCTTAATGGCAATCCTGCCCCCTCCAACTTCTTCCATGAGACTGAGAAATCCTGTTCTTTCTCACAACAAAATGTACAGTTTTCACATCATAAATTGTTTGGCTGCTGCTGTTTTTGGTTAGCATCCTCCTGCAACTTATCCCCACGGGAAGGGCTATCACAATGCTGCGGCACATATAAAACAAAATATTCTGCATTTACATTTATATCTGGGCACAAATGAATCATAGAACTGCAGAGTTGGGAGGGATCCCCGAAGGTCATCTAGTTCAACGGCCTGCAATGCAGGAAACAAAATGCAAAACGCAATACAGGAAACAGATTCTTAGACTGGCAACATGTAACGTTCAGTTTTAAAATATGTTTTTCTGCTGCATTATACTTTTAACTTCAGCTGCTTCATCGTGTATTAGATCACATGTTTTCTGTCACTTGAAATAAGCAGGAAACACCGTCATTTAAACTGGCTACCTAATAAAATACTCTTCAAAGTTTTCAAGCAACCACTTCAACCTATTTTGTACTTTTAAAAGACTATTCAGGAGAAACTGTTACTTATTTTGTGTGTTTTCACATGCATATATAGTAATTAGACTAGTATATAGTTGTTCATAGACTAGTATAGTAATTAGCAGCCAGAAAGTACATATTGTGAATAACAATTTGCTGCAAAGGCTCTTTTCTGGAATATTATTCTATCACATACTGTTTGAACGGAAATACTTTTCTCCAATAAAAGTTCGTTTTACTCCTTTCCCAGCCACACAAAACAGGAAGACATAACACATCGCCTTTTATGGTTAGAAAAATCAGACTGAGGTCTTAACGTTCTTGGACAAGCGATGCCCACATTACTACCAACACTTCTTTTTTTTTTTAACTTAACAATCTTTGAAGAGTAAGTCGATGCCTCGTATGCTCTAGGCTAAATAGAGTTATTAGCAAGACAGATACTGACAGAAATGCTTACCAGAATAAGGTCATTGATTAATCAGGCAAGGAGTCTGCTACAGGAAAGGAATTAATGTATTTGCCGAATGCCACTTAGGGCAAGTTCACACATTTGCAAAAATTAAGATTTTCTGTGTGGCAAGGTGAAGACCCGCATGCGACCCTCCACCACATATGACTCAGAAGTTTATGATCCTTGTTTTAAAAATAAATAAATGCAGAGATCGCATAAGAGTGGGGGTACTGCTGGAGAAGCAATGTAGATACAGTCCTGGAGTTGGCTTTGTCACTGCAGCGAATAGAAGTCACTGTATGAATGAGAACTGTGTGCATCCACATGCATTCAGAATCATCCAGGTCAAATGCTTGGCTTCCATGATGAGAACACAGTGACCTGGTTCACATAACATGCTAAGCCGAACTATGACATAGTGTGAACTCAAAGCACGTGAGCTCCCAAAAAGGAGCTCATGGCTTCTTTGCTCCTTCCCAGTCATTTTGCTGCTTGCATTGCACTGAGTTAAGCCATAGTTTGGCTTACCATGTCATCCACGTGGGTTAGCTCTCTAGCAAGAGACTAAACGTGAACTGTAACCAAGGTTTGTCCTATGGTTTGTCCAGCAGAATTAAAACAACAAGTCCAGGTTTATATGACATGCTAAGCCAAGCTACGGCTTAGTTCACCATAGCAACAAAATGACCAGGGAGGAGTAAACTCATCACTATCTCCTCTCTTGAAACCAGTGCATTTGTGCTTAGTATGACATGGTTTGGCTTAGTATGACATGCAAACTAGGGCACTGTATGAATCTGCTCATCCACAGCCATAATGAACCAGCAGCAGGTCCCACTATTACAGTGATATTTTTATCAGCTACAGTGTTCAGGAAAATCTCTGCAGGGTCATTGCTCCTGTATCCATAGATAGGCCATTTAACACATTAACAATGTTCACAACAGTGCTGCTCCTAGGGTCATTGCTAGCTTTCTGGATGGAGCCGATCTTGTCCAGTTAAGCTGAACCCCAAACACTGATGCCATTATGAACTTAACAGCTGTTGTACAACTCTACTTGCAGATATAAAGGTAAAGGTAAAGGGACCCCTGACTGTTAGGTCCAGTCGTGGACGACTCTGGGGTTGCAGCACTCATCTCGCTTTACTGGCCGAGGGAGCCGGCGTACAGCTTCCGGGTCATGTGGCCAGCATGACTAAGCCGCTTCTGGTGAACCAGAGCAGCGCACGGAAACACAGTTTACCTTTCTGCTGGAGTGGTACCTATTTATCTACTTGCACTTTGACGTGCTTTCGAACTGCTAGGTTGGCAGGAGCAGGGACCGAGCAACGGGAGTTCACCCCGTCGCGGGGATTCGAACCGCCAACCTTCTGATCGACAAGCCCTAGGCCCTGCATCCCTCACTTGCATATATAAGTTTACACAAATTCAGTGTGGTGTTTCAGCTCAATTACACTTATCATATAGATATTGATTAGGGAAAACTTTTTTGCAGTGTTATGTGAGATAAATATGAAGGCGGGGCAGCACACAGTGGCCCATCTGCAGTCAACCACTTCTGTCCCTTCAGCTGAAACATGAGGCAGAAGTCTCCCAGTTTCACTCACCTACTGCAACATTTTTTAAAAATTGTTTTTTTCCTGGCCCTCCTTTCATATACCACTGTCTTCTCATGGTTTCCATGTAGTTCCCTTTTAGGCACAAAATTATGACCTTAGAATGGGAGCAGCTCCTACCCAGATGTGCCTTCGCTTATGTTACGAGGATAAACTACAAAGTACTTGCAAGGCATTTATATGCAAAGGCAACATGGAACATATGACAAAATAAGGAATATTTCAAATCTTATCAAATCAGATTTGTGGGGATATTTAACATGTCCAACTCTTCATAATCTAATTTAATAAATCAGAAAGTGGGCACATTAACATTTAAATAAGCATTGTGGAATGGTTGAAATTAAATGGAATTAATTTTCATTTGAATACTGAGCATTATGAATACTAAAAGAGTGAAAATTCTGATTGGAACAAGCTTCTGTAGCAATCACCGTTTGAGGTTAACCAACCCACCAGCCCCCAGGGTTCTTCCAAACAAGTAACTGATGGTTTATGTATCATCAGAGAGACATCAGTCAGCTAAGATGATTTTTCCCATCTGTCTAGCATTTTATACAACCTGAAAGCACTTTTCAAGAGAGGAGAGGAAATTTGCTGGCTCAAATAATAAATACATAAAGCATACAAAGAAGAGGGCATGTTTGCATGACTGGGTAGCAGAAAAAGTAAATAAGTTTGAGAGGTGGGAAGAGAATTCTGTTATATGGTCGGAATAAAATACTTGTTTTTCAAGACCTGTGTGTTTTTCTTCTCTCTTATCAAAACAGTCTTCGGCTTTTAGTCTTTTCCTCAGGAATTGTCATACTCTTCTCATTTCCCCCACTTAACTTTTTCTATCAAAACCCTAGCAGAGGAGCATCCTTACTGTCATTGTACAAACCTGAGTCATTCATTTTTCTCAACATCTTACTTCATGATCGATTACCGTGTCGCCCACAGTAAATCATTCTCAACCAATACCTTCCTCTTGGCAGCCAGAAAAAAAGATGACACTAACAGTTTCCCCAACTTAGAGATGCAAGAAATCACTATCAACTTGAGGGGTTATTTTAATTTTTTTATATTGAAAAGACAAATGAACTGAGCCATTTCTAAGCCCTATGCACCAGGTGGAAGTGTTTCCATTACACTACTTGAATCAGTTTTACCATCTTGTCAGAACCTGTAATCATGCCAATTCTGTACCGTAGCAATATAAGCACTGATTTATGATACTGGAATGCAATGGCTATAAAAAATAATTGCAGGTTATTACTCAATGGCATCACCTATTTTCTTCTTATCCGGATCAAAGCATTTTATACAAATGCCTGGCCACACACGAGATCTGAAAAAACAACCTCTTTTCTCAAATGATTTCTCTTTGCACGTCAGTAAATTATCTCTGCCTACATATAGCTCATGTTAAGCGCATACATGAATACGCTGTATCTCTCCATTTCACCGTACTTATTTCTGGTCTCTCGGATATTGCTATTATTCATAACATAAAGAGCAACTTCAATCAAATATAGGACCCAAGTTATTCTGGTTTCCGTGACTTAGGGTTACAGCCTTAATGACACAAGTATCCGGAATCAAGGAGTCAGTCAGTATGAAGGCATTTGTATTGTGTTAGGGGTATGAATTGACTTTTTTAAAAAGGGGATCTCAACATTGTGATCAATACATGGAGCGGTTCTAGGTTACCAAGCAGGTGCTCAAATAAGGAGTGAGCAGCTGCTTTCCAAGATATCAGGTGGAAGTCTTTCCTAGTCCTGCTACTCAACATCCTTTAACTAGATATTGGGGACTTAATTTGGGACATTTTACATGTCAGGGGCATGTTTTTCCTTTTGCGACTGAGCTGCCACTGTGAGTATCAAGAGAAGAGGGAGACCAGACAAGTATGTGCACACAATCCACATAGGGCAGGGGCTACAGCATAGCATCTTTTGGAACTATGCCTTAGGTACCAGGCTCCGCAACTTGGCCACCAAGCTTACATGTGTGTCTGACTGCCTTGTTCTCATCCTGCCCTCTGTTGGGCAGAGTTCAAGGAAAGAAACTAAGAAATAGCTGAGAGGGAGAACCAACAGATATAATGCTTTTGTTTCCCGTTAAAATACCAAATAGATTTAAAGACACTCTCAAGGCAAATCTAAAAAAAGTAGTAACATAAGCACTGATAAATGGGAAACAAGGGCCTGTGAGCACTCCAGTTGGAGAACAGCCTTTACCAAACAGCCTTTACCAAAGTTGTCATGGACTTTGTAGAAGCGCAGACTCAGGGCAAAAAGGAGAAACGAGCTCATTTGGCAAATCCTCACCATGATCAGCTCCTGCTCAGAAACCTATGTCCCCACTGTGGAAGGATGTGTAGATCCAGAATTGGCCTCCACAGTCACTTATGGACTCACTGTTAAAACTGTTTCCATGGAAGACAATCTTAGCTATGAGTGATCGCTGGGGAGGAGGAGGAGGAGGGGGAGGGGGAGGAGAAGGAACTGAATTGACTTGTATGGGGGAAAGGGTAATAAAAAAATTGGAATTGTGCACAGCATAGAATATGACTGTAAAAATATCTGGATTTATGTGGACTTTTGGGGCTGCCCAATAGTGATTGTTCCATCCCTGTTGACTCTGGCTCCTTTGTCCCCTAAATAAGGCAGCCTTAAACAATTTGTAACAGTAGAGAGTGAAAGCAACTGAAGAACTACGGGTGAGAGTGCAAGGAGTCACTCCCATTTCTGAAGTATTTTAATCACCAGGGAAATAAAGGACTTCGGGAGAGGGGCCAATGCCCTGACCCAATTATCTATAGAGTGTAGTGGGAAGAAAAAACAGGACCCCAATGTTGTGTGTCGTGTTCCAAGTTGCTTCCCAACAGCCAAATACTCTGAGAACTCTGCAAAGAGTAAGGTTAAATCTGTGACTAGTTGACCATCAATGTCTTTTCCAGTTCCACTGTCACTGCTACACAAAGGCTTTGCTTATCCTTGCAAAAAAAGAGACAGCCAAGATGGTGGTCCCCTGCAGCATGGATGCATGGTCCAGATCAACCATGCCTTCAGTATCGTGGGCCCAAATTTATGTAATTTCCAATTGTGGTCAGAGAGGCCTCCTCCCTGCTGCAGTTTTTATAGTTTTTTTTATAAAAAAAAATAGTTTTAACTAATTTTTACCTTTTCCATATTGTATTTTCTGTGCATTGCTTAGAGATGACTGTAGTTAAAGAGGTATATAAATCGTTTAAATAAAATAAACAAAAATGTTTGAAAACCTTACTGCCCCCCCCCCAAATATTCAGATTAAAAATCTGGCACTATAATAAGAAACTGAATAAATGGTGTTGAAGTGCTCTGATGTCCTTTATGGATATAAGAACACAAAATACAGGATTTCAGAAGCAAACATCAGCCACCCTGTGTCAAGGATTTTTGGACGCCATGGTACACGGGACTCAAAGGTTTTAGGAGTTGATCCAAACCATCTAACGTCAACATATGGCTTTCAAATTGTCATAAACCAAACCCAAGAGGAAATGGTAAGCATATTGTTCTTTAGCAATAATGTTGCAAGACATTAAAGTGGTGACTCTTTAAAATTCCCAATTTATATAAGCCTCAGATTAATAGTTACAGTAAATCAAACAGTAAATCAAGTATTTAATTTCAGGCAGAAAAATATATTAAAATTTTATTGCACTTCTGGGTATTCATTTCAGCAGTCATAAAAGCATAACTTATTTGATAAGGCTGCATATATTTCTTTGAGTTGGACTGCAGACAGCATGGTTCCAATCAGTTCTCAGCAATTACAGTTGTACCGACTGCATAAATAGAATTTAGAAGAAATAGCAGGGGAAAGATATTTAATTTCTGAGGTTCTTTAAATTGTTGGACCTTTACAACTGCTGAAGAAACAATACAGTAAAAAGCTCCTTCCATGAGTAATTTTCCCTTTGTGAAACCATCCAAAATTAGTATCTACAAAATGTGCAGGTAAGATGGCAATAGTACCTTGTACATGTAGGAAAAAAAATTGAAGTTAATTCACTGTATTCTTCTAGAACTGACCCCATACATTTGTAACACCATTAACACAAACTTTCATTATGAAAACATGCACTCCCACACATTATTCAGTTGGAAACATAGTTTGCACACACAATAAACTCAATTCATATAAATGTGAAGAGTTGTTTGGACTATAATACTTATCGCTTAATTATTTCATATATATTTTGCCATCTGATTTACTAACACTGATTTCTGATAACAGCTTAACGTTAGCATCTTCCAATCTGTGTTTCAACAACACACATTTCCTATCACTTAGATTCTACAGAATGAACTTGATGGAGATGCCAGAAACAATTTAAATTAAATAAATTAGAGCGCAAAACTATGCCTATCTACTCAGAAGTCAGCCACACTGAATTCAACTGGGATTACTCCCAGTGTCTAGAGGACTATAGACTTAGTGTCAAATGAGCACTGACAGGAATCTAGTAGTCTTGGAAGATTACAATATGTGTGCAAAACATGATGAAACTTTGCCAGCTTTCCCTCGTTTCTTTCATCATTGAAAGGATAGCATGCATGCAGTTTACCAATAGTCCATGAAAGCTTCCAAGTGAACTAAAAAGGCTTCAAGAGCTCTCTTCAGACCCACTCTAGAGGCTCACCTGGTACCAACCCTGTCATCGTCTCAGCACTAGGTACAGACATTTTTGTTTTGCCAGATATCGGGGGCACCAACATTTATATGATATTGCACTGTTAAATCTGTTAACATGGGATTTTACTTCCAACTTGATCTTTGGTTACATCTCCTCATTTCAGTATAACATATTCTACCTAATGTATTTTTTTCATAAATTCTCCTTCACCATTAGCTCTTGGGCTGATCTGCATGCAATGCCAAGCCATGGTTTAGCCCCGCATGGATGAGCCTCAGCAAGTCAAACCACAGCATCAGAGTCAAATGATTTCCCCCTTCTACTTGCATGCCTGGGAGCAGATTTTCGGCTGTGTTTATTTTCAGTTTCAAATCTCACTGTAGATGTTACAGAACCTGGCCTACAACAACTGATGACTACTTCCTATATAAGCCAACTTTATTTTGCACTTAATGCTAAGCCAATATTCTTTGAAATGGGGAAAAAACCTCCTCCTGCTCACATAGAGAAAGTGGGGAGATGAGTGGGCCTGCTGATTCAATTGCCTTTGCTGTTGCTTGTCTATGTAGTGCTTAACCATGGTTCAGTGTTACATGTGAACCAGTCCGTTTGACAGTCATACTGTGTTTTATATTCCTTCATGCAAACTCCCACTCTTCCTCCAGCTCTGCAGAGTTGCCAAGCATAAGTTTGGTAATTATCTAAATTCTGTATATTCACTCCCTGTTTACTTAAGGACATATTTAAAAATGAAATGAATTTCCTATCGTTATTACAGCTCAAGCTACTGAACAGAGGCAATTTCCTTGGCTCTAATTCAGTAGCTTGAGCTGTAATAACGATAGGAAAGTTCCTATGGACACCTCCCCCTCTGTTGGCTTGCTGATGAAATGACTAAATTTCAAAGGCTTAACCAGACTCTTCTGATTTTAAGTCTAGTCAGATATTAGGTATCACGCTGAAAACTATTGAAGGCCTGTTTGTAAATTTTAAAAAAGACTGTATGCTAACTCTGGTAATTAAACTCATTTCATTTCTTCTTTGGAAAAGTATGCCAAAGTAGACAGCAGGGACCAGAAATGAATGTAGAATGAATTTTAAAGTGTGGCTGCAGATAGTCACTAATCACATTGGAATCTGAGTCCAATCATCAGTATTACTGCAATCCAAAATCATTCTAGTAGCAGTGCCCCCATGCACAAATTAAAAACATATTTTAAAATGCTACACTATCACTTGTTCCAAGCAGATTAGAATAATTTGAATCCTGAATGTCTCATCAATTCAGATTATTCCACAGAATAACAGGTTAGCTAGCACTGTGGTGAATCATTACCTTGAGAAGGTAAGTGGGGATGTTGCTGAAGTCCACTGGCAATTTCAGAAGGAAACGAGCTGACAATTCACCAGTCTGTCAAGTGAAGAAAAAATAGTGAGACCTATGCTTAGCAATATCATTGTACAGCAGAAGTAACAGCCAGAATCGTACATTAAACTTTTTGGAAGTTTCCTAATGCTTTCTTAACAATTTAGAGAGCTTACTCTAGCCATGAATGAAGCCAAGAATATATTTATAATTTAGTAAGTAGTACACAAATGTGTCTTAGCACAACAGGGAAGAAAAGGTACTCGGAACACCCTTATGACAACAAATATAATGGTACCTCGGTTTACGAACTTAATCCGTTCTGGAAGTCCATTCTTAAACCAAAACCATTCTTAAACTGAGGCGCACTTTCCCTAATGAGGCCTCCCACCACCGGTGCCCTTCCACCATTCGGCTTCCATTATAAACCAAGGTAAAGTTTGCAAACCAGGACACTACTTCCGGTTTGTTTACAAACCGAATAGTTCATAAACAGGGCTGTTCTTAAACTGAGGTACCACTGTAATTATATTAGACTAGGTGCCCTCCAATAGGTTTTGAATTTTTTTTTATTGATACTGTAAGCTCTCACCCATCATCAGATAGTCCAAGGGCAAATATGTCACAGTTAAAACAACTACAACTTACATTTAAAAACAGAAAGTCAACAACAAAGCAGCAGTGCACAAAAATGCAGCAGGAGGCGAGAAATTCACACAGCAAAAGGCCTGAATAAGGACAACTCCCATCAGCCCTGGCAAACATGCCCACTGGTCAGGGATAGAGGGAACTGCAGTTCAACAATATCTAGAGAGATCATATAGTATGCAGCTAGACCTTCCACATTATACTCATCATTATCTGATAATACTTTTTGCAGAGACAGGCTAAACTGAGTTGAAGCATTTGTATTCTTTGCTTTGTTATTCCAACCCCCCATCTATGAACAGTCAACCTAAAAGAAAAACTCTGAAGGATAAATGTACATCAGACAGCACTGTGCAAACTGCAGCCCAGTCAGTAATTCATTTTCATAGAAAGCCACTTCATGAATGGGGGGGGGGGAGACACTTTGACCCCATCCTCCTGAAAGTGGTTGCTTGCCACTAACTGCTGCAATCCTTTTCTCTACATCTGTTTGCGTCTACATTAGTAGAGCTACAGAGTTAAAGAACAAGAGGGAGTAGACAGCAAGGAAGGTAAATTGAGGACACCTCACATACTTTAAGAGCCACACGCCTAGCACAAATAACCTTTCCAAATCAATGGTTACAGTCCCCATGAAGGAAAGATTTCTACATTATTTTGCTAGTAGACTTATGACCACTTACCCAGTTGTTCTTTTTGCCAGCATAAATTTCCATGTTTTCTCCATACTGAGGTTCTTCCAGTAATGTTTGATATTCAAACATGAGGCGAGAGCTCTCACGTAGTCTGCTGCACTGGAACTGGTGATATTGTTGAACAAGTTCTTTTACAACAAGCAGAAGGCATTCTGGGTTTGAGGGATTCCATGAGGCCAAGTTCTGTGTAATGAATTGAGACAATGACCAGGTCAATTCATGAAAACAGGAATACTAATATAGTTGCTTTTTCACTGCCCGACCAAGGAAAGGTTTCGAGTTAGACCAAGTTGTAGGACATTCCACTTGCTTAAAAGAGCATGGGAGCGGTTCAGTTAGAAACTCAAGTCAAATGCCTGCTAAAATGAAAACTTAGGGAGAATACAAGGCAGATTAAAGAGATTTCTCTCTCTCAACCTAACTGAGGCTATGATATTAAAGATAAACTATGTTAGGAAGAACCTGCAGTGAGATTATACTAAAGGGAGTAACTTTCAGCATTAGAAATTCAGAGAAATAAAGTGATCTTTGCTCCACTGTCTCCTATAAGGCCCTAGACAAGGAGCATTGAATTTATGGGAGAAACTATAGTTTATTCAATCTTCCAAAGATAGGAAGGACTCAAGGACAAAAATAAAATATAAGCCTAAATGTTTAAAAGATAAAGTAGAATTAGGTTCTATCGACAGTGTGACATTTTATGGAAAGCTGGGAAAATTGTGTCTTCAATATCACCAAGGAAGAAGATGAACTTAGACAAAACGCTGGGCCGTATTCAACTGTATAGTAACTTGTTGCATTAGCGGAAGCCAGCACAAAGATTCCCACTGTTGCAAAGGGACTCCTCACTTCTGCCACTCCCAAATATATTTCCCAAATCTGCTTCAAAGAGTTGGAAGATCCTGCAGAATGTGTGGAGAAATCACATGAGAGATTGTTCTGTCAGGCAAGTAGGAACGCTTGTGCTAATGGTACAACCTTCCTTAGCACTCCATTGAATACAACATATTACTACTACTACTACTACTACTACCACTACCACCACTACTACTGTTGTTGTTGTTGCTGCTGCTGCTATAGTGTAATGCACATGACACTTTGCAGAGTGAAAAGAGGACAGGTCCTTGCTCAGAAGTGCTTACAAATATAAATTTTATTAGAAGGGGAGAAAATAGGAGGGGGGAGGAAAGTATGGGGAACAGGCAATCAACATGAGTAAGTAGGCACCAAGGCTATGTTTCAGTTACACATTAAGTAGAGATGTCTGGAATCTTTCAGAGCGAGAAGGTCTGTGATCTTTGCCACATACTGTGATTTAATAACAGGTAATTAGGTGCAATGGCTATCGAGGTGTTGTTGAGATCAACTGAGCAGAAAGTTCACTTTTATCAGATTTTGTCAGCTAAGCACACAGCATATCATGTAGGAAATCAATCTTGCATCACAAGGTCAGAAATCAAGCAAGCAGACATGTTCTGCATAGTTGCTATTTCCTTTCCACAAGCCTTTAAGCAAACAGCTTTCCCAGAAAGCTGAAGGATGGAATGTGCCAGTAGGGGCTGACATCATTTTAATGAGAAACGGGAATGCCTACACACACACACACACACGCTTTTTTCTATTGTGTTGCATCACTAGTATTGTGTTAAAGGAAGTGACCAACGTTTTAATAACTGTCCTACATTGGAGTGGAGTATTTTTCCCAAGCACTAATGAGACAGAAAATCACACCCATATATGCTTTTTTTAAACAACTAACAAACATTAAGAAAAAAAGAAAGCAGAAAGAGGAAGCAGTCATTTGTTCTTGTTCCGATAGCAGGGTTATTCTTGTCAAGCTGAACAATACTGCATCAGAACAGAGCTTTCAAATAGCTTCACCCTAACACATCAGTTTTAGACATAAAAACCATCTCACAAGATAGCTGTTTTGCTCCAACATTAACTATATTTTTTAAGTAGGTCGTAACAGAAAAATTACCTACTTGGAGGATAAACAGAAATGATGTTGAATCTGATAATGAAGTACAAACACATAAGAATCAAAGTTTGGGGGGGGGATCAATGAGAATCTTTATTTTATGTCAGGCTTCTATATTTTAAACATTTAATTTAAGTTGTCTCTTTGAAAAATCCTGCTTTTAACTGAAGTCAGAACTTGAAATGTCGAAGCCTGCTTTTATAATCCAAAATGTAATAATTTTAAAACTGCTTTTCCATATAAAAAGAACCAACACCGGTGTGTGGGTGGGTGGGTGTATGTATAAAGATGAAGGCCAAGCATTGCTGGGCAAACCACCAAGCCTTGTTTCTGTAGAGTTCTGGACAATTAAGATAGTCTTATCATCTCTTTCTATACAGAAAGAGAGAGAGGTGCCAATGATCTGTTAATTTCACAATTGTTTCCCTTATCTAAAATGACACAGTTTTGTGGCACAAGAGTCACGTGGACTGCATGGCTAAAGGTTCTGTTTATGCCACCAGGAAATAGAAAGGCTCCATGATGCTGACCAATCAGTTCAAATTGTTATAGGAACCAACTACTACGTATGCACATTTCTTCAGGAAACGCATGATTTGAAACAATTTTCTTCTGTCTTTTTCATGTTGATTTAATTGGCTTTGATTTAAACAAAACCACCCTGTTCTTAAAACGGTCATTTAGAACTACCAGCTTATCAAGAGATTTGTGACCAGCTGCAAAACAGAAAGCTAAAGAATAAACATGGCAGGCAGTAGAGAGATGACTTTCAACGAGCTCCTGTAAATCTAGGGCGGAGGAGCAGGAATGCACTCACTGTATTTGTACTATCCCCTCCCCACTACTGACATCCAAACTTGTGCACATTTTTTGGCCCCGAATATTTTGGATCCCAGCCATTACATATAACTGATTTGTTTTTGTCAAAGTAAATCAGAACAGCGGTCAGGCAGAAGGAAAGCATAACACTGGAAGCACCTTTTCTTCATGTTCTTATAACCTCTTAATAAACTTTTTTTTGCCCATTCTGCACACAAAAACCACACTATACTAATGTCTGGCCTAGCAGCCACACACACACTCCTGACTACACTCACATATAACCCACCCTTAGAAGTGTAACCTCAGTTACTTATGCAGTACTACTGTTCTGCATCAGGAACAAAAGTTAGGTACAAACTGCAACGAGAAACATTTGTGCCAGCATCGTTATTCCAGCAAGATGAGAAAAGCAATGGTACCAGATACAGGTTAGCACAGTTTCCAGATCTTCAACACAGAGAAATACGGTATAGCTGATTGTGCAGTACCACAGATATGGCAACACACACTGGCAGAAGCATCCTGCAGATGACTACCTTCTTTCCTGGCACATTCTAGGGCAGTATGACTGAAGACAGTTTTTCTGCCTTTACCAAATGCTTTCAAGTGGGTAAGATTCCAGGAAGCAATCCATCTCTTGAATTCATACGCTAATATTAAAAAAAGAGTAAAACCACAAGTTGGGTAAAACTTTAGTTAGCTATGTTTCATCTGACTTCCAATTCCTTAAAAAAAAAAAAAAGCAAGCTAGGCATCATGGTCACAAAAGACTGTATCCTCCTTTGATGTTATACAATGGAGGTCGCCAACATGGCACATGTTAAGTGTCAGTGTGTCCGCCAGTTCCTCCCGTGGTGTCCACAAAAGGTCTCAGTAAATATCTCCTTGAAAATCCACAGTGCACAAGAGACAGTTTGCTTTTCTACTCAGTTTGTATTAGCTTGGCCTCTCCTCCACTGAACATGCCCTCTTAAACATGCTATGTTTCAATGGATAATCCACCCTCCCAGCAGAGGAGAGCAGCAAGGAGTTTCTTTCTGCAAGTTGACTGATTGGCTTCTATCCCATCTTTTCCTCCAAGGAGCTCAGGGCGGCATACATGGTTTTCCTCCTTTTCATTTAATTCCCAAAACAACCCTATGTGGTAGGTAAGGCTGAAAAGGCAGTGACTGATCCAAGGTCACCCAGTGAGTTTCATGGTTGTGCAGGGATTGGAGCCCTGGTCTCCCAGATTCTAGTCCAACTACGACACCACACTGACTCCTTAAGAGCTGCTGTGGGTG
Organism: Lacerta agilis; assembly: GCF_009819535.1. NCBI lineage: Eukaryota > Metazoa > Chordata > Lepidosauria > Squamata > Lacertidae > Lacerta > Lacerta agilis. The sequence goes on along the minus strand of NC_046314.1, from coordinate 85,547,108 downwards.
ATGTAACAGATATTAAGTTGACTTGGTTAAGTAGATGTCATACCATGATGAATTAAAAACCATCACGGTTGGAAAACATCAGTGTAATTTCTGCCTTTTAAAAACATACAGCAAGCAAGGAAGTGCATAGTGGCAAATCTTAATTCACAAAACTATATAACATTTCTATGGGAGAGTACAGCAATTTTAGATTTGGAACGCTATTTTAACACTGTTCCAATTAATTGCATTCAATACATATTTTACTATGGGTCGCCAATCAAATATTGCCATACCACCAATTTAACAATATTTTACTACAGGCATGTATTCGATGAAACAGAAAATATTCTTGCATGGGAAGCAGCCTACCATTAGGTTTGCTGTTGCATGAGACCATGAAGAAAAGTCAGAAGGAAAGGTTGCTTGGTTCTTGCACTTATGGGAGCTGCGACACACAATCGCACACTGTATTGACACCCTCTCTTTTGCTCTACAGTCATATTTAAGAGTCCCCACATGTCTTTTATAGTTGCTGTGTGCTTTATTTGCCTCTATAAGAAACTGAAGCCATTTGGGCTATCCCTTGAGTTCTAGGACATGGGTAGGCAAACTAAGGCCCAGGGGCTGGATCCAGCCCAATCACCTTCTAAATCCAACCCGCGGACATTCTGGGAATCAGCGCGTTTTTACATGAGTAGAATGTGTGCTTTTATTTAAAATGCATCTCTGGGTTATTTGTGGGGCATAGGAATTCGTTCATTTCCCCCCCCCCAAATATAGTCCACCCCCCAAGGTCTGAAAAAAGTTTGCTGACCCCGTTCTAGGATACATGCCATTAACTCCTCCTTATATGCATGCATACAATATTGTTCTCTGAAAATAATTGATTTTAATCACCTACTTCTTAATATATCTGTTAACTAACTAGGGGTTACACTGAGTATCTCTCTTTTTGTTCTATTAATATAACAGTTGCCTGCAGTTGGGATCAGAAAACCCACTCTTTACCAGCAAATGGGAGCAAACGGCATTCCGTGGAAGACTCTAATTGCTGTTTGTTTTGATTCAGCATTAAAGAGCGGGTTTTCCTGGGGACAATAGTGGGACATAGACTGGGAAAAGATGAAGCTGTGCCTAGAATAAGTGTAAGGCAAAAGGGAACTATGGATGAGTCCTATGTTAGGCAAAGAAGGTTTTTTAGTATAAATATAGAAATATTTACTGAGTTGAGCAATTGTACCTTTGCCCTGAACTGGCAGAGGGTTGGACTAGATGATATTTGAGGACCCTTCCAACTCTATCATTCTAACATCAACCAAAATATTATGTGCACAATACAGCCAAAGATGTTAAGCACTTTCAAATCCTAGTAATTTCAAGCAAAGAGTGTTAAACACATGCTTCTTCATACCTTCAAGGAGGCTTAAAAGTCCTCAGCTGCTTTGGCTATATCACGCCCCAGGTTTCCAGATACCACTTATTTTATTTATTAAATGTACATATGTCCCTATATATGCATGTTCCTAAGCAGAATTACCTGGAAGTAACACAATGAACTCAACAGGACTTCCTAACCATGTGCACTTTGGAATGTTTCAGATTACATGAGAGCCCGTATGATATGGTTATAAACAATTAACCACACAAAATACACAGTAATAACAACAACAAACAACAACAACAACAACAATAAATTACTTATACCCCACCCATCTGGCTGGGTTTCCCCAGCCACTCTGGGTGGCTTCCAACAAAATATTAAAATACAATAGTCCTTCAGATATTAAAAGCTTCCCTAAACAGGGCTGCCTTCAGATAAGTTCTGTAGATAAGTTCACATATGCAATGATAAGTTGCACCATCCATCTTATACAGACGAAAAAACATGCTACTGGATCTTTTATTCATTTTGATTTCCAGCCCACTCCTATGGCTTTGGAAAGTATACTGAAGTGCATTCCCTCTAGCCTCCACTTTTTAAAAACCACTCAGGGCAAGAAAAGGAAAACTGAATACTTAGAGATTACCGCAGATCAATCATAATGAGAGAACAGTACTCCATTATAAAAGGAAGCAACCAATATTACTTATTGCTACCATACCGGATGACACATAGCTGTAGTCCTACAACAACTGGCTTCAGCAGAACTGCTGCCTGCCATCTCAACATGCTTAGCGACCACCCATTTCAATCAGCTAGTTTTGGTTCATAGGCTATTTAACCAGCCATTAGAAGTCTAGATCTGAACTGTCAAGACAATGCTTGTCAGGATAGAGCTTGTATGCCTGTAAGACATCTTTCCCATAAATGTGGTATGATCTCTTTCTAAAACCAGGAACAATCTGCATAAGATGCAATTTGTTCCTGTCATTAAGAGAATAAGCAAATCGTTTCTTAATTAAATGGAACTTGTTTTTCTTAAGAATGTGCTCAAGCATCCAGGTTGCTGGAATATCTTCCAGGAACGTGACTTTGAAGAAGACAGCTTGCTACTGTTTTTTCTGGCTGTACTACAGAAAACAGCAAGATCTTCAGTTGGTGCACTTTTTTTTTAAGGGAGTATAGAATTAAGTGCAATAATTGTCAAGGAAATAAATGTCAGGAAACACAAGAATCAAGCCCTTGATAACAGTTAATAAGATTAAATTTATGCAGAGCCTTTCTTCATGGATTAATTGCGAACACTGTACAAGTTCAACATGTAAGCAAAAGAGATTTGCTATAAAAGGTCTATCGAAAACATTTGATTCTGAAGCAGTTTTGATATGTACCAATGCTCATAAAACAAAGGAAAAATATGAATATTTATCTGATAACCGTTCCATTCTCTATCTATTCAATCACCTTCTCAGCCACAAGCATTTGTTTCCACTTATATCCAAAGTGTCCGCTTCACAGGAAGTATCAGAATCTGTTTATATGTTACAGCTTTAGGCATACACTTAAAATATTTAAACATACACCTGAAATGCAAAAGTGTGAAAGTTACAGACAGGTGTTAGCAAACACCTGTAGTAGGCAGGCACACTGATTGGGGAATTGGGATAGGCCAACCCTTTGGCAATAAGAACGTAAGAGCAGCTCTGCTGGGCCACACCAAAAACCCAGTTGGTCCAGCATTTTGTTCCCAACAGCAGCCTATGGAATGCCCACAAGCAGGACATGAGCTCAACAGCACTCTGCTGCTTTATTCTCCAGGAACTGGTATTCAAAAACATACTGCCTCCAAGTCTCAAGATAGTATTCAGTCCTGACTACTGTAGTAGCCACTGATTCTTCATGAATTGGTCTAACCTCCTGTTCAAGTTGGCAGCCGTAACTACATCCTGTGGAAGCAAATTCTGTACTGAAATGCTCGGCGGGGGTGGGAGGGGGGCAGAATGCTCTGTGTGAAATAGCACCTTCTTTTGCCCATCCTGTATTTCGCTTCATTCAGCTTCACTGGGCAATCCTGGGTTCTACTACAGTATTATGAGAGAGGGAGAAAATTGTATCTCTGTTCAGTGTCTACGCACCAGCCATAGTTTTTATGCACCTCTAACATGTCCTCTAACCCGCCCCGCCCCCGCACAAATAAGTCCCATTCCTCATTGAGAATTACTCCAGCTCACTGGTCCTTTTAGTCACTCTTTTCTGCAGTCTCGGAGTCTCTGTGTAATGTATGAAAGTAGCTCTGAATATCATACAAATTATTTAACATTCAAATTGTAACCATGCAGTGTTTCCCCTTAATTGTACACAACCAATAGTTGGCTACTATTTCTTGTTTTCATAGTCCGAAATAGACTTGATTAACCAAACTTATACTTAAAAGTAATTGCTATTCACATACAGATGGCAATCATTTTGTGCATGCTCAATTGATGAGCGACCACCAATTGGCCTGGCTCCTTTTGGACCCAGAAGATGGGCTCTCCATTGATGCTCGCAGGGGCCAGGAACAGAACCCCAGCAGAAAATGGTCACCGCCTGTAAATCAGCTTGCCTCTGAGTAAGCATACTTTGGATGAAAGTGTAGATGAGAAAAGTTTTACAACTTCTACCCCAATACAACATATTATTGGTTTCCTTTTCCAATTATAAAATGTCAAAAATCAAGGCAAACTGTATTGCTATATGGGGGAAAATCAAAACAAAAAGGAACCCCCGTAAGAAAGCTATTTCTGTTCCAAGTAGAACAGAAGTTACAAACTGATTTTTTTTTAAAAAAGGGGATTAACTACAGCTAATTATTTCCTAAATGACATGCACTAATCAGACAAATTACATGTTTTACTTGCACATTTGCAAGCAGTTACTTTCTCTCTGGAAAAATTCTTATGGTCCAATAATTAAAACCTAAAGGGCACAGAATTGCTAATTTAAATGATTTCTCATTAAAAAATGAAATTAAAAGGCAGGAATTAGAAAGATACTTCTTTTCAACTTGCAAAATGTGCTTCTAGGAGACTAACTGCCTCCTAGCTAAACTTCAACATTTGCTACATACACAAACTATGGCTTAGCATAGGGCAGCTAAACTACAGCTCTCCAGATATTGCTGGATTAGAACTCCCCTCCTTGACCATTGGTCATGCTTCCTGGGGCTGATGGGAGTTGGGGTCCAACATCTGGAGAGCCACATGCTAGTTACCCCTTGCTTTGTACTACTGTATTTACATAAGACTACTGCATTTATATAAATGTATTACTAGGGTGAAGCCAGATCCTTATCTCTAGCCAAGGAGTAGTTTCTTTCCATAATATAAACATAGTGCAACAAAAACAGTTCCTCAAGGGAGGGATGATCGATTTACCACCTTATGACATCCATTTTTTTGAAGGGCTATGCATCTAGCATACTTGATTCTTGCATCCTCCCTTCCTGAAAGCGTGCCTATCCTTATTACAAAACACACACTTAAATCTTCAGCTTTCAAAGTGTTGCCTAACATGATGAAACCTAGAGTACACCTTCACTTCACATCCATGCTTCAAGGTATGAATACAGAACCTCACCCTGACAAATACTACTTTCTGTACTATAGAATTAGGTAAAGGTAAAGGGGAATTAGCCCTTCTTAAAACCTATACAATGTTTATTAGAGGGAAGTCTAAACCTATTATTAGGCCCACAGCAAGGCGTTTTACAATGAGAGGGCTAAAGACATCAGATGAAACATCTCCCGTGGCATCTCCTTCTCTTCTTCCCAAATGAATGCTGCTCCATGCCTTTGGTCTCTACCACTATACTTCTGGGGTTGCAAGAGATGGTTATGTGGAAAGAGTTCCTCAGAGTTCCCCACCACAATATCCTACCCATATAAGAACTAAACTCTTCTTATCCTTGAAAAGCCTGCTGTGTCAAGGCAAGAATGTTGCGGTAAACAAAAATGAAAAATGGATGGATCATGAAAGGCAGAAAAGTGACAGTGGAAGTCCAGCTCAATAACAGTAACAGGAAAAACAGATAAAAGAAAAGAAAAGAAAAGAAAAGATTACAATGTGATCACTTTAAGGGCCATGTGGCAGCAGATTTCTCAAATAAATAAATAAATAAATAAATAAATAAAGGTAGAAGTACTGAAAACCCAGAGGAATATGCAAACTTTTTCAGCAGATGTCTTAATTATGTCAGGCAATGGAAGTCTCTCCAGGATTGTAGTTTTTATCTAACTGTAATGTACTCTCTACCACAATTATTCAATCAGTATGCTATAGAAAAAATGACCAGCATTTAGGCAAAATCTAATTTACATTAGGATAATAAAATTTAGGCAAAATCTAATTTACATTAGGATAACAAAAGAATGTACATGTATTAAGGGAGCAGCAAAAATGCAAGACTGAAAATCTTTGTTGGGTTTGCAAATTTCAGTTCAACTATTTTTAATTAGTTTTGTGTGTTTTCAGCCCGCTGCTGCAACCAATAGCTGAAGGTACTTATTAATTATAATTATAATAATTCAACCACATCATTAGCAAAATGCAGTTAAAAATACAGAACACATTATAATACAAAGAATCCACCAGCAACAATTAGAGCAATAAATAAGCAACTTAGCCCCACCACCAAATGCCTGCCAGAACAGGCAAGGCTTGCCAATATGAAGGTGGGTGAACACACTCATTCCAGAGCTTGAGGGCCATGGATAAACAGCCAAGTAGGTGTCTGTATAAATGACAGCACACAAAACACTAGAGATGTACTCACATGTAAAGCTGAGGGATCAGGAAGGAACTCAGCATCCTCTCCAAAGATGAAGTCAGGTGGCAGTTCTGGATAGTAGGCATTAAAAATTATATCCCCTAAAACAAGCAAACAAGTAAGGAAATAGCTTAACTACCACCATATCAAAGAAATGTCTGTACACACTGACTGCATTCAGGTGCAATGCAAGTCCATGGTGAGACTAAACTATTAGCATTGTCTAAACTACTTTCTGTAAGACAACTTGTATACATGAATTCTATACTTAAAAGTCTCCCACATCTTAGCCTGGAAGATGTATTGGCTCCTTAAAATACTGTTCTTTTTTAAAAAATATTTTTATTGAAGATTTTCAAAGGTAGTACATTGTCTCTTTCGAATTTTTCCATATAACATTTTTATAAGTCTGTGTTGGTGAGACATTAGAAAAGAAAGGGGGGAAGAAGTGGGTGGGACGGGGAGGTAGGTGGGGTGGGGTGACTATGTTTCTTTTTTACTTGATATGAGTAGGGTTTGGTGTCAGCATTGTTTATGTAGGTTCTCTGTTGTTTGCTTGTGCTCGTTTGGCGGTGAGAGAGGTCGGAGTTGGCTTGGGGTGTGGTTGTTCGTTTGTGGTTGGCTGTGATGATCTTTGGTTTCTTGTGTGAGTGGGGTTGGTGGATATTTTGGGTCAGGTTAGCCATATTGATTTGTATGCTGTCGGTAGATTTTTGTCATTGTCTTGTTGGGCTGTGTATGTGATGAAGGGGAACCATACCGGGGTGAAGGTGTCTTCTTCAGTTTGTCCCTGTGTCAGTTTCAGCTTACTGGTTAGTTTTTCTAGTAGGGCTGTTTCCCATACTGATTGGTACCATTGGTCCATGTTTACTCCTGACAGGTCTTTCCAGTGTCTGGTTATGATGTTTCTGGATGCTGAGAGTAGATGGATTATGAGTTCTTTGTGTTGTAAATGGGCATTATTGTCTTGGAAGATATTTAGTAAGACCAATTCTGGGGTGATTTCTAACACTTGCTTGGTTATTTTACATATTTCTCGTGTGGTTGTTGTCCAGAATGTTTGGATTTTGGGGCACTCCCACCACATGTGGAAGTATGTGCCTGTGGAGGTGCACCCTCTCCAGCATTTTGGTGAGGTTCCTGGGCGTATTAGCACTAATTTTCTAGGCGTTAGATACCACCTGTAAGTTAGTTTTAGGGTGAGTTCTCTTCTTTTTGTTGATATGGATTTAAAGGGGGGTTTAGACCACATTCTGGTCCATTGGGTGGGGTTGATTTCGTATCCTATGTCATCCTCCCATTGTTTTTTGATTGTGTCTAGGGAGTTCTTAAAATACTGTTCTAATGGAAAAATATGTTACCATGAACCTGTCATATAATATAATATTAATGCTACCTTTGAAGACCATTTGGAAACTGCAGTTGGTCTAGATTTATTGTTGATATTTTTATTAAAATTTATTAGACACTTTCTCTTGTCGAAGGCAACTTAATGTTGAGGTCAGACTAAAACTATCCATCACAGATTCAGGTAGGTAGCCGTGTTGGTCTCACGCAGTCAAAATAAATTTTAAAAATTAAAGAATTGTCCAGTAGCACCTTAGAGACCAACTAAGTTTGTTCTGGGTATAAGCTTTCACGTGCATGCACACTTCTTCAGATATGTGCATGCACACAAAAGCTTATACCCAGAACAAACTTACGATGGTCTCTAAGGTGCTACTGGACAATTTTTTTAATTTTTTTCTCTGCCACAGTGACTCCCAACTGGTTTCCAGGCAATTTGATATATGAAGAGCCACCTGCTGCCAAGTGTGTACCTGTCCAGGTACGCAAGTCATCACCCAAGTCCCTGTTTCATGTTCTGCAACCATAGGCTAGCTTAGGCAATCCCAGTACTGTTTCTTTTATTGCCCTCAGATTATAGAACAGTTTCCCAAGGGAGACTCAGCTGGTCCCTTCCCTGGCATCCTTTCTGATACTGTACAGTGGTACCTCTAGCTATGAACTTAATCCGTTCTTAACCTGAAACTGTTCTTAAATAGAGGTGTGCTTTTGCTAACGGGGCCTCTTGCTGTCGCTGTGCTGCCAGGACACGATTTCCATTCTCATCCTGGGGCAAAGTTCTCAACTCGAGGTAACTCTTCCAGGTTAGTGGAATTCGTAACCCGAGATGTTTGTACAAGCAAAATGCTTCTCTCTTCCAGAGAACCCTTGAGAAGCAAGGGCTAACCCACTTCAATTGTAACTTTTTGTTCTCTTACTTATTACTTCTTTATGTGTGTGTGTTTCATTATCTTTTAAGCTCCCTGGGTGCCTTTGAGGACAGAATTAGTCAGATATACATTTTAAACATAAGGAACATATGGGTGCAAGGCTTTGCCTCCCTGTCCCTTTGCCCACATGTATGAAACCTATTTGCTATTCCAATATAGATCAGAGGTTGCCAACCTTTGTGGACCAGTAGGAACATTATGAATTTTGAGAATATGCTTTAGGAGCCAAGTGAGTATGGCATAGCATTTGGCTGCTTTGGGGAGGGGAGGATGGCAGAACACAAAATTAGAGAGAGCACTGTCGGAGTAAAGCTTTTCCCATAACTGTATTTCCATACTAGTAAAGGTTTAGTCTGCTAAATTTCTGCCTGACACATACTGTTAATGGCACAATTACACTTTATGCCTCAATGCCAAAACTAAATCAAAGCCTAGGCTGCCATCCTGTTGTTGTTGTTGTTGTTGTTGTTGTTGTTCAGTCGTTCAGTCGTGTCCGACTCTTCGTGACCCCATGGACCAGAGCACGCCAGGTCCTGTACCTTAGCGTAAACCCCATTAAACACGAAGAGACTTACTTCTCAGTAGACATGTATACCAGGATACTGTAAGTTTGCTATACAGTGAAATCTTAATGAGTGCCTGATCTTTAGCTCCTGCACAGCTGAAGACATGACTAAGCCTCTTTACAAAGTTTTCACCTTTGCCTTTGGTGAGAAGGGGGCAGGGTTCTTTAATATCACCCACACTTATTGTATAGTAGTATTTGCAGAAAATTACTTTTAGAGACTACCTGATCTAAAGAAAATCCCGCCACGGTAAAGATGCATCCTGGTTGCTATGGAAAAGGAAGGGCAAACTACAGAGGTTCTAAGGACTAGAACACGAGATAAAAGCAGAAAAAGCACACTAAATGGGAGTAGGAAACAGCAGCCCTTTACAACCCTAGGGACTCCTATTGCAAACAACTCACCAATAACAACTCTTACCCATTGGCTAAAAACACTGACAAGCAGCAGCAGTCAGGCTGGCTCATTTCACAGAAATCACTTAGAAGGGTAACTGCACATTTTACTTCCTAACTTTCTTACTAGGAGGGCTAAAGACTATTTTTTAATGAAAGTTCAGAGCATGGGTCCCTGGCTGGGGGTGCCAGTGAAGACTTTGCAGGTGTCATGGTGGCCATGGGCACTGTGCTGTAGACCTCCGATTCTAGACTGTAACTGTATTGTATTCATTGTCACTTAAATGACAATACTGCTGGTTCTTATACGGTTGTGCTCTGTTAATTATATGCTTATTACATTGTATTTTCTACTACAAGCAGCTTTGGTTTAAACAGGAAAGTGGAGTATAAACATAGCAAAGAATAAACTAAACTACATCTGCAAAGTGCTAATCTTTCTTAATAGATCACAACGAGGATTGATAGCCTTGGCAAGATTGGTATTTGATGAAGTTCAAGAGACTATGAAACAAGGACAGACAATAAATCAAAGTGACATAAACGTGCAATTTGGAGGGATTTGTTCACATCTGAATGCCAAGGAACTTTAAACAATTAGAGTGTAAACTAGCTATCAGTTTCAATACAAGATGCACTGTTGCCACAAAGTCAATTCCTAACATTGTAAATTCAGTTTTCCCATTGACTTCCAGGGAGAGAAAAAGTCAAAACAGCGGTACTTCCCAAATGCCAACTGATTCACACAACAGAATAAGCTACCTGGATTTGAAGTATGGCAGCTGTTGTGAATGATGATTTGGAGGAGGAAAACTGATCTCTTACAAAGAGGATGCAGTGGTTAGCCGCAAAGGAAGTAGGCACTTCAGCTTGTACTCAGCACCAATCTCACAAGACAAAAGCATGAACACTTCAAAATGTTCCTGTTATGACATTCTGTGGCCATTTTTCATAGAATTATTCTGCTTTCAAAAGATAACAGCCACACATCTAGCAACAGGATGTTTGGTGTTCCTGTACTGTTGTCTGCTTATAGTAATAATTTCCACAAGTGCCAATTATTAATGTCCTTTGCCCATCAAAAAAACATTTTGTTCTGAACCAAAAATCCACAATGCTTCCACATATTAACACTTTTCATCTGCTACTTATTTGTAGCTATATCACATCTATATTTGCATGGCTTTGAATATGCATTCTCTCTTACCATAGACTGCCATTTTTCATTTGAGTAGATCTGACTCAAAAAATCTTGCTGCCAATCTTGCTGGATTTGTAAAGAGAGGCATGTGTAATATTGGGAAGTTGTTATATTCAGCAGACCATAACACTGAAGTATATTCTTTCTCAGTACTGTTGCAATCCTATAAGGACCCAACCATAATCATAATGGGGCAGGTCTCACCTGTTGCTTTGTAATTGTTTTAATATTTTATTCATCACAGTCTTGTCACCTTCAACTTCACCACCATCCTGTGCTGTAGGCTAGGTTAAAATAGCAAACATCATATAGACAGGTCCATGGATGAACAGGGTTTGAACTGAGGTCTCACCAGTGCCTCCCTGTACAACCCTGGCTGTTTCGTGATACACAAACACACACACACACACACACACACGTTTTGAGGCACCAGGAGTGAGAAACATGTGACCTTCTAGATGATGTTGGACTGCAACTCCCATCATCCACTGGTCATGCTGGATGAGGCTGAGAAGTATTGGAGTCTCAGTACGTATGAAGAACCATAGGTTCCCCAGGCTAGTTTAAGAGCAGTATGGCTTTTTTAAAAAAATCATGATGTGAAATCATTTCCTTCATCATATATATCCAAATACATGGAACTATGCCACTGGAATTTTACCTGATATCACAGAAAAAGCCTAATGTTTTGTTCCAGACAATTCAGATACTTTTTTGTGTCATAAGATGTTAAAAAAAAATCATAAATTGCCTAAATAATTATTCCTTTTCAGATAGCTAATGCGGTTAGGAAAAAGCTGCCACCTGAGTTTATGTGTAATCTCAACATTTCAAAACACCAAATTGGCTAATAAATACTGGGAGCAATTTACTCAAACATACTGTATTAAAATGAACACAATAAGGTGCAGTGTGCATGTTTTATTGTGTTCATTTTAATATGTTTGATTGAGTAAATTGCTCCCAATATTTATTAGCCAATTTGGTGTTTTGGAGTTTTGGTTTTGTTTGATCACAATTATCTCAACACTGATACTTTTTTGTACACTTTTTGTATCTCAATATTTTGTACACTTTTTGTATCTCAATATTTAACAAACACGTACTCTGGATGATAAAACATTTCCTACATTTTAGGAACACATAAGCTTCTATGCTCTACTAAAATACATAGACTACCTGCTACTTGTTTTCCAGTTGTCTTTTACTAACAATTCTGAAAGCCAGTCTTAGCAACTAGTATAAGATGGTAGAATATAATTTTCTTCTTCTCAGCGATTACATGAGTATATATTAAATAGAAAAAAGCTGCAAGAGTAGCGGTTAAACAATTTACATTAGCTTACAATATATTCCTCTTGTTCAGATATATTGGTGCAGCTTGGACAGGTCAGAGGTCACCCAGGCACCTTAGAAATAATATATCAATCTCATTGGGTAGCCATTTATAGCTGAGTACAGTACATGAATGACAGAGGCTTGTAAACACCAATACAGAGAGACCTGTGCAAGTTCAGGCAACTGAGAACGAAGCCCTTGAACTAGGATGAAATAGACGACTCATAAGGCTAAGGCAGTGTACACACCAGAATGTACATGCCTGTCAACAGAGGAGCACTTTCAAATGAACTTTGTCTCAAGAGGTTTTTGTTTTCCAGCTACACTACTGGGCAGTGCTTGAGGGGATGTATTCAAATTGTGTGCTGTTGTCCCCTTGCCTCAATTAGTACTTCCTCAATCACTCCAAGTTCTGGAAACCTGAGGGTCACTTTGGGAATGCATACAAGTATTTGTTCACCGGTGCCTAACACATTTTTATTTTATTTTAAAATGTTAGATATGAGTTTTCCAATATACCATACTTACACAAAACAATGGGTTAATTAAAAGAACCCCAATTGTGTGTGCCCCACTTTATCCATCAGTTGGGAGTGTCCAAATTAAATGGGGCAGGGAGAGAAGGCTGCCACTTGGATGAGGACAAAGTCATGTGGATGTGAAAAACATGCACACCTCAAATCCACTTTGAATTGCTGTGTGTACACAGCCAAAAAGACTAACATCAAGCACATCAATGGCTAAATCCTTTTCCACAGAGTAGATACTGATTTTTTTTTAAAAAAAAAATTCTACATGAGACCCAAAGAAGTCACCTATGGTATCCATATCTGAATCTCCCACATGACAGCAACTCATGAAAAACGATTCCCCTCATTGATATGGGGCTTGGTTCGTTTTGTCTATCTGATATATTTTAATAAACTTACCTGGAGAAAGAATTACGTAATGAATGCTAGTGTGTCATGAGGATACCTTAAAGGCGAAGCTTGGGTAAGATCAGCTTCATGTCCTTTGTATATAAGCTCCCTATAGATATTCCAGAATCTGATAGCTAGCTACCAAACCAAGCAATACTCATGACTGCTGGGAGGAGCACAGAGAGAAGAAACGTCATGGTGCACTTGTAACAGCGAAACTGGGTGCCTTCATATTCCCCAGCTGCAATAAAACATGCCTATCTACAGCCACAGCAGGCGCTGTAACTCACTAATGGTTTGACCTTACCCTCAATGGCACACTCTCCCATTGTTTCTTGAGAAAGACGGATGCCAACAACTCATTGCCTTTTTAGGAAATGAGCACCGCATTTGGTCATTTACAGCAATAAAGAAATTAAAAGCTATACTTGCTCCTTTGTTTCCTGATGCCGTTTTTCTTTCATGTGACTCGCACAATTAACAGTTTCAAAGATCTCAATCTAATATAAAACCACACACAGGCAACAAAATGAACTCTAAAAGCGGTAACCCACAAAACCAGATGCTACCACATCATGTAAGATGCCATCTTTAACTCCACTGAATTAGATGTTTCCACCACTGATGTAATAGGTTTGGATTGCATCTTAGGGGGTGATTCACTGACCACTTCCCACTTGCTTTCTCCCGCTGACTTCAAAACACTTTCTTGGTTTATGGTCCACTTTAAGAGTGATGTGATGTGGAGTGGAGTGTGTGAGAGTGATGTAGTCCAAGCTGAGATCTGTCAATCAACGCTTGTACAGAGGAACAGACACTTACTAGAAAAGCTTCATCGTTAGAACAACTGTCCACAAAAAGCAACCAAAAAGATCAATACTGTAGAATTATAAACTCCCCCATTCTTAAAACAGAGCCCCACATACTGCCAGAAACTGATGACTGCACAGGAGAGAGCTGAGACATTTGGAAACCTGTCTGCCACCTCCCAGCACTTTATAAGACTAAGGACCTGGGCATACATCCCTCAAGGCCAAATGCCTTCCCCAGAAGGACTCCACTGGGTTTGCTGCACAGGCAGATTATTATTATTATTATTCCCCAGCTGCAACAGGGACAGATCTACTACACCAACTGCCAGGGATAAGCCCTCGCAGTTGAAAAAAGTCTGCACTGGAGGAGATAACTGCCCTTCAGTGCCTCATTCAGTCTTGCCTCCCCCTTCACCACACTGCAGGAGAATGGTTGAAGCCTCTCTCTCTCCTCAAGCTGGGCATTTCTTGGATGCAGAACAAGGGTTGCAATGGCTGCTGTCAAGAGAGCCAGTTCCATAAAGCCTGGAAGCTTTGACAAGGTTGGTTAACAAACTTGTAAAAGGGAATCAATGCACATGCATATTTTAACTGATATAGAAGATGCAACAGAAACACCTCTAATCTGTTTATTTAAAACATGTGATACCCCACTCCTCAACTTTACAACTCCCAAGGCAGCTTAACAATACATGGGGAGGAATACAGCATCATGCTAAGACCATCTCTCCAGCAGGGGAATCATTTTGGCTTGCCAGATGGGAAAAAACCCACCCCTCCTTCCCGTGTGCTGTTCTGGCTATTTTCCTGACACCCTCTACCGCGTGAGCCGATTTCAGGGGACACGGGGGTGGGAGGGAAAAAGCCTCATTGCGTGAGCAGTAGTCATTGTGCAGGGCTTCTGCTAGTAGGACTCATTGGTTCAATTATGTTACATAAATACATAAATAAAAAGCATATAAAAATAATCACATTGCTAAAAGCTACAGAAATGTATTTTCATAAACCACCACAATTAGAACAGAGTTAACAAACATTATCTAAAACTTTTAGGGGAATAGAAATGTCTTCTATCAGTCTTGTACCAAATGAAGATTCAGCACCATGAAAGCCTCCCTGGGGAGAGCAATCCATACAGCAGGCACTTTCCCCAGTTAGTCTCAGAAGGTAGTTCATTTTAAAGTTTGAGCACTTACATTTTAGTGTTTCTCCAGCATATGGAATATGCAACTTAAAGCGATCACAGCTGGGCCCAAGAGTCAAGGACATGCAACTAGAAGGGAAAGAAGAGGGAATTGAAGGACAAAGATGCACACAATATCAGAGTCTGATCAATGAGCAATACATGCCCCAGATTAAATGATAAAGGCATTAGATAAAAGCATAGGAAAACAAAAATATCTTATATCAGAAATCTGAAAGCCATGATTGGTGTTGGCTTTTATTTACTGTAAAGCACTCAAAATATGTAAAGTACTTTGGGGGGGGACAGTACGGGATCTCTTGTCCATTCCAGTTGCTCCTGTTACCAAATAAAAGTAGAAAACTGCTCCTCATCCACATTTCCTTATGTGTTCTTCAATAATGCCTCCTGTCCAAAAAGAAAAGAGCAATGGCTGCAACAGTTCCTGCATATATTGCATGAGGACTTGCTTTCTCTCAAGGAAAACATCCCCATAATATAATAAAATACTTAATATATACATCAAATGGCAATTATGGCTGCAGTCCTATGCACCTCCATAGGTGGGAGTTCAATGAATACAGTGGGGGTTACATAACAGTAAACATGCATAGGATTCACTTGCCTCTTTAGTAAGTCATTCAACAACCTTCTCAACCCTTTATTAACTGACTTTTATATGATACAAGGAATTATTCTGTGTCGTTGTCACATTTATGCTATAGCCTTGCTTTATTTGGATTTCCCCCCTGAGGTTTTCATTTATAAATATGTATGTCTTTATTATCTTATATAATATCAGATTTCCTCCCCACCCCACTTCACGCATCTGACAAAAAATTCAAAAAGGTTGATTTTTTTATTATTTAAAAAAAAAACAAAGCCGTTTGGGGATTCTCTGTGAAGAGCTGCCAATAGGGATGATCTAAAAATAACTCCAGCATACTGCCATGGGCACCTTTGGCCATGCTCAGTGTCACTGCTCACCACTAAACAGTCATCACATGTCCCCAAGATGTAGAGAGGGAAGAGAGAGTTGGCAGTGGATACAGAATCAAAATCAAGCAGTGAGTGACCACCAGTGCATGAGAGGGTTCCACCCCAAGCAGAAACACTGGCCTGTGAATAATTTCCCCCATGGTCTACCATTAAAGGATCCACATTTAAGTTTCACCCCAGCACGGCCCGATATTTTGAACACCTATTCAAACTCATGGACAGATCCATCTTTTGCACTGAACTCCCAACATCCATTGAAACAATCACAAAGGTTCAGCTATGCATGACATTTAACTTTTCACAAGTTCCCAATAACACAACAGCAGCAGATTATTGCTTACTGGACATCATACTTAGCTACAGCTTGACATGTGATTCCAATCGTCCTCGTAAATCATAGATTTGAAGAGTGTTTAGTCCAGCCTCATGTTCAAAGCTGGAGCATACCTAATAAAAGGTTGTCCCCACCCCTCTAAGTAATTGGGTTCCTTGTCAAACTGATCTTTCAGGTATTTCTTCCAGGGTCTCATTAAAATCTACCTTCCTATAACTTACGCCCATCAATCTAGTCCTGCTGTCTGGGGCAGCAGAGAACAAGTCTTTGTTCTCTTCATTGGACAGCCCTTCAGACATTTGAAGAATGCAATCATGCCCACTGTCCCTGCACCCTGGTCTTCTCTTCTTCTAGATAAATATACCCGGTTGGAATAAAAAAGGTATTTCTGATTTTTGCAAATACACCACTTCATTTAGTTCACTACAGAATAGCAGGAGGAGAAAGGATAATATACTTTACAGTGTAATAGAGATAATAATAATAAGAGCATCCTTAAAAGCAACACTAAGTATTTTCCAGGCTGTTAAGATTCTGCTTTTTAACACACACACACACACACACACACATACTGGTCTAGAAATGAGAGCTAACAGCAGCTGCGGCTATATTTTGTCAAATTACTTTTTGATAAAGCTACACAAGAGATTTCAAAAGCAGGTACTTTCTGAGCAAAAAGTATTAGTTAGCAAAATACTTTTAAGGAGCTAAAATGCTGTCAAGAGAAAAGGAAGTAGTAGTGAGAAAATTGAGCATTAATAGCGGATCCCAAGATATAAATCAAATAGATGCAGGCACCATATAAGAACACTTAAGCATATCCTGCAACATTTACTGGTTGTGTAAAGTCGCACCTTGCTTGCTTTTGCTCTGCCCCCAATCACAAGTTTGCAGTAACATGTTATGAGCCTTCTGTAACAGTAGTTCTAAAACATTAAACTTTGGGTGCCTTGGGGGAGAAAGTGAACAAGCTAGCTTTCTTGAAGTGTCCAAGTTACACATCAAGATACTTAAAGGCAAACTCAAACTCATTTCACAAAACCAACACAACTGTGTTAGTACCAAAAAATAATATTTGGAAATATGACCGTCCCCCACTACTATGCTAAATAATGGCAGAAATACAGTTAGCAAGGGGTTCAGCTTATCTAGGCTAAATAGGCAGTTACGTTGTTGTAGCAGCGTTTCAGTCTGCCTGGTGGATCAAGTCTGCAGTCTGAGAGTGCTCCTGGATCCTGCTAGGCTCCAAGAAGCCAAGGTAGCAGCCATGGCCAGAAACATTTACATCCTGCTTTGGCTAGTGTACCAGCTGGACGATCACCTAGAAAAGGCCACCACTATGCATGCCATTATCAACTTTGGACTTGACTACTGCGATGTACTATATGTGAGGATGTTTTCAGACACTTTGATCAGTACAGAATGCAGCAGATAGAGTTTGTGATGCAGATGAACCAGTAATATTCACTGGCTGTCAATTGATTTCCAAGACTATTTCAAAGTGTTTCTTTTACCTTGATGCCTGTCCCCTTTTTAATTTTTAGCCATGCCTGTAAAGCTGAATGTGCACAAGTTAAATGTGTGTAAGCTGCGAGTTATCTGTATTCAAATGATACAGCCATTATGCCTGGTAGCCACTGACAGTCTTATCTTTCAAGCCACTTTCAAAGATGTGGCTATCATCAAATCTTTAACTATGTGCTGTGTGCAAAAGTGCATCCTTTAGTCTGCCCTGAATCCAATGACCCTTTCTTCTAATATTATGATAGAGAGAACGCAACTTATCTTTCTCCACACAATGCATAATCTCTTACACACCTCCCATGTCTACCATCATTCGCCTTTTTTACAAGCTAAAAAGTCCAAGGTGTTACCTTTCCTTGAGCCCCTTCCTTGATCATTTGGCTGCCTTTTTCTGAAACTCTTCCAGCTCTGCAAAATCATTTCTGAAACATGGTGACCAAAACTGTACACAGTATTCCAAGTGTGGTTGCACAACAGATCTGTATTTGGTATTGTTTTCCAGTTTTGTTTACTCCTTTTCTAATTACACCCAATGTGGAATTTGTACCTTTTCAATAGCGATGCCTAGATTTGCAATTCACTGCCCAGGTGAGCCACACCTGGCTCCCTCTTTACTTGTTTTTGGGGCACCAAGTCTAGCTGCTGCCATTCAGATGAACATGTATGACTTAGGCAGTGGTCAACTTCGGTAGTTTTAAATCTCTCTACTGCTGGTGTTTCAATTTATTTATTTATTTTACTATTTTTTAATGAATTTGTTGGGTGATCGTTTATTTTTATGTTATTATGGGTATAATTAGTCACCTTAGGTGTCTTTAAATAGGCTGAAAGAGGCAGCATAAAAGATTTAAATAAAATAGGTTACAGGGGAATTTCCCAGAAAAAGCAAGACCTATTCTATATTAAAATTGTATGAGCAAACCCCTAGGTTAAGAACGTGCTTATTATGTTGTGTGAGCTGTGCTCAATTATTCCCCACAGCTCAGAAATGTCAGCTGTCAGAACAGACCCACTAATGAAGAAATCAGCACAGAAACATGTCATAGTGCTCGTGCTTGACAGCAGTGTCAGCCACTGAAATTTATTACTATTGCTTCTCCAGACTTGTGGTTGTGCCTAATACAACACCAAGTTATACTGAGGGTTCATTGGACATCAGTAATGTATGCAAAGTTACGGCTACCATCCTACATCTATTGGTGGCCTCCTGGTCAGGTAGAAGAGTTATGTTTAGGAACATAGTTCACCTAGCTCAATACATGGTGTGGGAGCAGCATTCCAGGGTTTCAGATAGGGGTATTTTCAATCCCTATGTGAAGATTTTGGAGACTGAACCTTGGACCTTTTGCTTACAAAGCATGCACTATATCACTAAGCTGCGGTTCTTTCCTAAAATAAAAGTTCTTCCTCAGCCCAATCCTAGTCCTAAGGTTAAAAAGGTAAAGGACCCCTGGACAGTTAAGTCCACTCAAATTTGACTGTGGGATGCGGTGCTCATCTCCGCTTTCAGGCTGAGGGAGCCGGCGTTTGTCTGCAGACAGCTTTTCCGGGTCATGTGGCCAGCATGACTAAACTGATTCTGGTGCACAGAATACCGTGACAAGTGCCAGAGTGCATGGAAATTCAGTTTACCTTCCTGCTGCAGTGGTACCTATTTATTTATCTACTTGCGCTGGTATGCTTTTGAACTGCTAGGTTGGCAAGAGCTGGGCAAAGCAACAGGAGCTCACCCCGTTACATGGATTTGAACTGCTGACTTTACAATCAGCAAGCCC
The DNA here is from genome assembly GCF_009819535.1 of Lacerta agilis. Classification (NCBI taxonomy): domain Eukaryota; kingdom Metazoa; phylum Chordata; class Lepidosauria; order Squamata; family Lacertidae; genus Lacerta; species Lacerta agilis. The sequence continues at coordinate 85,527,615 of NC_046314.1, read as the reverse complement.
AAGAGGCTCAGTGGTTTACATCACAGCACCACCCGTGTCCCTAGATCTAGTGCTAAACACCCATCTAGCATTATTGCCAACAGTTAAAGATGAAAGGAGGTATTCAACAACAAGAAAATTCTTACTAGTTACAATATAACTAGCATTCAACAGTAACATTTTAAGAAAAAACAAAATAAAATAAAAAATTCCTTCCAGTAGCACCTTAGAGACCAACTACCGGTAAGTTTGTTCTTGGTATGAGCTTTCGTGTGCATGCAAAAGTTAACTTTGGGGAGCCCTATTTTTCAGATTATGTATAGCCAAATACTTAAGATAGGCATTTAGGGTTAGTTATGAAACCAAATGTGATATGGAAATGAAATGCTCAAACACATGCAATCAATTACCAAGCTCTACCAATGAATAATAATATTAAATCCAATTGTATTGCACTACACATTAAACCATGATTTCCATAGCCTTGCTAAAATTTCTTTAATTTCTTCATTCCAGATAAATTAAACGTTATTACTGACAACAAAAATTGGCACATAGACATTATTTGAATTCACTAAGGGCACTTACCCAGATTTCAGATCTGTAATCCTTAAACAGTTAGTTGCATCCAATCCTACTTTTCCATTCCTGACCACATTAGAAACAAAAGGAGAAAGTGCTGGAGATATTCTGTTCAAAGCAACTTCAGGGGACATACTAATCTGCAAGGTGCACTCAGTTCTGCAAGGAAAAATAATTGTGAACATATCAAAGAGTAGCCACACCATTTCTATACATATTTTAAAAGAGACTACTCTGAGACCTGACAGACAAGGCAGGGCCAAAGACAAGGCAAGCAAGGAAAGGATGATGAAGGCAAGCAACTTTTTTAAAAAAAAGGCTGATGAAAGTAGGGGCCAAGGGAAAGGAAATTGAAGCAAAGCCTGCTGGGAACAGGGGGGTAGATTTAGGCTAGCTGCTGCCCATCCACTGGGCTATGGTCCACAGTTATAGCCACACGGCCATTTGCACTCCTAATATTTAGCAAGTATCTCACTCATAAAACATGGTTCTCTCATTTTGTTCAGTGGTCCATTATAAAATACAATGCAACTTATGACCTAACAAGAAGAGAATAGCCCACCACTGGCTTGATAAATCTTCTGGTTCTTCTGTTAGCTTGGGGTAACAAAAGCAGAGGTGAAGGGGTGGTTGTCAGGCACTTGGCAGACAACTGTATCCAGCTGATGGGCTGCACTCAACTCAGTATGCCACCAGTTGTGCAGGACTGACAGTTACTTCAGCAGTTGGACAGTGCCCTTTTTATTAATATCTCAATGCGTTTAGTGACCGTTAACACATTTTAAAGTTTATTAGAGTGTAAAATTTACCTACCATTCCAAACAATTTACTAAAATACCTTGTTAAGTCAGAACTGGAATCAAATATGCTGTGCTTATTATTCTTGTCCATATAAAATTGAAAAAAAAATATTGGGGGGAAAGTATCTCTTAGTAACAATAGGAAACTTAATGTGCTTTAAATTTCTGCCCAAGTATTACATATGAGATCACATTAAACTTTATAAGTAGCATATTCATATAAAAGTGCAGAAGACTACAGTGCCGCAAACAAAACAGAACACTTCAGAAATAAGATAAATGGTTAAATGTCATTGAGTCATTTTCCACTTTTATTTATAGATTCATAAATTTATAAATTATTTACACAACCCTCACATGAAGCTGTCTTATCCCAAGTCAGAGCACTGGTCCGTTTATCCCAGTACTGTCAACTCTGACTGGCAGCAGTTCTTCAAGTTCCTATCCTCATATCAATGGTAGGCAGCCAGTGCTTGTTTTTGGAGGGCCCCCTTACCTTTGACAGCTATGTGTTGTAAAACTCAATAGTTTTCCTCAACGTGACATAAAATACTAATACTCGGCATGCACAGATAGCTGCTCAAGCGCCAAATGCACACTTCACACACGTCATATCACAACAACCTCACATGGTAGACTAGAATTATTATACCTGTTTCCCAGTTTTGAAATGTTAAAATGACTGTAATATTAGTGAAATGTATAAACCTGAAAAGCGCGCGCACACACACACACACACACTTAAAATAATTATTATACCCATGATTCTAGATTCAGGTAGGTAGCCGTGTTGATCTGACACAGTCGAAATTTAAAATAAAAATACAAAATGGTCCAGTAGCACCTTAGAGACCAACTGAGTTTGTTCTGTGTATAAGCTTTCGTGTGGTCTCTAAGGTGCTACTGAACCAAATTTCTATTTATTTATTATACCCATATTGCAGAGGCAGTGGATCCAGTTAAATGGCAGCTTAAGCTCATGGCAGAGATGATGCCTGAGCCAGGGGACTTCCCAACTCAGCAGTCCTTATCCACTACAGCTGGCTTTCTACCTGTAGCAAGAATGAGTGGCACATGAGCCCAGCAAGGGCACCAGCTGCTGCAACCCTGCAATCTACAGTATTAGAAACACAGGAAACGGGTACGATGAGCAGCAGTATTGATTCATAAATTAGCAGGACCTACAAATAACTACAGCGCAAGCCTCACACAATTGGTAGTAGCTGTTTCCTATAAAACGGTCTCCCCCCCCCCGTCAAATGCCCAGGTCTGAGGGGTTATTTCCCCCTTCCCCCACCCCCAGGCAAGCTACACCCCCCTTACTGCATGCTTTGCTCCCCCCAATAAGCAGAGAAAGAGGAGGGAGGGGCAACCCCACCAGCATCCACCCGCACCACCCAGCCTGAAGGGGGACCATCTTTGCCCCCCACCCCACCCCCTGTTGCTGTGTGTAAAGGAAGACTGAGGGGGGGGAGGGGAGAAGTACGGGCAAACAAACCTCCAAGAAACCCAGCAGCTGCCACTCGCCTTGCCTCGCGCGCCTGCGTAGACCCTCCCACTCCGCCCAGCACGCTACTGCGTGCGCGCCCGCGCGCCAACCTCCTGCAGAAAAGGCAAGCGCGCGCGCGCGCCCGGTAGGCAGTTTAAAAAAGAAAACCGGGGCTTCCGTGGATATATAGGCGACCAAAGCGCGCCTGAGAAAAAAAAATCGCGCCTGTTAGAACGGCGGGGAGCAGAGTTATAACGGGGTGCTCTGATAACGGTGTGCTGAGCTCGCTCCGCCGTCGAAGTTGGGGAAAGCCCTGCGCTGAGTTAAAAACTCAGGCGCCTTGGTGGGCGCACGTATCGGGCAGGCGAAGGACCCCCTCTAGCAAAGCGGGTGGTTGGAGCGCTAGTGCCCAGGCAGCTCAGGTAGATGCGAGTCAGGTTAGGTGCTGTGGTCCTCTGACATGGCAGCTGCTGAGGTCGTGGTGGTGGGATCCTGTATGACTGATCTGGTGAGGTTAGTATGGCAAATGGGATCCGCTGCTGCTGCTGCTGCTGCGCCCCCCGTTTTACCAGCTGGTTCGGTTTTCTTAAGGCTCCTACACCGAAGTGGCTGCAGAGTCCAGGGAGAGGAGGAGGAGGCATGTTGGAGGCTGCAGCCCTGCAAGCCCAAGCCTCTGGAAGTAGAGAGAAGGATGGGGGGAAGAGCAAACTCTGGTCTTAGTGAAGAAGTTCACCATGGCCAACTGGAATGGAAAGAGTTCCAAAGAGAGCAGGAGCCCCAAGTGAACTGGTTTCTCAGAAGAGCCCATGCAATTCCCCGGCTCCCTTTCTCTCTTCCCTACACTGCAGTTTGCTTGAGGGACTGATGTCAGGTGGCAATTGAGGGGCAAAAGGCCCGAGGTACCCGATATTCCAGCAGAGCTGACAAAGGGGTGCGCTCTCTCTCTCTCTCTCTCTGCTGCAGCCTAGTAGGTGTCACGGAGGTTTTTTCTGGAGCCTGCCTAAGATGTACACTTGGAAGTAAGTCCCTGTGAACTCTGTGGGTCGCATGCAGCAGTACTGATGTGAGCCATTCTGCTAGCAGTTTCTCTTTCCACAATGGAACATTCTCCTCCTCTCCACACAACCCCAACTTGTTCTAGGTCCTGCCAAACCCTCTGGAACAGATGTGGGGAAGAAAGTAATGAGTAATCCTTTTTCACTTGCACCAATTCTTGAACTAATTATTGCACTAGCACAACTATTTCATTGCATACCACCAGTGCTTTTTTTCTTAAAAAAAATGTTGAGGGGTACTCTCATTTTGACTCAAGAAAATCACCCATCTGGAACAATAAATACAGTAAATGGACAAAAGTACAAAGATTCACAAAATGTTTATGGGTATGCGTCCCCCTGCGTCCCTCCCCCGAAAAAGCCCTGCGTACCACCCAGTGTGACTTACTTCTGAGTAAATATGCAGAGGGGTGGGTTTCACTGGTGCACGCATAGTGTGCTCCTAATAAGTCCAAAATAAATATCCTTTTGTAATTGGAGTCACCTCTCTGCACATATTAATTGAACTGAAGAAGGGGGGGAAACTATCAATTTTTGTGTTACTGTGAATGCAAATTGTAGTTAAAATACCTTCACAATTCTTTCTGAGGCAGAAGCCAACTTTAATTTGTGAAAATATTAAAGCTTTTGAAGTAATTTTAGGTTCACATAACTTTCTTTGTGTGAGAGGGGAAAAAATTGAAGTTTGCATATTCTTACAGATCAATGTATCCCAGTGAAACTATCACTGTGGACTTTGCCTTTTCAGTTCTCAGGAGTTAATATGTTGATAACTCTTGGTGAGATATACAAGCAGAACTGAAGAGTTCTAATTCCCCGTGCTCATTGTGACTCAAGTAACCATATTCCTTCCAACTAAGACAAAAGTACCTACTTTGCATCATGTGCACTGATGAAAATGAAGTAACCTGCTGTTTATACAGGAAGGATAAGGTACAGTCCACAATGGATCCCATGTTCTGCCATTACGTATTCTCCATTCCTTGACATTATTTACTTAGTATCCCATTTTTTACCAGAGTTAAAGGGAAGTTCACAACAGTCATAAGATGTAAAAGATCTATCAATAGCTTTACAGTCATAACGACAAACAAAAAGACCCCCAATAACATAGGAAGCTACCTTATATCAAGTCAGGCTATTTGTCAATCTATTCTTTCTGGGTGTGGCTTTCCAGGTTTTCAGGCAGGGATGTTTCCCAGCACCTGCCACTGGATCCTTTTAAATGGAGATGCCTTAAGGTTGAGCCTGGGCCCTTCTGCATGCATCACAAGTGCTCTGCGGCAGAGCTATGGTCCAGTGGAAACAGGAATATCTGCCTGCTTTGCCTTCCTACTGCAAATGAAAGTACTGTATTCTGAGACCACTGTGACCCGCTACAGAAGTGATGGGTGACTTATTTAGTCAGTAACTTCCAGGAACACTTTCCTCATTTGATGGATTGTTGATGATTGCTTCAAAATTCTTACAAGTAATTAATAATAATAATAATAATTTATTTGTACCCTGCCCATCTGGCTGGGTCTCCCCAGCCACTCTGGGCGGCTTCCATCAAATGGTCCATCAAGTGTCTTTCAGAGGATTCTGGAGTGTATTCTAAGGCAGTAGCCTTTAATCATTTCAAACCAGGGACCCACCTTTAGCCCAAACATACATTGGGAGACCCATTTCTTTTCTCTTTTTTGCCATCTGCTGTTGCAAATCTCCTTAGATCATGGCCCCATGTTGGGTCGCAGCTCACTAGCTGAAGATCAGTGGTCTAAGGCAGAGATGGAAAACTTTGGACCACATGTCTCCATCTGGCCCTTAAGACTGGCCACATCTCTTACTGGCCTGCTCAAACCCTCAAGTAATTTTGTGTGGCTAGAATGTTTCCTTGGTCTGATAATTTGTCTTGTTTGGATGAGGGCTGGAGAGGTGTATGTGTGTGTGTAGAAACCTCTGGTATTTGTGTGCCTGAAATGTAAGCTGTTGTGCAAAAGTGAGACTTCCATCCATTGCTCTGTGCACTACAGACCAGTGGTTCCTAGAAGGTTGTAAGAATGCAGTCCTTGGACTGAAAAAAATTATCCAACCCTGGTCTAGGTTGCACTCAGCTGACAAACACACAGCCAGGTTTGTTAAGCTCACTTGTCACCCTAGAATGCTTCCATTACTTTTCTTCAACTTTGCGTTTCAGTGTAAATCAGTAATAGTTCCCCAGCAGTCTTTCAGGCAGCATATCCATAATTATGTATCTTCTCATCAATAAATCCCTGAAGAGTTTCAGTTAGATCCCAGAGTTACTAGGAACACACTTTGCAAATACTAATTTAAGCAAATATTTTGAGCAGATTACATATTACTGCTAATGAATAGCTTTTATGTTTGTTTCCTAAAACTAATTAGACAGGGAAGAATCAAACTAACACTGACTTAAGTACAACAAAGAACCAGAAAACACTAAACAGATTGGTTTAAAATCTGAAACTTATGGTTTATTGTGATGTTCAAACACACACTGTTTCCCCCCACTGCATTCTGTTGTATTGATTGTCAATGTCAGTGACTCTGTATTTTGGCATATGTAGGCTTCTTCCCCAGGAAAGTTAAGGCTATAATACCATTACATAATTACCTGGGAGAACATTTCATTGAATTCAATGGGACATATTTGTGAGAAGAGATGGATAGTATTGCTAAATGCTAAAAGGCCCTCGCGAGACCTTGTTCTTTCATTTTGTATAAGAAGTCTAGCCTGTTTTGTGTATACTGTGTTGAGGATTGATGATGAGCCTATAAATGTTCAAATTTTAAATGTCTGTTGGTGGCATTGACATTTTAATTGTTAACAGTGGGAGAGACTATGTCAGGTCTATCAACAGCTGACTCTCTAGAAAAGGGATGTTAAAGCTAGAATAGGAACCTGTGGCCCTCCAGATGTTGTTGGACTCCAGCTCTCATGCACTCCACCTGCTGGTCCAAAAACTCTCTCCCCCATTTTGCTCTAGAATTTAGGAAACTTTATTGGGATTGGCTTACTACAGCTCTATCCTCCAGCATCCTGCCAGTAAGTTGACAAAACCTTCAGTCTTGAGCTCATTACATGAATCTACACACATATTGCCTTATTCTAGTGGGATTTAATTCCGGATCAACATATATGTTCATGCAACATTGCAGGAATGCTATAGAATGGCAGTGAAGGGAAATTACAGATGGCCGGTATTGGCTTAAGATTTGCTTAACATTTCATGCAGCTGAGAGTTCCAGTACACAAGGCTAGTGAGAATGAAAAACACTAAAAATAACTGAATTTAAAATGGAAAATTGCTGCAATAGATGAAATTAAATGCAGAGAGCTATGCTGAAACAATCAGAGCAATAATATTGCTTCCTTCTAATTTTGGGGGGGACCAAGAGAGAAGTTGCAACCCTGAAACCAAGCACGTATGCTTGTTGTGGGCAAACAATATTTCAGTTCTTACCCTCTCATGGGGATTCATTTGCGTCTGGCTTGCTATTTTCACCACCCAAAAATAGGAATGGCATCCTGATTTCTAGTCCTATCTTGTACTCAAATCTGTTAATAATAATTGTTAATAGACTGATTGGCTGAGGAGGAACAATGAAAAACATATGCCTTAGATTTGAGGAAATGAAAAAGGCAGCATCAATCTACCAAAGCTTCACACTGAGTAACAATAAACAATAATCATAAATACATTCAAAAGTTAGGCAGAGCAATCCTCTACTTTATTCTGCCAGAAATGGCTCTGCAAATGGAGGTATCTACAAGTGTATTAGAAGAGTTCTGCTGGCATATTTGTCATGCCACCAGCATAGCATTTATTTGAAATATTTATATGCCATCTTGAAGAACAAACCCTTCTGTCAGGCTGCTCTTGCCTTTGATGTTGCTTGTGAGAAACGGCCGGCTCAAGCAGTGAGCTTAAAAGCGGTTTATTAATCATTAAGAGTTACAGAGTGATGAAATCATGACCTCTCCCTAGCGATCAGTTTTCCGGACTGGAATCTTCCCGCGCGCGCCAGCAGAGGAAACCTCTTGTCCCCCTAATATGACGTCGACGCTTACGTCTCCCCCTCTGCTCCCCCCCTTGTCTGCTACTGACAGTATGTGAAGTCTCTCCCTCTTCCTGAGACGTTTGCTGATGAGGGCTGGGAGAGCTGGAGGTATCTGTACTAATTATAGGTAATTGCTCTCGATATCTCAGCCCCTCCCCCTTACTGGCTGAATCACAAACTTTTCTCTCCTCTGCCGTTTCATCTCTTCTCTCCCCCCGCTCCTCCCGAGCAATCCCTCTATCCCTGACACCTTCCAAAGTGGCTTCCAATAAAATTAATATATAGTACAGCATAAAGGTAAAGGGACCCCTGACCATTAGGTCCAGTCGCAAATGACTCTGGGGTTGCGGCGCTCATCTCACTTTATTGGCCAAGGGAGCCAGCATACAGCTTCCGAGTCATGTGGCCAGCATGACTAAGCCACTTCTGGTGAACCAGAGCAGTGCACGGAAATGTCGTTTACCTTCCCGCTGGAGTGGTACCTATTTATCTACTTGCACTTTTATGTGCTTTTGAACTGCTAGGTTGGCAGGAGCAGCAACCGAGCAACGGGAACTCACCCCATCGCGGGGATTTGAACCGCCGACCTACTGATCGGCAAGCCCTAGGCTCTGTGGTTTAACCCCCAGCGCCACCTGCATCTCTTATAGTACAGTATACTCACAAGTAAAATATCAGCAAGCCAACAGCTGATAAAGCAAGCAACCCACAATTCACTAAAATATGATTACAGCCAACAATTGGCATGGCAGTTTACAACGTAAAAACTTACTAAAAAAAGAGCAATTAATACTAGTAGGTTTTAAAATGCAAGTTTCAAAAGAAGGCAGGGGTGACTCTTACCAGACCTCTACTTGCAAGGAGTTCCACAGGGCAGGGCCTGTCACTCCAAAGGCTTGATCCCTGGTGGAAGAGAACATAGCCAGTAGTAGCCACTGACAGCCTCATCCTCCATGAATTTGTCTTGTCTCTTTTAAAGCCATACACACATAAAAGCCGTACGTAAAAGTATATTTTAGCTTCTTATACCACACAGACATATTGTGAAGCTCAGTTATATGGTGTGGTGCCTGGTTCCAAACATCACAGTAAGCAAATGGCTTAGTTTGTGGTAAACTCTGGCTTACTAGAATTCACAAACATGCAGGCTCCCTGAAAGAAGTTCACTGCTGCTCCAGTGGTTTTTTTTATTTCTCTGCCATGCTTAGCTAAGCCAAAGTTTGGTTTGGCATGTTGTCTGAACACAAGCTCTTAAGTTCTCTTCTTGCTAGCCATGAGAAGTCCCTGTAAGCAATCATTTGTCTTACTGTGGCAGGCAAACAAGGACAATAGCTGAAGGTATTTCTTTCCCGTGAAGCCCAAGATACTGAATAGGTTGTTATTTTTCCTTCCAGGGTACCACCCCTGCTCTAAAATGTGTGTATGCAATTAACTTTTGCTTCTGTCTGCTCTGTGCAACTCCTCCTTTGATGTGCAACCATGAACAGTATTGTTTTTAGAATGTTCTCTCTTGGCTTCATTATTTCTTTTTTTCCAATTACAAGTTGTTTCCATTCCCTTCACAGATTTGCAAAAAAACCTGTTTTCTAGATTTGTATCTCCCCAATATTGGGGGGGGGGGACAACACACCTGCTTTGGGTTCTTGGAGGAGAAAATGAATTTCCTTCTCTGCACAGCCCTTATCTCTGCCTGCATTCCTCCACTCCCCACAATCTGCCAAGACTTCTCCACCTTCCCTTTGTCTTTCTCTCCTCCTCTCCAGAATGCGTGCCTTCTTTCATGTTGGCAAATGTGCCTGGAGCCACCTTCCAGCTCTTTTTCTCCAGCCAGCCTTAAACACATCTATAAACCCTCAACAAAACATTTGAGTTATCATTCTGTTTCATTGTTAGTTAGCCTGTAATTAAAGCTGTTCACCCGCGAAAGAGAAAATACATTATACAGATCTCTAAGCAGACACTTGATTAAAAGCCCTAAACCTTTAAAATGTTTCCCAGTGGCCAGTTGCTTTTCTGATTTTCATTTTCTAAATAGTTGGTTGCCACAGAATACAGTATATTCATTGTAGTCACTGGGCATGTGACCCAGAGTCACTGAAGGTATTATCCAAGACACCCAAGATGTGTGTCAGAAGCCTGGCAGTTGTATTAGTTGTTCATTTGGGTTCCACTAACTAAGTTATACTTAGAGTATATCTTTTGAAATTAAAGATCCCGAACTAGTCATGCCCATTAATTTCAATGGTCTGGTTCACTCACAAACCATGATTTAGCATTGGGGGGGGGTGGACTCCCAGGGAGGAGACTGTGGCTGTTTTGCTCATGCTGTAGCTCTCTCCAGGCTAACCATGACCTATAACCAAGGTTTGTCCTATGGTTTTACAGCTCATGGTTTGTTGTTGAAACATGCTTGATGTGTAGCAGGAATATAACAGATGGGACAAGGGGCAAAGTGGAGAGCTTAGAATCGTAGAAAGAGAGAAGCAGAAATAACCTCAAAGGCTATCTAGTTTAACTCCATACAACAGAAAATCTACTGTTGCAGCATTCTTTGATAGGTGCCCAGCAATGCATTAAAGTAGAGTCTATCACAGGGGTAGGCAACCTAAGGCCCAGGGGCCGGATGCAGCCCTATCACCTTCTCAATTCAGCCCATGGATGGTCTGGGAATCAGCATGTTTTTACATGGGTAGAATGTGTGTTTTTATTTAAAATGCATCTCTGAGTTATTTGTGGGGCATAGGAATTCGTTCATCCCCCCCCCCAAAAAAAAATATAGTCTGGCCCACCACATGGTCTGAGGGACGGTGGACCGGCCCACGGCTGAAAAAGGTTGCTGACCCCTGGTCTATCACTTCCAAGGCAATCCCTTTCTTCCCCAAGCAGCTCATACCATGAACACATATTTCCTGAAGTCTAATCAAAATTCCCCTTTATTGTATTTTGGGGCTATTGGTTCATGTACTGCCCTGTGGAGCAACAGAAAATAAATTTCCTCCATCATCCATGTGACAGCCTTTCAAATACTTGAAGATGGCTGTTGTTTCGCCTCTAAATGGTGCCCTCTGCTGTGTGTCCCCCCACAACTTTCCTCATAGGACTTGCCCTCCAGGTCCCTTGTCATCTTTGTTACACTCCTCTGGATATGCTCCAGTTTGTTGGTAGCAGAACCACAATCCCAGTAAAGATCAGTTGGATGCAGGATAGTGACAACTGAGGAGCGGGGACTGAGATTAGAGGTGTTGGCCAGCCCTGAGAGGATGAGTAATAAATTCTCAGATGGTGCAGATCCTGCAGACAGAAACAGCACGAGAGTGTGTAAGGACACATGGACAGAAACTTGTGTGTCCTACAGTGATCCCTAGGCTAGTATGAACTATTGGTGTGTGTTCGTCTGTGTGTATGTTTAAGCAGGCTACTTTAAATGTTTATTATATTTGAAGGCTGATTTATCCCAGCTGTCATTCCCACTTTACACAGTCTTCTCTGTTTTCCATGGAGGTGAGGTCGCTGTTTGTAGTGCTAACTATTTCCATGGCAGTAGACTGTGATGCCATCAGTGGAAGGTTTAGGCATTCCTCTGAGTACTGGCAATTAAAAATTATGGATTGTGAGATAAGGCTTGCCTTTACCAAGCTCCCTGGCATTATAGCCCACATGGGGCTTGGAAACCATTGCTTAATTCTTCGGGGGCCTTAGCATGGGTAATGGAATAAGTGAATTGCTGTTGTTTGATCTTAGAAGGAAAACAGTTATGTTTAAAATGAAATAAAATCAGCAACTCGAAAGCGTCTTCTGTGCTTGGGTGGAAAGAACACATACAAATTGCAGTCTGATGACTACAGTTTGTGCATTGAAATTCCCGGAGAAATTTCTATTGCTATGCATCAGTTGGGAGCATTTCAGTTTGCCTGTCTCATGACATTGTTTTTGTCCCTTTAGCCAACTCCAAAGAAACATGCAATGAAATAACTAGCTTTAGCCCTTATTATTACATGAAACTCAGAAGCTAGCCCCTCTGCATTCAGTAGAGCTTACTACCAGGTTAGTGTGCATATGATTGTGGTTTTAACCTTTCTATCATATGCATTTAATAAATATGTTTGCCAGAGATCAGTAACCTTTTGATATTAGATAGTATGGTTGCAAAACTGTGTCAACTGGCTTTGTTCCATTCCAGTCAAAGTTATTTGAGATTCAGGAATGCTGGATTAACAAATTTATGGACTACAGATCTGATTGTAGCACAGGCTTCCTCCTGACATCTATGGATATATCCTCCTTTAAATTACATATTTTGGGTTATAGGCAATTTTAATCATATTCAGAGTAGACCCATTGAAATTAATGGATATGACTAACTTAGGTCCATTCATTTCAGTAGATCTCCTTTGAGTAAAGCTTAGTGTGTCTACTGCTACAGAAGCAGCCCATGAAATGGATCAGTTAAAAGTTGTTATGAAATAGGAGAAGGCTATATAAACAATTTGGAAAACTGTTTTGCTGGAATTTCACCAAATGTGTTCTTGTGCACAGAAAATTAAGATAAAAATTAGAAAAGGGGATTAGTAGTGTGGGATAAATTTAAAGTGTGGGATAAATTTAAAAACTGTTTCTGTTCCTTAAAATCTCCACTGATGCAGCTATTTTAGCAACAGTTTAACAAAAAATGGAATCATTCCAGTGGAATTTGACAGTAATCAGGTCAGGCCCTTGAGTAGGGTTAAGGAAATTTTGAGTGATAATAAGGCTGCCAGTATTTGAATATCTTCAGATAAGAGAGAGTTCCGATACAGAGTGGAATTGAGACAGTTAAATACTGTTGAAGGATTAATTTGAGAGAAACCAAGGAATATGCTGTTTGAAATTTACCAAATTATACTAAGAGAGAAGACAGAAAATTGGATTACCCTTGAAAATGGGAAGCAATGATAGGAGAGAGGGTTCTAATCTAGAGGATACGGGGGAATGTATGGACATTATGAATAAATACATTGTATCAATATCATTAATAGAAAACTCAAGTTATAGTCTAGGTGATACTCAACTCTTTTAAAAGGGTTTCTGTGATACTGGTAACAGTAACTCTTGGAAGTGTTGAACAGGCAGAGTGGATGTTATCCACTGTTGGTGGACTTCCCAGAGGCAAAACATCTATTTCAAGAAATCATATTTAATATTAGCAGGGTACCTTTTATATGGTGTTAGCAATTAGGATACTGCATGTAAAATACTGGGGGAAAGGAAATTCCTCTAAAAGAGTGGTTCACTAAACTATGGGAATTTGCAACTGTAAGTAAAATTAGGTGGAATTTAAGGGTTAGACAAGAAAAGCAGAGAATTAATAGATTTGAACAAGAATGAGACCCGTTTAAGAATTTTAAGGATGATCAGGTGTAACTCTGAGCAGAGGGTTTCCCGTGACTGGTAGAAACTGGCATCAGATTGTCACTAGTCATCAGTCTAGTGCTAAAAATTAGTGCTGTGTGCCAGACTGCAGAAATCAGGCCTGGCTGCAGACATGGCTAATATTTAATCCTGATGAGGGTTAAGAGGGCAAGAAATAATACAATCACTTCTGGGTGCTAGAATTCTGATGATGCAGTTTCTTCTTTGCCACCAGCACCCATTATCTGGACATACCGTATTTTTCAGTGTATAACACGCTCCCGTGTATAAGATGCCCCCTAATTAGGAATCCTAATTAAGAAAATGGGGAAGTTTGCCCAGAGTTGTTGAGCTTTTTTGGGGGGAGGACTGACCAGAGTTTTTGAGCTTTTTTTAGGGGGGATTGCCAAGAATCGCTCACCCATGTAACTGACTCTGCCACTTGCAAGCCGCCAATTGCCCCACAATTGCCGCCGCGAAAGCCAATCAACACCAGCTGACAATCTCTGACTCACAGAACCAACCAATCCCATGTCCCCCCTATGCACTATCTGTGTATAAAATGAACCCCACTTTTAAACATAATTTTATAATAAAACAACCTCATCTTATACACGGAAAAGTACGGTAAATTGAATTTGTAAGTCTTGAACGCAGAACGGATAATATAAGTGGCACCAGCTTCCAAGGAATCTGGGAAAGGAGGGAACTTGTAAAAATCCTGTTGTCAAAGCTAAAGTACGGCTGGCATCCTTGTCCTGCCTTTTTCATCTCTTATGCACAAGCTGCGAGAGGCTATCCTCTCATGGCTTGTCACAAGTTTGCTCAGTTGCCCACACTGCTGAGATGTAGCCACTCTGAGCTTTTGTAGTCAGGTTGTGGTAGAAGAAGAACATTTCTCTCAGTGATATATCTCCTCGCAATGATCATCCTACACAGATCCTCCATGGGAATGTGAAACTCGACTCACACAGGAGCCAGTTTGCCCCAGATCTTGTATTATATGGTCTCTGTTCATTCTTACAGCTCAGTCCAAAGGTAGAATCAACAAGACTTGCAAAAATAAGATTCTTCATAGAGAATATGTGGAGCCAGGCTCTTCTGTTAGCGACCTGACTACTGAGTATTTGTCCTAAGCTAGCCCTCCCTTTGAATTATAGTGCTGGAGGAGACTCTTGAGAGTCCCATGCACTGCAAGATCAAACCTATCCATTCTGAAGGAAATCAGCCCTGAGTGCTCACTGGAAGGACTGATCCTGAATCTGAGGCTCCAATACTTTGGCCACCTCATGAGAAGAGAAGACTCCCTGGAAAAGACCCTGGTGCTGGGAAAGATTGAGGGCACAAGGAGAAGGGGACGACAGAAGACGAGATGGTTGGACGGTGTTCTTAAGGCTACCAACATGAGTCTGACCAAACTGCGGGAGGCAGTGAAAGACAGGCGTGCCTGACATACTCTGATCCATGGGGTCACGAACAACAGCCCTCACTCTGGTTATCGTAACCAAAGTTGTGAGGAACCAGTGGCAAGACTTCAGGGATATCCTGTGATGTTCGGAGAGCCCCTTACCCACACCACTATAGATTAGGACTATAGGCAGGGACTCCTTCAAATGCATTATACCTTCTTGATGTGAGACAATTTTTTTACAAATTACTGTACCATGAGTAAATCTGACTTCCTCCCTCTCTCCCTTATTTGGTGGTTTTATCAAATTTACTTGGACTTTGGAGGTCGAGAGACGTGCTTTGGATCCCCTGCAAAGTTTTCACTCCATCTCACCATATTTTAAGATATTCACAAACTGAACATTGTGCTGTGTTGTCAACACCCTTATAACATTTTTTGTTGCCAGGAACAAAGTCCTGTGTAAACATCTTCTGCTATGTGGCATTTAGCATGCCTCCTTGCCAGTTCTTTTGCCCGTTTCCTTGGTTATTAAGTATTTTCTTCAAAGCAATGCATTTAAGACTTCTGCTCAAAACTCTTGATGTGTGACAAACCCAGTACACCAAGGTTTATAAGCAGATCACTCTCCGTTGAAGATTTCTCTTTAAATTCCTTATATTTAATATGCTTCTGTATACAGTGGTACCTCTGGTTAAGAACTTAATTCGTTCCGGAGGTCCGCTCTCAACCTGAAACTGTTCTTAACCTGAAGACCACTTTAGCTAATGGGGCCTCCCGCTGCTGCTGCAGTACAATTTCTGTTCTTATCCTGAAGCAAAGTTCTTAACCTGAAGCGTTATTTCTGGATTAGTGGAATATGTAACCTGAAGCGTATGTAACCTGAGGTACCATTGTACTTTCTATACATATGTGCAGGGGAGGAAGTCCTATTGAACAGAAATGCTTAAAATTGCAGAGTAAAGTGACAAGGAGAAGGGGACGACAGAGGATGAGATGGTTGGACAGTGTTCTCGAAGCTACCAACATGAGTTTGGCCAAACTGCGAGAGGCAGTGAAGGATAGGGGTGCCTGGCGTGCTCTGGTCCATGGGGTCACGAAGAGTCGGACACGACTGAACGACTGAACAACAACAAAGTGACAGGTTGTTGAGCTCAGCCCCAGCACACAATTTAACATGTTGCATTTGAGATTGCATGGCCATTTGTGTGGGCCTGCCATAGCTGCTCCTTCACAAGTCTCTGAAGCTGATGTAGCCAGAATGCCTGGTTGGTAGCAGAACTCTGTGGTGGCGGCAGCAGCAGCTATGGCAGTTGCTCTCAGACCCCTTATCTGAATGGTCTTCCCCAGCTGTAGGTAGTAGGGTTTCACTCTTTGTATCAATTCCCCCCCCCCGTATGTGTTAATTGCTGAATGAACAGTGCTACAAATAAATGAGTCACTGCTCCACTTTCCTGAATGAAACAAAAATAGGATGGGGGAAGGAGGTCATACCAGATTTTTCCAGGGGATTTTGCTTTGCGTTCACAATTCTCTCATGATGTAACATAAGTAAGGGCCGATGAAGAGAGGCTATAGATGAGAATTAATTCAGTCGTACTGTGGGATTTCTGATAGTCTTTGGCAAGGCAGTAAATTTTGACCACTGAATACAAATGGTCTCAATCCATCTCTGTGTTAATGTTTGAAAAAATACTTAAATGGGACCTTTTCTGTTACTTATTTTAAAAAGTGCTTGGACTTTCCCAGTAAAAACCTACCTGAGTTTTGAGATCTATGGGGAGGCCTGGCTTGTGGTACCCTCATGAGTATGAGCTGGAGTGAGTAGCAGAGTCTTCTCAGTGGCAGCACCTCGTTTTTTGAACTCCTGCCCAGTATGCATACAGCTGTCCTCTTCTTTATATTCATGCAGGTTGCAGCTGGTGACC